>NC_137786.1:103779156-104476541 GCF_963383645.1 Muscardinus avellanarius | reverse complement strand
TAATTATCTCAGGAACTTGGAAATGGCTTAAACTTCCTCTTCTTGACAGCTCACACAGGACACTGGGTAGGCAGGAAGGAGGTACAGCATCTTCCTTGGGTCTGCCTACAGGCAGCCCCAGGAAGCTTCAGGTCAAGGCATTTAGCCCATTGTGCCTCAGTTTCCTTTCTTCTGAGAACGTGGAGCCACCTAGCCAACATCTTGCATGCTACGGTTTGGATCTAAAACGTCTACTAAGATCTTACAGAAAATAGGCAGCCATGTAGAAGGAGGGGCCTGGTTGCTGTGGAGAGGTCCCGGGGAGTGTGGCCTTGTGGTTATGTAAGGCCCCTCTTCCCTTATTCTTTATCTTGCTTCCAGCCTTTATGATGTGGGAGTAGAGAATTTGTTCTCTTCTTCTTTCTACCTCCCACTGCTGTACCCTGAGCTCCACAGACCTGGCCTGATAAAGACTGAACCTCTGAAATCTCCAGACTGTGAGCAAATAAATCTTTCTTCCTCTAAACTGTGTGAGGTCATGCTCATTAGGTCTCTTAGTAGTGAGAATGCTGTCTGAGCCACCCTCCCAGGGCAGGCATGGCTTCCAAACATAAGTGCTTACCACCCAGGTCCTGACACCATGTCAGTAGTTGTATCTCCATGGGGACATGTCCTATTCTGCCCAACCCTGACGTATGTGATGGAGAAGAAGAAAGATTCCAAATGTACAGAGTCAGATCCTTCGTTATTAGACCTGCAAAATTCTAAATGGAGAATTCAGTTCCCCTGGTCCAAATGGAAGTCTTTTTTTTTTCTCTCTCTCTGTCAGAAATACAACCATTAGCACATATGTACATGCTATTATCTTGTGTCATAGGTCCTTTCTTCCTTTTTGGTGGGGATCACACAAAATAAAATTTACCAAAATTTCTATGTGAGATTCACAAACAGTGCTAGGGACAATGTGAATTTGCTCAGTATTTCAATCTAAATTAATATTAAAAAATTTGATTGCCCATACTAGAGAAAAAGCTGAATTATCTTTTATTCTTTCTGTGTAAAATCATTTTAAGCTGGATGTGGTGGTTCATGCTTGTAATACTAGTACTCAGGAGGCTAAGACAGGAGGATCACAGGTTCACAATCAGCCTCAGCAGTTTGTGAGGCCCTCTGCAACTTAGTGAGACCCTCTTTCAAAATAAAGAATAAAAAATAGTACTGGGGGTGTAACTTGGAGGTAGAATGTCCTTGGGTTCCATACCCAGTACCACAAAAATAAAAAAAAAAATTATTTTAGAAATCCTTATCATATAAAGCATCCAAAGAGTATTAAGCCAAAAGCCGGGCGTGGTGGTGAACACTTATAATCCCGCATTCCGGAGGCTGAAACAGAAGGATTGTGGTTCATGGACAGACTCAGCTACTTAGGCCCTTTGCAACTCAGTGAGACTCTGTTTCAAAATAAAGAATACAAAATAGGGCTGGAGGTTTAGCTCAGAGGTAGAATGTACCTGGGTTCCATTCCCAGTAACGCAAAAAAAAAAAAAAAAAAAAAAAAAAGTATTAGGCCAGAAAATATGGGAATAAAGTATTTTTTTAATTAATTTATTTTTTAAATTGGTGCATTGTAGTCATATATCAATCACATTGGAGTACAAGACTTGAGAGGATATACAAGCACACATCATCCAATTAGCCCTCCTCCAGCCCCCATCCCATTCCCTCCCCCTCCCTCCATCCCACACTTCTTTGGTGATTTACTTTGATACATCTGTTTATGTATCTCCTGCGTTTTAAAGAGGCTCCGTCCTCCAGTATTACATACCCTCTGATTGGTCACATTAGTTGCTTCACTATAGGGCCCTTTCTATAGCTCAACCTCTTCCTGTTGCCCTTTTCCTCCTAGTTATTGCTGATTAAGAGAAGCGTCTGATTTATATTTTCAACAATATTTCTCTGTGCATGCTGCGTTGCAAGTACCAATCCCACTCTTGATGGTCCCAGTAGTGGCCTGGCTACTCAGTGGACTGATCCAGACCTCGCTGGCTCAAGCAGCGGCCTTGCCTCATGGGAGGCCCCAGTTCTGGTCTTGCTGGCCCTTGAACCGGTCTAACCCCGAAGCTGGCTTTGGTCCCGACCTTGGAGGCCGCAGGAGTGAACTTGCCTCACGCCAGGCTCCGATGCTGGCCATTGGCCCCTGCACCGGTCTAACCCCTTGGCAGGATTCCAATCCCGGCCTCAGAGGCCCCAGCACCGGCCTAGCCTCATGGCAGGCTCCAATGCCGGCCTCGTTGGCCCCAGCACCAGCCTAACCCCTCGGCAGGCTCCGATCCCGGCCTCGGAGGCCCCAGCACTGGTCATGCCTCAAGAAAGGCTCCGATGCCGGCCTCACCGGCCCCAGCACCGGCCTAACCCCTCGGCAGGCTCTTATCCTGGCCTCGGAGGCCCAAGTACCGGCCTTGCCTCATGGCAGGCTCTGATGCCAGCCTCGCTGGCCCCAGCACCGGCCTAACCCCTCAGCAGGCTCCGGTCCCGTCCTTGGGGGCCCCAACACTGGCCTTGCCTCACGGCAGGCTCTGATGCCGGCCTCGCTGACCCCAGCACCGGCCTAACCCCTCAGCAAGTTCTGGACCCGACCTCAGAGGCCCTAGCACAAGCCTTGCATCATGGCAGGCTCCAATGCCGGCCTCGCTGGCCCCAGCATCAGTCTAACCCCTCTGCAGGTTCCAATCCCGGCCACGGAGGCCTCAGTAGTGGCCTTGCCTCACAGCAAGCTCCGATGTCGGCCACTGGCCCCGGCGCCCGCCTAACCCCTCAGCAGGTTCCGATCACTGTCTCTGTGGTTATTATTTCAAAGGTTCCAGTTGTAATGTATCAGATCTCTGCCTCCCCCGAATATTGGCCACTGGCATTGCCACTGCCTCCACCGTTTCAAATCCTTCCCAGGCTTTTTTTCCACTCTGAATGTTGTCCAGTGTTCCTAAGCATGCGTGATGGTAGCATTCGACATTTGGTGTAATTTCTCCAAAAAAATAAAGTTGGTAAGATCCGGTTTCTGCTTCTCCTGAATACAAGTCTCCACCACCATCGCGGAGAACTCTTTCAACACCACATTTCTCCTTGGTCTCCGCTAAACTCTCTCCTTATATGTGATGTCTGAGATTCTTAACAATATAGAGAAATAGCAGTCCTCTTTCACGGCGAATTATTCCATAAGTTCCAGTGCATTTAGATAAGTTTTGTCTGCATCTCCAGTGTCCTGGCATCCATAACGGCTTTCTTACCTCCTCTCCGATATTTTTCTTTATCTTTTTCTGTTCTGGGCCCGGTTTCTCCAGGGGTCTGGCGTGCTACTCGCAGTTCGGCCCGGGGCCCAGAGTCCCGCGACCCGGGCCCCAGCTGGCGTGCCCCGCGCGCGACCCCTGGCCAGAACCCAGCATCTTACTGGGCCTGGTTTCTCCAGGGGTCTGGCGTGCTACTCGCAGTTCTGCCTGGGGCCCAGAGTCCCGCGACCCGGGCCCCATCTGGCGTGCCCAGCCCGCGACCCCCGCCCAGAACCCAGCTTCTTACTGGGCCTGGTTTCTCCAGGGGTCTGGCGTGCTATGCGCAGTTCGGCCGGGACCCAGAGTCCCGCGACCCGGGCCCCAGCTGGCGTGCCCTGTGCTCGACCCCCGCCCAGAACCCAGCGTCTTACTGGGCCTGGTTTCTCCAGGGGTCTGGCGTGCTACTCGCAGTTCGGCCTGGGGCCCAGAGTCCCGAGACCCGGGCCCCATCTGGCGTGCCCAGCCCGTGACCCCCGCCCAGAACCCAGCGTCTTACTGGGTCCGGTTTCTCCAGGGGTCTGGAGTGCTACGCGCAGATCGGCCGGGGCCCAGAGTCGGGAATAAAGTATTTTAGAAGCCAGGTGTGGTGTCACACACCTATAGTACCAATACTTGGAAGGCTGAAACAGGAGGACCAGGGTTCAATAAAAACCTCAGCAATTTAGTGAAACTCTCAGCATCTAGCAAGATCCTGTTTCACAACAAAACAAAACAAAACAAAACAAAACAAAACAAAACAAAAAAAAAACAGAGAGTTGGAGGTGTAGCTCAGAAGTAGAATGCCCCTGAGTTCAATTCCCAATATGACCAAAAAACAAAAACGAAGTATTTTATATGTGTGTCCGGTTGTTGATAAAAATGGAGTTGGAGGGCATAGCTCAGTGGTAGAATGCTTGCCTAGGATGCCCAACACTCTAGGTTTAATCCCCAGCACTGCAAGAAACTAAGTAAACAAAATGAACAACTTGTTTTCTTTTCTCGTTCTAAATAAATATTCACATACACTTCGAATATTGGACTCACAATTTTGTATTACATATCTTTTGTATGTGTGTGTGTGGTACTGGAGATTGAACCCAAGGGCCTTTTACCTCTGAGCTACACCCCAGCCCTATTTTATTTTTTATTGGAAACAGGGTCCTTACCAAGTTGCTGAGAGCCTCACTAAGTTGTTGAGGCTGGCCATAAACCTGCAATTTTCCTGTCTCAGCCTCCCAAGTATTGGGATTACAAGTATGTTCCACCATGCCCAGCTCTGTATTATGTATCTTAAAGATGGACCTCAAATTGTATAAGCTTCAGATCCCTGAAACATCTGGATTCTCCCCTGAAGTCATCATCTACTGAGCAATAATGATGGGCTAGGATCTAAATCCCTGTACATAGATTAGCTCATTTAATCTTTAATCAATCCTGAGAGTAAACTAAGGTTTGATGCATTTATTCGATAACAATGAATCTTATTCTGCAGAGTTTATAGCAAGTTGTAATTCAAAATTACACAGTGTCCAGGGCAGTGTTCCATGCACAAATTAGGAGCTATTATTATAATTCACTGGGTGGCCTTGAGGATCCCGAATTTCCTCACAGTTAAAAGTAAAGAAGTGCCGGGCGTGGTGGCACATGCCTGTAATCCCAGCATTTGGGAGGCTGAGACAGGAAGATCATGGTTCATGGACAGTCTCAGCTACTTAGTGAAGCCCTTTACAACTCAGTGAGATAGTTTCAAAATAAAGAATAAAGCGGGGCGTGGTGGCGCACACACTTGGGAGGCAGAGAAAGGAGGATCGCGCAGGTTCGAAGCCAGCCTCACTGGCTTAAGAGACCGTTTCCAAATAAAATATAAAATAGGTCTGGGAGTATAGCCCAGAGGTAGAAGGGTTCCATCCCCAAATACTGCAAAAATAAATAAATAAATAAATAAATAAATAAATAAATAAATAAATAAATGTGAAGAGGTAGAAATTTAAAATATTTGTCTGCACACGGGATATCTGAAAAGATATAGAGTACTGACAATAATACCTTCTGTGGAAGAAATGGGGGAAGGTGATGATTGATTTTATGTCAACTTTATTGGGCTAGGGATGCCCAGGTAGCTGGTAAAATATTAATTCTGGGTACAAATGTGGGAGTGTGCTTCTGGATGAGATTAGCATTTGAATCAGTAAACTGAGTACAGACATGCTTGCCAAAGTGAACTGATATCATCTAATATGCGAAGATCCTAAACAGAACAAACAAAAAGTTATAGGCAAGTTCACTCTGTCTCCCTGAGCCCCGACATCCATTATCTCCTGTCCTCAGACATTTATACTTCTAATTCTTGGGTCTTCACACCTGAACTGGGGCTTAAAACATCTGATTCATTGGTTACTAGGCCCTTAGGCTTGGACTGGAACTATAACACCAGGTTTTCTGGTTCTCCAGCTTCCAGACAACAAACTTTGACTTCTTACCCTTCCTCCAAAATACTGGGTGCCAATCCTTCAGAATAAATTTTTCTCTATATGTTTACATATGTCCTATTTATTTCACTTCCCTAGAAAGCCCTGATACATGGTGGAAGAGACATATATCCCTCTTATACCTTCAAGTTTTTAAGAAAGTTAATATAGGATAATTACTTGGCACAATGCCTGACACAGATTAAGTATTCTATAAAAGTTAGCTATCGTGGCTGGGCATGGTGGTACTCACCTATAAATCCAGTACTTGGGAAGCTAGGACAGGAGGACCACAGGTTCAAGACTAGCCTCAGAAACTTAGTGAGACCCTGTTTCAAAATAAAAAAATAAAAAGGGTTGAGGGTTTAGACTGGTGGTAGAATGCCTCTGGGTTCAATCTCTAGTACAAATACATACATACATACATACATACATACATACATACATACATACATAGGTTGTGGTATAGCTTGGAAGTAGAATGTCCACTACTCTTCAATTCCCAGTACCAGATAAACACGTAAATAAACAAATAAATAAATAATAAAATAAGTCTGCGGTTGTAACTGAGAAGTAGAACTCCCGTGGGGTCAATCTCTAGCACCACAGACACACAAAAAAATTAGCAGCTGTTGTAAACAATGTCACACACCTATAATTCCAGTGACTCAGGAGGTTCAGGCAGGAGAATATCATCTAATATGCTAAGGTCCTAAATAGAACAAACAAAGAGTTATAGGAAAGGTGGGTTCACTCTATCTCCTTGAGCTAAGACATCCGTTATCTCCCGTTCACAGACATACATACTACTCCTGATTCTCGGGTCTTCACACTTGAACTGGAGCTTGGTTCAAGGCTAACCTGGACAATTTTGTGAGATCCTGTCTCAAAATAGGAAAGATATTGGGCTGGGGATGTAGCTCAGGGGTAGAATGTCCCTAGGTTCAATTCCCAGTACCAAGGCGGAAAAGCTAGCTATTTTAATTAATTAATGTCATTGTTGATTAATTAAATCAATTGATCACACAAATAAAAAGGTGGGTCCTAATGTCTAAAGTCCTATCCAGCTGCATTTTGTGTTTTATTTATTTATTTTTGTGATACTGGGGATGTAACCCAAAGCCTCACACATGCCAGGCAAACGCTCTATCACTAAGATATACCCTAGCCCTGTTTATTTTTATTTATTTATTTATTTATTTATTTATTTATTTATTTATTTTTGGTGGTACTAGGGGTGGAACCCAGAGGCTTTCTACCTCTGGGCTACACTCCCAGACCTATTTTATATTTTATTTGGAAACAGGGTCTTTCTAAGTTGCTGAGAGCCTTACTAAGTAGCTGAGGCTGGCTTTGAACCTGCTCAATCCTCCTGTCTCAGCCTCCCAAGCGCGGGGATTACAAGCATGCGCCACCACGCCCGGCTAGCCCTGCTCATTTTATTTTATTTATTTAATTTATTTTTTGCAGTACTAAGGAAGGAACCCAGGAGCACTCTACCTCCAACTACACTCCCCAACCCTATTTTTTATTCTTTATTTTGAAACAGGGTCTCAAGCTGGGCGTGGTGGTGCACGCTTGTAATCCCAGCGCTTGGGAGGCTGAGACAGGAGGATCACACAGGTTAGAAGCCAGACTCAGCTAACTTAGTGAGGCTCTCAGCAACTTAGTGAGACCCCGTTTCCAAATAAAATATAATATAGCTCTGGGAGTATAGCCTGGAGGTAGAAAAGCCCCTGGATTCCACCCCCAGTACGAAAGAAAGAAAGACAGAAAGAAAGACAGAAAGACAAAAGAAAGAAAGAGAGAAAGAAAGAAAGAAAGAAAGAAAGAAAGAAAGAAAGAAAGAAAGAAGCAGGTCTCACTGAGTTGCAAAGGGCTTCAATAAGTATTAGCTGAGGCTGTCCACAAACCGCCATCCTCCTGTCTCAGCCTCCCAAATGCTAGGATTATGGGATTACAATCGTGTGCCACCATGCCCAGCCCCTGTTCATTTTAGATTACTCCCCAGAGCTTACCCATGCCAGGAGTTGTCTTGCATTATGGCATTTAATACTCTATGAGGTGGGTACTAGCCTCATTCCCATTTTTCTTTCTTTTTTCTTTCTTTCTTTCTTTCTTTTTTTTTTTTTTAGTACTAAGGATTGAACCCAGGGGCATTCTACCTCTGAGCTACACTCCCAGCCCTATTTTTTATGCTTTATTTTGAAACAGGGTCTCACTGAGTTGCAGAGGGCCTCACTAAGTAGCTGAGGCTGTCCTCAAACCATGATCCTCCTGTCTCAGTCTCCCAAACGCTGGGATTACAAGCGTGCACCCCTTGCCCAGCTCCCATTTTTCAGATATGGAAACAGAGGCAGAGAGGGCTTCAGTAGCACACCCTAAGGCACCACCAAAGTGGCAGAAACCAGATGAACACCCAGGCCAGGTGGTTCTAAAGCCCCAGTGTAGGCCGGTCTTCCTAGAGCAGCCCTCCTGTATGTGACATGGTTGAGGCAGGAGCCCACTATGTCCTTGAAGATGACTCTTGGCTAAAAGCAGCAGAACAAGATAAAAAAGTAAAGCTCACTTCACAGGCCCCCCGAGGTGAACAGAGCAAAGTCTCTCCTACAGCTAAGACTGCAAGATAAGACTGCTAAGGCCACCAAGATGGCGCCTCCCAGTCCCAGCCAGGTGGAGGCTTAATTCAGGAAATGTAGCTCAGGAAGCAGAAATGACACCTGACTCAAGTCCCATATTGATACCCTGACCTTCCCCTATCTGCTGCGGATGCAGAAATGAGGCGATCCACACAAAGATCTCATGGGCTGCTCAGGACCTTCCAGGGGCAGCTGTCTAATGTCACATCAGAGCGGTGTGACATGGAGCAAGTCTCTTGACCACTTTGTTCAGTCTCCTTACCTGTAAAATGAGGATTAAGACCTGAAAAAAGTGACTATATAATAAGGACGACCATCCACCCCTTTACTAGATTGTAAGGATCTTGGAGAAAGGGAGAGTTTGAACGTCCAGGCTAATGGGGTGTTTTACTCCAGAGAAGGGCTAATTCAAAGCAGAACTGGGGAGTGCTAAACAATAGGTATGATAGGTCCTAGGTCATCCAGACCTGGATTCAGACTCTGCCTCTACCACTGTCTTCCTGTCGGGGGACCCTGTGGAGTTTGCTCTCCGGGCCCCCAGGCTTGCATACCACCACAGTGTGCTTCTAGGGTGGGGACCACAGGAGCCTGGATTTCAAAGTGGGGCTGTGTAGGGATTTAGGAGCCCAGATAAATATAGGCTAGAAAAGGCAGAAATTAAAAGAAGACACTAAAATGATGTAAGAGTAGACTAGGTCCACAATTTACTATTTAATGCCTAAAGGATGTAGAGCTGGGTGTGGCGGTTTATGCTTGTAATCCCAGCATCTGGGAGGCTGAGACAGAAGGATTGTGGTTCGAGGACAGCCTCAGCTACTACTTACTGAGGCCCTTTGCAAATCATCAAGACCCTGTTTCAAAAGAAAGAAAATAAAATATAGGGCTGGGGGTATACCTCAGAGGTATAATGCCCCTGGGTTCCATTCCCAGTACTAAAAAAAAAAAAAAAAAAAAAAAAAAAAAATGTCACCTATATGCAAAGATAATACCACAGATTTGTATTCCAGGAACTCTCTCCTTTTCTGGTTGTTCCAGAAACAGTTTCAGGAGCCTCCTTTTATTTTTATTTTTTGTGCTGCTGGGAGTTGAACTCAGACCCTCCATGCATGCTAGGCAAGTGCTCTACACTGAGCTACATCCTCAGTGCTTTTTGTTTTATTTTGAGACAGGGTCTAAGTTGCCCAGTATTGAACTTGTGATCTTGCTTCAGCCTCCAGAGTAGCTGAGATTATAGGCATAAGCCACCATGTTCGGCTGCAGCCTCCTTTTTTTATTTTGCATTGTGAACTATAGATAATTCCATTAACAAAGATATATAATTTTTAACCCCTCTCTCCCTAAAAATGATGTATTCATATAAATAGATTTTAATTTTCACTTATGTTATTGATAAGCTGTAGAGCTGACAGACTGTTGTTGCTTTTTTTTTTTAAACTGTCTTATTTTAAGAACTGGACGCTTTTTTGCACATGCCCATTGGAAAGACTCAAGTCTTTATGAAAAAAAAAAAAAAATGTGGAGCCGGCGTGGTGGCACACACTTGTAATCCCAGCATTTGGGAGGCTGAGACTGAAGGACCGCGGTTCGCGGACAGCCCCAGATACTTAGTGAGGCCCTCTGCAACTCTGTGAGACCCTGTTTCAAAATAAAGAATAAAGCCGGGCGTGGTGGTGCACGCTTGTAATCCCCGTGCTTGGGAGGCTGAGACAGGAGGATCGTGCAGGTTCAAAGCCAGCCTCAGCTAACTAGTGAGGCTTTCAGCAACTTAGTGAGACCCTATTTCCAAATAAAATATAAAATAGGTCTGGGTATAGCCCAGAGGTAGAAAGCCTCTGGGTTCCACCCCCAGTACCACACACACACACACAAAAAGTATAAAATAGATCTGGGAGTGTAGCCCAGAGGTAGAAGGGCTTCCAGGAACCCCAGTACCACCAAAAAAGAAAGAATAAAAAATAGGGCAGAGGGTGTAGCTTGGAGGTCAAATTACCCTGGGTTTCATTCCCAGACCCACAAATAAACAAACAAACAAACAAACAAACAAATAAAGTATAGTGACCAGAATTGTGGACTCCAAAGCTAAGAGTGATCTCTTCAGACCTTGACGATTTCAAGAAGAAATGTAGCCACCATCACCAACAAGGACCAGTGAGCCAAAAACCTATCCTCTACTGAAGAAGTCTATACAAAATAAATTCTGACTTTCTCTGCAAATACCCTGCCTTTCTAGTTTCTTGCTGTGAGGCTAACCCTGCTGCAGCATCCTCAATCTTCTCAGAAAGGTTGAGGGAAGGGGTACGAAGGCGATGGACCGGGGGTAGAAAAACAAACGTGAGGGCGATGGAGAAGGGCACGGGGGTAGAGTGCAACATTCTGTTCATCATCTCGCCTCTTCACAGTCAAACTCTGGCAGGTCTCTTGACCTCCAGGAGACTCTGTCTCCTTATCTGTGTAATAGGGACAGAAACCTCTTATATTTGGGTGCGGTGGCACAACCCTGTAAATCCAGTACTTAGGAGGCTGAAGGCAACAGCACCACAAGTTGGAGGCCAGCCTGGGCAACTTAATGAGAGCCTATCTCAAAGCAAATGAAAAGGGGTGGGGATGGAGCTTAGTGGAAGAGCGCTGGCCTAGCATGTCCAGGCCTTGGATTCAATCACTAACACACACACACACACACACACACACACACACACACACACACTGTGCAAGAGGTGTAGCAGACACTGTGGGACCCTCTCTCAGATCTCTCTGCCAGCTGTGAGCTCCTCCAAGTGTCAGCTTCTGGCAGCCCAAGACTCCCACCCTCCTATGACTACCACCAGCTCTGCCCATTAGCCAGTGGCCTTGTATCCAGCCTGGACAACTCCGCCGTTCCCTCACAGGGCTTTGGCTGAGGTCGCACTTTGGCTTGTTTATGTTCCTTCCCTTTCCTGCCTTGACTCCCCACTGCTTTGTGGGGTTCTGCTGTTTCAGGGTCTGCTTCTGGGTATCCCAGCCTTAGATAAGAGACCTGGGAGCTCAGGCCACATGAAAAGAGCCATAATCCCAGCTACTTCAGAGGCTCCAGCAGGAGGTCCACAAGATCAAAGTCAGCCTGGACAATTTAGCAAGACCCTGTCTCAAAATAAAAAAAAAATAAGCCAGGCACAGTGATGCACATCTGTAACCCTAGTGCTTGGGAGGCTCAGATATGGGGATTGCAGTTTCTGGCCAGCCTCAGCAATTTATAAGGCCCTGTTTCAAAATAAAAAATAAAAAATAGGGCTGGGGGTGTAGCTCAGAGGTAGAACGCCCCTGGGTTCCACCCCCAGTACCGCAAAAAAGGGGTGCAGGTGTCACTCAGAGATAGGATGCCCCTGTGTTCAATCCCCAGTACCAAAATAATAACAATAATAAGGATAAAATTTAAAAGTCTGGGTAGCCCAGAAGTGGAGCGCCCTTGGGTTCCATCCTTAATATCACAAAAAGGTGTTTGTGAGCCGCTCAGCTCCAGTCCATCTAACCATGTGGGGTCAGCAGTCCAATGCTGTCATACATTCTGATATGTCAAGAAGGTCCAATAGAGTTGTTATGTAAAATTACTAATTTTTTAATGTTGACAATTTAATTTTCAAAAACGTAACACTGGACAGGCCAAGTTAAACACATCTGTGGATCAAATCTAATGTCTGATGTGTGCGCGTGCGCACATGTGTGTGTGTGTGTGCGCGCGCGCGCGTGCATGTATGTATGTGAGCTCAGGTAGAACCCAGGGCCTCCCGATGCCAAGCAAGCACTCTAACCACTGAGTTCCAACCCAGTCAGTGCCCTGGAAGGAACTGACATAAAGACAGGTTAAATAACTTGCTTCCAGTGGCATTGCTAGGCGGTACAGAGATGATTTTGTTTTGTTTTTCAATGCTGGGCGCCCAGTGAGGGCCTGGCAAGAGCTCAGCGAGTGCCGAGCCGCATCCTCAGCTCCAGACGACTGATTTTCAAACCATGTTTTATCTGATTATAAAGCCTGAGCTCTGAACTACTGAGCTGCTCCTCTGTACTTCAGCTTCTCCCTGGAGGGGAAGCAGGAATTGGGCTGAAAAGTCACCCAACATGTGGAATGAGGAGGGAGAAGCAGAAAATTAGAAAGGTTTAAGTATGAATCGGTTAACAGTGAAAAACTGAAAACAGTCAAATGCCCCAAAGCAGAAAGATGGTTACACGCATGATAGTTCAGAGAATCTTTGGCTCTCATTCTAAACAATAATTAGGAAGGCTGGAGAGGAACATGGGAAAGTATAAGATGCTAAGTGAAAAAACACAGAAACAAAAACACAGAATCCTATTGACCACCAAGTTGGCCCACTTTGAATAGAATCAGACCCGGGTTTGAAGCCCAGTTCTGCTCATCATGACCACATGACCTCTCTGATCCTTATTCTCTTCATTGGAGTTATGGGGATAATTCCTTCCCTCCAGAGTTATAGCAAAGATCCAGTGATAAATACATAAAATATTCAGCACAGTCCAGTCCGGGCCCAAGGTACATGTGAGCAGGAATAAAAGGTGGAACTCATCCCAAGCAATGGGCGGTCAACCCGGGCATGGTGGTGCACACCAGTGACCCTGGTACTTGGGAGGTTGAGACAGGAAGATTGCAGGTTGGAACACAGCTTCAGCAATTAGTGAGACTCATCAACTTAGTGAATTATTGTTTACAAATAAAAATAAAATAGGGCTGGGGGTATAACTCAGAGGTAGAATGCCCCTGGGTTCACTGTACCCCCCACCACACACAGAAAGGTAAGGTCATTTAGTAGGGATGCAACCTGGGCCACTATACCTTTGACCTATACTCCCAGTCCTTTTTTTAAATTTATTTTTTTATTTACTTATTTATTTTTATGGTGCTGGGGATGAAACCCAGAGGGGCCTTCTACCTCCAAGCTACACCTCCAGCCCTATTTTTTATTCTTTCTTTTGTAAACAGGGTCTCACTGAGTTGCAAAGGGCCTCACTTAAGTAGCTGAGGCTGTTCGCGAACTGCAATCCTCCAGTCTCAGCCTCCCGAATGCTGAGAATACAAGCGTGTGCCACCACGCCCGGCTTTTCCTTTTTATTTGAAACAGAGTCTCACTAAGTGGCTGAGGTTAGCCTCCAACATGCAGTCCTCCTGTCTTAGCAAATATTAGGATTTCAGACATGCTCCGCCATGCCTGTCTTTTCTTTTTGTTTTGAATTTTAGACTGTTACAGGACTGAGGCTGCAGCTCAGTGGTAGAGCACTCCTGTAGCATGGGTTGGGCCCTGGATTCAATCCTCAGCACAAGGGGGAAAAGTTGTTACATCTTAACAAAATATACAAACCATGCATGTGGCCCATGCTTATAATCCCAGTACATGGGAGGCTGAGACTGGAGGCTAGCCTCAGCTATATAGTGAGGCCTTCCACAACTTAGTAAAACCCTGTCTCAAAATAAAGAAAAAAAAAATAGGGCTGAGGTGTAGTTAAGGTTCAAGCTTCAGTATTGAAAAAAAAAAAAAATTAGTGGAGTGCTGCAACTAAATAAATTTCTTCTGGCCGGGCGTGGTGGCGCACGCTTGTGATCCCTGTGCTTGGGAGGCTGAGACAGGAGGATGGAGCAGGTTCAAAGCCAGCCTCAGCTACTTAGTGAGGCTCTCAGCAACTTAGTGAGACTCTGTTTCCAAATAAAGTATAAAAAAAGGTCTGGGAGTATAGCCCAGAGGTAGAAAGCCCCTGGGTTTCACCCCCAGTACCACCAAAAAAAAAAAAAAAAAAAAAATTCTTCTGATCCACAGTTCTGTCCTTATCACTTATCACTCAGACTAGGAGGTGCTGTTCTTAGAAGCATAAAGTCTGCTCTTGGAGCAATTAATACAGAAGTCAGAAAAGCACAGCCGTCATTCTCCTGTTAGCCAGTCACAGAAAGTGAAGGGTCCTACGTTTTCTCTCATATACAGGAGCCAGGGAGTAATCAGGATTCCAGAGGGACTTAAGTAACGGCGGAGAAACCCCAGTGGAGCCAGAAGGGGGTCTTGGGGAAGCAGAGGGTGAGGGGGACCCATGAAGGAATGACTCCCATCAACACTATGTGGATACGTGACAATGCCAATGCCAATTTCAAGGGGAAGGTGGGGCTGGGGAGGGAGCCGGGCAAAAGCCCACCAGGTGCTGTGTGTATGTATGTCACTATCACTAAGGTTTACATTATGATGTGAGACTCTAATGCACCGATAAAAGTATAAATATAAAAAAGCAGCCAGGCGTGGTGGCGCACGCTTGTAATCCCCGAGCTTGGGAGGCAGAGACAGGAGGATCGCGCAGGTTCGAAGCCAGCCACGCGCGCTGGCTTAGGAGACCCTGTTTCCAAATAAAAATGTAAAAATAAGGTCTGGGAGTGTAGCCCGGAGGTAGAAGGGCTCCCAGGAACCCCAGTACCACCAAAAAAAAAAAAAAAAAAAAGCAGAGAGCCCCCACAGCATGCCCCCCGCCCTGTCCATGCAACCCTTCCACCATGCCCGTTAACGGTCACATAAAATAGGGTCAGGGAGTGGTGATGAAGCCATGCTGGAAGATAAAAGGCAGATTCAAAATTCAAAGACACCACGACTAACGTTGGGCACCCATACTTAGAGGCTTTTGCGGAGCTTTTGGGCCTGGGCTCCAGAATCATTAAACACTCCTCAGCAAACCAGGCGGCTGTCCACCAGGGAGTCTGCCACTCTCCTCTGGAAGTTTATTTTTCACTGTCAAGCGTGCATGCAGCCTGCGGGCTCCGCAGCCAGGGTCTCAGGCCAGGCTCCCACAGGCCGGTGTGCTCCAGCCGGGCACACTCAGCAGCAGCACCACGACAGATTTGATTCCTTCCTGGACAGTGATCGGTGGAGACAGGCTCAATTATTTTCATTATACAGACGTTACAGAGATGGGAGGCATGAGTCTCTGCCAGGGAGGCAGAGGTTAAGGTGAGGGGGAGAAGGGAAACTGAGGGGGGCTCCCAGGCCTGCCGTGCCCACTGAACTGTGACGGCTGGCAGCTGGGCCCTTGAGGACGGGGGCACTCGGGTGCTTGTCTGATCCTGTTCTGCTAGTCCCAGAGTAAATTCCTAGAGGCCAAGATCACATCTCCTGTCTGGTGATTCTAGAAGCCTCAGGGAGAGGGGCTTCAGTGGTCCAGCAGCAGTAGGACTGTGCAGGGGCCCTTGCAGATACCCTGATCCCTTACCCACGCCCACCCCCTTCCATCTCTAGTAATAACAGCCGACATTATAAAGGGTTTCCTGTGCTTCAGGACCTGCACTAAAAACGTGGCGCGCATCACCTTATTTCATATGCCCAACAGGAATAAAATAGTCACTGCTATTATCCCATTTGACAAATGAGGAAACTGAGGCTCAAAGAGGCGATGTGACTGTCTGAGCCGCTAAGTGGCGGCAGGTCCATCTGACCCCTGAGCCCAAGCTCTGAACCTCACATTCACATTCTTTCCCCTTCTTTCTTTCTTTCTGGTGTGTGTGTGTGTGTGTGTGTGTGTGTTTTACTGGGGTTCCTAGAAACCCTTCTACCTCCGGGCTACACTCCCAGACCTTTTTTATACTTTTTTTTTTTGGTGGTACTGGGGTTCCTGGAAGCCCTTCTACCTACGGGCTACACTCCCAGACCTATTTTTACATTTTTATTTGGAAACGGGTCTCCTAAGCCAGCGCACGGCTGGCTTCCAACCTGTGTGATCCTCCTGTCTCTGCCTCCCAAGCGCGGGGATTACAAGCGTGCGCCACCACGCCCGGCCCTATACTTTTTTATTTGGAAACAGGGTCTCTTAAGCCAGTGTGGCTTAAGACAGGATCCTCCTGTCTCTGCCTCCCAAGTGCAGGGATTACAAGCATGCGCCACCACGCCCGGCTTTTTCATTTTCTTTTTTTCTATATAAACCAAAGTCTCCAAATCTCCTTTCCTTCACCTCAAAGGGAGCCTGGGGGCCATTCAGGAGGTTGACCTGGGGACAGCATGGCCCCACAGGTGGGGGATGTACTGTTTCTAAGATTGCTCCAGAACAGGAAACTTCCATGACAGCCTGCAATCAATCCTAGCCGTGCTTCCTGTGATTTCGCCCCAGAGCAAGCTCCCAGGTGACTCACTGCTGCTGCTGCCCAGTAGCAGGAGTCCTCTGAGACTAAGGGGATCTTGGCCGGGAACTCACAGCAGAACCTGTGCTCCTGCTTGTCAAGGGGCAGCCCCGACTCCCACCAGGCTTGCTGTGGACACTCTGGGTGAACACGTGGAGAGCAATTTTGAAAACTGTATGCAAAGTACTGACAATTCTGCACTCCGGCCTACATCCCACACACCAAGGCGGTCCCCAAATCCTTTCCAATTGGAATTCCAGCGGGGAGAGTCCACCCACACTCCAGCGCCTTCCTGGTGTACAGTCAAACCACGAATATTGGAAAAATGAAAGGCAGCTTCGCTTCCGCCAGCCCCATTATGAGCGCTTAATACTAATAATGGCTTGGAGCCCCGATTAGGTGTGGACCATATATTTTTTTTCTCCCTTTTTCTCAATTTATCCTTTTACGTGAAAAATAAGGTTCAGATGAGTTGATTACAGAAATTAAGGTTACACAGCTATTAAATTCTAAGCCAGATTCAGATCAGATATCAGACTCCACCATGATACATCGTCTTTACTTACTTTGAAACTTACAAACCCCATGGCCACTTTCCTGCTTTATTATTATTATTATTATTAGTAGTAGTAGTAGTAGTAGTAGTAGCAGCAGCAGCAGCAGTAGTAGTATTTGCAGTACTGGTGATTGAACACAGGGATATTCTACCTCCAAGCTACATTCCCAGTCCTATTTTTTATTCTTTATTTTATTTATTTATTTATCTTTGGTGGTACTGGGAGTGGAACCCAGAGGCTTTCTACCTCCAGGCTATACTCCCAGACCTATTTTATATTTTATTTGGAAACAGAGTCTCACTTAGGTTGCTGAGAGCCTCACTAAGTAGCCGAGGCTGGCTTTGAACCTGTGCAATCCTCCTGTCTCAGCCTCCCAAGCGCTGGGATTACAAGCGTGCGCCACCACGCCTGGCCCTGCTTCATTTTTCTTCAGTGCTCCATTCCTTCAAGGAGCTTGCTGCCTCGTCTCCATTATCCAGGTAGAAAGCAGATCCACGTGGACAGGAATCTCTTGGTATTTGGCCACTGCTATATCTCTTCAGTGCCTAGAAGATGTCTGACATGTATATACTCAATAACTATGTTTGTTTATTGTGGTGCTCAGGATTGAATCCAGGGGCATTCTACCTCTGAGGTATATCCCTAACCCTGTTTTTATCTTTATTTAGAAATGGTCTCACTAGGTTGATGAGAGTCTACTTGCTGAGGCTGTCCTAGAACCTGTGATCCTCCCGTATCAGCCTCCCAGGTACTGAGATTACAGGCATGCACCTGGCTCTCAAGTGTTTTAGCTAAAACAAATTAATTAGGCCTAAAATTCTCATCAGCCAATTTTGACTATCTCTTCTACTAGACTGTTTCACTGCATGTCTCTGTGTGTGTGTGTGTGTGTGTGTGTGTGTGTGTGTGTGTGTGTGTGTGTAATACACTGGGGATTGACTAGGGGCACTGTATCTTTGAGCTATATTTCTTCCCTCCCTCCCTCCCTCCTTTCTTCTTTTCTTTCCTTCTTTCTTTTTCTTTCTTCCTTTCTTTCTCTTTCTTTCCTTTCTTTGCAGTACTGAGGATGAAACCCAGGGCCATTCTACCTCTGAGCTACACCCCCCAAGCCCTATTTTTTATTCTTTATTTTGAAACAGGGTCTCACTAGGTTGCAAAAGGCCTCACTAAGTAGCTGAGGCTGTTCATGAACCACAGTCCTCCTGTCTCAGCCTCCCGAATGCTGGGATTACAAGTGTGAGCCACCATGCCCGGCTTTGGAGCTATATTTCCAGCTCACTTTTTTCTTTTCTTTTCTTTTCTTTTCTTTTCTTCCTTCCTTCCTTCCTTTCCTCCCCTCCTTTCCTTCCTTCCCTTATGTTGTGGTACTGGGGATTAAACCCTAGGGCATCCTACCTCCAAGCTACATTCCCGGCCCTTTTTATTTTGAAACAGGATCTCACTAAATTGCTGAGGCTGATCTGGAACCTGCAATCCTTCTGTCTCAGCCTCCCAAGTATTGGGATTACAGACATGTACCACCAAGCCTAGTTTATTGAGACAAGAGTCTCGCCAAATTGCTGCAGGTGGCCTCAAGCCTGTAATCCTCCTGCCTTAAGCCTCCAGAGTTCCTGGGATCAGAGGTGTGCACCACTTGTGCCCTACTCTGGCAACATTTTATTTCTGTCAGTCCCCACCCCTCAATGCAGGAGCTGAGAATGATACTTGGAACAGAGTTGGTGGTTTGGGAAGGTGCTCTGAGGGTGGTGGGCTGTTTGGAAAATTCACCCTCCTCTCCTTTCCTACAGCAAACTGGGACATAGTGGAAGCTGTCTTGGGAAGGCTGGAAGAGGTCTGGCATGGGCTCAGCTCCTGCACCCCTGCTCCAGGAGACTAAGGGGCAGGCTGCTGGGTGGCCTGGGCATGGGTTCCCTCCTTCACTCTGCTCGCTGCTGTGTCTGACTCAGGTCTCCCGGGCTCTGACTACTTGGCTTCGGAAATGATGGGTGAGGGGGCGGGAGGGGGACCCAATTAAGCAGAGTAGGTGATAGTGTCCGGAGGAAAATGCAAGCAGGTGGCAATTTGGATATCTGCCTACAAATAGAAGAGATGACTGTCGTGTTCTCCTCCGGCTCCGGTTTGCCCTGTAAATCTCAGTTCACTAATCCAAGTGTTTTAATTATCGTTGTATATACAGCACGCTGTGTGGGACTTATCGTGGGGAAATGACAACGAAGGAGGGATCCACGCTACCATCTCCCATTTCTCTTGTTTACATTCATCTGAAGGTGTTTTTCCCCTTTCTGCCATAAACACAGCATGGGGTTTCCAGCATCAAACATGATTACATTCCCTCCGCTCATAAAAGAGGAGCTCAGGACCTGAGCTCTTATCAACCATGCTACTCAGGAACCAGGATTCACCTTGGCCAGTGCAGACAATTAATCCTCAAGCAACCAAAAGAACCAACCAAGTCCAGCCCTGGGAGTCCCCGGTGGGCCAGCAGCAAGGTGAAGCAGCCTGGCCTTTGAATATCACCTTCCCTACCTACTAGCTGCGTGGCCATGGTAAACCCCTTAACCTCTCTGAGCCTCATACTTAAATGCACAGTGAAAGCTGAACGTGGTGTCTCACACCTGTAATCCCAGTGACGCGAGGCTGAGACAGGAGGATGGCAGGTTCAAAGCCACTAAGCGAGACTATCAGCAGCTTAGCAAGAGCCTGTTTTCAAATAAAAAATAAAATAGAGCTGGTGGCTCAAAGGTAGAATGCCCCTGGCATCAATCCCCAGCACCACCACAAAACAAAAACAAAACAGTGACAATAATATGAAATTCAGAACAATATAAACAGCACGATGTCAGACACATACTAAGTACTACGCTACACATTCCTATCTTTGTCCTTTTATCTTTGTTATCCGAACTGTTTTATTCTATGGATCACAGCATCTTTCTTACCACCCTAAATAAAACTATAGTTCCTCTACCCATACACACAGGCTGCATCTTCCCTTACCCTCATTTTTGTCCATACCCCAAGGCATTACCTGAAATTTTATGTAATATATAGACATATCCACACACATACATTTACATATGCATACATGTACATATATATGTAAAACTTATTTATTTTATTTATTTTGGTGGTACTGGGGTTCCTGGAAACCCTTCTACCTCTGGACTACACTTCCAGACCCATTTTTTTAATACATATTTTTATTTGGAAATAGGGTCCAGAGAGGCTGGCTTCGAACCTGCGTGATCCTTCTGTGTCCCGCTCCCAAACGCGGGGATTACAAGCGTGCACCACCACGCCCGGCTATAAAGACTTATTTAATTTGGAGAGTCTTGCTTACCTAAAAGGTAAACTCTAAGAATGCACAGCATTTGTTTTGTTGACTGCTGTACGTCTGACAGCTGTAACTGGTGTCTGGCATGTAATTTATGTTTAATAAATATTAGCTGCATGGAAGCTGGGCGTGGTGGCACACACTTGTAATCCCAGCATTCGGGAGGCTGAGACGGGAGGATCGCGGTTCGCGGACAGTTCGCGGACAGCCTTAGCTACTTAGTGAGGCTCTTTTCAACTTAGTGAGACGCTGTTTCAAAATAAAGAATAAAAATTTGGCCAGGGGGGGTAGCTCAGAGGTCAAATGCCTCTGGGTTCCAGCCCCAGACCCGCAAAAAATAAATAAATATTAACTGCATGGATAAATAGAAGCTGCTTTTCCTATAATGGGTGGAAGGGCCAAGGGAGACCAAAGTTCTTTATAGGCCAGGAAACTGAGATCAGGAGACATCAGATAACCTGTCCTCTGGATCCTGCCTCCTCAGAACTGAGCGGCAGCGGCTGGGCCCCGAGGCCTGGTGGCTTAGCTCTGCCTTAAGCCAGCCCGCTCAGTGGCCGCAGACCCACAGCGCGGCAGGCTGGGAGCCGAGCACCACGCCTGAGCCATGGAAAGCAGCCCTTGGCGTCCCTGCCAAGTGCCTGGGGCCTGGGTGCCCCAGCGGCCGACGGTCTACAAAAGCTACACAGCACAGGTGGAGATGCTAAAACCTGCTCTGAAAATCCATCCACAAAGATCCTCTGAGCTTAAGAGCTGCAGGCAGCTGCTGCACACAGGAGCCACAGCTTCTGCGTTTCGGGGCCCCGCTTGCCTTTCTGTGCTAGTGGAAAGCCAGCAAGTGCTGTCCCACTCCTGGGGGAGCCTGGAGGACTTCCTGTTGTATGGACACAGGAACCCTATGCGCAAGTCCCAATCCAGGTTCACTATTCCTTAGTTCACCACCTTACTGGGTGAACCAAACCTCATCTTTCAGAATCAGGTGAGAAAACACAGGCACAGCATTTGACATGACTCATGGCACAGAGCCAGGTATACGAAACATTTATTATTATATCCGATACTGCTAATACACAAAGCCAAGCCCAAACCCCACCTACCTCACAAGCTCTGACCACTGATCCTTGGAGCTGGTGTGTGTGTGTGTGTGTGTGTGTGTGTGTGTGTGTGTGTGTGTGTGTGTATTTTACTGGAACTGAACCCAGGGCGATCTACACCTCTAGCTCTTTTTTATTTTAAGGCACGGTCTTGCTAAGTTGCTGAGGCTAGCTTCAAACCTGTGATCCTCATTTCTCAGCCTCCCAAACACTGAGATTACAGGTGTGCACCAGTGGATCTGGCTCAAGAGCTGGAATTTTGAACAGGGTCTTACAAAGCTATTCAGCCTTAGAAGTCTAGCCGGATACTTTTTTATTTTATTTTGTGTGGCACTGGGGATTCAACCCAGGAACATTCTACCTCTGAGATACACCCCCAGCCCTATTTAACTTTATTTTGGAACAGGGTCTCACTAGGTTAATGAGAGTCTATTTGCTAAGACTGTCCTCGAACCTGCAATCCTCCTGTCTCAGCCTTCCTAGTACTGGCATTACAACCGTGTGCCACCAAACCCGGCTCAACCAGATATGTTTTTACTTTCTCATTCAAAGTAGAGTCAAAAGAACTCAGAGGTCCCAGGCCATTCAAGGCATCCTTGGGGGGGTGGGAGGGGTGGGCTGGGATGTAGCTCAGTGGTAAAGCAAGCAGGTGTGGCACTCCGGGTTCGATCCCCAATTCTAAAATAAAATAAAATAAAATAAAAGACATCCTTCGAACCCCATCTGGCCAGAAACGGGGAGATTTCAGCTTGACTGGCTGTCACCCAAATCTATTCCCAGCAATGAGGTCTGGCCCAGAGCTCCCTGGAGCCTGAGGAGACAAAAGACCCAACAAAAATATCCTGCGCTCCCTTTACCATCCATTCCACCAACTAAATAATCAAGTATTACGGAGGAGACCGTGGAATCAGTCCTGTCTCTTCCACTCGGGCTGTGTGAGCTGGTCTAGATCCCAGCCCCTTGGCTTCTAGGTTCTCATATGTCTGGAGAGGAGTGGTCTACTTCTGGGGGCTAATGCGGGGGCTAAAGGGGAGCTGGGTTCAGCACGGTGCCCAGGGCATTAGCTGCTGCTGTCTTTAGTATTCTAGAAGCCCAGGGAAGCCCATGCCTAATTAATATTAATTGCTCCTAAAGAACACTCTGTCCAGCAAAGGCAGACCTTTCCCAGACGACAGAGCGGACCGGACCAGACCACTCTGCCGCGGGCCACAGATCGGAGCAAGCTTGAAACTCCACCAGGGGCTTCCAGAAATCTTACAAAGAGAACCGGGAGCCCAGGAAGTGTAAAGATGTGGCAAGGCCAGGTGGACTGAGCCCCAAGCAGCGCCTGAGGAAGAGGATGCAGGCGGGAAGAGGCAGGGGGGGTCCCCAGGAAGCAACTCGGAGTGAGGTATTGTTACTGTGATGTCTCAGAGCCAGAATGTTCTGGCAGCAGAGAAGCTCACTTGATCAGGAAGTTCTAGGGTAACCTAAGCTGGGGGTGGGATGTCCCAGGAGCCTCCTGGGGTTTTTGAGAGCCAGCAGCTAGCCTTCCCAGTACCTCCCCGGCCTCAGTTTCCCCACTCTGAAGCTAGGGCCGCTCCCCTGCAGGGGGTGGGCGCCAACCTGGGGGAGGGGGGTAGGTCATTAGAAGCTGTGGGGCCAGCGCAGGCAGCAGGAGGCCGGTGCAGGAGGCCCGTGCTGCAGGAGGCCAGAGGAGGAGGGCATGCAGAAGGTCAGTGCATGCTGCGGGAGGCCGGCCGCCCGAGGCTGGTCAGGAGGTCAGCGCCAGCTGCCAGAGGCCGGAACGGGAGGCCAGTGCGGGATGTGGGAGGCCAGCAGAGGAGGCTTGGGGAGGTTGGAGGAAGAGGCCAGGGCTGCGAGAGGCTGGACAGGGGCCAGCGCGGGCTGCGGGAGGCTGGAGCGGGAGGCTGAAGCAGGAGGTCTGCGCAGAATGTGGGAGGCCGGCGCAGGCAGCTGGAGTAGGAGGCCGGGGCTGCGGGAGTCTGGCAGGGGTGGCTGGCCAGGAGGTTGGCGCAGGCTGTGGGAGGCCAGGGCTGCAGGAGGCTGGCCAAGAGGCCGGGCGGAGGCTGGCCAGGAGGCCGGGGCGCCGGGGAGCGCAGAGGCCCCGCTGCGCCGGCCGGGCGGGGGCGGCGGAGGCGGAAGCGGGGGCGGCCGGAGCGCGGTGGGGATGTTTAAAGGAAATTTACAATCATTTCCTCTCTGTGGTTTGGTGACAAATCAACAACATCCTGTTCTTTTGTGAGGCTCCGGGCGCCTGCGAGGCGGGGGCAGCGCTCGGCTCTTAAAGGGACACACACCGCGGCCGCCGCCCCTCCAGGCGCCTCCCCGGGCAGGCGGGCTGCGCGGCGCCCCCCCCGCCCCGCCCGCGCCCACCCTGCAGGACGCCGCCCCGCGCCCCGGCTTCCGACCTCCGGGCAACCCCCCCAGACCCTCGCCGCGAATTTTCCAGTCCCCAAACTTTGTGGATTTATGGTTAAAATGTCGACGTACGCGCACAAGCGTTATAAAACGCCAAGGCACAGAGAGACTTCCCGAGCTGCAGGAGTAATGAAAATCAGATGGCCCGGACCAGGAAAATAAAAAGGACTCCGCTGCCCTCCCGGGATTTCGTTCATCCAGTCGTTTAATGAGTGTTTTTTTCTAAGAGCCGGTCACCACTCTGAGCCCTGGTGCAGCAAGCAGGAACGGGACAGACCGCGGCCCCTGCCCCCCCCCGGGGGCCTAGACTTTCAAAAATAAATAAAGGAATGAATGAACAAGAAGAGTATTTCACATCTATAACGCGGTGATAAAAAGAACATCATATTCTAGAGCCTCGGCTTTTTATAGGGAAAACTCTGAGACCCTTCTAGGGAGACCTGCAGGGTAAGAGGCCCCAGTCCTGAAGAACAGAGCCCAAGCAACATTTTCAGGAACGAAAGAACCTGCACGTGGGGGCAGTGCCCTTGCCCCTCCCCCAGAGACCACTCGAAGGTCACCCCTCCAGATCATGCCCGGGGAGTTGACACCTGAGCAGGTCTCTTCCCCTGGCTGGGTCTCATAGCTTCCTAGCTGGAAAATGAGAACATAGCAGTAGCCCTCAATCCCCGCAAAGCAGAATTCCTAGGAGGTAAAGCAAAACCACAGGCCCTCTGACCCAGCTGAGGTCAGGGAACCAGAATCCCTGGGAATGCAGCCCGGCCACTGGCCGTGTGGCAGGGACCTGGGGACGGTCTGCGTGCAGCTGGGACTCTGGGACTCAGCTGCACACCCACGGGGCCTGGAGCTTGGGTGTGAAAGCAACTCAGACTTCAGGACTTTTTTTTCTTTTTGGTGGTGGTATTTGGTGGATTATACCTCTGAGTTATACCTCAGCCAAATGATTGAGGTACTGAGAATTGAAACTGGAATGTTCTACCTTTGAGCTGCACCTGCTGCCATTTATTTATTTATTTAATTTTTGAGGCACTGGGATTTGAACCCAGGGGCATGCTACCTCCCAGCTACAACCCCATCCCTATTTTTTATGTTTTCTTTCTTTCTTTCTTTCTTTCTTTCTTTCTTTCTTTCTTTCTTTCTTTCTTTCTTTCTTTTTGGTGGTACTGGGGTTTCTGGAAGCCCTTCTACCTCCGGGCTACACTCCCAGACCTATTTTATATTTTTGAAACAGGGTCTCTTACGCCAGCGCAGCTGGCTTCGAACCTGCGAGATCCTTCTGTCTCCGCCTCCCAAGCACAGGGATGACAAGCGTGCGCCACCACACCCGGCTCGTTATTCTTTATTTTTTAAACAGGGTCTCACTAAGTTGCAGAGAGCCTCACTAAGTAGATGAGGCTGGTCGCCAACCTGTGATCTTCCTGTCTCAGCCTCCCAAGTACTGGGATTACAAGTGTGGACCACCACACCTGGCTTTACTTTTATTTTAGAAATAGGATCTGGCTAGATTGCTGAGGGCCTCACTAAGTTTCTGAGGCTGGCCTGGGACCTACGAACCTCCTACCTCAGCCTCCCAAGTACTGAAAATTACAGGCCTGTGCCACCACACCTGACCCTTTTAAAAATTAACTTATTTATTTTCAGTTCTGGAGGTTGAAACCAGAGGCATTCTACCTCCCAGCTACACCCCCAGCCCTATTTCATACTTTTTATTTTGAAACTGGGTCTCGATAAATTGCTGAGAGTT
Organism: Muscardinus avellanarius; assembly: GCF_963383645.1. Lineage (NCBI taxonomy): Eukaryota > Metazoa > Chordata > Mammalia > Rodentia > Gliridae > Muscardinus > Muscardinus avellanarius. The sequence goes on along the minus strand of NC_137786.1, from coordinate 104,450,881 downwards.
TCACCAAATTGCTGATACTGGCCTCAAGCCTGAAATCCTCCTTTCTCAGCCTCCCAGGACTAGGATTATAGGCATCCACCACCACACCTGGCTATTTTTATTTTGAGACAGGGTCTCATTAAATTGCCCAGGCCGGCCTTGAACTTGCAACCCTTCCAAGTCAGCCTCCTAGTACTGGCATTACAGGTGCAAGCCCCCAGGCACTGCTTGGCTTGAGTGTTTAGCACTTGCTAGTCCACACCCAAAGCCGGTGATGTATACCTTCCAGGTAAATTAAGTTACAAAGACAGGTATTATTATTATTCCAATTTTGCAGATGAAGAAACTGAGGTAGGAGAGGATGTGTCATTTGGTCAAGGCCACAGAGCTAACCGGCCTTGCTTGCGGCTTCTGAGGTGGGGTGCTTCCCAGTGACCAGGAGCAGATTTCTACCTGATGGTGTCACTAAGCACACAGAGCAGCTACCAGAAGAGCCGGGGGAGGGGGCATATCCTGGGCAGTTTGCACACCCCTGAGGCAGAGGACCGGCAGAGATGCGCAGGGTGGGGTCTCAAATGACAGAGTGCAACCCTAAGGAAAAGTCTTTGTTTCCCGTCTCTCATCCGCTCAGTTGTTTCAGAGATTATTCTCATAAATCTTGAGGTTTTATCATGGCCAGACAGAGGAACCACTTGGCAGGGCCGGGAGGGGAAAGGACTTCCTGAGTACCTGGGAAGGGCTGGGAAAGGCCACACCCTCTCCCCCCCCCCACTCCTCCAAAGGGGCCTCCCCTGCCCTTTCACCTCTGACCTCTTTTCCCATTTGTGCAGTTTCCTAAGGTAGAACCCGGGAGAGAGAGTTTGGGGTAAGTGTGGGTGGGACATGGTCTCTAGGGAACGAAAAGATCTGTTAAAGCAGAGATTGTTTTTAAAGTCCCATCTTATAGTGGAATACTGTGTACCTGTTAAAAAGAAGACTGGGAGCTGGGTGTGGTGGTGGTGGTGCATGCTTGTAATTCCAGTACTTGGGAGGCAGAGACTGGAGGATTGCAAATTTGTGGCCGGCCTTAGAAAGTTAGTGAGGCCCTCTGCAAATCAGTGAGATCTTGTTTCAAAATAAAAGAATAAAATAGGGCTAAAGGTATAGCTCAGAGGTAGAATGCCCTGGGTTTCATCCCCAGTATTAAAAAAAAAAAAAAAATTTTTTTTAAAGGAGGAGAAAGAAGAGGAGGAAAGAAGAAGAAAAATAGGGCCAGGTGCACTGGTCACATCTATAATGCTAGTGCAGTGGTACATGCCTGTAATCCCAGCTACTCAGGAGGTTAAGGCAGGAGGATGACATATTCCAGCTCAGCTTAGCAAGATCCTGTCTCAAAATAAAAGGGGCTGGAGGGCACTTCAGTGGTAGAGTGCCCCTGGGTTCCATCACCAGTACTCCAACATAATAAAAAGGAGAGAGAGGGCTGAGGTTGTAGCTCAATGATAGAGCACATGCCTCAGCAGTAGGGAAAAAAAAGGAAAGGAAAGAAAATAGTGTAAGTCAGAAAGATGCTCATGATATACAAGGTACAGAATAGGATTTTCTCACTGATAAATACTGCATGAGCAAGCACTTATGTGTACTTACACAACTCTGTACACACACGCGCATGCGCGCACACCATCGCCAAAACCATCCAGCAAGACAGACTCCAATCACCTATTAGTACTAATGGGCAATTTGCACAGGGAGGGAAACATGCAAAGGGGAATGTATCTTGTTTATGGGGTACTTTTATCAGTCTCCATGTTATTTAAATTGCAATCAAGCCGGGTGTGGTGGCGCACACTTGTAATCCCTGCGCTTGGGAGGCTGAGACAGGAGGATCGCACGGGTTCGAAGCCAGCCTCAGCTACTTAGTGAGGCTCTCAGCAACTTAGTGAGACCCTGTTTCCAAATAAAATATAAAATAGATCTGGGATTATAGCCTGGAGGTAGAAAGCCTCTGGGTTCCACCCCAGTACCACCAAAAATAAATAAATAAATTGCAATCAATAATCATGTGTTAATTTCTTTTTTTTTTTTTTTTTTTTTTTTTTAGTGGTGCTAGGGATTAAACCCAGGAGAACTCTGCTGCTGAGCTACATCCCCAGCCCTTCATTTTTTAGTTTTAATGTTGAGACAGGGTCTCCATAAATTGCCCAGGCTGGCCTCAAACTTTTGATCCTCCCCAGTAGTTGAGATTACAGGGCTATATACTTGTATTTACAAATGACAAAGTAAGTGTTAAAAGGGAAGCTCTGAAACCCACCCTGGCCCTGGGAATGCTATCTGGGTGGACCCTGGGGCTGCGCCATCTTCCCAGGGTCTGGCTCGCTGGCATCTGTACCAGTATTGGGAATGGCCTAGGAAGGTTTGAACCGTAACATATTTTCTCTCAAAACCGTAACAGCATCAACAGCCCCTTCGCTCAACCTCGGTTGCTTCTCCTAGCCTGCCACTCGGGCAGCAGCCGCTCCTCCAGTTATCCATGTCCCATGTCATTTCTGGGCTACAGAGGATGGATTTGAGAGCATCCGGTTCCAACTAATGCGAGATGACGAAGTTGATGGGAATGTGGGGAAGGTGACAGGTGCTGGTCGCTGGTGGTGCTGGTGACCCCTTAAGAAGGGAGCGCCCTGGTGTCAAAGGCTTGGACTCCCCGCAGCTAAGTGTGGCTCTGGAAGCTGAGAAACACAATCTGACAATTCATGTCCTGAAGGGAAACAATGCTTTGGGGTCAGGATCTCAATCCAGAAACCCAGAAGGTGAAGAGCAGGGGTTTGTTTATTAATCTGTTTGTTTGTTTGTTTGTTTGTTTGTTTGTTTTTGTGATACTGGGGGTTGAACCCAGTGGTATTCTACCTCCGAGCTATACCCCCAGCCTGATTTTATTCTTTTATTCAGAAACAGAATCTCACTAACTTGCAGAGGGCCTCACTAAGTTTCTAACGCTGGCTGAAAACCTGCCATCCTCCTGTCTCAGCCTCCCAAGTACTAGGATTACAAGCGTGTGCTGCCACACCTGATTTAGGGGTCTTTTGATAACTCATATGCAGAACTGCTCCTCCAATAAAGACTTCATGACTCAAGCCGGGCGTGGTGGTGCACGCTTGTAATCCTTGGGTTTGGGAGGCAGAGACAGGAGGATCGCACAGGTTCAAAGCCAGCCGCGCAGGCTTAAGAGACCCTGCTTCCAAATAAAAAGTATAAAACAGGTCTGGGAGTGTAGCCCAGAGATAGAAGGGTTTCAGGAACCCAAGTACCACCAAAAAAAAAAAAAAAAAAGACCTCATGACTCAGCAAATACATGACCTGAGTCACCAGCAAAAGATGAAATGTCAGCCAGGTGTAGTGGCTCACGCTTGTAATCCCAGTACTTGGGAGGCTGAGGCAGGAAGAGACCAAGGTCAAGGCCAGTCTCAGAATTTAATGAGGCCCTCTGCAACCTAGTGAGACCCTGTTTCAAAATAAAAATAAGGGCTGGGAGTGTAGCTCAAAGGTAGACTACCCCTGGGATCAACTCCCAGTGCCACAAAAGAAAAAAAAAGAAAAAAGGTGAAAGGTCACCAGGCATGGTGACACACACCTGTAATCCCAGTACTTGAAAGGCAGAAGGACCGTAGGTTCAAGGTCAGCCTCAGCAATTTAGGCCCTCAGGAATTTAGCAAGACCCTATCTCCATTTTTCTTACTTGTATTTTCTTAGATCTTTGTAGTTTATAAACAACATGTCATTATCCTCAGTCTAGTGATGCACACCTATGATCCTAGTACTTGGGGGGCTGAGACAAGAGGATTGCAAATTTGAACCCAACCTTGGAAATTTAGCAAGACCTTGTCTCAAAATAAAAGGTAGCACAGTGGTAGAACACCCACCCTTGGGATCAGTCCCCAGTACCATGACAAATAAATTTTATTTATGTGCCAGTATTGGGAATAGCCTAGGAAGATTTGAGAAAGCTCTGATTATTAATATATTTCAAAAATAATTGTGTCAAAATGGCAGCAGACCTGGAGAGAGAAAGGCTTGGCTTTGGTCAGGAAGCAAACAGCTATTGAAACTACATGTAATGAGCAAGTCAGTAGGAGAGGAGAACTAGGCCTTTCTCTATCTAAAGACAGATCCACATGATAAACCAGCTAAGATGGTAGGAGGGGTCTACATTCATGAAAGTAGACACCTAGTCACACCTTATTGGGGAAGGTATCACGTAAACAAGATGGAGGTCATGGGTATAAAAAGTCCGGTCCATGTGTGATCCTTTTGGTGTATTCATTTCGAGTCACTCCCCCATGACATTTTGGCATGGGGCTGTATTTCTATTTTCTGTATTTCCATCTTTCTAATAAACTTCTTTAAATCTTCAGCAACTGTCCAAGCTATGCATATTTATTCTTAGCTTAGGACAAGAACCCGCAGTAATTTTCTGTTTTTTGGTCATTTTTGGTTTTTGTTATGGGTTGGGGGAAAGTGTGGCCGGGACCCTAGCAGGGGTACCTGGGGAACAGTTTTCCACAACCATATTCTCCCAATCCGTAACAGTTTATTTATGTATTTATTTATGTATGTATGTATGTATTTATTTATTATTTATTGCAATCCTGGGAATGAAACCCAAGAGCATTCTACCTCCTAACTACACCCTCAGCCCTATTTTTTATTCTTTTTTATTTTTATTTGTGTGTGTGTGTGTGTGTGTGTGTGTGTGTGTGTGGTACTGGGATAGAACCAGGGGCCTTCTGCCTCCAAGCTACACTCCCAGACCTATTTTATATTTTATTTAGAAACAGGATCTCACTAAGTTGCTGAGAGCCTCATTCAGTAGCTGAGGCTGGCTTCGAACCTGTGTAATCCTCCTGTCTCAGCCTCCAAAGAGTGGGGATTACAAGCATGCGCCACCACGCCCAGTTTATTCTTTATTTTGGAACTGGGTCTCACTGAGTTGCAAAGGGCCTCACTAAGTAGCTGAGGCTGTCCATGAACTGCAACCCTCCTGTCTCAGCCTCTCAAATGCTGGGATTATAAGCATGCACCACCACACCTGGCCCAATTTTTTATTCTTTATTTTGAAACAGGGTCTCACTGAGTTGCAAAAGGCCTCGCTGAATAGCTGAGGCTGTCTGCGAACCCAGATCCTCCTGTCTCAGCCTCCCAAATGCTGGAATTACAGGCGTGCGCCACCACACCCAGCTAAAATAAATAACTTTTTAAAACTAAAATAAAATGGGAATGATAATAGCCCTAATAAAGCCCTATGCTTCTCAAATTATTTTATGAAATAAAAAAGGATGAAAGACTTCCTACTTCATTCTACAAAGTCACTATCACCCTGCTATCCCAGGCAAATAAAGACAGCTCAAAGAAAGAAAATTATAGATCAATTCCTTAATAAATATAGATGCAAAAAAATTATTTTTGGTACTGGAGATTGAACCCAGGGGCATTCTACATCCAAGTTACACCCCCAGCCCAATTTTATTTTATGTTGAAACATATTCTCACTGAGTTGATGAGCGTCTCAATACTTGCTAAGACTGTCGTCAAACCTGTGATCCTCCTGTCTCAGCCTCTCGAGTACTGAGATTACAGGCATGCACCACCACACCTGGCTACAAATTCTTAATAAATCAGGCATGGTGGTGCACGCTTATAATTTCAGTACTTGAGAAACTGAGGCAGGAGGATTGCAGGTTCACAGCCAGCCTCGGCAACTTAGTGAGGCTCTGTTTCAAAATAAAAGAATAAAATAGGGCTGGGGATATAGCTTGGAGGTGTAATGCTCCTGAGTTTCAACCCCCATACCACACACACACACCTTAATAAAATACTAGCAACTCATATTTAAAAAAAAAACACATCAAGAAGATTGTCCACTATGACCAAGTAGGTTTCATCCAAGGATTCAAGGTTGGTTCAACATACACAAGTCAATAAATGTAATTCGTCACATAAGCAGAACAAATGACGAAAACCACATGATCCTCTCAATAGATGCAAAAAAGGCATTTGACAAAATTCAAAACCCATTCATGCTAAAAACCATGAGTAAATTAGGAACAGAAGGAAACTACCTCAGTCTCATAAGGGCAATATATGATTAATACAAAGTCAATATCATACTGAATGGAGAAAAATCGAAAGGATTCCATTAAAATCAGGAACAGGCACTATCACCACTGCTATTCAATATAGTACACAAAATTCTAGCCCAAGTAACAAGGCAAAAGAAGAAAATCAAAGGGATACAAATAAAGAATGAAGTGAAAGTCTCTTTGCTAATGACATGATTTTATATTTAGAAGACCCAATAAAATAAAGTAAAAGATTTCTAGAGCTGATAAGCAAATTCAGCAGAGTAACTAGATACAAAATCAACTTTAAAAAATCAATAGTTTTTCTATCGATCTCACCGAAAAAGAAATACAGAAAACAATTCCATTCACCATAGCGTCAAAAAGAATAAAATATTTAGGCATAAATCTAGCCAAAGAAATAAAAGACCTCTATAATTAAAATCATAAAACACTTAAGAAATCAATTGAAGAAGACCTTAGAAGTTGGAAAGCCTCCCCCCCACCCATGTTCTTGGATAGATGGAATAAATATTGTCAAAATGGCAATACTGCTAAAAGTGATACACAGACTCAATCCAACCCCTATTAAAATATCAATGTCATGCCCGGCGTGGTGGCGCAGGCTTGTAATCCCAGCACTTAGGAGGCAGAGACAGGAGGGTTCGAAGCCAGCCACGCTGGTTTAAGAGACCCTGTTACCAAAAAAAAAAAAAGTATAAAATAGGTCTGGGAGTATAGCCCAGAGGTAGAAGGGTTTCCAGGAACCCCAGTACCACCAAATAAATAAATAAATAAATAAATAATAAATAAATAAAATATCAATGTCACTTCTCACAGAAATAGAGAAAAATAGTCCTAAAATTCATATGGAAAAACAAAGACCCAAAACATCCAAAACAATTCTTTTTTTTTTTTTTTTCGGTTTGGGGATGGAAACCAGGGGCATTTGACCTTCAAGCTACACCCCCTGCCCTATTTTTTATTCTTTATATTGAAACAGGGTCTCACTAAGTTACAGAGGGCCTCACTAAGTAGCTGAGGCTGTCTGAGAACCAGGATCTTCTGGTCTCAGCTTTCTGAATGCTGGGATAATAAGCGTGCGCCACCATGCCTGGCTTCCAAACAATTCTTAGTAACAAAAACTACACTAGAGGCATAATGATACCAGACTCCAAACTATACCACAAATCTATAGTAATGAAAACAGTAGAATATTGGCACAAAAAACAGACACATGGATCAATGGAATAGAATACAAGATACGGAATCAAGCACTCACATCTATAGTCATTTATCTTTTTTTTTTTTTTTTTTGGTGGTACTGGGGGTGGAACCCAGGGGCTTTCTACCTCCAGGCTACACTCCCAGACCTATTTTATACTTTTTTTGGAAACAGGGTCTCACTAAGTTGCTGGGAACCTCACTAAGTAGTGGAGGCTGGCTTCGAACCTGTGTGATCCTCCTGTCTCAGCCTCCCAAGTGCTGGGATTACAAGCCCAGCTGTCATTTATCTTTGACAAAGGGACCAAAAATATACCCTGGAGAAAAGACAGCCTTTTCAACAAATGGTGCTGGGAAAACTGGTTAACCATATGTAGAAGAATGGAATCAAGCCTCAACTTTTTAGCCTACCCAAGAGTCAACTTAAAACGGATTAAAAAATCTAGAAATTAAAACAGAGACCTTGCAACTACTAGAAGAGAGTGTAAGACCAACTCTGCAACATATAGGCACTGGTAGAGACTTCCTAAATAAGATCCCCAAAGCTCAGGAAATAAAAATAAAAAACAAATGGGATGGCATCAGATTGAAACAATGTGTGCAGCAAAAGAAGTCATCAAGAACCTAAAGAGAAAGCCTACAGAATGGGATAAAATCTTCACTAGCTACTCCTTTGATGGAGAAATAATATCTAGGAAATATAAGAACTTGTCAGGCATGGTGGCACATCCTTGTACTTGAGAGGCTGAGAAAGGAGGATTACAGGTATGTGATCAGCTTCAGTTACTTAGTGAGGCCCTGGTTCAAAACTAAAACATAAAATAGGGCTGGGGGTATAGCTCGGAGATAGAATGCCCCTGGGTTCAATCACCAGAATCACACACACACACAAACTTAATACTAAGAAAACAGAGAGCCCCATCAAAAAATGGGCAATGGATCTGAATAGATACTTTCTCAAAAGAAGAAATTTAAATGGCCAATAAATATATTAAAAAAAAATGTTCAATGTCAAGCCGGGCGTGGTGGCGCATGCTTGTAATCCTAGTACTTGGGAGGCTGAGACGGGAGGATCGCAGGTTTGCAGCCAACTTCATCTACTTAGCGAGGCCCTCTGCAACTTAGTGAGACTCTGTTTCAAAATAAAGAATAAAAAATAGGGCGGGGGATATAGCTTGGAGGTAGAATGGCCTTAGGTTCATCCCAAGTTCTGGTGGTACTGGGCGTGGAACCCAGAGGTTTTCTACTTCTGGGCTATACTCCCAGACCTTTTTTTTTTTGAAACAGGGTCTCACTAAGTTGCTGAAAGCCTCACTAAGTAGCTGAGGCTGTCTTCGAACCTGAGCGATCCTCCTGTCTCAGCCTCCCAAGCGAGGGGATTACAAGCATGCGCCACCACGCCCGGCTTTCATCCCAAATTCTGGAAGAAAAAAAAGTTCAATGTCATTAGCAAACAGAGAATTGCAAATCAAAATGACACTGAGATTTCATATAACTCCTGTTAGAATGACAGTCATTAAGAAAACAAGCAATAAGCCAGGCGTGGTGGCCCATGCTTGTAATTCCAGCATTTGGGAAGCTAAGACAGAAGGATCGTGGTTCCAGGACAGCCTCAGCTACTTAGTGAAGACCTTTGCAACTCAGTGAGACCCTGTTTCAAAGTAAAGAATATAAAATATGGCTGTGGGTGTGCCTGAGAGGTAGAACGCTCCCGGGTTCCATCCCTAATCCTGCAACAAAAAAAAAAAAAAAAAAAAGGAAAAGAAAAAGAATACGAGCAATAGTAAATGTTGAAAGCCGGGCTTTGTGGCGTATGCTTGTAATCCAGCATTTGGGAGGCTGAGACAGGAGGATCATGGTTTGCGGACAAACTCAGCTACTGCTTAGTAAGGGCCTTTGCAACTCAGTGAGACCCTGTTTTAAAATAAAGTATAAAAAACACGGCTGGGGGTGTAGCTTGAAGATAGAATGCCTCTGAGTTCCATCCCCAGTACCGCAAATAAATAATAATAATAATAATAATAATAATAATAATAATAACAATAATAACAATAATAACAATAATAAATAATAATAATAGCTGGGCGTGGTGGCGCACGCTTGTAATCCCCGCGCTTGGGAGGCAGAGACAGGAGGATCGCGCAGGTTTGAAGCCAGCCATGCATTCTGGCTTAGGAGACCCTGTTTCCAAATAAAAATATAAAAATGGGTCTGGGAGTATAGCCCGGAGGTAGAGAGGCTTCCAGGAACCCCAGTACCACCAAAAAATAAAAAATAAAAAAAAAAAAAAATAATAATAATAATAATAATAGCTGGGCGTGGTGGTGCACACTTGTAATCCTAGCATTCGGGAGGCTGAGACCAGATGATCATGGTTCCTGGCCAGCCTTAGCTACTTAGTGAGGCCCTTTACAACTCAGTAAAACCCTATTTTAAGATAAAGAATAAATAAAAATACGGCAGCGGTTGTACCTCGGAGGTCGAATGCCCCTGAGTTCCATCCCCAGACAGGCTAAAAAATTAATATTAATAATATTAATAATAATAATAAATGTTACCATGTATGTGAGGAAATAGGAACTCTTATATACTGTTGATGGGATTGCAAATTAGTACAGCTGCCATGGAGATCAGTATGGAGGTTCCTTAAAAAACTGGGAATGGAGCCACCATATAACTCTGCCACATCACTCTTGGGGATTTTCCCAAAGGAAGTGAAGTCGGTGCTCGAGGGACACTCGCATGACTATGTTTGTAGCAGCACGATTCACAAGAGACAAACTGCGGAACTAGCCTAGGTGTCCATCGACCGACGCATGGATTACAAAGTTATAGAATTTTACCCAGCCATAGAAAGGAACAATTATGTCATTTTCAGGAAAATAGACGGAACTTGAAAATATTATGCTAAATGAAGTTAACCAGGCACAGAAAGTGAAGGGTCATATGTTTTCACTCAGATGTGAAAGCTAGAGAAAAACCAGGAAATGAAACTTTAGGTAAATGAAAGGAGTCACTAGCAGAAAAAGTAGAAGGGGACTGAGGGAGAGAGGTGGGGAGAAGGGGAAGACTAGATAACAGAAACAATTGAGACGATCCTTTGTTCCTATAGGAAGCTACCTAGATCAATGTTGTATTATCTCTGGGAAGGGGGAGGGACCAGAGGTAAACACACAACCAACGTGTGCACGTGTGTTTCTGTCTCTCTGCACCTCACCACGATGTATACTTACAATGCACCAATAGAAAATAAGACAGGAATGATAAAAGTAGTTACTTTATAGATTTTATGGTATGAATTAAATGAGCTAATACATGAAAAGTCCTTAGCCCTGTACTCTGGTTGCAGAATATTCACTAGGTTGTGTGTGTGTGCATGTGTGTGTGTGTGTGTGTGTGTGTGTTACTGGAGCTTGAAGTGAAAGGCATTCTACCTTCAAGCTACACCCCGATTTTATTTCTTTTTTTTGTGTGTGTGGTACTGGGGGGGTGAAACCCAGGGGCTTTCTACCTCCGGGCTATACTCCCAGACCTATTTTTGGAAACAGGGTCTCACTAAGTTGCTGAGAGCCTCATTAAGTAGCTGAGGCTGGCTTCGAACCCGTGCGATCCTCCTGTCTCTGCCTCCCAAGTGCGGGGATTACAAGCGTGCGCCACCACGCCAAGCTTTTATTTCTTATTTGAAAGCAGGGTCTCGCTAGGTTTATGCGAGTCTCACTACTTGCTGAGGCTGTCCTCGAACCTGTGATCCTCCTGTCTCAGTCTCCCAAGTACTGGGATTACAGGCATGTGCCACCATGTGGGGCTTGTTTTGTTCCTTTTTACTTTGTATTTTCAAAACTCTACTTGTCTCATTAAGTTGCTAAGGCTAGCCTTGAACCTGTCATCCTCCTGTGTCAGCCTTGAATGTGCTGGGATTAGAGTGTGCCTACCACACCTAACAATTGCTAGTTTTATCATAATATGAGAGTCGAGGCAGTTATTAATTGTATCTAACCAATGAGAGAAAGGAAAACAACTGAGCTAAGTGGCTTATCTGAGTTCGCACACCTAGTCATTTATGCATCTCCAGAATATAGAGAATATAAATATTTAATACATATATATAATTTTTGTTTTTGTTAGTGAGAATTGAATCTTGGCCTCCGAGATGAGAGGTCTTCCAGGATACCTGTGTTTGCCAGGTCTACATTGTTGAGCTATGACTTCATTCAAAAATTATCACCTTCATATAAAATGATTCAATAAGTCTCTACTTAGATATGCCCTGTGCTAGCTGCTCTACAGACAGATGGACACATGAAATTTTTTCCTTCCATCTGGGGCCTGGCCAACTTTGAATCTTCCCCAAACCCTTCAAAATAGCAAACCTTTTGTTTGTTTGTTGGTTGGTTGGTTAATTTCTTCCCTTCTCCAATCTAGTTAGGAGAAAGAAAGTTTCTGGGGATAGGAGGTTTAAACTGATGGGTCATTAATAGCATAACAAAGCAAAAGGAATTTTCCAGGTCACCAGCCAACAACTTTCAAACAGCAGCACTATTTAAAACTTGCTGCTTAGGGGGAGGGAAGGAGGCTGGTGTGGAGAGGGGAGGGAAAGGACTTCTCCTTGGTGGAGAACGCCCTTTTTTATGGCCAGCAAAACCAGTAAACATCATAACACACAGCCTGTCTTGAGTGCAGATCTTTATCGTTGCATGAAATGCAGCCATTTAAAAGAAAATGTCTGTCTGCTAAAACCATAAATAAAAGGTTCTCCTTGGCTTCAAATCTAGAGAACACCTGGATCCCCGCTTTGGTTTCAACTATAATTAGTTAAAATATAACATGCTCATAAATTTCTTCTAAGCCCACTGAACCAATGCATGTGCACACACACACACACACACACACACACACACACACACACATCCCTTCTAGCTGTGCCAAAGTTTGGCAGGAGAGTTTGACCATACTGTTGTTCCCCCACCCCAAGATTTTCATTTGAAAAACTGACTGGCTAGCAGGCCCTAGGAAAGACAGCTTGCTTACTTAAGGGGTGAGCAGGACTGTTCTAGTAGAAAAGCCCTTCCAGGATCAGCTCTACTGTTAAAGGAAGAAAGATCAAGTGTTGCTAAAATCCAGTAGCTGAATCACCTCTCCACGCCATTCTCCAATGTACTGATCCAAGGCTTCCTGTGGCCCACAGCTACCTACAGAGGCCTTGAAAGTCCCATAACCTTCAGACCTGGACCTCCTGGGCTCTGCCAAATGGCACAAGGCTGTGTAAGTACAGGAGGTCCAGCTTACAATGGTCAGACGTAGTATTTCCCAACTGTAAGATGGTACAAAAGCAACATGTACTCAATAGAAATCATACTTCAGATGTTGAATTTGGTGTGTGTGTGCACACAATACTGGGGAGTGAACCCAGGAGCATTCTACCTCTGACGTACATCCCTAGATCTTTTTTTTTTTTTTTTAAAGAGTCTCATTAGTTTGATATGAGTTTCGCTACTTGCTGAGGCTGTCCTCAAACCTGTGATCTTCCTATCTTGGCCTCCCAGGTACTGGGAGTATAGGCATGTGTCACCACATCTGGCCAGATGTTTAATTTTGATCTCTTGGAGGGCTGGTGATATGTATGATGTGGAATCCAGTCCTCTCTGGTGACTGGGCAGTGACAGCAATCCTCAGCTCCCACTCAGCACATGGTCACCAGGGGAAACCACCAACACTCTGCAGTGGGCTGTGTTGCTAAGCTCTGAGCTGTGTTGCTAAGAACTTGAGCTGTGTTGCTCAGGTTCTGCGTACTCAATGCATTTTTAACTTACAATGGATTTATTGGGGTGTAATGCCATCATACATCAAGGAGCATATGTAGTTATATGCATTTTTCAGTTATATGCATCTTCTAGTACATGGCTTCCAGACATTTAAAAAGGGAGCAGAGAGCTGGGTGTGGAGGCGCACGCTTGTAATCCCCGCGCTTGGGAGGCTGAGACAGGAGGATCACACAGGGTCGAAGCCAGCCTCAGCAGCTTAGTGAGGCTCTCAGCAACTTAGTGAGACCCTGTGTCCAAATAAAATATAAAATAGGTCTGGAGGTGTAACATAGAGGTAGAAGGCCCCTGGGTTCCATCCCCAGTACCATACACACACACACACACACACACACACACACACACACACACACACAAAGAGAGCAGAGCCTTTTTTGAAAGAATGAAAAAAGATTAAAACTACAGTAGTTTCTGATTGAATTTTTTTGGGGGTACTGGGGATGAAACCAGGAACATTTTGGCGCCAAGGTGGTACTTCTTTCCTCCAGAGCAATATTTTTCTCTTGATAATCTGGAACTCACACCAACTATAAGGGTACTTGTCAAATATTTATTATTTATAGATTATATATTTTACTTTTTTTTTTGTAGATCCAAGCTACACCCTCAGCCCTATTTTTTAGTCTTTATTTTGAAACAGGGTCTCGCTGAGTTGTAGAGGGCCTCACTAAGTAGCTGAAGCTGGCTGCAAACCTGTGACCTTCCTGTCTCAGCCTCCCAAGTACTGGGATTACAAGTGTGTGTCATCACACCCCACTGACACAGTGTTGCTCTCAAGGGCCCCTTGAATTCAAAATTTTAAAAAATACTTTTTTTTTTTCAGTACCAGGGGCATCCCACCTCTGAGCTACACCCCCCAGCCCTCTTTTTCATTCTTTATTCTGAAGCAGGGTCTTACTGAGTCACAAAGGACCTCACTAAGTAGGTGAGGCTGGCCGCGAACCACAATCCTCCTGCCGCAGAAAAATTCCTCTATTTTAGGATATCATTCTATTATGAAGTAATTTTGACATTACAGCTGGGCACGTAATTCAGTGTTTCACCACTTGCCCAGCATGCACAAGGCCCTGAGTTTGGACTCAGTGCCACTAAAAAGATTTAAAAATTGGGATTATAACAAAGTCCAAACTCTTTGCTGTACCTATACGATCCTCTTTGCTCCAGTCACTGTCTACCTGTGCTCATGCAGTGATTCTTGTGTTATCCACTTTTTTGATTTACATCTTGATTTTCTTGGGAGAAAGTCCTTTACTAGGTTCCTAGAAGGAGATACACAGAAGGTAAATTTTATAGATCTTGCGTATCTGAAAATGTCTTAACTTTTATTCTTTCTTTACTTTTATTTTCTCCCTGAGTCAAGTCTTATTATGTTGTCTAGGCTAACCTTGAACTTCTGGGCTCAAGTGGTCCTCCTGTCTTATTCTCCCAAGTGGCTGGGACTACAGAGGTATGCCATCAAGCTTGGCATTCCTAATATTTTGATTTTTGTTTTGCTAGGTATAAAATACTAGAATTTATTTTATTTTAGTTATTTATTTTGCAGTACTGGAGATGGAATCCAGAAGCATTCTGCCTCTGAGCTACATCCCTAGCCCTATTTTTTACTATTTTATTTTATTTTATTTTTGCGGATCTGGGGATGGAACCCAGAGGCATTTGACCTCCGAGCTATACCCCTTTGCCCTATTTTTTATTCTTTATTTTGAACCAGAGTCTCACTTGGTTGCAGAGGATCTCACTATTAGTTGCAGAGGACCTCACTAAGTAGCTGAGGCTGTCTGCAAACGGTGATCCTCCTGTCTCAGCCTCCAGAATGCTGGGATTACAAACCTGAGCCACCAGGCCAGCTACTCTTTTATTTTTGAAACAGAGTTGCAAAGGGCCTCAGGAAGTAACTGAGGCTGTTCTCAAACTGCAATCCTCCTGTCTCAGCCTCCCAAAATGCTGGGATTACAAGCATGTGCCACCACGCCCGGCTATAAAATACTAGATTTTAAACTATTCCCTGATACCGTTACCTCTGCTCCTCAACAAGCCTAAGCCTCTCCAGTGCCTAAGTCTTTGAACTAGAAGTTTCTTTTGCATTGAACATATATACCAACCTCTGTGTAGCTAACCTTTATGGGAATAACCAGGTAATTATTTGGGGAAACCGCCATGCCCAGCCTTCCAAAGCTAGGTAGTTATGTCTCCTATGTGCCGGCACCATGCCCATATCCTCTTTGTGTGAGTGTGTATCCAAACTATATCCCAGCCTATTTATTTATTTATTTATTTATTTATTTATTTATTTATTTATTTTTGTGGTGCTGGGGATGGAACACTTCTACCTCCGGGCTACACTCCCAGATCTATAGATCTATTTTATATTTTATTTGGAAACAGGGTCTCTTAAACCAGCGAGGCTGGCTTTGAACCTGCGCCATCCTCCTGTCTCCGCCTCCCAAGTGCGGGGATTACAAGCGTGCGCCACCACGCCCAGCCAGCCTATTTATTTTTTACTTGGAAAAGAGTCTCACTAAGTTGCTGAGAGTTTCGCTAAATTGCTGAAGCTGGCTTCAAATCTGTGGTCCTCTTTACTCAGCTTTACAAATACTGGGATTACAGGCACGTGCCACCACACCTGGCTTTATTCTCTTTCTTTCTTTCTTTCTTTCTTTCTTTCTTTCTTTCTTTCTTTCTTTCTTTCTTTCTTTCTTTCTTTCTTTTGGTGGTGGTGCTGGAGATTGAAACCAGGGGTATTCTGCCTCTGAGTTACACCTCCAGCCTGACTTTTTATTCTTTATTTTGAAACAGGATCTCACTAAGTTTCAGATGGCCTCATTAAATAGCTGAGGCTGTCCACGAACTGTGATTCTCCTCTACTGGGATCACAAATGTGTGATACTATGCTCAGCTTTATGGCTTTATTCTCTTGATAAATATTTTTTATGTGTGTGTGGTACTGGGGATGGAAACCCAGGAGCATTCTATCTACCAAGCTGCACCCCCAGCCCTATTTTTTATTCTTTATTTTGAAACAGGGTCTCACTAAGTTGCAAAAGGCCTTACTAAGTAGCTGAGGCTGTCCGAAAACCATGATCCTCCTGTCTCAGCCTCCTAAATGCTGGGATGACAAGTGTGTGCCACCACACCCGGCTGATAACATTTCTTTTGGTATGTGTGTATGTGGTACTGGAGACTGGGCCCAGGGGGTATTCTATCTCTGAGTTATACCCCAGCCATTTTAGGTTTTTCATTGTTGTTGTTGTTGTTGCTTTGAAATAGGGTCTTGCTAAGTTGTGAGGCAGGCCCTGAAATTGCAATCTTCCTGACTCTGCCTCCCAAGATTACAGGTACATACTACCGCACCTGGCTTTGATGTACTTCGTGTGTGTGTGTGTGTGTGTGTGTGTGTGTGTGGTACTGGGGGTGGAACCCAGGGGCTTTCTACTTCTGGGCTATATTCCCAGACCTATTTTATAATTTATTTGGAAACAGGGTCTCACTAAGTTACTGAGAGCCTCACTAAGTAGTTGAGGCTGGCTTTGAACCTGTGTGATCCTCCTGTCTCAGACTCCCAAGTGCGGGGATTACAAGGGGTGTGCCGCCACACCCAGCTTGATGTATTTCTTCTACCAAATTATACCTACATGTTTAGGTTTCTGTGTGCTTCACTAGATTTCAAGATCAAGGGCTAGGAATACACAGCAGTAGTGCCACTCAATAAATACGTATAACCGTAAGAAATGAATGAATGGTCATGATGCTATTTTTAAAAGTAAAAGAGCTGGGCATGGTGGTGCAACCCTGTAATCACAGGACTTGGGAAGCTGAGACAGGATCGTGGTTTGTGGACAGCCTCAGCTACTTAGTGAGGCCATCTGCAATTAGTGAGACCTAGTTTCAAAATAAAGCATAAAAAATAGGTCTGGGGGTATAGGTTGGAGGTAGCATGCCCCTGGGTTCCATCCCCAGTTCTGCAAAACAAAACAAAAAAAGTAAAAGACACAATATATAATAAAGAATTTGAAAATGCCTTTACCAACTGTTGTGTGCTCCAGATGTGTGTGTGTGTGTGTGTGTGTGTGTGTGTGGTACTGGGGGTGGAACCCAGAGGCTTGTCTAACTCCAGGCTATACTCCCAGACCTATTTTATAATTTATTTGGAAACAGGGTCTCACTAAGTTGCTGAGAGCACTAAGTAGCTGAGGCTGGCTTTGAACCTGTGCAATCCTCCTGTCTCAGCCTCCCAAGCGCTAGGATTACAAGCATGCTCCACCATGCCTGGCTTGTGCTCCAGATTTTAATAGATAAAAATATTGCTCTGGAAGCCAGGCGTGGTGGTGCATGCTTACAATCCCAGCATTTGGGAGACTGAGACAGGAGGATTGGGTTCACAGACAGCCTCACTTACTTAGTGAGGCCCTTTGCAACTCAGTGAGATCCTGTTTCAAAATAAAAAATAAGCTGAACATGGTGGCACATGCTTGTAATCCCAGAATTTAGGAGGCTGAGACAGGAGGATCGCAGTTCCTGGACAGCCTCAGCTACTTAGTGAGGTCCTTTGCAACTCAGTGAGACCCTGTTTCAAAATAAAGAATAAAAAATAGGGCTAGGGGTGTAGCTCGGAGGTAGAATGCCCCTGGGTTCCATCTCTAGTACCACAAAAAAAAAAAAGAAAGAAAGAAAGAAAGAAAGAAAGAAAGAAAGAAAGAAAGAAAGAACGAACAATAGGACTAGGCGTATAGCTCAGAGGTGGAATGCCCCTGGGTTCAACCCCCAGTACCATTTCTGGAGAAAGAGATGCCACACTGACATTAGGAGCATTGTAGATCTGTGGATGTAGCTCAGTAGTACAGCATTTGCCAAGCATGTGCAAGGCCCTCGGCTCAATTCCTAGTATATAAAAGAAAGGAAAGGGAAAAAAAGGGAAGGGGGTAAGAGAAAGGGGGAAGAAAAGAAGGCAGGCATGCTTATAATTTCTTTCTTTCGAAAGAGGAATAACAATGGAGCAATGAATGCCCACAAACCCACAACATCAGATCCTGATAAAACAGAAATCCAGAGATTTCTAGAAGATCAAATCAGGAAAATAACTGTAAAAATAATAGAGGTGTTTCGAAAAGAATTCAGAGAGAGCCAAAAAGAGATAAAGGATGCAATTAATGAAGTAAAGGCCTCAATTCAAAGTACAAACAACCGATTAGACCACATGAAAAATAGAATCTCACTCCTAGAAGATGATCATTCAAAAAATGAACGCATAGTTTCTAATTTAGAAAAAAAATCCGACAGCAGGAATCTGACATTGAAGAAATATGGGCCCATTTTAAGAGAGCTAACCTAAGAATAATTGGAATAGAGGAGGGAAAAGAAGGTGAAACCAAAGGGATCAATAATAACTTCAAAGAAATAATAGCAGAAAATTTTCCAAACATAGAGCAAGAGGTGGATACATAGGTCCAGGAAACTTATAGAACTCCATTTAGACAGGATCGGAGAAGAGGATCCCCACGCCACATAATTGTCAAAATGACCAATGTGGAAGCCAAGCAGAGAATCTTAAAGGCAACAAAAACAAAGGGCCAAGTGACATTCAGAGACAAACCAATTAGAATCACTCCAGACTTCCCAAACCAAGTTATGAGAGCCAGAAGAGCTTGGAGTAACATATTCCCAATTCTGAAAGAAAACAACTTCCAGCCAAAAATTTCCTACCCAGCAAAACTTTCTATCAAATTAGATGGGGAAATAAGAAACTTCCACGACAAACAGAAACTGAAGGAATTTATGTCTTCAAAACCAGCGCTAGAGAAAATACTCAAAGAGATTAACTACAAAGAAGAAATAGGTAACACACACCAGAACCAGAGAAACAAGATTTTCCATCCAACAGACAACTAAGATCGGTTATCTGTGGAGATTCATTATTTATGTTAGTCTTTTACCTATTTCTAAATTGTATTGTTTGCTTTTATTGTTGCTAATTTTTAGGATTTCTAGTTGGAATATTAATATACCTTCAGATATAGCATTTGGAAATATTTTATCCCATTCTATCAGTAACTTTTAACTCTGTTTACATTGTCTTTGGATATACAATATTTTTTTATTTTTTAGGGAGTTTGTATACTCTTCTGTTGCCTGTGCCATTGAAATCATATCCAAGAAATCACTGCCAATTTCAGTGTTGTGAGGTTTAATGACCCAGATTTTCTTCTAAAAGTTTATAGTCTTAAGATTTATATTTAGGTCTTTTACCTATTTTGAGTTAATATTTGTATATGGTGTTAGGTAAGGGTCCAATTCTATTCTTTTTCATGTAATTATTATTTTTCAACAATATTTAGTTAAAAGATTATTATTTCCTCCACCAAATGTTTGTAGAAACCTTGTCAAAAATAACTTGACAATATATGGAAGAATTTATCTCTAGGCTTTTATTTAACTCCAATGGTTTATATATCTGCCTTTATAACAGTACTACACTGTTTCAATTATTGTAGCTTTATAAGGTTTGAAATCAGAAAATATACATCTTCTAGCTTTGTTCTTTTTTGAGATGTTTTTGGGTATCTAGAGTCCATATTCCAAATTAGGATAGATTTTTTCTGAAAAATAAATAATCAAATGTATGATAGTTTCACCCAAAAAAAAGAAAGAAAAAAATATTCTCAGGCAAGAAAGAAAGCAAAAAGAAATATTGAAATATTATCTTTTAGTCATCAAAAGCTTGGTATCAGACAAATGAAACTGTTATGTGAGATTATCATTGTTAATTTTGGATAAATTGCTATAATACTAGATGTCAATCACTAAGCCAAGCATGGGAAGGAGGGATGGGGAGGAAACCGGGTGGGGATCCAGTAGGGGCTAATTGGGCGATATGTGTATGTATGTCTACAAAAGTTTTTTTTTATCCCATTATGATGTATGAATACAGTGCACCAATTAAAAAAGAATAAATAAATAAAATAATAATTTCTTTCTTTCCTCTTTTTTTTTTTTTTTTTTTTTTTTTGCAGAAGTGGGGATGGAGCCCAGGAACATTCTACCTCCTATCTACTACACCCCCAGCCCTATTTTTATTCTTTATTTTGAAATAGAGTCTAAGTTGCAGAGGACATAAGTAGCTGAAGCTGCCTGAGAACCTGTGATCCTTCTCTCTCAGCCTCCCAAGTGCTAAGATTACAAATGTGCACCAGCCCCTGGCTTATATAATTTCTTGTTCTATACGGATCTTCTATGAAGACCAAGATCAGATGGCTCTGTTCAGTGCTATGTTCCCAACACCCAGATCAAAAGACAGCTTAACAAAGATGTGTTTTGTTTTATGTGGTAGTGGGGATCAAATACATGACCTCTTATGTACTAGGCAAGTGCTCTACCACTGGGTTACATTCACAGCATTTTTGTGTGTGTGTGTGGGACTGAGGATGGAATCCAAGGGCATTCTACCTTCGAGGTACACCCCCAGCCCTATTTTTTATTCTTTATTTTGAAACAGGGTCTCACTAAGTTTCAGATGGCCTCACTAAGTAGCTGAGGTTGTTCTTGAACCACAATACTCGCCTCAGCCTCCCAAATGCTGGGATTACAAGTGTGTGTCACCATGCTCGGCTACATTCACAGCCTTTTAACCTTTTTTTTTTTTTGGTTCTGGGGATTGAACCCAGGAGTATTCTACTTTTACTTTTTAATTTGAGGGAGGGTCTTGTTAAGCTGTCCAGCCTCCTGAGTCACTGGGAAAACAGGCATGTGCCACAGAGCTAGCCGACCAATTATTTATTAACTGTGTATATTTGGCCATTAAATTTTGGGGGGTACTGGGGGGTCAAACCCAGGAGCATTCTAACTCTGAGCTATACCCCCAGCCCTATTTTTATTTTTATTTAGTTAGTTAGTTATTTTTTGTTTGTTTGTTTTTTGGTTCGGGGATTGAACCCAGAGGTATTCTGCCTCCAAGCTACATCCCAACCTGATTTTACTACTTCTACTTCTTCGTCTTCTCCTTCTCCTCCTTCTCCTCCTCCTTCTCCTCCTCCTCCTCCTTCTTCTTTTGCAGAATTGAGGACTGAACCTAGGGGCATTTTACTTCCAAGCTACACCCCCAGCCCTATTGTTTTTATTCTTTATTTTGAAATAGGATCTCACTAAATTGCGAGGGCCTTTCAAGTACTGGGATTACAAGCTTAAACCACCACACCCGGCCTGATTTTATTTCTTATTTTGAAACAGGGCCTCACTAGGTTTCTGAGAACCTTATTTATTTATTTATTTATTTATTTATTTATTTATTTATTTTTGGTGGTACTGGGGTTCCTGGAAGCCCTTCTACCTCCGGGCTACACTCCCAGACCTATTTTATATTTTTGAAACAGGGTCTTTTAAGCCAGCGCGGCTGGCTTCGAACCTGCGCCATTCTCCTGTCTCCGCCTCCCAAGCATGGGGATTACAAGTGTGCGCCACCATGCCAGGCTCTGAGAACCTTATTAAGTTGCCAAGGCTGACTCTGAACCTGTGATCCTTTGGTCTCAGCCTCCCAAGTACTGAGATTACAAGCATGTGCCACTGAGGAGGTAGAAAGGAAGTAGGCAGATAGGGAAGAGGCCTCAGTAGAAAAAAATTTAATTTCCTGAGGGGCAACGAATACTAATTAACTTCCAAGGCTCCTAAAAGAGATCAGCTCTTCCAAGGATCAGAGATAAGAATGACCAAAGCTTCACAAAAACATCTGTTTACTAATCAACAAACCCAGGAGACATCACTGGAGCAAGTCTGACACTCCTACGGAAAGGAGACCCCTCAAAGGACATACAAATAACACCCCTACTTAAAGGAGACCCCTCAAAGGACATGCAAATACCCTATGCATATTTTAAGAACTGACTCCCAAACTCCAAGCAATAGAAGACATGCAGACATATATAAACCCTTAGCGCAGTCACCAGGATGGTTACCCACTCTGGGAACCCCTCCCCATTAGGGAGCTTTTCTCTCTCTTGCAGGTTGCGTTAGCTTTGAGAGAAGGTGGAGTGCAATTGAAGGCACTTGGCCCAGGCTACACTCGGGTAGTGACCTGAAGGCCTCTGCTGGACATCAAGGCCGACCAGGGCCCCTAGGGGTGACCAGCACTTCTTTTCTGGCAGATTGCATGGACTTTGAAAGAAAGCAGTTTGCAACTGAAGGCACTTGGCCCGGGCTACACTCGGGTAGTGACCTGAAGGCAGCTACTGGACACCAAAGCCCCGATAGCCCTTAGGGGTGTTTTGCCACTTTCCCTATTCCTTTCTGGCAGATCGTGTGGACTTTGGGAGAAAGCAGCTTGCAACTGAAGGCATTTGGCTTGGGCTACCCTCAAGTATTGTCCTGAAGGCAGCTGCTGGGCATCAGAGTTCCAACAGCTCCTTAGGGGTGTTCAGCCACTTTTCCCTATTCCCTGCTGCTTCCAATAATCCTTTTACTCCCCTTCCTGCGGTCTGTGTGTGTCATTCTTCGCTCAACGCAGACAAGAATCCAGTAAGGAAACACCGAGTTTCTTCTCAAGAAACTCCCTTTCATCTTAAGGAAACACCGTGTTTCTTCTCAAGAAACCCCGTTTCACCACCACACCCAGTTCTGTATTTTTAGGGTATCATTAAATTTTTAGGGTCTCACTAAGTTGTGGAGGGACTCATTAAATTGCTGAGGCTTACTTCAAACATGCAGTCCCCCTGTCTTAGTCTCTCAAGTACTGGGATTACAGACACGTACCACCACACCCAACTGAACTATTTTCTTTCACTAAAATTATTTTCTAACTTAAAACTTCAAGTTATCTGTATGATTTTAATCAACCTTCCCCCTTTCTTTGTGGTACTGGGAATTTAATTCAGGGCCTCACACATGCTGGACAAGTGCTCTACCACTGAGCTACACCCCCAGCCCTGTTTTATTTTTTATTTCAAAACAGGGTCTTGCTAAGTTCCTATGCACTAGCCTTGAACCTGGAATCCTCTAGTTCTAACCTCTCAGCCTCCCAGGTTCTAAGATTATAGTCGTGCACCACTACACTCTGTGTGTGCAAGTAATTTCAAACCTCTGAGCCTCGATGTTCTCATCTGTAATTAGTATAATACCAGTACTTCCTGCTCTGTTGGGAAGATTAAATGAGAGCCTGCTAGATAAGACAATTTGCACAGTGCTAGGACACACAGGTGAGTGCTCACTGTGTTAGCTATTCTTAGAAGAGCCACTCCAATCCCTGTGCTCAGAGTTGAACTTTGTTTTATTCTTTATGTCACTGAGTCAGCCTTGCAAATAGTGATTTCCTTCCCATCCCTGCTTCTGTGTCCACCCTTCACTAGTCAGAACACACCTCTGCAACCAGCTGGTGGGGGCAAGCTCTACCTTGCAAAGCCACCTGGGACAACCTCCCCACCTTGGCTTTCTCACTTCTCCTGTCCTCAGCGCACCTGGAGAAAGCGCTGAGTGGCTTGGGCGTCTTTGGTTTATGAATCTCCTTAAGCCTTTCTTTCTCCCACTTTATCAGTATCATTACATTATACCAGCGAAACATGCCCATTATTAGTAATTTTTAGGATACATAAGAGAGTAAAATAATCCCAGTACTTGAGAGGCTGAGACAGGAGGGTTGCAGTTGGAGGACAGCCTCAGCTACTTAGTGAGGCCCTTTGCAACTCAGTGAGACCCTGTCTCAAAGAATAAAAAATAGGGCTGGGGGTGTAGCTCAGAGATAGAATGCCCCTGAGTTCTATCTCCAGTACCAAGATGAAAGAAAGAAAGAAAGAAAGAAAGAAAGAAAGAAAGAAAGAAAGAAAGAAAGAGGGAGGAAAGAAAGAAAGAAAGAAAGAAAGAAAGAAAGAAAGAAAGAAAGAAAGAAAGAAAAGAAAGAAAGAAAGAAAGAAAGATGTGCTGGGGGTGTAGCTCGGAGGTAGAATGCTCCTGGGTTCAAATGCCGGTACTGCCAGAGAGAGAGAGAGAGAGAGAAAGAGAGAAAGAAAATGAAGAGTGAAGGTCTTACTCCCTACCCAAACTCTCACTCCTTAGAAGTAAGCAGTTGGCAGCTTCTCATGTGTGCTTCCGGAAGTCAGTAATGGCTATAGACACACATCATACACGTACACTGTCCTACATCTTGCTTGTTACTAAACAATTTATCTTGAGTGCTGCTCTCTATCTACACCTAGTAGGTCCACCCCACGGTTTATGACAACACAGATTTCTCTTGTAGAGACCAACTGTTGTTGATTTAATCAGTCACCTACAGATGGGCATTTAGGTTGCTTCAGTTAGAACACTATAATGAATATCCTCATACCATAGATCTCTGAGGGCTTCTTAAAGCTTCTTTATTTATTTTATTTTATTTTATTTTAATGTGTGTGTGTGTGTGTGTGTGTGTGTGTGTGTGTGTGTGTGTGTGACTAAAGATTGAACCCAGGGGCATTCTATTTTATTTTTTATTTTGAAACAGGGTCTCACTAAGCTGCAGAGGGCCTCATTAAGTTTCTGAGGCTGCCTGGGAACCTGCGATCCTCCTGTCTCAGCCTCCCAAATACTGGGATATTACAAGCATACACCGCCATACCTCCTCTGGGCGATACTCACAGACCTATTTGGAAACAGGGTCTCACTAAGTTGCTGAGAGCCTCACTAAGTAGCTGAGACTCTTCTTTTATTGTCCTTTTTTTTTTTTTTTGGTACTAGAGATTTAACTCAGAGGGTTTTACATTTGGGCTATACCCTCAGCCTCTTTCTTTCTTCTTTCTTTCTTTCTTTCTTTCTTTCTTTCTTTCTTTCTTTCTTTTTTGTACAGGGATATTTATTTATTTATTTATTTATTTATTTATTTATTTATTTTTGTGGTACTGGGTTCCTCGAAGCCCTTCTACCTCCGGGCTACACTCCCAGACCTATTTTATATTTTTTTTATTTAGAAACAGGGTCTCTTAAGCCAGCACGGCTGGCTTCGAACCTGCGCGATCCTCCCGTCTTCGCCTCCCAAGCGCGGGGATTACAAGCGTGCGCCACCACGCCAGGCTTAATTTTTATTTTGAAACAGTATCTCGCTAGGTTGATGAGTGTCTCATTACTTGCTGAGGCTGTCCTCAAACCTGCAATCCCCCTGTCTCCACTTCCCAAGTATTGGAATTACAAGCATGTGCCACCATACCCGGCTTCCGTTTCATTTTTTATGTTGAAACAAGATCTTGCCATATTGCTGAGAGCCTCCCTAAGTTGCTGAGGCTGGTCTCCAGCCTGCGATCCTCCTATTTTAGCTTCCCAAGCACTGGGTCTACAGCATGTGCTGCCACACAGCTCAAGGCTTTTGATTGTCTGATTAGATCAGACTGAGACAATTCTTCGTTTGTTTCTACCTCCTGAGTTCTCCATCTCCAGGAACTAAACAATGTTTAGTTCCTGGCCAAACTGATTTATAGGTGGGTGGCATGGCCACCTTCCCTCTCTCTCTCTCTTTTTTTTTTTCTTTTCTTTTTTTCCTAAGGATTGAACCAAGGGGAATTCTACCTCTGAGCAACACCTCAGCTCTTTTTATTTTTTATTCTGCAATGAGGTCTCATTAAGTTGCTGAAGCTGGCCTTAAATCTGCAATATTCTGCCGGGCGTGGTGGCGCACGCTTGTAATCCCCGCGCTTGGGAGGCAGAGACAGGAGGATCATGCAGGTTCGAAGCCAGACACGTGCGCTGGCTTGGGAGACCCTGTTTCCAAATAAAAATGTAAAAATAGGACTGGGAGTGTAGCCCAGAGGTAGAAGGGCTTCCAGGAACCCCAGTACCACCAAAAAAAAAAAAAAAAAAAAAAAGAAAAGAAAAAGAAAAGAAAAAAAAATCTGCAATATTCCTGTCAGCCTCCCAAGTACTGGGATTTCAGGCATGCCCCACTGCACCCAGCTTCCTTTCTTTTTTTTTTGGGGGGGGGGGAGGGAAGTACTGGGGGTTGAATCCAGGGGCATTCTACCTATGAGTTACACTACCCAAGCCTATTTTACTTTTTATTTTGAAACAGGGTCTTACTAGGTTGCTGAGTCTCACTACATTGCTGAGGCAGTCCTGGAACCTGCACTCTTCTTGTCTCAGCCTTTAAAGTACTGGAATTACAGGTGTGCACCACCATGCCTAGCTCCTCAATTCTAAAGAATAAAAATCTTGAAATAAAAGTAAAAAAAGTGGAGCCGGACGTGGTGGCACACACTTGGGAGGCTGAGACCGGAGGATCGCACAAGTTCGAAGCCCCCCTAAGCTACTTAGTGAGGCTCTTAGCAACTTAGTGAGACCCTGTTTCCAAATAAAATATAAAATAGGTCTGAGAGTATAGCCTGAAGGTAGAAAGCCTCTGGGTTCCAACCCCAGTACCACCAAAAAATAAATAAAATAAAATGGGTGGGGAGTATAGCTCAGTGGTGGAGCGCTCCTGGGTTCAAATGACAATGTAGCAAAAAGAATGAGAAGAAGAAAGGAGGAGGAGGACAAGGAGGAGGAGGAGGAAAATGAGGAGAAGGAGGATATAGAGGACGAGGAGAAGGAGGAGGACGAGGAGGACGAGGAGGGAGACGAGGACAGGTTGGAGGAGGACAAGGAGGAGGACCAAGAGGAGGAGGAAGCGGTCATTGGGCAGTCTCCTTGTGATCCTGCCCTGTAGGAGCTCCTGGAAGCGGTTTCTTCCTTTCTCTGGAGCTATAGGGGAAATCCTGGGCATTTGGGAATAGAATTTCAGAAACTGTTCACGAATAGCCCAGAGGAAGCCCCAGAGAAGGAAAGAAATATGTTTTCGGTTTACAAGACACAATCGCAGCTGGTTTCGGTGGCAGGATGTGACGACAAGGGCAGCCGCTGCAGCACGTTTCAGGTGGTGACTGGCAGGAGGTGGACACAGGCCTCTCCTGAGCACTGACGCGCCACTATTGTCCCAGCCCACATCCGTCCCCTACACCAAGTCCTTTCTCAGGCCAAGGACAGGATGGGCTGCAGGCACAGGGACTGCTTATCCCAGCCTGGCCTGACTCATCCGTGACCCCAAGCCAGCCAGTCCTGTCCTGGAGAAGCCCAGGGCCCACGAAGCTAGCACAGGAAGAGTGACCCTGGGCTGTGTCCCAGCTGCTCACTGACTCCCTGGAGACCCAAGGCGAGTTACCATCGTAAGCTTCCGATGGCTCATTCAACTGTCAGTACTAAAACCACACCAACATTCCCTTCCTTAGTCTGTCCTTGAGAGCAGGATGTACACCAAGTGCTCCGCACAGGACATGATGTTGCATAAGCAGTCAATAAATATTGGATATTTGCTTCGCTGATATCTCCTGGCCTAGCACAGTACTCAACCCAGAGGAGGTGCTGAATTAGACATGATTATTTTTGTGCTGAGGATGGAAACCAGGACTTTGTGCATGCTAAACACATGCTCCATTACTGAGACACAAGCCTAGGAGGAAAGTATTTATCTTTTCAAGGGAATATAGGGAAGTGGAGGTACAATTTAAGAGAAAGCTATGATAATGGGTTATATTTCAGAGAAAAGATCTGGAACAATCCATTTCCGGAAGTAGAAAAGAGCCAGTTTTGTTTTTGAGACAGGGTCTCCCTAAGTTGTCCAAGCTGGTCAACTTGTGATCTTCCTGCCACAGACTCCCAAATAGCTGGGATTATAGTCATATGCCACCATACCCTACTTTGCCCAGGAGATTGATAGATCTTTCTTTCTTTCCCTTCCTCTTTTTTCCTTTCTTTTCTTTTCTCTTCTTCCTTTTTCCCCCTCCTTCCTTCCTCCCTTTCTTTTTTTTTTTGGTACTAGAGATTAAGCATTGAAGCCAGGGGTATTTGACCTCCAAGCCACATCCCTAGCTATTTATTTTGAAACAAGGTCTCACTAAATTGGCCAGACTAGCCTCAAACTTGCAAATCCTAGTCAACCTCCCAAATAGCTGGGATTACAGGTATGCATGATCTTGAAAAAATAACTTTCATCAGCTTTGAAAACAAAAATTTTTGGTACTAAGATTGAACCCGAGGAGCATTGTACCTCTGAACTATTCCCTCAGCCCTTCTTATTTTTGTTTTGAAACAAGGTGTTAAGTTGTTGAGGGTCTCCCTAAATTGCTGAGGCTGGCCACAAACCCATAATCCTTCTGTTATAGCTTCCAAAGTACTGGGATTACAGACATGAGCCACCATGCCCAACTTGAAATGTGTTTTTTAATAAATGAATAACAAAATAACCTCCATCATCTCTCTGACCTCATTGTCACCCTATTCTCCCTCCCTTTTTTCATTTTTGCCAGGCTGGGGATTGGTCACGTGAATGCTAAATGCTCTACCACTGAGCTACACCCATAGCCCTCCCTATTCTCTTATTCACGGCAGCTTAACAATAATGTGGTTTTTATTTGTTTTCTTCCCTTTTTTTATTCAGGTAGGGTCTTGCTGTGTTGCCCAGGCTGGTCTCAGACCTGTGATCCTCCTCCCTCAGCCTCTGGAATAGCTGGGACCACAGGTGCAGCCACAACACCTAGCTATCTTACATCTTTATTCTTCTCCCTCTCCTCTCCTCTCCTCTCCTCTCCTCTCCTCTCCTCTCCTCTCCTCTCCTCTCCTCTCCTTTCTTCTGTCTCTTTCTCTTTTTCTTCTCTTCCTCTCTCCCTCACTCTTTCCCTAGAAAAAGATACTCTATCCTCCTTGGTTTATTCTTAAGAACGAGTCGCTTAAGATAATTAACTTCAGGGCCAGAATCCTAGAATTCAGACCTTACTTCAGCATTTCTAAAGAGAAGCCAGGTCCCAAGAGCATGGACTATCAGAGGGGTGAGGAAAAGAAATCCATTTATTTGCCCCTGTGTCAGAAAGGGACACCAAAGCTTGCTGCCTGGCCCTGCCCTCGACCACTCAGCTCCTGGTCCCTCAAAGCCTGGCCTCCTCCCCTCTGGGCACCGGCCCCATAGGCCATGCTTAGCGCCCTCCCTCCAGCCCTCTCTCCGCTGAACATCTGGCCTCACCCTCCCAGCACCTGTCTCCTCCTTGGGCTTCTCCAGGGGACCACACTCATCACCCTGTCCCCCTTCTCAGACCCCTCTTCCTATCTCTCCCTGTTGGCTTAACTGCATCCCCCAAGTTCACACATCAGAGGTCCTAGCTCTTTGTACTTCAGAATAGGACCATATTTGGAGATAGGAACTTGAGAGAGATAATTATGCTAAAACAAGGCCATCAGAGTGGGCCCTAATCCAATATCAGAGGGAAATGGCCTTTGGCAAGCCAAGGAGAGAGGTCTCCAAAGAAACCAACCCCATCAACACCTTGACGTCTAGACTCTGGAGTTGTAAAAGAAGGGATTTCTGTACCAGTCGCTGGCTCTTCATATGGTTTAGCCCCAGCAAAGCTGTACATCCTCAGGAAACAACCATTGCTCCTGAGACCGCACCCTCCTCTGTTCACCCGCCCCCACCTCTTTGATACAGGCCTTCCCTTCCCTACTTTCCACTCGGGGCAACACGTCCACACACTGAGACCTGGACCCTCAGCCACTTTCCAGCTCTGGACTCCAAATGCCAACCACACAACTGCCCCTGACCTGCTCTGCCAACTCTCAAGCCTGAAGAGGCCGAGAGCTTCCGGATCACTGCATGTGAGTCCGGCCACCTCACCTTACAAGGCACACATACAACAGAAGGAAGCTCTGGCTCAGCCTCGTCCTCACCTCCCTGTGCCCACAAGCACCACCCACCCGGACACCGCTGGCAACGTGGCCCTCTTCCCTTCTACCCCTCTTTCCTCTCTCTCAGCACACCAGGGAGCATCTGTGCTTCCCCAAAGCACAGTCTGCCATCTCTGTTTTTACTCGTACCTTGTTTTCTCCCACAGATCAAACACTTGGGTGCACGTGTATGTAGACAGGTGCAGAACTTTCAAGTGTGTTCTGTAGAGAGGTGAACTGGCACTCAGGCTCCAGGGTCTCTCATCTGGATATGGTTCCTGGTTTCATCCTGTGGTTTGGGTCAGGCTTCCTGGCTGATACAATAACTATATCAATTGTTAGTGCATAGGGTACATAGAGTTCTTTTTTAGGGAGGCATGGGTACTGAGATTATACCTGGGGGAAATTCTTTTTTTTTTTTTTTGGTGGTACTGGGGGTGGAACCCAGAGGCTTTCTACCTCCAGGCTATACTCCCAGACCTTTTTTATATTTTATTTGGAAACAGGGTCTCACTAAGTTGCTGAGAGCCTCACTAAGTAGCTGAGGCTGGCTTCGAACCCGTGCGATCCTCCTGTCTCAGCCTCCCAAATGCTGGGATTACAAGGGTGCGCCACCACGCCCGGCTACCTGGGGGAAATTCTACCTTTGATATACACGCCCAGCAATTGTTATTAATTAATTAATTAATGTATTTATTATTTATTTTTGTGGTACTGGGGATTGAACTGGGGCATTCTGCCTCTGAGCTACATTGCCAGCACTTTATATATGTATTTTTATTTTGAAGCAGTGTCTTGCTAAGTTGATGAGAGTCTCACTAAGTTGATAAGGCTGGCCTTGAACCTGTGATCCTGACTCAGACTCCCAAGTACTAGGATTAAGGAATGTGCCACCACATCTTGCTCATTATAGAGATGTGTGTGTGTGTGTGTGTGTGTTACTGGGGATTGAACCCAGGTGCATTCTACCTCTGAGCTATACCCTCAGTCCTATTTTATTCTTTTACTTTGAAAAGGGCCTCACTAAATTACTGAAGCTGACTGCAAACCTGTGATTCTCTTGTCTCAGCCTTCCAGGTACTGGGATTACAACCATGTGCCACCATGCCTGGTCATTACAGAGTTATTAAATTCTTTTTTTTTTTTTTTTTTTTTTAGGGTCTGGGATAGAACCCAGGGGCATTCGACCTCCAAGTTACACCCCCTGCCCTATTTTTTATTCTTTATTTTGAAACAGGTCTCACTGAGTTGCAGAGGGCTTCACTAAGTAGGTGAGGCTGTCCCAAACCCCGATCCTCCGGTCTCAGCCTCCTGAATGCTGGGATTACAAGTGTGCGCCACCACGCCTGGAGAGTTCTTAAATTCTTAAGGGCTTCTTTGTTTTGTTGTTGTTGGTGGTGGTGGTTTTGGGGTGTGTGTGTGGGGAGGGTATTGGGGTTGCACTCAGGGGCACTCTACCACTGAGCTGCATTCTCAGCCCTATTTTATTTTATTTATTTTAGTTTTTGGTGGTACTGGGGTTCCTGGAAACCCTTTTATCTCCGGGTTACACTCCCAGACCTATTTTTTATGTTTTTTTTTAATTTGGAAACAGGGTCTCTTAAGCCAGAGCAGCTGGCTTCGAACCTGCGCCATCCTCCTGTCTCCGCCTCCCAAGCACGGGGATTACAAGTGTGTGCCACTACGCCCGGCATGCCCTATTTTATTTTGAAATCGTGTCTCACTAAGTTATGGCACACTGGCTTAGAACCTGCAACCTTCCTGTCTCAGCCTCTCAAGTCCTGGAACCCCAGGGGCATTTGACCTCCGAGCTACACCCTCAGCCCTATTTTTTTATTCTTTATTTTGAAACAGGGTCTCACTGAGTTGCAAAGGGCCTCACTAAGTAGCTGATGCTGGCCTTGAACCATGATCCTCCTGTCTCTGCCTCCCAAGTGCTGGGATTACATACAAGTGTGTGCCACCACGCCCTGCACCATACCTGGATTTAATCTTAAAACTCGTTAGACAAAATCATGCTACTTCTCTCTGAGAAAATTGGTTTGGTTTCTGACATAATGGTCACTACAGTACCCTGGACAGACGATCTTCCAATAAAAACAAAAATGAATGCTCAAACACTGAATACAATATATCCCCCCCCCCATAATGCTGAATTGGCAAACATAAAAAGAATTATGCAGAAGCCATAAAAAAGAAGTGGACAGAGGAACTCTGGAATATAAGTGAGTGGTACAAGACTTGAAATTCCATTTTAATGAACACACATTAATGAGGAGGGGCTGGGAGGCACAGCTCAGAAATAGCTTGCCTAGTATGTGTAAGGCCCTGAACTCCATCACATCACTGCAAAAATTAAAAATTAAGCTGGGCATGGTGGTGCATGCCTTGTAAGCCCAGTGACTCAGGAGGTTGAGATAGGAGGATCATAAGTTTGAGGCCATCCTTGGCAACTCAGTGAAAGCCTGTCTAAAAATAAGAAGGGCTGTGGTAGAATGCCTCTGGATTGAATCCTCAGGAAAGAAAAGAAGAAAGAGGAAGGAAGGAAGGAAGAATGGTTTAAGTTAAATACCATAAAATATGCAGGGAAATAAGGAGCCATGAGTGAGTGAGAGACAGCAGAAACAAAGACCTCATCAGACCCACAAAAATAGAATTATCAAGTATAGAAATTATCAAGTGCAGAAGATAAAGAGATATTTTAAATATATTTTAAGAAATAAAGGTAAGGCTTAATATATAATTTAAGAACAAAAGAGTATAAAAATAAACAGGCCAAGTTGGAAGAAAAATTAAAAACTAGCTTATGTTAAATAGTAGATTAGCCGGGCGCGGTGGCACACTCTTGTAATCCCTGCGCTTGGGAGGCTGAGACAGGAGGGTCAGGGTTCGCGGCCAGCCTCAGCTACTTAGTGAGGCCCTCTACAACTCAGTGAGACCTGGTTTCAAAATAAAGAATAAAAAATAGGGCAGGGGGTGTAGCTTGAAGGTAGACTGCCCCTGGGTTCCATCCCCAACCCGCAAATAAATAAATAAACAAATAAATAAATAAATGATTAGACACTATTACAGGCAGACTTCATTTATAGAAAGATGGATGCACAGAAATCTAGACTGTTACCCAGAGACATACAAGAAAATGAACAACAACATATGTGACACTGGAAAATAGAATCTGATGGCGTAATATATATTTAGTTGTATTTATAGAAGAAAATAAAAGATGGAAGAGGAAGTATTTGTAGCTAGTCAGCCCAGGGACCTGAGTGAGGTGAGTGAAACATAAAACTTAGGTCACAGATGTTCAGACACTCACTCTCAGGGTCCACATCTGCACAATGTAAAGAACAAGCACCTTCCTACATCCTGTACCTTCAGTGCCTCGCTAGTTTTACCCTAGCCGGCCCTGCTGACGGTTTTTCTAAGTTGTTGTAAGATACCAGGCTTTGGGTCCAGAAATCCCAAGAAGAATAAAGAAAAATGTATACCAAGATATATTTAGGGAAACTGCATAGGGAGTGAAACAAATACAGAACAATTAAAATAAACTACAAGGCCAGCCTGGAGAACCGAGTGAGACTCCACCCAAAAATAAATTAAAGAACTGGGGGACATAGCTCAGAGGCAGAAGCTCCTGGGTTTGATCCCCAGTAAAAACACATAGGAAAGAAGGGAGGGAGAGAAAGACAGGCTTAAGTAGAGCCCTTGCTTGACATGAATGAAGCCCTGGGTTCAATTCCCAGAACACACACAAAGCAGTACAAATAGAAAATAAAGATAGACGAGAATGTAACTAATTAGCAATTTTCATCATTTATAATACAAGCTGATAGGTACTGCTCTGTGTTATAAGGACAAAGCTTATCAGACTCACCGGAAAACAAAATCCAAAAATATTGAGCATTATTAGTAAAAGAGAGGTGTTAGGTTAAATGACTGTTAAACTTTCCTTCTGCTTTAGCCAGCCAATGTGATTTCTCCATAAAGTCAAGCAGAACAAATACAGTCATTTGAGGGCAGTTTTTTAAATAAAGAAATGATTTGCAAACCCATACACAGACAGTAAAGAATCAACAGGAGAGTGTGGCAGCCGGAACTAGGAAGAACAGGGCTCCTCTATCACTCCTAAACCCCTCTTCTCCAAACCTTTTTTGTTCTGTTTTGTCTTGAGCTCAGGGATGTTCTATCTTTGAGCTACATACTTTATACTTTACTGTATTTTTTATTTTGAAAAAGGGTCCCACTAAGGTGCTGAGACTGGCCTTGAAGCTTTAATCATCCTGTCTCAGCCTCCCAAGAATGGAGGTTACAGGTGTATGCCACAATGCCCAGCTCCAGTCCATTCTTTTTTTTTTTCTGTGTCTCTATAAAGAAGGTTTATGAAATGTACAAACACACAAGTATTGCATGTCACAAGATGAGTATTATGTTAGCCTTTTCCCAGGAATATCTTCATTAGTAAATTTTTTTTTTTTTTTTTTTTTTTTTTTTTTTTGGTGATACTGGGGTTCCTGGAAGCCCTTCTATCTCCAGACTACACTCCCAGACCTATTTTTACATTTTAATTTGGAAACAGGGTCTCCTAAGCTAGCGCGCGCGTGGCTGGCTTCGAACCTGCGCGATCCTCCTGTCTCTGCCTCCCAAGCGCGGGGATTACAAGCGTGCGCCACCACGCCCGGCTTCATTAGTAAATTTTAATTTCCTTACACAAATAAATGTCCTAAGTGCACTGGGATTAAATGTCTTATATATATCAAGTAAAAAAGAAAAATACCTTAAGATACAAATGAATTCCTTCGTTTCCACAATGCTTACAGATCCAGAGTTTGTTGTCTTCCAGGCACAAGACTTCATGTTGGAGGTGAACAAGGTCCTCGTCCTAAGCTTGAGGTCTGTCGAACACAGAAGTTTATAGACATTTACAAAATGTGTGGCAACTGCTAATATGAAGGAAATAATTGTTTTGAGAGTCCAATCCATTCTTAACTCTGTGGCCAGGCCAGATGAGCTTTTAAAAAATATGGAATAGATCGCCGGGGGTGGTGGCGCATGCTTGTAATCCCCGCGCTTGGGAGGCGGAGACAGGAGGATCGCGCAGGTTCGAAGCCAGCCATGTGTGCTGGTTTAGGAGACCCTGTTTCCAAATAAAAAATATATAAAATAGGTCTGGGAGTGTAGCCCGGAAGTAGAAGGGTTCCATCCCCAGTACCACCAAAAAAAGAAAAGAAAAAAGAAAAGAAATATGGAATAGATTGTGTTACCCCCAACACACACACACACACACACACACACACACACACACACACACACCTTCAAGCCTTTAATAGCATCCCTTAGTTCTTGCGAAGGGTAAAATTATGTGTCCCCAACAGAGCCTCTAGAACATTTTGTGACCTGCCACTTGCACTGCCTCTACCTAGTGTCTCTAGCCCTTTCAGGACTCAGGTCCACCTCATCTGTAGCCCTTTAGCCACGCTGGCCTTTTCTTGTATCTTTGGATTTTCCATACTGCCTCCAACCCCAGGACTTTGGCATGTGCTACTATCTGCCTGGAATGCCTCTCGCTCCATTTTCCAAACCCACTTAACTCATCCTTTAGTTCTGAGCGAAATGTTACTTATTAGAGGAACTTTCCAAATTTTCAGCTCTTATTATATACCTTTGGGGCATTAACACCTCCCCTACAGAGCCCTTATTACTTGTTTTGTATTTGTATGTGTGTAATTAACTGATCCAGTATGTCCTACTCCACTGAAAAGCTCCCTGAGGACCAGAAAGTCCCCCATTTTGCTCATGGCTTTCCAGTACCTGACACCCAGCACCTAGCACCTAGCACTCACATATCAGTGAGTGAGGGAAGGAATGGTCCTTACAAGTGAAGGGCACCATGCGCTGAAACAAAGGCTACATACCCTAGGAAGCTCTGCCCAGCTTCCTTATGCAACTCGTCCTCATTTGTCCACAGATGCTTCATGCACCGTTTCTCTGTGTCAGGACACAGACGCTCTCTGGGCTGTTTGTAAGGCAAGAACATGATGGGCGGGCCTCCAAGTCAGGGGTTGGCGGGCAGGCGAGCGTCCTGGCATACTTGGCAGTCCTCATGGTACAGGACAGGAAGCCCCTCCCATTCTTGGTCCTATACTGAGCAGAGTCAGATGGACTGAAGGATCAATCATGAGCCTTGGGGGTGTGGTTCAGGGGAAGAGCACTTGCTGGACACACAGGAGGCCCTGGGTTCCATCCCCAGCCCTGCAAAAAAAAAAAGAAAAGAAAAAAATGTCAGCCTTTCAAAGTTACACATGGCTGCCAAAGCCATAGCCAATTGCATCCAAGTAACTAAACTCTGGGCATTTTGGCAAAGTGGGGGCTGAAGGAACTGGGTCTGGTTGCT
The DNA here is from genome assembly GCF_963383645.1 of Muscardinus avellanarius. Classification (NCBI taxonomy): domain Eukaryota; kingdom Metazoa; phylum Chordata; class Mammalia; order Rodentia; family Gliridae; genus Muscardinus; species Muscardinus avellanarius. The sequence goes on along the minus strand of NC_137786.1, from coordinate 104,414,687 downwards.
TCCAGAAAATTGCTAATCAGAGAGAAAACCCTGTCTTAAAATTTCCATTTGGGAAATGGACCAAAAGTATTTCCTCTTATAATTTACCTCCTGTCCTCTGATTTGATTGACTTTACTCATGGAGGGTAATGGCTCTATGACTTGGCCTCTTCATTCTAAGGATGAACATTTTTAGGGTTTTTAAGGACACTGACAGTAACAGTAATTACAACAGCATGGTTCCTGTTTAAAACTATTATTGTTGAGCCGGGTGTGGGGGCACACGCTTGTAATCCCAGCATTTAGAAGGCTGAGACTGGAGGATCGCGGTTCGAGGACGGCCTCAGTTACTTAGTGGGGCCCTCTGCAACTTAGTGAGACCTTGTTTCAAAATAAAGAATAAAAAACAGGGCAGGGGGTGTAACTTGGAGTCTGAATGCCCTTGGGTTCCATCCCTAGACACTCAAAAAAAAAAAAAAAAAACCTATTATTGTGTATGTGTGTTTATGTGGTACCGGGGATTGAACCTAAGGGGTGTTCTATCACTGAGCTACACATCCAGTCCTATTTTATTTTATTTTTTTTAAACAAAGCCTTGCTAAGTTACTGTGCCTTGGCCCTGAAACAGCAATCCTCCTGTCTCAACCTCTCAAGTACCAAGCTAGAAGCAAAATTCTTTTTTGTTTTTTCTACCTCCAAGCTCTATCTCCAGCCCATTTCCTTTTTTATTTGGAAACAGGGTCTCACCAAATTGCTGAGCATTTCACTAAATTGTTAAGGCTAGCTTCAAATCTGTGACCTTTCTGTCTTAGCCTCCCAAGTACTGGGATTACAGCTGTAGTCTGCCATACCCAGCTTTATTTATTTATTTATTTATTTATTTATTTATTTATTTATTTATTTAGTGGTACTGGGGACTGAACCCGGGACTGAACCCGGGGCATTCTACCTCTGAGCTACACTGTCAGTCCTATTTTTTATTTATTTTTATCTCCAGGCTCCAAAACAAGGCAGTCATTGGCTCATACCTCTGATCCTCCTGTCTCAGCCTCCCAAGTACTAGGATTACAAGTGTGAGCTACCACGCCTGGCTCCCAACTCTAATTTAATTAATTAATTAAAATTTTTGTGGTACTGGGGGTTGAACCCAGGGGCATTCTACCTCTGAGGTCTACCCCAGCCCTATTTTTTTTTTTTTTGAAACAGGGTCTCATAAAGTTGCAGAGGGCCTCACTAAGTTACTGAGGCTGACTGCAAACCTGGGATCCTCCTGTCTCAGCCTCCCAAATTATAAGCATGTGCCACCATGCCTGGCTCTATTTTATTTTTTACTTGGAAACAAGGTCTCACTAAATTGCTGAGGGCTCACTTAAGCTGGTCTCAAACCTGCAAAGATCCTCCTGTCTCAGCCTCTCAAGTACTAGGATGCCCAGCCTAGAAGCAATATTCTTAATAAGCCAACAGAGAAAACAATCTAAATATCCCAGCAATATAGGATGGCAAATACATTGCAATATATCATACAATGGAATATTATATAGCAATTGAAAACCTGCAGTCTATATGTAACAACATAAATGAAACTCTCTCTCTCTCTCTCTCTCTCTCTCTCTCTCTCTCTCTCACACACACACACACACACACACACACACACACACACACACAGTATTCCAGCTATACTTCCACCTAAAGAAAGATAAAAATAAAATAGGCTGAATTAATCTGTGTTGATAGTGGTAACAGTCAAGATAGTATTGCTCTTGTTGGTGGAGGCGGGGTGGGAGATGCTTACAGATTAGGACAGGAATGGAGTTTCCAGAAGGATGTTGTATTAGAGGGGGAAACAAAAGGTGTCTTTTTACCCTTTAAATTCTGGGGTGGATAGAAATTAAATTGACATATAACAGATTAAAAAGTTAAGACAAGTATTGGTTCATGCCTGGGATCCCAGTACTTGGGCAGCTGACACAGGAGGATCACAGGTTCAAGGCCATACTCAGCAGCAGCTACTTAGTGAGACCCTGTTTGAAAAGAAAAAATAAGCCACGGTGGTGTACGCTTGTAATTCCAGTACTTTATTCAAGTACATTTTTCTGCCTTATATCTTAACCTATTTTTTAACCTCTGATCTCCACTCTCTCCTCTCTCCTTTCTCTTTCCTAGTACTAGAAGTCCCACAAAATATGAGATATAAAGATAGCCCAATGATTAAAGTTCACATAGCGTCTTGAGCTACAGAAAAGAACAAGTGCCTGGGGGCTGGTGAGCAAAGAACTGGGCTGGGGGGAAAGCTCAGAGGTGGAATGCCTTGGAGTTCAACCTTCAGTACAAAAAAATGATAAAATAAAGTGCCAAATATATATTTTGGGTGGCATATTTTAGACTCCTACAGTCGTATTTCAGGGCGGTGGATCCTGAACTCCAACATTTCTTGATTAGAACGCTGGTTACACAGCTGTATTCACTTTATAAAAATTCACTGAGCACTGCACTGCTGACCTACGTACTTTTCTGAACTCATTTATGTTGAAGCACATAAACTTGATGCTTTTTCGTACATGGAAAGTGGTTGAAGCCAGGCATAGTGGTGCGCACCTGTAATCCCAGTACTTGGAGGCTGAGACAGGAGGATTGCAGGTTTCAGGCAACTTAGTGAGGCCCTCTGCAACCTACTGAGACCTGGTTTCAAAATAAAAAATAGGGTTGGGTTGGAGGTACAACTCAGAGATAGAGTGCCCCTGGGTTCAGTCTCTAGGAACACACACACACACACACACACACACACACACACACACACACACAGTGGTTGAACCAAGTGTTGTGGTTCACACCTATAATCCCAGCTACCAGGAAGGCCAAGGCAAAAGGATGGTAAATTCAAAGATAGCCTGGACAATTTAGTGATACCTTGTCTCAAGATTAATTTTAGCCGGGTGTGGTGGCGCACGCTTGTAATCCCCGTGCTTGGGAGGCAGAGACAGGAGGATCGCGCAGGTTCAAAGCCAGCCGCGCACTGGCTTAGGAGACCCTGTTTCCAAATAAAAAAATATAAAAATAGGTCCGGGAGTGTAGCCCGGAAGTAGAAGGGCTTCCAGGAACCCCAGTACCACCAAAAAAAAAAAAAAGATTAATTTTAAAAGGATTGAGGGTATAGCTCAGAGGTAGGGCGCCATGGTTCAACCCCCAGTACTACACATACATATAAATTCTTTGCTCCAAGCTAGGCATGGTGATATACCTGTAAGCTCAGCAACTGAGATCTCAGGCTGAGGCAGGAGGATTTGAAGTTTGAGGGTAGCCTGGGCAACTTAGTAAAATCCGGCTTCAAAATTGATTTTAGCCAGGCATGGTGGCACACGCTTGCAATCCCCACGCTTGAGAGGTAGAGACAGGAGGATTGTGCAGGTTCGAAGCCAGCCGTGCTGGCTTAGGCTTAAGAGACCCTGTTTCCAAATAAAAATATAAAAAATAAGTCTGGGAGTGTAGCCCGGAGGTAGAAGGGCTTCCAAGAACCCCAGTACCACATACACATACACACACACACACACACACACACACACACACACACACACACAAATTGATTTTAGAGCTGAGCGTGGTAGCGCATGCTTGTAATCCCAGTGCTTAGAAGGCTGAGACAGGAGGACCACCCAGGTTCAAAGCCAGGTTTAGCTACTTAGTGAGGCTCTCAGCAACTTAGCGAGGCCCTGTTTCCAAATAAAGAATATAATAGGTCTGGTAGTATAGCCCCGGGGTAGAAAAGCCCCTGGGTTCCACTCCCAGTACCACAAAAGAAAAAAAAAAGATTTTAAAAGGGTTGTGGGTATAGCTCAGTAGAGCACCAATGGGTTTAATTCTCAGTATTGCAAACAAAAAGAAAAAAAAGAAAGAAAGAGAAGGGGAAAAAATGGTTTAATATTAGCAGATCAATATGGTTCAACTTCTACATTATATACATCAATAAAAATATTACTTATAATGCCAGACATGGTGGCACACGCTTGTAATCCCAGCTCTTGGGAGGCAGAGACCAGAGGATAGTGGTTCTCAGACAGCCTCAGCTACTAAGTGATGCCCTTTGCAATTCAACGAGACTGTTTCAGCTATCAAAAGATTAAACAATAGGGATTGAGGTGTAGATCGGAGGTACAATGCCCCTGGGTTCCATCCCTGGTACCTAAAAAAAAAAAAAAATTACTTATGAAAGGGGAGGGGAAGCCTGGCGTGGGCTACCGCGCTTGTAATTCCAACATTTGAGAGATGGAGACCGGAGAATCGCCTTTCACTGACAGTCCCAGCTACCCTTTGCAACTCAGTGAGACCTTTTTTTAAAAGTAGACTAAAAAGCCGGGTGGCGCAGGCTTATAATCCCTACGCTTAGGAGGCAGAGACAGGAGGATCGCGTAGGTTCGAAGCCAACCGCACCTGGCTTAAGAGACCCTGTTTAAAAAAAAAAAAAAGTATAAAAAATAGGTCTGGGAGTATAGCCCAGAGGTAGAAAGGTTTCCAGGAACCCCAGTACCACGGGAAAAAAAAAGGTAGACTGAAAATTAGGGCTGGAGGGTCTAGCTTAGAGGTAGAATGCCCCTAGGTTTCATCCCCAAATGGAAACTGCAAAAAAAAAAAAAAAAAAAAAAAAGAAAAAGAAAAACAGGCCCTGCTTTCCAAGGCTCCCTGGTAGGCCTTAAAGGCTAAGGAGGGATGTAGTCTTCCCTGGGGTCCAGGTTCCTTGGATATCCAGCAGCAAAGCCTGCTGGCTAGAGGAGGCCAGAGTGGCCCAAAGCAGAAATGTTACCCTGGCCTCAGCCCCAGGGCACCTGTCCTGTGTCCCCGAGCACACCAGGGAGCCTGCCCTGTTCTTCTATGGGCCCCTTCCTTGGCTTTTGTGGGGCTTCTCCTTCTCCTCGCCTTCAAATTGCTGAGAGGCTCTCCCTGACTTCCCCAAAGGGCCATCTCCTTCCCTAATCCCTTCATTATTTCTTCCTCCACTCCCCATTCTGGTACTGGGGGTTGAACCCAGGGGTACTCTACTACTAAGCTACAGCCCCACTGCTTTTTAATTTTGAGACAGTTTGCAACTCTCCTGCCTCACTCTCTCAAATAGCTGGGATTACAGGCTTGTGTCACCCGGCTCTTCACTAACTTTCTTCCTTCAGGGATTTGGCTGATATCTGAAATTGTTATCATTCAAATATTTATCTTTTATTATTTGCTCCTCTCATTAAAGTAAGCTGCATACAAGCAGGGGATCCCTCTAACTTGCTCACGGTTGTATCCTCAAGGTCTGGCATGGTACCTGCTCAGAGCTTAATTGCTGGTTGGATGAATGAATGGCCCAATGAAGGGACATGAATGGAAATCTGGGTAGAGAAGAGGGCTCAGGCCCTCTAAGTACCCTTAGTTCTGAAGCCAGAGCCGTCAACCATGGCATTACCTGAGGGTTCAACAAAGCTATTGGAGAATTTCTGTGATTCACAAGCAAAGCCTAAGGGAATTCTCATAGCCAGTTTTTTGTTTTTGTTTTTGTGGAGGCTGGGATGAAACCAGGACCTTGGGCATACTAGGCAAGCACTTGACCACTGAGCACACTCTCGGGCCCTTCCTCCTCTTCTTTTTATGGTTCACAGTTGGATTTAGCTCCCACATCTAAAACGGACAGTGTGCTTATATTTTACATGAATCTGAACTAATAGAAACGCGAGCTATGTCATAAAAGTCTAATTACAAAAATTCTACTTCTGTTACAAAAATGGCTGCAGTGCATGCAAAGCTGACATTCCTTTCACACCCAGGAGGAAATCACTCTGGAATTCTGAGGTCAGCAAGAATGCTTCTTTTGCATTACAATCCACTGCAAGGTTTAGCGGTGAAAACAAGAGTCTTTGAGGAAGGGCCAAGGAGAGGAATTAGTAACCTGTATTACCATAACCTGGCGGTGTTCTACCTCCAAGCTACACCCCCAAGCCTATTTTATTTTGAAACAAGATCTCCCTAGGCTGGTGGGAGTCTCACTACTTTCAGAAGCTGTCCTTGAACTTGCCACCTTCAGCCTCAGCCTTCCAAGCACTGTCATTACAGGTGTGAGCCACCACATCTGGCTAAAATCTTAAAATTTTCATATTATACCTAACAACCACAGGACCGTCGAACCAGCTGTGCAGCCAGTTCTTCACTAAATACTTGACAATCACGCTCTGAAACTGCAATGTGTGCCCCCATTTTACAGTTCCTCTTGAGCAGATAAAGAATTACACAGTCACCCTGTCCCCCCACGAATACAGGAGAACCAACAATGTACCTTCCACATTGGGCAGCTCACCATGCTGTTTGCTACTCCTGAAACTCTTCAGCATCTGGATTGGTCATGACTGACTCAACCCTTTGGTCAGCTATTTAGGACACTCAGCCATAGAACTAAAAATGAGTTTTCCCCCGCAAAAGTTATACTAAAAGTAGCAATGAGAGTTGTGGCATAGTTGTTTTAAAATAAAACTTTTCTTGCGTTTTATTTCTCTTGCTCATTGCTGAGGATAGAACCCAGGACCTCACAGACTAGGCAAGTGCTCTACCTACCACCAAGCTACACTCCCACACCCCCAGACTGTTTCTGCATTTTATTTTATGTATTTATTTATTTATTCGTTTTTGTGGTACTGGGAATGGAACCCAGGGGCAACTCTGAGCTACACCTCCAGGATCACAAGGTTCTGGCCAGCCTAGACAACTTAGTTGAGAGCCTGTCTCAAAATAAAAAGGGCTGGGAATGTAGCTCAGTGGTAGAGCACTTGCCTAGCATGTGTGAGACCCTGGATTTGATCCCCAACACTGCAAACTAAAAGAGAAGAAGAGAAAATGGCAGGGCATGTCGACTAGTCGATCTCTTAGCACGCACCGGCACATCACGGTACCCAGGGTGCTATACCACACTAAGTGCTTTGTGCATTGCTTAACTCTTCACAGCAAGCACTGATATTAGTTTTTTTCTTTTCTTTTTCTTTATTTTTTGGTACTAGTAATGAAACCCAGGGGGTGCTGTACCCTGATCTACATCTCCAGCCCTATTTTGTTTATTTATTTATTTATTTACTTACTTATTTTTGCAGTACTGGGGTTAGAACCCAGGAGCTTCCTACCTCCAGGCTACACTCCCAGACCTATTTTATATTTTATTTGGAGACAGGGTCTCACTAAGTTGCTGAGAGCCTCACCAAGTAGCTGAGGGTGGCTTCGAACCTGTGCAATCCTTCTGTCTCAGCCTCCAGAGTACTGAGATTACAAGCTTACCACACCACGCCCAGCTTCCAACCCTATTTTATTTTAAAATTTTGAATCAGGGTCTGGCTAAGCCATTGAAGCTGGCCTTGAACCTGTGATCCACCTCTCTTAGTCTCCCAGGCTTTGGGTTCCAGGCATGGGCCACTATGCCTGGCAATACTATAAGTTTTCATCTTACAGGGGAAAAAATGAGGCACACAAAGTTTAAATAACTTTTCCAGGGCTCTGGGGCGTGGTGGGTTTGCACATCTGTCTTTCAAGCTCTCCAAGCCCCAAAGCTGAAACAGCTGAACACACCGAGCCAGAAAGCTCTGGAGAGAATGCCTAGGAACAGAGCTCTAACCTCTCGTTCTAACACACTCCTTTTCTCAAAGCACTAGGGTCCCTGGCTTGTCCTGTCTTTTCCCGAGTTTCTTTCCAGCTTCTGGACCTCCCACATTAGGTACCGCCTGCTCAGTCAGTTTTCTGCAGCTCTGAGCTCCAGGGAAACCTCCCCACCCCTCTGCTGTGCCCTCTCTTGAGAACTGTCTACCTTATATATACCACTGATGTTAACTGCAACTAGTAGTTGACTATATTCTTTATTTTGAAACAGGGCCTCACTAAGTAGCTAAACCATTCTTTGATCAACTTTTTGTTAAATGTCTATCTTCCCTATTTGACTTCAAGTAGTAGTAGTTCCAAAATTCCTATGTTAGCACTTGATAGAGGTTGAGAAATGACAGTTGAACATAGAAGTGAAGTAGGCTACTGATGAAAAGTATAAAAGAGATGAACACCTTTCCTTATCCCTCTACTCCCTTTCTGTGGTATCACCACTGACTGTAAGGTCCCCAAGGGCACAAATTGCCTCTAATCACAATAACCTCAACACCTGGCATTGTGGAACCCTGGGCTTCTTATCTGAAGAATGGTGGTGAGGGATGATAAGACAGGGACACAGCTGGTTGTTTAGTTGTTGCTGTTATGGTGGTAGTGGTGGGGATCAAACTCTGGGATTTGCATATATAAGAAAAACCTCTACCCTGAACTACACCCTCAGTCCTCCAGGACACAGCTTTTTCAAGCGGCATTACATTTTTTATTTTTATTTTTTGGTCCTGGGGGCATTCTACCCCAAGGCTACTTCCCCAGCCCTATATTTTATTTTAAAACACAGTCCCACTAAGTTGCGGAGGACCTCACTAAGTAACTGAGGCTGGCCTCGAACCTGCGATCCTCCTGTCTCAGCTTCCCAAGTACTGGGATCACAAGTGTGTGTGCCACCATACCAAGCTTAGCTTACATTTTCATATGAAAACTTGCTGAGCACAGAATCGGCCCACAGGGGTTGTCAAAGGCACTGAACTGGAATTCCTGTCTGTCTTGCCTACCAGATCCTGGCAAAACCAGGAACTAAATAAAAGAACAAAGCCCAGAAATGAACCCACTTTACTCCCCTGGCCAAGATCTAGTCAGGGTGAAGACCCCTATTTTTTTTTTTTTTAATTCTTCATTTTGAAACGGGGCCTAAGTTGCAGATGGCCTCGCTAAGTAGCTGAGGCTGTCCATGAACCACGATCCTCCTGTCTCAGCCTCCCGAATACTGGGATTACAAGCATGTGCCACCACACCCCGGCAAGACTTCATATTGGGGTTGAGGTGAAAAGACTGTGATTAGCATAGTGGGAGTGCAAAGACATTTGCCCCGGCAGGAAAGTTTTATTGAGTCAAGACATTGAATACCCTTGCAATTAACAAGGTCAGCTGTCATAGGTTAAAGGGAAAAAAAAAAGACACAAAGCCCTCTCTCTCCCCAGCACAGTCCTACCAGCACACCCCTGCTCCAACCTAACACCAGCCTCCCTGCTTCTTCCTGCTGAGGAACACTTGTTTTGTATATCCCCACTTTCCTTCATTCTGGCCCTGGGACCCCAGCCACTGCACCAGGGTTACAGGGGAGGTTAAAACACTACTAGGCTGTATCAAACCCTGCTTAAAACCCTTCAGAGGACACCTGACCTCCTGCAGAGGCTCCCTTCACCCTGCTGATCAGGCTGCGGCACAGAGACCTCCTGTCAGCACTTCTAGCACCTCTGATATGCCAGGTTTCTACCCACGCAGGTCAGAGCACACTTACCAGCCCTACACACACACACACACACACACACACACACACACACACACACACTTTCCCCCCTCACTTATCATAGCTCCAAATTGCAGTCCATCTCCTGAAAAGACTAAGCTTCACACGGAAAGAGCAGGCTGTGTGCCCAGGGCCAGTACGGGCCCCAGCGCAGAACTGATTAATGAATGTGTGTGTGGACTCCTAAGCGGGCCCTGAAATATCCCTCTGCTAAGGTTCCAAGCAGAACAGGAAAATGGCCTCCTGCGCTCTCCCAGGTGCTCTAATCTCTCCGTGTTTAGACACTGGGCCCCTCCCAGCTGGGGACTGCGAGCCCTCTCTCCTTGAGCTGGGCTCCTCACTTTCCCCTTCAGGAAGGCTGAGGAAAAGCCCGCAAAGTGGAACCCTAGCTGTCTCTTGGCTAATTCCTCTAATAAATGAAACAGGACAGCAACCCTCACCCCAACATCCTCCATAATTTAAAAATGGTTTATTATTCTTATCCTGTAACTGAGCAAGGACCAGGGGTGAACACTGGCGCCGGAAAAACTGTCATTGTTTAACTGCTTAAATGATGCCAGACAGGTTTTTAGGTCTGCGGTGGAGACTGAGTTGCAAAGACCAGAAAAATCTGCACTACCATTTACTAGTGCTTCCATTTACCGGAGGCAGGACCCTTGGCCTCGATTTCTTTATCTGACACATGGAGACAGTGAGAATGAGCTCTAATACCCATGAACGGAAGTCCTGCGCAGCTGTGAAATCCCCATTGTCCTCAAGTTTTTCTCTTGGCTGGAGAGGGAGGTCTTCTTCCCAAAGGAGGGCCGAATTTCCCTAGGGGAGTCTGCTCTGGCCCCAGGGAGCTGGGTTGCTAATAACGCCGGAAAGGAGCGAAGGGATTTTAAAGGAGGACACGGTGACCTTGGGTTCCGGCTTGGGCTGCCGCATCCCTGGGCTGGGGGCCTTTCATTGGTTCCTCTGACAACAGCCAAGCGCAGTCCTATGGTGGCATGGCGTAGGAAGAAAAAGCCTCGCAAACCTCCCATGCCAGACAATCTTACAGGGGATTCAGAACCCGGTCCAGCTCTTATCTGGGTATCAAGGCCACCGCCAAGCTCCACCCCAAGCTCCCCTGCGGAACTGGGCCTACAGCGAGGGCTCCCAGCCTTCTAGGAGTCAGGCCTAATGGTGGGAGCTTCTCACTGGCTTGGGCTGATTTCCCCCCTCGCGGTCCGCCCCCCATCATTAATAGCAAAGAAAGGATCCCCGGCCATTTCCATTTCCTGGGCTGCTCAAGAGCCGGGTTATTTAATCCCGCGGCCACCCCGGCAGCATCTTCGGCGCGGCCGGCTCCACCCATCCACCTGGCCAGTTCTGGGCCGCTCCCGCTTTCCTTTACCGGAGCTGGCGGGAAGCGAAGGGGGGAGGGGTGCTGGGAAAAGGCGCCTACAGCAGCCCCGCCGCGTCCCGTGAGAACTGAGGTCCGAATGGGGATAGAGAGGGGCACACCTCGCTAGGGCAGCAGAAGACAGAAGCCCATGACACTGAGGTCGTTACACTGAGGCGGGCGGGGGGGGGGGCGCCCTGACTGGACAGAATCTCGGGGGTGGGGGGGGATACTGCAGCCGGAAGAGGCCTCGGCCCAGTCACTGTCCACACCCAAGAAATGGGGGAGGGGTGGTCTGTACTCCCGAAAGATTCAGCCCGGAAAGGAACCAGATTAACGCAGCAAGCCCCACCCCGTCCTTCTTTGATATAGAAGATGGGTATTTTCTCAAATTTTGGTAAATGCAGAGTCAGAACCCCTACCCCCTTCTCAACGCCTCTGGGCGCCACTGAGGTAGAGAAAGAGCAGTCCCCAGCAGGGATTCTCCCCCCATACCCCCAACTGCCTGCAGCGGGAAGATACCCAGATCTAGGTGTGTCCTCCCCCACCCCGCTGTCAGCCTTGGATTCAGAAGCTGCAGCACCCCCCTGCACCCCCCAGCGACACTGACGGTTCTTGTCGAGGCCCGCAGTGCCGCGAAGGTGGCCTTTACCTCCTCTCGCAGGCTGGGAGGGGGTACAGCCCGCGCAGCTGAACCAGCTGCAGCAGTCGCCGCCGCCCTCCATTCATTCAAAAAAAAGCAACAACAACCTCCGCCCGAACCTCCACCCCTCTTTGTAAAAGAACGACGGCCCCTAGAGGAGCTAGAGCCAGCCCCAGCAATCACGGGTTAAGTTCTTTTCCGGCCCCCCATTCATAAAAAAAGGATCGCAGCGCATGCGCGCGCGGGGTCTCTTGTGCCCACCCATTCATAGAATTGCAGACGGCGCGCGTGCGCACTGGAACGCCATTCCCTCCCATTCATAAAAAAGCCATTTTCCCAGGCAGTGGTTGCAACATCGCCGCGGAGGCTGCGAGCGGGGCTGACAGCGCGGAGCTGGCGCTGCGAGACGCAGGGAGCCGTGCGGGTTCCTCCGGCTGGCGTCTGCGAGTACAGCAGCGGCTGACCCCCTCGAGTTCGGGGATTTACACAGACGTGGAGCAATGCTTGTGACTCTGAAGCTCCTCAAAGTAAGTCTATGGCCGGTTTGGGGATCCGAAACTGCCCCCTCTGAGCCGCAACGCGACTCCCCTCCGGCTGGGGCAAATCGTGCGCTATTTCTAGTCGCGCCTCAGTGTTCCTTCCCTCTGCCTGGTCTCCTGAAGTCGCTGCGGTGCGCCGCAGCTTCCTGACGTCCTCGGCCCGGCCGGCAAGGCGCTGGGGGTGTTCAAAGCCTGGCACCGCCGCTTCCGACCCCCGGGCATTGCCAAGGCAGGCTTCCCCGCCCTCTGCGACTCCGAAGCCCTGTGCGCGCCCCGGGAGGTTGCCTCTGGCCTGGCCTCTACTCCTGCCACACTAGTCTCGGGCTCCGGAACAGGCTCTGGGATGTGGTCCGGAGCCACCGCCTGGGTCTGGGGGGCGCCCTCTCCTTGGGCGGCTCTCCGATCCCCGGGCTTCGTGCCCACGGTGCTAGCTCTGCCGTGAGCCTCCCCAGACCGCCGCAGCGGCCTATGCTCGACGTAGATTTTTTTCTTTCCCTTTGGAGCCGTGACGGGCTGGGTTTCCTCCCATTCTGTCTCCTCCTGGATGGTCAGTGCGGGGCCGGCCCAGGACTGGGGGGCATTTCTGCCTCCTCCTTGCCGAGGCGGTTCCTGGCCGTCTGACCTTTGCTCGTCTGCCGCATTTTATACTGTGCAACTACCTTGCAGTTGCCGTTTCCTTCCCCGGCCTCTGCAGGGCCCGAGGTCCCCCGGCCACCCCGTGCCTCCCTATCCCTGGCATCGTGGTGTGCCAGGGCCCAGGTCCCCAGCCTCGCTAGGGCTGTGGTGGGGGCTGAAGGTGCGTTTACATAACGCTGGGCGTGCGAGAGCTGGAGGAAGAGGTTGCCTGCGTAGGAGAGATAAGGCTCCACTTTCCCTCCTTCCTTCTTGGTGGTACCAGGCTTGACATCACCGAGGAGAGAGGATAGAGACGGTACGTTCTGAAAATTTCCGAATCGTCAAGGCCACGGGGGCACTGAGGGGGGGGTGAGGGCAGGTTTGGCCAGCCGGGGCAGCTGGAGCTTGGCTCCATCTCTGAGGGGGCTGTGCCCAGTTCCCCCTCCATGCAGACGATCAAAAAGCATTTAGACAGTAGCTGCTCTTGTGCAAGAAGACGGTTTCTCAATTCTCTTTGATTGGGGGCTGGGGGTTGTGGGCAGAGGAGGCCAGAAACGCAGAAAATGGTTGCATGGCTTGAAGGGCTGAGGGATGTACTGAGAAAGAGGAGAGAGGGTCCAGAGGGGCTGTATGAAGAAGGGAGACCTGCTGGCCGCCTCTCTTCAGATGCTGGACGAGCATCCATGTTGCCAGGCCTGGGTGAAGGCAGGAGGGCTCCTGATGGCGTAGTGAGATTCCCGGGAGCCCCCCATCATGGCTCCTGCTGTGAGGAAAGGTGTAGATGCTATGGGTGCCCAGACCCAGTGGCAACCCTCTTTTTCTCCTGCCTCCAAATCAGGGCATGATTCTCTGTTTGGGGAGAGGCCAGACATATTGGAGGCCGGAGAACCTGCGGAGGGGCGCGAGCCAGTGCATGTCTGTCTGGTTTAGCTGACCAAGGCTCTAACCTTCCTGACAAGCCTTTCAGGGACACGAAACTGGAAGGTAAAAGGCCCAGAGCAATTGGGAAACAGAGGTTTATCAATCTCTTAATAAGCTCCGTCTGGCCTGAAGCCCTACCCGATATTGCACTGGTGGATTTCACAATGTTTAGAGTTCTCCGGATCTTCACACTGATGGAGCATAAACATCTGAAATTTTTGGCCTTCTTTCCCCTTCAGTGTGGGTGTGGGGTGACCTAGGAAAGGGAAGGCCTCAATTGGCCTTTCTCTCTCTCTCTTAAATGGGTGAGAAAGAAATTGTAAAGAGGCCCCTGTGAAGTCACAGTTCCTCCAATTCTCATCCCTTGGGAGGGTCCTCAGGCGCTGACTAGCTTCAGGTGAATCCTATCCGGCAAGCAGTACACGCTGACCAGTTTGGGCTGTGTGGGAAGGGATTGGTCGATTTCTGAAGTCTCGGCCAGCTGGATGAGGGAGACTTTCAAGACATCTGTTGGTTAGCTTCCATTTTAGATTCTGGCCCTTACTGCTCCTGCTCGTACATTTCCACGACTTTACAGATTGCCCTCTGAAGTGGAAGCCTCTCGGAGTTTTGGTTGGAACAGGTAGGAGGAGACAGAACTCAGATCCATTCCAAGTAACCCCAGGTCAGAAGCTGGGCACTAGGTGGGCACTTGGGACTCGTGGATAGCATTGCTGTCTGCATCCTTCCAGAATCTTGGAGGTTTGTGGCCTTTTGGAAAGGCCATCTATTACTTTATATTCTTTCCCCTCATCTTGTAAACCTGTCTTAGCACGTGCCAAGAGGTTTGGTTCCCTTTCTTGAGGAGCAAATGAAGGCAAAATGTGAAAGTAAGTGATTTAAAAATTACGTGAGAGCCGTGCATGGTGGTGCACACTTGTAATCCCAGTACTTCAGAGACTGAGACAAGAGCATCAGAGGGTCGCAGGTTCTAAGCCAGTCTCAGCAACTTAGTGAGACCCTGTTTTTAAATAAAGTATAAATTAGGTCTGGGGATGTAGCTTGTCTGTCTGGTAGCTTGGAGGTAGAAAAGGCCTATAAATTACATTCCTAGTACCGCATATAAAAAAAATTTACATGAGAAAAATATTAATTTTGTGTGTGTGTGATTGGAGATTAAACCTAGGGGTGTTCTACCACTGAGCTATACCCCCAATTTTTATGTGTGTGGTACTGGGGATGGAACCCAGGGGTGTTCTACCTCCGAGCTACACTACCAGCCTATTTTTTTTTTTTATTCTTTATTTTGAAACAGGGTCTCACAGAGTTGCAGAGGGCCTCACTAAGTAGCTGAGGCTGTCCACGAACCACAATCTTCCTGTCTCAGCCTCCCAAATGCTAGGATTACAAGTGTGCGCCACTACGCCCGGCTTTCCCCCAATTTTTTGTATTACTTATTCGTTAGTAGTAGTGGTATTTGTGGTGCTGGGGGTGGATGGGTAGAATGTCTGTGGGTTGGACATTCTACACCCCAGCCCCAGCCCTGGACTTTATATTTCAGTAAGTTGCTGAGAGCTTACCTAAGATGTTGAGGCTAGCTTCAAACCTGTGATTCTCCTGTTTTAGCCTCTCAAGTATAAGGATTGCAGGTATGTCCACCATGCCCAGCTTTTTTTTTTTTTTTTTTTTTTTTTTAAGCAGGGTCTTTTTATGTTACTGTGCTGGCCTCCAACACGCAGTACTCCTGTCTCAGCCTCCCAGGTTCTATGACAACTAGCATTTTCTAAAGTGGTCTGTTTCTATGTGTTACTCTGGAGTTTTTTGTTTTGTTTTGTTTTTACGGTACTGGGGATGGAACCCAGGGGCATTCTACTTCTGAGCTATACCTCCAGCCCTATTTTTTTATTTGGTGGTACTGGGGATGAAACCCTTCTACCTCTGGGCTATACTCCCAGACCTATTTTATATTTTATTTGGAAACAGGGTCTCTCTTTTTTTTTTTTTTTTTTTTTTTTGTGGTACTGGGGATGGAACTCAGAGGCTTTCTACCTCCAGGCTATACTCTCAGACCTATTTTATACTTTATTTGGAGACAGGGTCTCACTAAGTTGCTGAGAGCCTCACTAAGTAGCTGAGGCTGGCTTCGAACCTGTGCGATCCTCCTGTCTCTGCCTCCCAAGCACGGGGATTACAAACCTCCGCCACCACACCCGGCTTATTTATTTTGAAACAGGGTCTCACTGAGTTGCAAAGGGCCTCACTAAGTAGCTGGGTATGGCCGCAAGCCAAGATCCTCCTGTCTCAGCCTCCCAAATGCTGGGATTACAAGCATGTGCCACCACACCCAGCGAGTTTAATATTTTATGAGTATGTGTGGTCCTGGTGAGTGAATCCAGGGGCATTCTACCTCCAAGCTACACTCCCAGACATATTTAAATTTTGAAACAGGGTCTCACTAAGTTTTTGAGGCTGTCCTTGAATCTTGATCCACTTGTCCTTGACCCACTAGTCTCAGCCTCTCAAGTACTAGGATTACGGATGTGCTGGGTTAGGATTCCACCTGGCTGGTTTCACACTTTTGGATCACACATAGGGACTTCTCCAGTTTGGATGCTAAATATCCCTATACTATTCCTTGTGATATCTTCAAGCCCCTATTTCTGGGTCCTCTCCATAAGTGTTTTTTCTGAAATCAGACCACCTTGATAAGTAAGTTCTGGCTGTTGGTATGAAGGCCTCTGGGAGAAAGCTTGCTGGCTGTCCTCCCTCTCTGACACTGAAGGTTGAGCCCAGAGGCATTCTACCTCTGAGCTACACCCCAGCCAGCCCATTTATTTATTTATATCGTATTATTACCTGCTTATTTATGTATTCATTCATTTATTTTATGGGATTGAACCCAGGGGCATTCTGCCTCCGAGCTGCACCCCCAGCCCTATTTGTTTTTATTTTGAAATGAGATCTCTCTGGGTTGATGAATTTCAAACCTGAGGAAAGGCTGAGATGCTCTTGTCTCAGCCTTCCACAGAATGGGACTACAGGCGTGTATTACCAAGAAGGCTGAGAGCCTTTCTTTTCTCAGAAGTCCCCTTATAACAACAACCTGGGGGAGGATTCCTGCCCTGGTCTCTCTCTGGATTTGGAGATACAGTTGAAAGTTTGGAGTTGGGAATGTAGGTGGAACATTTAAGACAGTGGAATGATGGCTGAGCATGGTGGAACACGTGTTTGTAATCCCAACATTCACTTTTAATCCCAGCATTCAGGAGGCTGAGACAGGAGGATCTTGGTTTGCAGACAGCCTCAGCTACTTAGTGAGGCCCTCCGCAACTCAGTGAGACCCTCTTTCAAGATAAAGAATAAAGGCTGGCATGGTGGCACACACTTGTAATCCCAGCATTCGGGAGGCAGAGAGACCAGATGATGGCGGTTTGCGGACAGCCTCAGCTCCTTGCAAGGCCCTTCGTGACTCAGTGAGACCCTGTTTCAAAGAATAAAAAGACATGGTGGCATGGTGGCGCACGCTTGTAATCCCAGTTTGTAATCCCAGCATTTGGGAGGCTGAGACCTGAGGATCGCGGTTCGCTACTTACTGAGGCCCTCAGCTACTTAGTGAGGCCCTCTGCAACTCAGTGAGACCCGGTTTCAAAATAAAGAATAAAAAAATAGGGCAGGGGGTGTAGCTCGGAGATCAAATGCCCCTGGGTTCCATCCCCAGACCCGCAAAAAAAAAAAAGAATAAAAAGACTACAGGGTGTGGTGGCGCACGCGTGTAATACCCATGCTTGGGAGGCAGAGACAGGAGGATCACGCAGATTCTAAGCCAGCCTCGATGGCTTAAGAGACCTTGTTTCCAAATAAAATATAAAATAGGTCTGGGAGTGTAGCCCGGAGATAGAAGGGTTCCATCCCCAGCACCACAAAAAGAAAAGAATAAAAAGACTAAAATATAGGGTTCCATCCCCAGTACTGCAGAAAAAAAGGGGGGATGGCAAGAGGAGAAAGTTCTACCTCATGGCCAACCTAGACCTCCCTGGCATGGGAAAGCAATGATTTTGTCAGATCTCTGCTCTTTCAGAAGAGCCAGAGCCAGCTGGGCACAGTGGTGCACACTTGTAATCCCAGCATTTGGGAGGCTGAGACAGGAGGTTCACGGTTCGCGGAGAGCCTCAGCTACTCAGTGAGACCCGGTTTCAAAATGAAGAATAAAAAATAAAACTGGGGGTGTCACTTGGAGGTAGAACACCCCTGGGTTCCATTCCCAGTACTGCCAAAAAAAGAAAAAGCTGGAGCGTGGTGGTTTACTCCTGCAATCGCAGTACTTGAGGGGGTTACGATGGGAGGATCACAGGTTTGAGGCCAGCAACACACACAGCTCCAGAGGTGTGGGGAGCCGTGCCTGTGGAAAGTGGAGGCAGAAAAGAGTAGAGCCAGAGCTGGGAGGTGAAGAAACAGGGCGGGTGTGTGGTGGTTTCGGAGCATATGAGAGGCCAGACAAATGTGAAAGTGGGGGTCTAAGTAGAGAACACAGTCTTCCAGGGGCCAGCAGAGCTGCCGTGAGAGGCCAGCAGTGGGACCCCCCTGAACTCACTGCTGTCACTGGGCTCCTAGGAGGAGGGTCTAGTTTTAAGAGTGCCTCTAACTAACCAACTGCACAGGCGGTGTGGGGTGTTGCGTGATGTAGGAAGCGGGATATTCTTGGCTCTAGGGACTGGGGCTACCCTGCAGATCCCGGCAGCTGACAAGGCTGGGGAATGTGTCCGGGACATGTGGCTGGGCTTAAGAGGCTCCACCATTCAGCTGTGTTCACAATTGTTCTTTCCAAGGACAGGCCCCAGCCAGTGGAGGAAGCCAGGGCGTTGGGGAAGGAGCACAGACATGCTGGGGCCCGAGGAGGAGGAGGAGGAGGGAAGGGGCCCTTGGGGACAGGTGGCCACTGTCAGAAGAGTGGTTTCCCTTGTCGTAGTCTGTCTGTTTCTGGCTGGGGGAAGGGGAAGTCATTTCCTGTCCTGTCCCAGAAGAGTAAGCTAAAATCCGTTCATTTCTGGGTGGGGGGTGGTAGGTAGGGAAACAAATAAAACCATCTTGATGCCTATGGGCAGAAGCTCACCCTTGACTATCTAGATTCTGGTCCCACCCTACGACCTTGACTTGGACCTGTAGTTCCCAAACTGTGTCAATGGTTAGCTGACTCCTAGTTCCTCTATTTCCTGACACTTGGCTTCTTGGCTTCTGACCCCATCTCACCCTGTGTGCGTGTGCATGTGCGCGCGCGCACACACACTGGGGATCCAACCCAGGGCCTTACACACTAAGCTACATCCCCAGATTTCTGATCCCTTGTCATGGGGATCTGAGCAGAAGACAATTAGGGGGGTACTAGGGTGAAGCAGACACTTGAAGCTGGTTAAAATAGCCCAAAGTCAGCGCACAGCAAGACTCCCCCACCTCACCACCCCCAGCCTCTGCTGGGGCTTTGGAGCCAGCTGACTATTAGAAAAGAAGGAAAAGAACAGGGCGATAACTGGTTACTGGTGATAGGACGAAAGGATGAGAAGCAATTATTTTCTTTTGTGATCTCTTCACAGATATGGGCAGAGGTGAGTGCAGTTCTTGGGGCCAAATCCAGCTGTCTAAAGGCTTTATGCTCCCACCAGGTCCATGCTCGGCAGAAATTGTTTTCCTCCCTAGGGTGTAGGGAGTGGCCAATCCCTGGCTTCAACTCCCATTTAAAAGGCTTTTTTAGAGCAGCAAGTCATCATTTCGTTATTTCTTAATTAAACAGGGATGCCGTCACAAAGAAGCAAGCGGTGATGGTAGAAAGTGGCAGCTTAGAGACCTTTGTTCTGAATTGAAAGGGTTAAACCTCCGTGAAAGAACCCCTGAGACTGAATGTGCCCGATCAGCCAGTGCCTCTTGCCAGTTTGTCATTAGCTGACCTGTCGTTTTCAAAGGACAGGTTTTCCCAATATTTCCCAACTCCCCTCCCTAGGGTAGGTCAGGGGAGGGTATGGCTGGGAACAAGCCTTTGGCCCAGTTTTGCTGGACGATTAACTGCTCTTGCTTCTTTCCGCTAGCCAGCCTCGCACTGGTTTCCAGCTCCTTCCCTACAGCGTAAATGACGCTGAGGATCAGACTGGCCCCCTCTGGGCTCCTAGTAGCAAAGTGGAGGTGCATTCTGGGGTTTTCAATATCCTGTTGATTCCGTTGTTCCTCTTTTCCTTCCCCACAGACCTGTTTGGGAAGCCTCATTCATAAAGTTGCTCTAGGGACCTATAACTTCAACTTGATAGTTGGGGAGGAGAGGGAACGCCCTTCTACCCCAGGCTTTCCTTTTAAGTACTACTTTTCCTATAAGTGAGACCCACAACTTTTTTTCTTTCTTTTTTTTGGTCTCTTCACAGATTACGGGCAGAGATTGAATTCAGGAGTGCTCTACCTCTGGGCTATATCCCCCAGCCCTATTTTTATTTATTTATTTATGTGTGTGTGTGTGTGTGTGTGTGTATGTGTGTGTGTGGTACTGGGGTTGGAACCCAGGAGCTTTTCTACCTCCGGGCTAAACTCCCAGACCTATTTTTAATACTTTATTTGGAAACAGGGTCTCACTAAGTTGCTGAGAGCCTCACTCAGTAGCTGAGGCTGGCTTCGAACCTGCGCGATCCTCCTGTCTCAGCCTCCCAAGCAATGGGATTACACCGCACCCAGCTTGTTTTATTTTTAACATGGTCTCTAAGTTCCTGAGGTTGGCCTCAGACCTTCAATCATGTCTTAGCCTCCCAAGTACTAGGATTGCAGGCTTGTGCCACTGTGCCTGGCCCATTCAACATTAAGAAAGCTAAAAATGAAAACAGTAAAGAGGGCTGAGGTGACAGAAGGAATGTTAAGGAAAATTTAAGGGTACTTCAATAAGTCACTCTGAGCCTTCCTTGAATGACAGGAGTTACACCCTCCCCACTCACCACAATGAAAATTATCTTAACTGGGGATCACTCTGATACAATCTGGCTTCATTTCCCCGCCAGCTGCATCTAAGTCCCAGACTGGCCCAGTAAGCCTCCCTGGGGTTGCTGGCAGACTGGGAATAGGGGGGAGGGGTTATGGTTATGAAAGCTGTTGGTGCTTGCACACCTTCCTGTGAATACCTAGGGGTGGAGGAGGCTCTGCAAGCCAGGCTGTATGGCTGAGGTCGCGGCCTTTGTTATCTAAGTTCTGATCCTGCCCTGATCTCTTGCTATAATCCAGCCACCCTTCATGCTTTCTAACTCTGTAAAATGGATACTGTCCTTCAGGGTGATGCCGAGAGGGTTTAGCTTGCACCTGGTACCCTATTGTTTCAAAACAGAGCCTTACTAGGTTGCTGAGCTTCTCGCTACGTTGCTGAGGCTGTCTCAAACCTGTGATCTTCCTGTCTCAGCCAAGTCCTGGGATTACAGGTGTGTGCCATTATACTCGGCTCATAACAATCATTAGAAGGTTGCGTGGAGGTAAGAGTTCTCTTGCCTCGTGTAATCCATAAGACTTCCACCTAAAACTCTACGGAGGTGCTTCTTTGGCTAAGTGCAGTGCTGGCTTCGTTTCTCTGTCCAGAGTCTTCCAAATTGGCCATCAGTCTCTTCCAGACAGCCTACATGAGGCAAAGCCTCCTCTCCTATTTATATTATAAATCTCTTCCTTCCTTGGAGGGGAAGCAGAGGTACACATTAAACTGCACTTAAGATGGGCAGCAGTGTTCAGACTAGAAGGTGGGCGTGTCCCTGCGCGTAGAGATTGATCTTCTTAACCGTGAGTTGGGTTTTTTTTTTTTTTTCTTCTATTTTTGAGACATGGAGCTGTGTTGAGGGGCTATCAAACATGCAGAGCAGGAAGCTTTTCTTTCTTTATAGAACAAATAAATTCAGCAGGGGCTCTTTAGAGGGCCCTCCTATGGGGAGGATCCCTGCTAACAGGCAGATGAGGTCACAGGCCTATACAAGTTTGAGTAGTGAAACTCTGAACTGGCCGTTGGTCTTTGCTGAGCCTGGTCTCCAGGAGATAGCCTACATCAGGGAAGGCACATTTTAGAATATGCCTGCTGGAGGCATGAGATGCTGTGTCATCATGGGCCAAGCTCCCACCCCCACGTCTGGCCTCTCCTGAAGGCCCAGATGTTGACAGCTGCCTCTGGAGAGGGTGATGGGAACCCACTAATGCCATCATCCCCACTGCTTGCACGCGGCCGCTCCCACCCTGACTTTCTAGTAGACTTTTCAGTTAATTGGGGGATTTACTTCCATTCCAGGGCCTGTTAAAATCCCTGAGCATTGCTCCTGCCTTTTATCTGTAGGAAATGTGGCTTTTTTCTTTTTTCTTTTTTAGGTCTGGGGATGGAACCCAGGGGCATTTGACCTCCAAGCTACAACCCCTGCCCTATTTTTTTTTTTTTATTCTTTATTTTGAAACCAGGTCTCACTGAATTGCAGAGGGCCTCACTAAGTAGCTGAGGCTGTCCACGAACCACGATCCTTTGGCCTCAGCCTCCCGAATGCTGGATGCAAGTGTGCGCCACGATGCCCGGCTTAATGTGGCTGTTTTTATTTTTATTTATTTATTTATTTATTTTGGTGGTACTGGGGGTGGAACCCAGAGGCTTTCTACCTCCGGGCTATACTCCAAGACCTATTTTTTATTTTATTTGGAAACAGGGTCTCACTAAGTTGCTGAGAGCCTCACCAAGTAGCTGAGGCTGACTTCGAACCTGTGCAATCCTCCTGTCTCAGCCTCCCAAGCGCGGGGATTACAAGCGTGCGCCAACACGCCCGGCTTTATGTGGCTCTTTTTAAAGAGCTCTAGTAATTGGTGAAGCAGACTGGAGAATCTGCTTGGGTTGAGGGGGCGGATACCCTTATCTTTTGCCCTGATCCTGGACAGTCCTGATCCCCTGGTCCTAAGACAAACCCCCAGCTACGTGGGACAGTATTCTCTTCACACTGCCACTGACTTTCTGATGGGAGGACCTGCAGTATTCCTGACCTGGGCTTCTGGAATAAAGGGCATCGTGTTGTTTGGGGCCAAGGGACCTCCTTGCTGGGGCTGGAGAGTCTCTCACCCATAGCATTTTTCTTCTTATAGCAAGTCTAGCCAGAGTTGGGAACTGGGGCTCCTAACCCTATCCGGGCTCTGGACCTTAAATACATTTATTTTAGAAGCCAGGCCTTGAAATCCTATGCAGAATAAGTGGACCAGCTGAGGTGGCACTCCCTGGAAAAACCCCTCCCCATAGACAACTTGCGTATAATGCCTCAGTCCAGCCTGACTGCGGGGCCTCCGAGGGAGGCTGCCTTGGCACCTGACTACTGTTTGATGGTAGACCTGCCAGACACCTAAAGCAAACTCTGCCATGAAAAAGTCTTCCACGCCAAGGTGACAAGCTAGTTTCATCTGAAAAGTGTGGGGCAGGCACTGCCACTAAGGAGACTTTCTCTAAGACAGGAAAAATGAAGTATGCGAAGAAATACCATTTTTATTTTCGGAAACAGGATCTTGGCTAGGTTCGTTAGAGTCTCCCTTTAGTTGCTGAAGCTGGTCTTGAATCTTTGATCTTCCTGTCTCAACCTCTCAAGTACTAGAATTACAGGTGTGTGACTCCATAGCGGGCTATACCAGCATCTTTGAAATGGGCAGGGCCATGGGAGCAGAGCCTTGCGTTGATGAGAAATATCACTTGGTTGCATTTAGCAGTATGGGGACTCCATAGACAAGAGCCCTGTGGAGCCCCACCTCTTTTTAATACTGGGGACTAAACCCAGGGATGCCCTGCCACTGACCTACATCCCCATTCCCCCCCCATTTTGAGACAGAGTCTCACAAAATTGACCAAGTTGGCATCAAACTTGCAATTCTCCTTCCTCAGTCTCCCAAGTAGTTAGGCATAGTGCCTGCCTGTGGGACCCGCTTTATTCTCTTCAGAAACTTTTCATCTAGAATTAGCTCTTTGTTAGTCAGGTTAGAGGCATCTTCTCCAACAATTTTAACTAATTTTTATCAATTCGTTTTATCAGTGTTTATCACTCATTTCCCCCCTAAGCAGGGGAACGATGAGTTGCTCTGAATGCCTCTCTGCTCCTCCTCGCTGTGGGCAGTGGAAGTGTGGATCAGTCCCAGGAGATCAGGTGGCGTCCTCCTGTGACTGGAACAGGAAGATCCACCATGGTGTCCCAGTCCAGAGAGCTATGACGAAGCCCCTTTGAGGCAAGATGAACCTGAGAGCTGAGGGGCAGGGACAGCTCCCATGCTTACAAAACGATTAGCACCTCTGAAACACGTTTACAGAAACATCCCCCATAGTGCCAATCCAGTGTTTTTAGGGTTTTTTTTTTTTTTTTTTTTTTTCTAAAAAGACTGACATCTGCCCCTTCTGTACTTTTCCCTCCCTCAATTCCCTGGAGTTCGTAAGGAGTCGAATCTTCCCAGAGTCTAATCTGTCCCTTGGATTCCAAATCGTGTCCCCTTGAGCAGAGGTCTTGGCCTTCTGCTGCTATTTCTTTAAATTGATCTCCGTCCGAATTCCAAATGTAAAGGTCAGCAGGCAAGGAAATGGCGCTTTAATAGAAAACAATGTGCACTTTCTAAATTTGAACCAAGCCATTTCCGCTCTTTGATTTAAGTGACTTCCTGGGGTTCCGTGTCAGGCACTGCAGTTGAATCTCTGGCCGGATGCCAACTTAAAATTGCACTCGCTCAGTGAAATTAGAAACTGATCCAGTGTTGGCTTAGTTATTCTAGTAAATAGCATTTAGGACGATGTTTGGCTCAGCGCTTGGAAATGGGCGATGTGAGCGCCCCTCGAGAGGATTTCCCATCCAAGGTGTCAGAGGCTCACCTACCCAGGGGTTATTAGCCACTGGAGGCTGCTGCACTTGGAAATGGTAGTAATAAGCTAATGTCCTAGATGTGCGGGCGTCAGATACAGCCCTTCCTTCTTTTGCGAATATCTGAAATAAAGGTTTTTGTTTATGCAGCTGATAAACTCCATGGACGCACACAGAGGCCGTTGTGTTCACAGCGTCCTCTGCAACTAGCACACTGCTTGGCACGTGGCTCTGTGTAAGTGCTCAGGAAATCTTTGTGCTGATTCTGGGCTTGTTGAGTACATATATATGCCAAGGCATGTGCCGGCTATTGGCTATGGATTTTCTCATGTAATCCTTCTCAACAACCCATTTTATAGACAGCAAAACTAAGGCCTAATGCATAGACATTAAAAACCTCATTCATGCCGGGCGTGGTGGCACACGCTTGTAATCCCCGCGCTTGGGAGGCAGAGACAGGAGGATCGCGCAGGTTCGAAGCCAGCCGCGCTGGCTTAAAGACCCTGTTTCCACATTTAAAAAAAAGTATAAAAATAGGTCTGGGAGTGTAGCCGGAGGTAGAAGGGCTTCCAAGAACCCCAGTACCACACAAAAAAATAAATTTATTAAAATAAAAATAAAAACCTCATTCACAGCCAGGTATGGTGGCACATGCCTCTAATCATAGAGGAGGACTGCAGGCTTGAGGACAGCCTCAGCAAATAGTGAGACTCATCAACCTTGTGAGACCCTGTTTGAAAATAAAAATAAAATAGGGCTAGGGGTGTAACTCAGAAGTAGAATGCACCCCTGGATTCAATCCCTAGTAACACACACACACACACACACACACACACACACACACACACACACCTTTATTCACGGCAACACTGAGAGGCAAAGGTAAGAATGCAGACTCTAATTCTAGACCCTGCGTTTATGACCATTTGAACTTCTTCTTATATAAGAAGCATATTTCACAGTGCTTGTGAGAATAAACTCGGACTGTCCAGGTCTGAGCCCTGCTCCTGCTAGTGATAGTTACATGTGACTTTGGATGAGTCACATAGAACATTCATGTTCTGTACCTAGAAAAGACAGGTAATAGTAGATACTTTTTCTGGCTATTGCAAAGAGTGAATGACTTAATGAGATACACAGTACTTAAGAGAATGACTTAAGTGCTGTTTTTTTTTTTCCTCTTCCTCTAGCCCCCCCTCAAATGCTGGAACCCAGCCTGGATGGAACTTAGAGATATTGGATAGATAATGCCAGGCAAGCACTCTACCATTGAGCCACAGCCTTAGCCCAATAAGTGTTATTTCTAGCACTATTCTTGTTATCATTATTAATCATCTAAGCCTTAGGGGTTGCTGGAAAGTCCACTGAGGAAATCTAGTTTCTGTTTCATTTGGTCTCCGGAGGACCTGCTGGGAGGATGGGGGGCTGGGTATTAGCAGGTATATGCATACTGATGCCTGGAATCCATTCTCTCTTCCTTTTCCCCACCTTCCCCCAGGGCCCCTAGAAGTGTGTTTCTTGGCGCAGCCCAGGATCTCCAGCCCCATGGAGCCCCCGATCCCACAGAGCGCCCCTTTGACGCCCAGCTCAGTCATGGCGCAGCCCCTTCTTGACAGCAGGGTGCCCCACAGCCGGCTCCAGCACCCACTCACCATCCTCCCCATTGACCAGGTGAAGACCAGCCATGTGGAGAATGACTACATAGACAACCCTGGCCTGGCGCCCCCCACCGGCTCCAAGCGGACCCGGGCCGGAGCCCCAGAACTGGCCCCAACGCCTGCCCGCTGTGACCAAGATGTCACCCATCACTGGATCTCCTTCAGCGGGCGTCCCAGCTCTGTGAGCAGCAGCAGCAGCACTTCCTCCGACCAGCGGCTCCTAGATCACATGGCCCCGCCACCCGTGGCTGAGCAGGCCTCGCCCAGGGCCGTGCGCCTTCAGCCCAAGGTGGTCCACTGCAAGCCGCTGGACCTCAAGGGATCGGGGGCCCCGCCAGAGCTGGACAAGCACTTCTTGCTGTGTGAGGCGTGTGGGAAGTGTAAGTGCAAGGAGTGCGCGTCCCCCCGGACGTTGCCCTCCTGCTGGGTCTGCAACCAGGAGTGCCTGTGCTCAGCCCAGACCCTGGTCAACTATGGCACCTGCATGTGCCTGGTGCAGGGCATCTTCTACCACTGCACCAACGAGGACGATGAGGGCTCCTGCGCCGACCACCCTTGCTCCTGCTCCCGCTCCAACTGCTGCGCCCGCTGGTCCTTCATGGGCGCCCTCTCCGTGGTGCTGCCCTGCCTGCTCTGCTACCTGCCCGCCACCGGCTGCGTGAAGCTGGCCCAGCGCGGCTACGACCGCCTGCGCCGCCCTGGTTGCCGCTGCAAGCACACGAACAGCGTCATCTGCAAGGCGGCCAGCGGGGACGTCAAGGCCAGCAGACCCGACAAGCCTTTCTGACACTTTGGGTGGAAGCCCCAGTGCTGCCCCTGGAAACATGGGTCACTCCTGCCAGCCTCTGAGGTCGACCTTGCTCGCCTGTCCTCTCCCCACTCTTAGCTTGGGAAGAAACAGACGGGGACCACCATCACCCACCTTCTGCCTCCCAGAAGGATGAAGAAGCACCTAGGAGGTTTGCAAGGTCCTGGAACTTTGTGTCAAGCAGGCAGGGGCAGGGTGTAGTTTAGGGGGAATTTTTCGTTTTTAGAAGTCAGAACACAGATGTGGACACCTGTCCGGAAGTTGCAGCTGCTGGGTGGCCTTCCTGGCCCCTTCGCCTTCTCCCTCCCTCCCTCCCACTTGGCCATTGTCTTTGGCTCTCAGAGGAGCTGGCTGCCTGGGAGGAATTGTTAACTGAGTGCCAGGGTACCTTGAAGACCCTTGGAATCTTGACTTCTCTACTTTCTTCCCCTCCTCCCTCCACGCCAGTCGAGCCCGGCATCTTGGGGAAGGTCCAGAACACCCTAGCAGTCCCTACTGTATATACTTGGGAGTTTCCGAGATCAGAGGACAGCCAGTGAGTTGAAGCCTCGCTCCTTCTGCCTCCGGAGCCTCAGGATGGATGCAGGAGTCACGTCGCAGTGCGTTCCTCCCCCTGGGCCTCGTCACTAACTCTCGGGGGTGCGCCACTTGTACTGTCCTCCAGACTCACCTGCCTGAAGTCATGAGTCCCGACATCTCTACTCAGAGGCTTTCCAGAAACTCGATGGGTAGAGAATGCCAGGGCAGCACATGCAAGACCAAATACCATTTTGCCAATGAGTCTGAGGCTGTAGTCTTTGGATCCAGCGGTGATGTTTTTATAGAATAATTAAACCAGATGCTAACGGTGTTTTAAAAAATAATAATAAAACAACTCGCTTCCTTTTGGGCCACCCCCCCAGGAAGGGCTGATTTCAAAATCTGGGGACGAGCAGCCTCAAGGAGCACAATCCCCTGCCCACCCAGAAGAGGATTTTAACAGCAAAGAAGAGACAGCACCGCTCATTGGCAGAATGACGGTGGAGCCGAGCTAGGGTGGGGTTTCCTCTCTTCTGATTCTGCTGCTTGCTGTCCTACCTTTGTGTATAGTGATAAGTCTGTATCTTTATGTAAATAGATGGTGAGAAGAGAGTCTATTTTAGTGCTAGGAAGCCCCAGTGGGGGAGTCAGAAGAGCTCACAGAAGGTGGGGAAAGATACTCCAGGGGTCACTGGGATTGAGCCCTGCTTTTGTGCACAGCACACCCCCTCCCAACAGCCCCAAAAGACGTAGCAACTCTTTCTCTCAAGGTGCTAAAGGACTCAGAAAGTGCAGCACGTCCAGTGGGTAGGTACTTGTTGCATGCAAAAGCTATAGTGTGTCTGGTCCTTCTCCCCAGCTATTGTGTGGGGTTTTTGCTTTGTGTGGTATGTTGTGCCCCCCTCCCCCCAAATCCGATGAGTGGAAGTGGCCTGGGTCAGAAGAGCTGCTGCCCCAGGTAAAATTGGAAGCGTATTAGGCAGAGTGTCCGTAGCATTTCCAGCTTCTTCAATAGGGACAGAACTGTCTTCAGGAAGGAGACTGGGAGCTGTGAGTGGCATGGACCTGATGCTTCTTGAGGACCCTCCCCCCCCACCGATTCTGGAAATTGGTAGTAACATCTTATGATTTAGGATAAGTTAATTGTAACCATAGGTATTTATTGATTGGAGGAAGGGAGGGCCTTATTATTTTCGGCTTTATTTATGTAACGTTTGCTGGCTTGTAAAAGGCAAGTATAAGATAATTGCATCTCCATCCTCCAAGGCTAATTCATAGAGCTCCCGTGCTACAGTTGTGATGAGTGGATGGATAGATGTTCTTGCACAAATCAGAGGGAATGGTAGAAAACACTCAGCCAACCACTTACACAAATTGAATGTATTAGAAGTGTACTGAACGGGCTGGAGATAATTTCCTCAGATAAGGCACGCAGAGGTGGTCTCCAAAATGACATCAACCCCATCCACTCTGTGCGAGCCTCCTGGAACTTTTCCCAGGGCCCCTCCCTCAAATCATCTCCATGGGAAACTTGACCCAGTGGCAAGTTGCACTTTGGTGATCTTGATCTACATGCCCATTCTGTGGAGAGTCAGTTTTCATAAGCTGTGTATGCACACACACACACACACACACACACACACACACACACACACACACACTCAGATCCTCTATCAACACAGACCTGTTTCCTGGCAGATGGCCTCCTGAACCCTGACTTTTGTGTACATAGTTGTAAACACGGAATTTTGTGGGGTTTGGTTTGTCTCCTTCTTCCCTCCCTGTTTCAGCTTGCATCTCACCTGTTGGTTTCACCTACAGACCTCTCCCTGGGAGATGACCTTGTGCCCACGTGCTTTGGGCGAAAAGGGGCTGCACTGGCAGCTCGCTCAGTTCTCCCAGCTCTGTCATGTAGCAGTCCCTCAGCATTTTTTTTTTTCTGGTTCTCTTGGCAAAACAGAAAAAACATGGCTTGCTTACCAGCCCCCTTCCCATGTCAGGCCAGGGCTGCTGGGGAGAAACAGGACACACTTCTGAAGCTCTCTGGCGGCTGCTTGCTGTCACAGCAGCTTGCTTGGCAGGATTAGGTCTCATCCAGAAAGCGCCAGCTGGTTCCCACTTCTCACGAAGCCGGGTCGGTCCAGGACACTCACTGTAGGGGCATTGGCCGCTCATTTCCCCTGCCCCTGAGGGTGTGTTCTTGAAGACCACCACCCTGGCCAGCAGCACCCCGGGGACTGGGTCTAGGCACGCAAGGCCCTCACAGATAAGTGACGAGGTGCAACCAGGGCTCCTTTGGGAACATGGCTGGAAAGAAGCGAAGACTGATCCTTCTGTAGGGCCCTTTGCAGCCAACAGAGGGAAGGTGCCCGTGGGATGGAGGGCTTCTTTCCATATCTGGAGTCTGCTTTGGTGCACTGTACAGTGAGCAGGGCCCACGTAGACAGCGACTTGCCTGGAGTTGCACACATGAAGATGTTGGTCTGGGCCGGACCCCAGGTGACTGTCACATTGAAGCATCCCTCCCCAGGAAGCGGGATGCGGGCAGCAGAGCTTTTGTTTGCACTGTTCAGTTCCCCAGGGCATCCCACCGCCTCCTGGTTCAAGCCTTGGGCAAGCGTTTTCATGCCCTCTTCACTTACTGTGACAGTGGATGTCAAATCTGTGTTGCCATTCTTTGGCTGGGGAACTGTGGTGGGCGTGTCTATCTTGCTTTCTCTTCCTGGCCATCCCACAGTTTGGTTTTGTGTTACACACGGTAGAGCTGTCCCACCTCCCACTCCAGCACATTCCTATTTGATTTTTTCCCCCTTCACTATAGCCCCTTCTCCCACCACAAGAATTACCACCACAGAAGGTTTCCTTTGTATAGAATATTTATTTTGAAGCTCTATTTTAATAGTATTTATTTTAGAAAGTCTACTATTGTAAGAGTTCTTCTGTTTGTGAAGAAAAAAAAACAAGTTAAAAACTGAATGTACTGATCTAGAAAATATCTATAAATATATATTGTTAAATATACGCAGGACTGCCGGTTTCTCGTGTGTGTGTGTGTGTGTGTGTGTGTGTGTGTGTGTGTGTGTTCAGTGTCCTGACATCTGCACTCAGCAAGACCCAGGCTTGTCACAAAGCACCAGTTGCAAATACAGAGGAGCAAAGAGAGAGCCTTTGGGGCTAGACGAGTCCTGCCTGCCTCCAGCACGACCTGAGAACCTTGGGGCCCTCTGAGCTACACACCAGCCCTTGCTAAACTGTTGAGGCTGATCTTGAACCTGTAATCTTCCTATCTCAGCGTCCCAAGCACTGAGATTACGTGCCTGGTTTCACTACACTATAGGGAAGTTGAATGTTGCCAGGTGCTTTGAAATCCTCCCTCCTTGTCCAAATGTCTCATATACTGGGTGTCTTTGTAACACAGAGGACAGAGCTCTAGAACTGGGAAAAACTAGAGGTAGGCCTGGCGTGGTGGCACATGCTTGTAATCCCTGTGCTTGGGAGGTGGAGACAGGAGGATCAGGCTGGTTCGAAGCCAGCCTTGCTGGCTTAAGAGACCCTGTTTCCAAATAAAAATATAAAATAGGTCTGGGAATGTAGCCCAGAGGTAGAAGGGTTTCCAGGAACCCCAATACCACCCCCCCCAAAAAAAAAATAGGGCTGGGGGTGTGGCTTGCAGGTAGAATGCCCCAGAGTTCCATCCCCAGTATCACCAAAAAAAAAAAAAAAAAAAAAAACCACAAAAAAAAACTAGAAGTGGGAAAGAGTAATCTGACCTGTCACTTTCCAAAACTCCTGCATCTCCTCTCCCCTTCATCCCTGGGGCCCCCAGATCTGCGCCTTCAGAAGCCAAATGCGTGAAAGCCCAGAGTGACTCCCTTGTTTACAATGGGTTGATAGCTGTTATTGCCCAAACCAAGTTCCTTTCACCTCTGCAGCCTTCCACCCACTTAATGACTTATCTTTGTTCCCTTGTTCTCCCCCCCAATCAACACCCTCAAACATGGTAAGACCCAGCTGCTCCTGAGTTCACACAGCTGGGGAAACTTTTTCATTACATTTAATTCACATGTCAATCAGTGAAAGTTGGACTTTATGCCTCTTGTTTTCTGGAAGGAAAACCTAGTGGGCGGGGCCTGGCCAGCAGTGGGGAGGGGGTTGGAGAGATCCAGAGACCTGGGTCTGGTTAGGGCGTCGCGGGCTCCTTTGTGAAACCCAAGCCTCGTTCCTCTTGGAGACATCCAAATATATGCCAAGGATCTTCTGGTCACTGCCCAAGAAGGTACAAAGGATGTTCTTCAGCATGGTCTTGTCTGTAATAGAACTTCTAGAATAAAGATAAGCTTGAGCCTCCCTCTCTGGGGCCTGACCAAGTGGCCTGTGCCATCTCTAGGTAAGGCAAAGGTAAATTAGTGTTCCAAGGCTTCACCAACCAGGTAAGTAAAGAGCTCTTGGGGATAGTTGTATTTTTTTGGTGGTATTGGGGGTAGAACCCAGAGGCTTTCTACCTCCGGGCTATACTCCCAGCCTTTTTTTTTTTAAAATATATTTTATTTATTTTGGAAACAGGGTCTCACTAAGTTGCTGAAAGCCTCGCTAAGTAGCTGAGGCTGGCTTCAAACACGTGCGATCCTCCCGTCTCAGCCTCCCAAGCGCAGGGATTACAAGCGTGCGCCACCACGCCCGGCATGAGGATAATTGTATTTTTAATCAGTTCAGTCCCAATTAGTGTCTACCATACTTTTTTCCTAGGTTTCCCTGTGGGACACATGGACCAGGAGACACTCCTGTTTTGTTTTACTTCAGTTTCTAGAGTTTGGGGCTGTGTGTGTGTGTGTGTGTAACTGGGGATGGAACCCAGGGGTCTTCTACCTCCATGCTACACCTCAGACCTATTTTATATTTTATTTGGAAACGGTCTCACTAAGTTGCTGAGAGCCTCACTAAGCTGCCAAGGCTGGCTTCGAACCTGCGATCCTCCTGTCCTAGCCTCCCAAGTACTGGGATTACAAGTGTGCACCACTAAGCCTGGCTCGAGTTTGGGGAATTAAAAACAATAAAAATTTCTAGGGCGAGTTGATTGCCCTAATTCCACCTACAAAGTGATCTGTCACCTGAACACGCACTTGGGGAAGATGGGAGATGAACAGTATCCAAAGCCAAGCCTCACAAGTTTACCTCTGTGCACCTGGCCCTGCTCCTCCCGATTCCAGGTTAAGAAATGGCTTTGAGCCAGCCGTGGTGGCGCACGCTTGTAATCCCAGCATTCGGGAGGCTGAGACCCGAGGATCGCGGTTCGCGGACAGCCTCAGCTATTTAGTGAGGCCCTCTGCAACTCAGTGAGACCCGGTTTCAAAATAAAAGAATAAAAATAATAGGGCAGAGGGTGTAGCTCAGAGGTCAAATGCCCCTGGG
Source organism: Muscardinus avellanarius (assembly GCF_963383645.1). NCBI lineage: Eukaryota > Metazoa > Chordata > Mammalia > Rodentia > Gliridae > Muscardinus > Muscardinus avellanarius. The sequence goes on along the minus strand of NC_137786.1, from coordinate 104,381,998 downwards.
TTCCATCCCCAGACCCACAAAAAAAAAAAAAAAAAAAAAAAAAAGTTGAAAGAAAGAAAGAAATGGCTTTGGGGTGACAATAATGGTATTTATTGAATGGCTTCTTTATGCTTGATACTGACCATGTATATCAGATGCCAAGGTTATTTTCCCCTTAGAGATGCAGAAACTAAGGTCCTAAGAAGACTTTCTCTTTCTCTCTCTCTCTCTCTCTCTCTCTCTCTCTCTCTCTCTCTCTCTCTCTCTCACACACACACACACACACACACACACACACACGAGGTAGAAGGCAAAAACAGATAAACTGAAGGATTTAGCAAGTCAATTTGGGAATACAGGAAGTACAAAATGGAGTAGATAGAAGGCTACCCAGAGATCTAATATAAAAATAAAGTGGAAGAAGCAGAACTCAACCCTTTCCCTGTCCATAATCAAATGCCCCCCAGAAGGTCACCAGGCTGGGTGCCCCATGAAGTGGGATGGCAGAATCCTGGCAACAGCTAGAACTGTCCCCGCACCTGCCATGGCGTGGTCATCTGGCCAGGTGGCCCCGCTCCACAGCCTTCCAGCCTGGGGAAGCTGTTTGTGACGGCGTGCTGGAGGTGTGTGCCACATGAAAGCCAAGGGGACATTTTCAAGAGCCTTAAGTTTATTCATCGGAACTTTAATAAAACAATATGCCCATGGCCTGGGGCAGGTATAATTTTCATAATTTATGGGTCTTTGAGACAGGAAGAGAGCTCAGGGGTTTTATTGTGTTTTGCACGATAAACGGCATTCCAATTGTCTACACGATGTTCTTAGGCCTCTTGTCTGGCAGCAGTCTGGGCCTTCTGGAGCCCACCTGGGCCTCAAGGCCTGAGGCAAGGGGTAATTATGAATACATCTGTATGTGTTAAGCAGATGATTGAAAAACTCCCTGGGTTCCTTCTGTCATTAGAAACTTTCCTCTGCCCATACCTATATTAACATTTAACTGTTGCAAGGTTTGGAATCCTCTGTGACCCTTTCCTCTCCCCGTTTATCCCTGATGCCTCCTTTCTTTCCTGTACCTGAAGAAACTCAGGTAAAGTCCTGACTGGCTTCCTTCTCTCCACTGGGCATGGTGGAGAGAGTGGCTCTGGTCTCTGAACAAAAGTCCACCATCACAGCAAGGTCCTGGCGCTCTCGATGAGGTTCTAATTGGAGTCAGTAGTCGGAAACCCCGCAGACTTGAGCTTCTTTCTATGAAGCCCTCTGGGTAGCAGGCCAAGTAGCCTTTTCAGATAATAATTACAGAGGTTATCACTTTTTTTTTTTTTTTTTTGCGGGTCTGGGGATGGAACCCAGGGGCATTTGACCTCCAAGCTACACCCCCTGTCCTATTTTTTTTTATTCTTTATTTTGAAACCAGGTCTCACTGAGTTGCAGAGGGCCTCACTAAGTAGCTGAGGCTGTCCGCGAACTGCAATCCTTCAGGTCTCAGCCTCCCGAATGCTGGAATTACAAGCGTGCGCCACCACGCCCAGCTAGAGGTTGTCACTTCTGAGCACAGGTACAGCAGAGGTTATCACTTCTGAGCACAGGTACAGCATTATGGTTACAGTCTTGAAAACAATAAAAATAAGTTGATATAATCAGTCTGATTTTACAGATGAGGCCCAGAGTTGAAGATACTTGCTCAAGAGCACATAGCTGAAAAAGAGCACATAGCTGAAAGTGGAATTTTAACCTAGAGGATCTGCTCCAAAGCCAGCACACAGGATGCTAAAGCCCTTTTATGTAATTAGACCAAATTCAAGGATCCCTTTACCTGGAATGGCTTCCTGTGTCCCCAGAAAGGCTTTTTTCCCACTTGTGTTTATGAAGAAGTTGTGAAGTAGATAGTTTCAGTTGTAGATAGTTCCATGTTGCTATTGTTTTGTTTTGAGGTACTACCAGTCCTTTTAATTTTTTTATATTTATTTATTTATTTACTTTTTTTGTGGTACTGGGGGTGGAACCCAGAGGCTTTCTACCTGCAGGCTATACTCCCAGACCTTTTTTATATTTTATTTGGAAACAGGGTCTCACTAAGTTGCTGAGAGCCTCACTCAGTAGCTGAGCCTGACTTTGAACCTGTGCGATCCTCCTGTCTCTGCCTCCCAAGCGCGGGGATTACAAGACTGTGCCACCACGCCCGGCTCTTATTCTTTATTTTGAACCAGGGTCTCACTGAGTGCAAAGGCCCTCACTAAGTAGCTGAGGCTGTCCACGAACCATGATCCTCCTGTCTCAGCCTCCCAAATGCTGGGATTACAAGTGTGTGCCACCACACCTGGCTGATAATGCGCTTTTATAAAAATAAAAGTGTTCAGTAGTAGAGCTTTTGCCTGGCATGTGTGAAGTCCCAGGTTTAAACATCACCACTAGCCAGGCGTGGTGGTGCATGCTTATAATCCCCGTGCTTGGGAGGCTGAGACAGGAGGATTGTACAGGTTCGAAGCCAGCCTCAGCTACTGAGTGAGGCTCTCAGCAACTTAGACCCTGTTTCCAAATAAAATAGAAAATAGGTCTGGGAGTGTAGCCCAGAGGTAGAAAAGCCCCTGGGTTCCACCCCCAGTACCACCAAAAAAACCCAAAACAATAAAAAACACCACTATGCATGTGCGTGTGCACCCACACGCATACACACGCGCGCGTGCACACACACACACACACACACACAGTCAATGTCATGCAAAACAAAGACTGAGAAATTGTCACAGATTAGGAAAGATGCGGCAACCAAATGTAACAGGTGTCCTGGACTGGGTCCTGGAACAGAAAAGGGCAATTAGTGTAAAAATTAGTGAAATCTAAATAAAATCTTTATAGCATTGTGCCAGTGTTCATTTCTTGTTTTAATAAATGGAACAGGGCTGGGATATAGCTCAGTGGCAAAGCGCTTGCCTGGCAAGTGCACCGCCCTGGGTTCAATCCCCAGTCCAAAAAGACAAAAAAAGACCCCCTTTAAAAATAATAATAAGCTAAGAATAAATGGAATGTGTGTTTAAGATGTTAATGTTAGGGGAAGCTAGATGAAGAATATAGGGGAATTTTCTATCATCTTTGCAACTTCTCTGTAAATTCAAAATTATTTGAAAGTAAGAAGGTCTTATTTAGTCAGGCATGGTGGTGCACTCTTGTAATCACAGTACTTGGGAGGTGAGACAGGAAGAGCACAGATTCACTGCTAGCCTCGGCCACTTCGGCCCTCAGCAACTTAGTGAGACCCAGCCTCAGGGTTGGAAATAAGATCAGACGTAGACTGCCCTGGGTTCAATCCCCAGGACCACACACACAAAAATGATTTTTTTTTTTTTTTTTGTGGTACTGGGGTTCCTGGAAACCCTTCTACCTCCGGTTTATACTCCCAGGCCTATTTTATATTTTTATTTGGAAACAGGGTCTCTTAAGCCAGCGCGGCTGGCTTTGAACCTGCGCGATCCTCCTGTCTCCGCCTCCCAAGCACTCGAATTACAAGTGTGCGCCACCACACCTGGCCAAAAATGAATTTTAAAATAAATAATTAAAAAATCCTTCAGCTTCGCTGGGCGTGGTGGCGCACGCTTGTAATCCCGGCGCTTGGGAGGCAGAGACAGGAGGATCGCGCAGGTTCGAAGCCAGCCGCTTGTTCTGGCTTAAGAGACCCTGTTTCCAAATAAAAATATAAAAATAGGTCTGGGAGTGTAGCCCGGAGGTAGAAGGGCTTCCAGGAACCCCAGTACCACACACACAAAAAAAAATCCTTCAGCTTCTCATTGATCATTGGCCATAAAGTAAAAGTCAAGCTCCTTATAAAAGGCCACAAGACTTTAATTAATCCTTGTGTGTGTGTGTGCTGGGGATGAAACCCAGGGGCTTTCTAACCCCAGGCCACACTCCCAGACCAATTTTTTCATATTTTATTTGGAAACAGGGTCTCACTAAGTAGCTGAGGTTGGCTTTGAACCTGTGTGATCGATCCATCCTCCTGTCTCAGCCTCCCAAGTGCTGAGATTATAAGCATGAGCCACCACACCCTGCTAATTAATGTTTTTTAAAAGTATTTTTTCTTGGTGCATTATAATTGTATACAGTAGTGAGATTTATTGTGACCTCTTTATACACTCACAAAACATAATCTGGTCAATTGAGTCTCCAGCGCCGCCTCTTCTCCCTTCCTGTACTTTGCTCACTTGCTTGTTTGGTGGTGGGGATTGAACCCAGGGTGTTCTGCTCCTCCACTGCCTCCTCCTGGCTCAAGCCTTCTTACTCTCTTGGTTTTATCGGGTGTCACTTCCCAGAGAGGCCTTTCTGGGCTGCTCTGATATCTCTGTCGTAGCCCTGGTCTTTTCCTTCACTGTGTTTAAGTCAATTTGCAATTATATACACATGTTCATTTTCTTTATTTACTATGGGTCGTAACTTCTTCAAGGGCTGTTTTATTTACTGCTATTGTCTGCAGATTCTAGACATTACCTCAGGCATTGCTCATCAATATTTTTCTCTCTTTGTTTTTAATGGATGAGTCGATCCCCCATTGATGGACACTTACATTGCCTCCAAATTTCTACTCTCATAGCTACAGGGGCAAACAACTTAGTTGATATCGATACATCATCCATCCCTGGTTTTTATTTACTGCCCCATCTTCATTCCAGGGTTCACTCCTTTTTTGAGTCACATGCAACTCAAGGAAGAGTGACCCTATTCACAGCTCCAGAGATAAACCTGGAAGAGTCTAACCAAGTCACAGGCTAGCCCTGTTCCCTTTGCTAGTGATTGGTTCATGCTCGGTGCAGTAATGCAGTGCTGGCAAATGGGATGTGAGGAAAATCCGCTGGGAGAATACTGCGAAAGGTTCTTCATTCTAAAAATGAAAAACTAAGCCGGGTGTGGTGGTGCACGCTTGTAATCCCTGCATTTGGGAAGCTAAGACCAGAGGATCGCGGTTCGCGGTTCGCGGGCAGCCTCAGCTACTTAGTGAGGCCCTCTGCAACTTAGTGAGACCCTGTCTCAAAATAAAAAAATAAAAATAGGGCAGGGGTTGTAGCTCGGAGGTCAAAAGCCCCTGTGTTCCATCCCCAGACCCACAAAAATAAATAAATTATTAATTAAAATAAATTTAAAAAATAAGCCGGGCGTGGTGGCGCACGCTTGTAATCCCCACTCTTGAGAGGCAGAGAAAGGAGGCTCGTTCAGGTTCGAAGCCAGCTGCGCTGGCTTAAGAGACCCTGTTTCCAAATTTTAAAAATATAAAAAAATTGGTCTAAAAGTGTAGCCTGAAGGTAAAAGGGTTTCCAGGAATCCCAGTACCACCAAAATAAATAAACAAACAAACAAATAAATAAATAAATAAATAAAATTTTTAAAAATGAAAAATTGGGGCTGGGCTATAGCTAAGTAGTTCAGTGGTAGAGCACTGGCCCGTTATATTCAAGGCCTTTGATTCAGCTTCCAGCATGAGGGAAAAAGAAAAATGAACACCATGAATCACCTTCTTGTGGCACTGGAATTGCTGCCTTCCTAGTGCCAGGAGGGAGTTAGCCTGAGGATAAAGGCCAAAACTGAATGGCAGAGGGGGAAAGGGAAAGAAATCGTGTGTTTGTTGATACCACTGAGCTGCCTAATTAGCCAGCCCTTAGTCATTATATCTGGAGTCTTGTTTTGTTATAGAAGAGAATGAGAGGCTGAGACCTGAGGATCGTGGTTCGTGGACAGCCTCAGCTACTTAGTGAGGCCCTCTGCAACTCAGTGAGACCCTGTTTCAAAATAAAGAATAAGCCGGGCGTGGTGCCGCACGCTTGTAATCCCAGCATTTGGGAGGCTGAGACTGGAGGATCGCAGTTTGCGGACAGTCTCAGCTACTTAGTGAGGCCCTTCACAACTCAGTGAGACCCTGTTTCAAAATAAAGAATAAAAAATTAGGCAGGGGGAGTAGCTCGGAGGTCAAATGCCTTAGGGTTCCATCCTAAACCCGCAAAAAAAAAAAAAAAATAGAAGATAACAAATCTTTTAATTTAAACTAGTTTGAGCAGGATAATTTTTGTGACTTGCAATCAAAGATATCCTAGCTAATAGAGCTGCTGCTCTGTTCTCTACATTTTTTGGGGGGGGTCCTGGGGATGGAATCTTGGGGCATTCTACCTCAGAGCTACACCCCCAGCCCTTTTAAATTTTCATTTTGAAACAGGATCTTGCTAAGTTGCTGCAGCTGATCCTGAACCTGTGCTCCCCTCCCCCCATCTCTGTCTCCCAGGTACTGGGAGTACAGGTGTGCACCACCGCTCCTGACTCATTCTCTACTAGGTTGGGCGTGGTGGATCATGCTTGTAATCCCAGCATTCAGGAGGCTGACCCCAGAGGATTGCTGTTCATGGCCAGCCTCAGCTACTTAGTGAGGCCCTCTGCAACTCAGTGAGACCTGGTTTCAAAATAAAGAATAAAAAAAATAGGGCAGGGGGTGTAGCTCAGAGGTTGAATGCCCCTGGGTTCCATCCCCAGACCCGCAAAAAAAAAAAAAAAAAAAAAGTTGGGAAAAGCCTTCAGGAGGTATCTTATTTCATGATACTGTATATATTAAATAGTTTTGATGTAGGTCAATCATACATCAGTATAGTTACTAGAAAAGTCACCTTAACTAAAACCTCAAGTACAAGTCACTGTTTCAACCCTCTTTCACAGTTTCCTTAGAGCCATGTCACAAAGTCATGTTCAAAATTCATCAGTGAAGCCAGGTATGGTGGTGCACACCTGTAGTCCCAGTACTTGGAAGCCTGACACAAGAGGATCACTGCCAGCCTCAGCAATTTAGTGAGGCCCTCCGCAACTGAGAACTCATTTCAAAATTTAAAAAAGAGCCGGGCATGGTGGCGCACGCTTGTAATCTCTGCTCTTGGGAGGCTGAGACAGGAGGATCGCACGGGTTCTAAGCCAGCCTCAGCTACTTAGGCTCTCAGCAACTTAGTGAGACCCTGTTTCCAAATAAAATATAAAATAGGTCTGGGAGTATAGCCCGGAGGTAGAAAGCCTCTGGGTTCCACCCCCAGTACCACCAAAAATAAAAAATTAAAAAATTAAAAAAATAGCCGGGCGTGGTGGTGCACGCTTGTAATCCCTGTGCTTGGGAGGCGGAGTCAGGAGGATCACGCAGGTTCGAAGCCGGCCTTGCTGGCTTAGAGACCCTGTTTCCAAATAAAAATATAAAAGATAGGTGTCTGTGCGTGTAGCCCAGAGGTAGAAGGGTTTCCAGAAACCCCAGTACCACAAAAAATAATAATAAATAAATAAATAAATAAATAAATTAGGGCTAGAGATGTAGCTCAGAAGTAAAACACCCCTGGGTTTAATTCCCAGTAACACACACACACACACACACACACACACACACACACACACACACAAGCAGAATGCCCCTAGGTTTAATCCCCTGTACTCCACCTCCAAAAAAAAAAAGGGTCAGTGGTTTTTGTTTTTGTGTTTGTGTGGCATTCTACCTCCAAGCTATACTTGCAGCCCTTTTTATTTTGAAACAGGGTCTCACTAAGCTGCTGAGGCTGGTCATGAACCTGTGGTCCTCTAGTCGCAGCCTCCCAAGTACTGGGATCACAGGAGTGTACCACCATGGTGTGTACCACCTGGCTTCAGCGATTGTTTTGTAGAAAGCCACGTCCAGCTCTGTATAATCTCCAGCAGTGTTCACACTTTGATGACTAGCCTGCCTGTTGGTAGTGGCTATTTCCACCCTCTGGTAGAAGAAATGTAGGAAGAAATTTGGGGGGGGTTCAAAGTGTATCCTATTCATGTACTTAGTGATCCCTTTTTTCTCCAAAATGTGGGGTAGGAAGAGGGAGATACAGAGCTACAAATCCTAAAATCTTCCAAAGTAGATCACATGAAATGTCTCTAAAATCAAAATCATGTTTTCTTTGTAATTCCAGGAAGGAGAGGGGAAGTCAGATCTTAAATAGGTCCCAAATTAGAAACAGCCCCCCACCCCCAACAAAGCTACACAGCCCAAGTCTTTCTCTTGTGGACTTTCAGACTGGAGCCCTGCCAAAAATGTGAGCAAGAATTTGGCCCATTGTTACTTTAAATATCCTGTGTCGCAGGCCATCTAGGAATGTCTAAGTATGGGAATTTTCCTCCTGAGGTCTGGGATGGAGACATAAATAACTCAGTTGTTGGATTCTGCCTCCATCCTGCCTCCCCGAGCTTCAGGGACCGTGTAAATAATGGTCACCAGCCCTCTCTACAGCAAGGCCAGTGGCAGTGCGCTGGGGCATTTTCCCCGAGTCTCCAACAATAATCCAGTGCCGTGCCAGCTGGGGAGCAGCCAGTCTCGAGGCCTCCCCACACTACTCCTGCGAGGCAGTCTGGGGTAGCATGGCTGGTAGAGCCTGACAGGAGAGCTTGACCCCTGTCCTGAGCGCTCTGCCAGCCTCTGCCCGGGGCCGCCTGCTGGATGTAGTTGGTAGCACATTTCTCTTCCAGATTTCCCCAAGTCTCTCTGGCTTGGAGATTTCAAATAAACCCAATGGCCTACTCTGAAAACAAAGGATCACCCACTTTTCTCATCAGGCATGACCCAAAGCTGATTGTGTGACGTGACCTCACAAGGACACCCTCCTGGTTCGAATACCACTCCCTCTCCTCCTCCTCTTCCTCCTCTGGGCCACTAAGAAGTCTGTTGGGGTGAGATGGTCGTGTCATATACTCTTTTTTTTTTTTTTTGCTGAGGTTGATTTACTGGCTATTGAACTCAGAGGCATTCTACTTTTTTTTTTTTTTTTTTTTTTTGCGGGTCTGGAGGTGGAACCCAAGGGCATTCGACCTCTGAGCTACACCCCCTGCCCTATTTTTTTTTTATTTTGAAACCGGGTCTCACTGAGTTGCAGAGGGCCTCAGTAGGTAGCTGAGGCTGTCTGCGAACTGCGATCCTCTGGTCTCAGCCTCCCGAATGCTGGGATTACAAGCGTGCACCACCACGCCCCGCTGGCATTCTACTTCTGAACTGCACTCCCAACTCTACTTTATTTCTCATATTATTTATTTATTTTGTAGTACTGGGGATAGAACCCAGGGGCATTCCACCTCCAAGCTCTACCCCAGCCCAATTTTTTATTCTTTATTTTGAAACAGGGTCTCATTTAGTTGCAAAGGGCCTCACTCAGTAGTTGAGGCTGTCTGCGAACCATGATCCTCCTGTCTCAGCCTCCCAAATGCTGGGATTACAAGTGTGTGCCACCACGCCCGGCTTTATTTATTTTATTTTTTTATTCGTGTATCTGAGGGGGGTACTGAGGATCAAACCCAGAGGCATTCTACCTCCAAACTACACCCCAGCCCAATCTTATTTATTTGGAAGCAGGGTTTCACTAGGTTGCTGAAAGCCTCACCTAGTTGCCAAAGCTGGCTTTGAATCTGCGATCCTCCTGTCTCAGCCTCCCAACTATTGGGATTACAGGTGTGTGCCACCATGCTTGGCCTTATTTCTCTCTCATTTTAAAATGGCCTCACTAGCCGGGCGTGGTGGCACACGCTTGTAATCCCCATGCTTGGGAGGCGGAGACAGGAGGATTGCACAGGTTTGAAGCCATCCTTGCTGGCTTAAGAGACCGTTTCCAAATAAAAATATAAAAATAGGTCTGAGAGTGTAATCCGAGGGTAGAAGGGTTTCCAGGAACCCCAGTGCCACCCAAAACAAAAGAAAACAAAACAAAAAACGTCCTCACTAAATTGCTGAGATTGGCTTTGAACCTGCAATCTTCCTGTTCTAGCCTCCCAAGTGCTGGGATTACAGGCATACACTACGCATGCCCTGCTCCATGTCAAGATACTCACTCTTTGTATCAGTGAGAACCAAACTCAGCATGGCGTTTAAGCACAGAGGATCTGGGTTCCCCTCTCACCTGGGCTACACGGCACCAGGTGAGCACACACCGCAAAGTCTCCCTGAGGCTCCGCCCCTTCATCTGGACAGTGGTGACCACAGGATCTACTGCACGTGGTTTCTTTAGAAAAGAAAGAGGAGAAGCCGGGCATGGTGGCGCACACTTGTAATCCCTGCGCTTGGGAGGCTGAGACAGGAGGATCGCACAGGTTCGAAGCCAGCCTCAGCTACTTACTGAGGCTCTCAGCAACTTAGTGAGACACTGTTTCCAAATAAAATATAAAAAAGGTCTGGGAGTGTAGCCCAGAGGTAGAAAGCCTCTGGGTTCCACCCCCAGTACCACCAAATAAATAAAGTTCCTTTAAAAGAAAAAAAGAAAAGGAAGAGGAGAAATGGGGATTTGACCATAGGACATTATGCCTCCAAGCTATATCCCAAGCCTTTTTAAATTTTTTTGATTTTGAAACAGGGTCTCACTAAGTTGCTGAGCTCTCCCTAAATTGCTGAGGCTGGCCTCAATTTACAATCCTCCTGTCTCAGCCTCCCAAGTGCTGGGATTATAGGCATGTACCACCACACCCAACTGAAAGGTTCCAGCCAACCCTGCCCCACAGGGGGCAGGGCCGGAAGCTAGGAGGCAGAGCCCGGTGATTCCTAGAGGGGACCACGCCTCCCGATCATGGAGAAGCGAGTTCAGAGTTCAGAGAGGAGCCTGACAGAGACAGAGAGACGGGCTCTCCCCCACCAGCCCCCATGGGCATGCGGGGGCTGGCGGTTGACTCCCATGAATAAAGGCATCCATATCATCTATAATGGATCTCCGCGTGTATCTGTGCACCAGGGGGACCCGCAATATCTTTCACCAACTTCACATGGTTTTTTAATAGGAGTCAGCAAGAGTCTATGTGCACGCCTTTACCATGAAGTGGGAACTCAATAATTGAAGGCATAGAACTGAGGGCAGAGGGAAAGGTGATAAGAGTAGAGAAATAGGGCAGACAGGGAGCGGTCCAGAGATATGGCCGGTGGCAGAGAGTGGAGGCAAACCGTGCGGATGTAGAGAGACATTGGGAGGTAGAGTCGGGGTGACTCTGAGAGCTCGGGAGGAAGGAGGCGTCACAATGCTGCTGCTGCTGCTTCTGGTGCAGGATTGGCAAAGCTCCATCACCCGGGTCTTGTCCTGGGAGTCTACTCAGGCTAAATGTTCAACCTGGAGCCCTCACTGCATGCTGGTGGAGGGTGACAAATTCCACAGCCACCAAGGGGAAACCATCACCTGAGGTCCTTCTCCAGCGAACAGGGACCCCACAAGACACAAGGGTTGGCTGTGCCTGCTGACCAGGACCATCACGGACAGCACTTGTGTTCTAGAGAGAAGGAAGCAGAAAAGAACCACGTAAGAAATATATGTTCAGTGTAATTTTTTTTTTTTTTTTTTTTTTTTTTTTGGTGGTACTGGGGGTGGAACCCATAGGCTTTCTACCTCCGGGCTATACTCCCAGACCTATTTTATATTTTATTTGTAAACAGGGTCTCACTAAGTTGCTGAGAGCCTCACTAAGTAGCTGAGGCTGGCTTCGAACTCGTGCGATCCTCCTGTCTCAGCCTCCCAAGTGTGGGGATTACAAGCGTGTGCCGCCACGCCCGGCTTCAGTGTAATTTTGAAGAGTGAAAAGTGGTACTGAGAAATTAAATCAGGAGATGGGTGTAGAGAATGACGCAGGTGGTAGTCAGGGACAGCCTCTCTGAGGATGCTGCAAGAGAAATGTGAGGTCTGAGCCTAGGGATGAGGAAATGATCTCCCTCGCAGGCCTCCAGGGACCTGGTCCTCACATCCCCTGGAGGTCCTCAGTGGGGAGAGGGCTGCTGACAAATGGCCCAGATAGAGATCCTCCCTGGGAGGCAGCTCTCCTTCCTAACGACTGCGTCTCCACCTCCACTTCCCCTGACTGCAGAGGAACTTCACACCAGGCATCCACAGGCTTCCATCCCTCCTTCCCCTGCCCTTCTCCAGGGGCCACCTGGACCTTAATCTACACGCAAAGAAATGCCTTGGGTGGGGGTGGGGCCAAGGAGGCGTTGTAGAGGTCAAGGCAGGAAGCACCCTCCCGGTCCAGGAGCACTAGCAGGAGTCCAAACTGTGCTCTTCAGGTCAAAGCTGCCAAAACAAACGTGTAAAAACAAAGTGGGGAGGTCACACGGCGGGGGGCCTGTTTCTGGAGCCCTGGGTGGGTGGGTTGTGAAAGGACTTGGCTCTGGAGCAGCCACTGCAACAGCACATCAGCAGATGTCCAAGGTTCCACAGGGAGTGTGGGAAGGGCGGGCGCCCCCAGCCCGGTTCACCAAGCACATGCACTTTTTGTCTCCACTTTCTCTCCCAACCTGCACTTCCCTCAGCTCTCCCCATTTCAGTAAAGATTTAACATACCCATTTGGTCTGGCCAAAAATCTTGGGCTCATTCTCGACTTCTCTGGGTCCTCCCGCTGTGAAATGACGTTGAACATTATTTTAATTTTTGTGGTACTGGGGATGAAACCCAGGAGCATTCTACCCCCAGCCCTATTTTATTTTTATTTTGAAAAAAAAAGGTCTTGCTAGGTTGATGAGAGTCTCACTACTGGCCAAAGCTGCCATCCTCCAGTCTCAGCCTCCCAAGTACTAGGATGACAGGCATGCTCAGCGGTGCCTGGCTCACACTGAAAATTAAAGATGCACGGTTAAGTCCAGAATCCAATGGATCCTCACTACCTCCACCAAAACAGGTGGAGAATCCGACCGGTTCTTACTTCCTCCAACCTGGCTACCATCCTCTGTCATTCGTGTTTCTAATAAGTTACCTCTGACAGGCAGTTCTCTGTGCAGCAGCCCAAGGGGCTTGACTGGGAACATTTACCAGCTGGGTGGCCTTGGGCAGGGGGACGTGTCCCTCCGCACTTCTGCCTCTGCATCTGAAGGAGGGAGAAAGTAATCGAACCTTCCTCCTGAGACACCGTGAATGAAATAAGCCATGACTTTTTTTTTTTTTTTTTGGTGGCACTGGGGTTCCTGGAAGCCCTTCTACCCCCGGGCTACACTCCCAGTCCTATTATATATATATATATATATATATATATATATATATATATATATATATATATATATTTTTTTTTTTAAACGGTCTCCTAAGCCAGTGCACGCAGCTGGCTTCAAACCTGCGCGATCCTCCTGTCTCAGCCTCCCAAGCGCAGGGATTATAAGCGTGTGCCACCACGCCCGGCGAAATAAGCCATGACTTTGAAGAGTACCTGGCATGTAGTCCTACTATTAGGATTTGTCTGTGATTTCACTCAGCTTGCTGCACTGTAATTTAACAGTACTCTTTCCACTACATTGAGTGCTACTTGAAGGCGAGAACCACCCCCACACACCCCATTTATTTTTCACTTTAAATTTCTTTTTTGCTGGGCGTGGTGGTGCACGCTTGTAATCCCCGCACTTGGGAGGCAGAGACAGAAGGATCGCGCAGGTTCGAAGCCAGCTGCGCGCGCTGGCTTAGGAGACCCTGTTTCCAAATAAAAATGTAAAAATAGGTCTGGGAGTGCAAATAGGTCTGGGAGTGTAGCCCAGAGGTAGAAGGGCTTCCAGGAACCCCAGTACCACCAAAAAAAAAAAAGAAAAAAAATTTCTTTTTAGATCTCTTGTGGTACATGCCCATAATCCAGTACTTGGGAGGCTGAGATATAAGGATCCTAAGTTTGAAGCCATGTAGGCAACTTTGTGAGACCTTGTCTCAAAAAAAGTAAAAAGAGCTGGGGATGTAGCTCAATGGTAGAGCACCCCTGGGTTCAATCCCCAGTATTGCAAAGCAAAACAAAAGCCACCCCCAAAACCCTACCATCTGAAGTTCTCAGCATGGTCCATGAGGCTCCTAATGGTCTGTTCACAACTATCTCCTCTGCCTACCCTCCCTCTTAATCCCTTTCTTCCTGTTGCATGGCCTTGCTCAACCTCCCCAGCCCCCACATACTGAGGATGGAACCAGGGGCCAGTCACAGCTAGGCAGGCACTCCAGCACTGAGCTACATCCCCACCTCCTGCCTCAGCCTCCCGAGTAACTGGTATTACAGGTGTGCGCCCCCAAGCCTGGCTATGGGAAGCACTTTGCATATTACATGTGCATTGGTTCAGTCCTCAAAACTGAAATCACACTAGATAGAATTCTCATTTTAAAGACCACAGAAACCAGGTCAAGCCCTGAACCAACCTCCAAAGCAGAGGGAACCTCCCACAGGCTCTTCCCTCGTCCTGGAAGCCCTGATCCCTGTCCACTCCTTCTTGGCCTGACCCAAGCCAGTCAGGGTCCCTCTCATACCTAGTGAAGGCTGCTGACTTCTCATCGTACCTTCAATATTGGGGTACACTGAGACACACCCCTTCATCCCTTTGCACTTTGGACTCTGCATCTAAAAGGAGAGAGAAAAACAATAATACCTGCATCCTGAGAAAATTAAATGAAAAAAAGAGAAGTAATGACCTTCAAAAAGTGCCTCCTGGCACCAGGACTTTTTTGTTAAGTAGCTAGCTGGACATTACCAGATGGGGTTGGCTGGGATGGACCAGAAGTCACCTGAAGAGCCTCCGTTTCCCCCTCTCCTGTGGGAAAAGGGGCAGAGAAAAATTCAGGGTCACTAAGTTGCTACACACAAAGGGTGGTGGACCACCCCCAAATGTAATATGTATAAAATAGGGTGTCCAGAAGGACTCTAAGACCCAACACATGGAAGACTCTAGGCGGTGTCTCTATCCCAGATGTTTCCTCTGGGACGGGATCCCTTCCCCTCCCTCCCAGCCTCTCTCAGATGGTGCCTTCACTTTTCTAAATAAACCTCCCGCAACCCCCATTTGTGTTTTCTGTTTGAATGCTTTCCAAGCAGATAAGCAAAGACTATGGGGAATAATTTTAAAAATCCTCCACCCGGTAACAATTTAATTCGTCAAGCTGTGTCATGACTGGATGTTTAAAAAGTCATCTCCTTCGCTGTGGTTTGAATGTGTCCCCTCAAATCCATGTTGAACTTAATTCCCAATGCAAGAGCACTTGGAGGCGGGGCCCGGGGCTAGGCAGTGAGGGCTCTTCCCGTGTGAATGGGAGTCAAGGCTTTATGAAAAGGGGCTTCGCTGGCATTTGGCCCTTTTTGCCCTTCTGTCCCTTCCACCGTGCGAGATCGCAGTTTATCTCATCCAAAGCACACAGTGTTCAGGGCGCTATCTTGGAAGCAGAGACGGGGCTCTCATGCCAGCGCCATGACCATGGACTTCCCAGACTCCAGAGCTGTGAGAAAGACATTTCTGTTATTTATAAATGACCAGGTCAGGCATTTAGTTATAGAGGCACAAATGGACTAAGACATTCCTCTACCAATTAGATGTTACGGGAAGACGGAAGCATATCTAACACCTAGCACAGTGCATGGTGCATGGTAGGTCAACACTGTTTGCCGAGTCAGCGAAGTAATCACAAACGCTTATATTTAGTGCCCTTCTATGTGCCAGATGCCAAACTCTTGAAACAGATCTGCTCATCTTAGCCTCACAACAAAACTATGAAGTGCTGTTATTTCTTACCATTTTCCAGATAAGGAAGCTGAGGCTTTCAAATCAAGTTGCCACCCAAAGAGTAAGTGGTGAAGCCAGCATTCAAACAGGAAGGAAGGAAGAAAGGAAGGAAGGGAGGGAGGGAGGGAGGAAACAAGTCAACTTGACCTTACTACTGCTTAGCCAACCCCAGGCTCAAGGGGATTAGTGTACACTTGTGTGTAAAAGGGCAGGAGAGGGCTAATAAACCTGTAAATCTTCCACCCCAATCCCTGGCCTCTGTCTGGCTCCAGCCTAAATAACACAATGGCAGCTAATTGTCTCCTGCTGCCCGATGCTATCTCTTTGGCAGTTCAGCACCCGTGGGGGTGGGTGTGCAGATCTCCTTGTTTTTGTTGTTGGCTGTTTTCTTCTGGAGGATTGTTCTTGCTCACCTCCGGTGAGGGTTTGGGGGATGAGAGCCCTTGCGTCTCCACTTGCATTCACAACAAATTCCTGCAGAGGAATGTCCATTCCAAAGCCACCTGATGAATAAATCATCAAGCCCCAAGAGCTGGCCCAACTGCTGCCCTGATTCCTACTGTTTCAAAATCAGAAGAGAGGGAAAAAAAATCCATCTCTGAACACCACACTGGGGGCAGTTTCCACTTGCCCTGAGTTTCAACCCCCTTTGGGGGCTATGGGAAGCGCAGGGCGGGTGTTGCCAGTACACAGAGCCCTTTGGGCTTGTCCCAGGCTGGAAGCAAACCCTGAATGGGTCTGGTCTTCTCAGAGTGGTCCTGCGAGCCTGCAAACAGGTGCAGAGAGAAGAACGATCCGTGCAGTCTTAAAATCTCCTGTGGGCTCACCTGGCCAGTGCAGGAAGCGCGCTATAGTCCAAAGCGTGGGTTTTGGGAAAGAGCCCTGAGCCCAAATCCCACGTGCCACCTTGGACAGGTGACTTGTTCTTTCTTTGTTTCAGTTTCCTCATATGTGAGACAGGGATCATGAGCCCCACTTCGTGCGATTAGGAGAAATGGTGGCTGTGAACTGTGAGGACAGAGGGCGCCCATGGCGCGTCTGTCCACTCCCTCACGGGAGAACCATGGAGAACCCCTCGAATAAGGAATCCCCTTCGCTGGCACCAACCTGGTGCTGAGTCACTGTCACCCAGCCTCGCGGCTGGGACCTCTCTGCTGATCACCAGCACACTTGGAGGAGGAGGAGTTCACTTTCAAAGGCCTTTGAGATTTCCAGTGCAGCTTCAAACATGTGGCCGAGACCCTGACTCTTCAAGACTGCGGGCAATAAACAGTGTCTGTGAGCACTGTCTATGTGTCGGGCGCAGGAGCCTGCCCCCGGGAGCCTGCCACCTCACTGGGGAGGTAAGACAGATGCACCATGGGAAAGCTGAATGCCAGGTCTGCTGGCTGGTCATGGCTTGGGTCTCCTGGAGCCTGGCAGAGGTGCCAGCTTACAGGCAGGGTGCTGAGAACAGAAAGTGGCACCCTGCCCAAGGAACGGGCATTGAGCACTGGCTTTTCTTCACTCCCAAGCTGGTCTTCCCACTGTGCCTCAGGGAGTTCACACCCCGGCTCCGCTCTTCTGAGGATTTCATGCCCTGAACTGAATAAGGTAACCAAGCCTAGGGCAGGGGTGGGGAAATTTGAGATCAGACATTAAAGGACTTTGAATGCCAAGATAACATGTTCTGCATGTTCTACTTTTCTTTATTTCTTTCTTTTTTTTTTTTCTTTTCCTTTTTTGCAGTGCTGGGGATTGAACCCAGGGGGCCTGGTGCGTGCTGAGCAAGTGCTCTACCACTGCCCTACACCCTGAGCCTTTTTTTTTCTCCCAATTTTGAAACTGGGTCTTGCTAAGTTTCCCAGGCTGCCCTGAAACTTTGAATCCTCCTGCCTCAGCCTCCCAAGTCCCTGAGAGTACAGGTGTGTGCCATCACACCTGCTCAGTCTTGGTTTTCTGAGCAGGGCAAATGAAAAGTTGTGTGGTGTGCTTGAGAAAGAGAAGCAGTGACTGAGGTGACACTCATAGAAAGGATATAATGTGATTATATCCTGAACTATGATAGCTGAGCCCTGGTCCACCCAATCTATCAAGAGAGAGTAAGCAAGGACCAGGATCACAGCTAGCAAGAGGACACGCGTTCGTAGCCTTGCTCCTAGGCACTGCCCTCTCGGGTGAAAGGCAGTGAATCAGAAAGACTACCATGGGGCAGGAGGGAGGGAAGTGATGGGCAGGGGAGAAGCCTGCAGAGGGACACCAGGAAGTGGCCAGAGCCTCCCCAGGCTTTGCCCCTGGAGTGACCTCAGCCTCTGCTCACGCCCTGCCTGCTGCTGCTCCTCATGTCCTTGCAGTCCACTGAAAGCGGATCCAAGGGCTTCTCTCTCCTCGCCTCCTGGTGCTCAGGTGCCTCTGAACCCAGCCTGCATTTGACCCCAGGATCAGGATCAGTCACCTCTGGGCTGTGCAACCTGGGCTAGCCTCTGGGCCTCAGTAACCTCATCTGTCATCAGGATATCATAGAACAGACCTCACTAGAGTTCTGTAAGAACTAAATTAGAGGAACAAGGAGCAGGCATGTGCTCTAAAAGTGAGACGGTGCCGTCCAGATGTGATCAGTGGCTTCTCGTTAATTCTGTGGCCTTGCCGCCTATTACGCACCGGGTGTTTCCCCGCTAATCTGCACCTCTGGTGGGAACCTCCGCTCTGGAAGTCTCCCCAGGGAAAGGCTCCAGGAAGCAGCAGAGCCAGCCAAGGCTCAGGAGCCAGGCTGCCCGGCCTTCCCCACCAGCCCCTTCCTGCATGGATGGGGGCACGGGGGTAGGCTCTGGTTTCCCAGGTAGCTGCAGACACACAATCCCACAATTTGCCTCCTTCCCTGTAACCTATTTCAGGATTAGCCAGTCAGGAGGTCATAAAATGCAAAGAGGAAGCAAGAGCATCCACAATTGTAAGAGCCCCGCAGCCAAGGGAAGTAACCTGTCTGTAGATCTGTCTGCCTCTGGGGAAATGGGTCATAAATCGCTGCCTTAAGGGCTGGTGAAAGTATACAGCTATTTATAAAAAGTCTTGGGCTTTTGAACTCTTTACAGAGGCAATAGCCTTCACTTGGGAAATTGGGGCTTACTATCAAGAGCTCATGTTTCCAAAAACAAAGCCCCCAGCACATAGCTGGGGAGAGCAATGGAAGGACTGGAGCCCAGGTGCACAGTCCCGCTGTTGCTGAACTGCCCTGGGCACCGGAGCTCGGCCACTGGACATGCACAGGTTGACTCCTGCCTAAGGATTGTTAATGCCCTTCAAGCAACAAGCGAGGCAAAGACTCAAACTGGGCTGTGTTCCTTGGGGTTGGAAAGCACAAAATACTTTGCACTCGCTGTTTCTTCCACCTGAAATATCAAAAACTCAAACTCACCTCCATGTTCCATCTGTGTGTGTCTGTGTGTATTACTGGGGATTGAACCTAGGGGTGTTCTACTACTGGTCTATATCCCAGCTATTTTCATTTTGAAACAGGGTATCTTTAAGTTGCCAAGGCTGGCCTCAAACCTATGATCCTCCTGTCTTAGTCTCCCAAGTGCTAGGGTTACAGACATGTGCCACTGTACCTGACTCCTCTTTTTATTCTGAAAGAGTCTTACAAAGTTTCCCAGGCTGGTCTATAACTTGCAATCCTCTTACCTCAGCCTTCTGAGTCACTGGGATTACAGACTTGAGCCATTGTACCTGGCTAATAAACACCAATACAAACCATGGAGCTCAGTTAACAATGTATTGATATTGGCTCATCAGTTGTAGGGAAGCATGGGAATGCAATGATGTTAGTAACACGAGAAACTGGCGTGGAGGGGAGGAGGCATGTGGGACTCTGTACTTACTACTCACCTTTCTTTCTTTCTCTCTCTCTCTCTCTCTCTCTCTCTCTCTCTCTCTCTCTTTTCTTTTTTTTGTGGTACTGGGGTGGAACCCAGGGGCTTTTCTACATCCAGGCTACACTCCCAGACCCATTTTATGTTTTATTTGGAAACAGGGTCTCACTAAGCTGCTGAGAGCCTCACTAAGTAGCTAAGGCTGGCTTTGAACCTGTGCGATCCTCCTGTCTCAGCCTCCCAAGCGCTGGGATTACAAGCGTGCACCACCACGCCCGGCTACTCATCTTTCTGTATACCCAAAACTACTCTAAAAATAGTTTGTCATTTAAAACAAAACTAAGCTGGGCGAGGTGGCGCATGCTTGTAATCCCATCATTCGAGAAGTTGAGCGGAGGATCGCGGTTCATGGACAGCCTCAGCGACTTTGTGAGGCCCTCTGCAACTCAGTGAGACCCGGTTTCAAATTAAAGAATAAAGAATAGGGCAGGGGGTGTAGCTCGGAGGTCAAATGCCCCTGGGTTCCATCCCCAGACCCATAAATTAATTAATTAATTAATTAATTAATAAAAACAAAACTAGCCAGGCATGGTGGCACACGCTTGTAATCCCAGCATTCAGGAGGCTGAGACTGGAGGATTGCGGTTCACGGACAGCCTCAGCTACTTAGTGAGGCCCTCTGCAACTTAGTGAGTCCCTGTTTCAAAGTAAAGAATTTAAAAAAAAAATAGGGCAGGGGGTGTAGCTTGGAGGTCGAATGCCCCTGGGTTCCATCCCCAGACCCGCAAAATAAATAAGTAAATAAAAAAAAATTAAAAAAATAAAAACAAAACTATAAGCCAATGATGCACACCTATAATCCTGGTACTTAAGAGGCTGAGACAGGAAGACTGCAGGTTTGCTGGTCAGTGTTAGTAACCTTGTAAGGCCCTCTGCAACTCAGACCTTGTTTCAAAATAAAAGCAAGCCGGGCATGGTGGTACACGCTTGTAATCCCAGTACTTGGGAGGCTGAGACAGGAGGATCGCACAGGTTCGAAGCCAGCCTCAGTCACTTAGTGGGACTATTAGTAACTTAGTGAGACCCTGTTTCCAAATAAAATATAAAATAGGTCGGGGCTATAGCTTGGAGGTAGAAGACCCCTGAATTCTATCCCCAGTACCACCAAAATAAAATAAAATAAAAGCAAATAAAGCAGAGCTGAGGGTATAGCTCAGAGTTAGAGTGCCTCTGGGTTCAATACCCAGTACCACAAAAATCAAAATAAACATGTCTATTATAGGATACTGATTAAACAAATTGTAATATAACCACACACTGCACAATATGCTGGCATAGAAACTCTGTGCCAATATAGAACAGTCTCCAAGAAAAAGTAAGTGCTAACAACGTGAAGGCCACACTCCCTTGGGTGTTAATTATGCATAAGTCTGGTGACTGACTCTGCTCTCTGGAGAGAGAACCCAAGTAAATAGGGATTCATTGCCCCTAGGGAGGGGCTTTTACTCTGTTCTGTGTTTTTTTTTTTTGTTTTGTTTTGTTTTGTTTTGTTTTGTTTTGTTTTGCAGTACTAGGGATTTAACCCAGGGGCACTGTACCTCTGAACTATATCCCCAGCCTGATTTTTTATTCTTTATTTTGGAAAAAGGGTCTCACTGAGTTGCAGAGGTCCTCACTTAGTAGCCGAGGCTGGCTTTGAACCTGGATCCTCCTGTCTCAGCCTCCCAAGTACTAGGATTACAAGTGTACACCACCACGCCCGGCCTTGCCCTGTGTATTTTTTATTTTGCACCCTGTGCCAGTAATACCTATTAAAAAATATAAAGCTTAAAATCCCTTCACCTTCTGCAGCTGTAGTTTATGCGTGCAGCAGGAAAGAAAGAAAACTCCTATTCTCCGTTCCTTCCAGAAATTCAGTTTTCTAGCACCTGTGCCTCTGCCTGGCACTCACTTGTATGAGTGATTAATTAGTTTTTCTGGCGTATTTCCTTGTCTCTATCTTCCCATTGAAGCATAAACTCAGCCAAGTGAGGTGACCCACACCTGTAATCTCAGTACTTGGGAGGCTGAGAGAGGGGGATCATAGGTTGAGGACCAGCCTCAGCAATGTAGCGAGACTCTCAACAGCCAAGAGACCCTGTGTCAAAACAAAAAATTGAAAAAGGCTGAGGATTTCTGAGGTAGAATGCCTCTGAGTTCAATCCTTGGTAGCACTCACTCACACACACAGAGTCACACACACAGAGTCACACACACACACACACACACACACACACACACACACACACCTGGCATGATGGTGCATGCCTTTTCTCCCAGTATTTGGGAGGTTGAGACAGGAGGATCATAGTCGTTGGGTTGTTTTTTTTTTTTTTAATGGGAGGGGTGTTTTGTGGTCTGGGGGTGGAACCCAGGGGCTTTTCTACCTCTGGGCTATATTCGCAGACCAATTTTATACTTTATTTGGAAACAGGGTCTCACTAAGTTGCTGAGAGCCTCACTAATGAGCTAAGGCTGGCTTCGAACCTGTGCAAGCCTCCCAAGCACTGGGATTACAAGCGTGCGCCACCACGCCCGGCTTAGGATCATAGTTTTGAGGCCAGCCCTGGTAACAGCAAAGCTCTCAACAACTTAGTGAGACCCTGTTTCAAAACAAAAAACAAAAATTCAAAGGTAGAAAGCCCTTGGGTTCAATCTCCAGTGCCAAAAAGAAAAGAAAGGAAAAAGAAAAAGAAAGCATTAACTCCTTGAAGCCAAGGATAGTATCTGTCCGGTATATTGCAGCCTCTTAGTTACTGAGCCTGTTCCCCGAAGGCCCGCCTGATTGCCTCACAGAAATATCTCCTAAAGGTCATAGCCTTGCATGGTTTTTTTTTTTTTTTTTTAATTTGAGTCATTCAACAAATACATATCCAGAGCCTACTACACTTCACAATGAACTATGGACTTTAGTTAATAATCACAAGGTATTGCTATTGTCTCATCAGTTGTAAGGAACCGTGTGGATACAAAGTTATTAGTAATAGAGGAAACTGGTGGAGAGGGAAAAGGTGTGTGGGAACCCCTGTACTTACTACTCATCTTTCTGTAAGCGGAAAACTGCTCTACAAATTATTATTATTATTATTATTATTATTATTATTATTATTATTTAAAATCAAAGCTGCTGCCGTCCACTCTCTGCTCCCCTTTCTCTTGGCATCTGACGCAGGCTGGCTGCAGGGTGGCATCTTCTCCCCGTATCTCCGCAGGGTGTTGAACATCCCTTGCACACAGCACCTGCCCAGGATGTGTTTGTTACAGTAATGAACGAAGTAAATAACCAACTGGGTTCATATAAATACCTAGCATAGGCAGGGGCACTGGTTTCTCATCTAATCCTCACAGCAAGGCCCTGCAATCAGCACGTTCTGCGGCTGAGGGTGCTCACTGTCTTGATCAGGGTTCTCTGATGGCTGAGCCTGGATTCTAGCCCTGGCTGGCCTGCCTGTGGGAGCCCCTGGAGTGGAGGATGGACCATGTTACCTTCCTGCCCAGATTGTAGGCAGCCTTCTGAGGATGGGGTCACACCATAGGAAACAGCTCTGCCGTCTCACAGCTCACAGGTAACTTTCAGGGATGCCCACCACCAAGCCACACCCCTGCTTAATAGAAGGGAGAGGTCCGGGCGCACGCTTGTAATCCCAGCATTCGGGAGGCTGAGACCGGAGGATCGCGGTTCGCAGGCAACCTCAGCTACTTAGTGAGGCCCTCTGCAATTTAGTGAGACCCTGTTTCAAAATAAAAGAATAAAAAATGGTGCAGGGGGTGTAGCTCGGAGGTCAAATGCCCCTGGGTTCCATCCCCAAACCCAGAAAAAAAAAAAAAAATAGAAGGGAGAGATTTTGGAAAAGGGTCATTTTAACGACAGTGAGGAGCACCTTGACTTGCGTACAGGTAGGTATCACCGGTAATCAAAAGTGGGTGGTTGGGCAGGGAGGACCGTGAGCAATCCTGGAGGGAAGGGGGCTCCGGAATTTGAAGGCCAGGCCAATGCACCTGTCACTCCAGTGGAAATACAGATCCTCCACCCAGGATGCAGCGTTGGCTTGGAGAAGGGGTGGGTGACTCGGCTGCCAGCCAGAGCAGCCAGGCTGCGGTGAGTCTGGGGTCTAGTCTAGTCAGGAGGGCCATCAATGGAAGAGAGAACGGGAGGGCTCAGCGGGCAGGACCGTGGAAGACGGCTAAATCCCTCACCTTGGGTTCTAATAAAATGAAAAGTAGTTTAGCAAAAACAAAGAGCCAACAAGCAGAATAGTTCAGCAGGAACAAGCAGACAGCCTCAGTGCTTGCTGGAGAACACCAGCATCAGCTGCAGCCTGGCTCTTCGACTGTGTGCCAGGTGCTGCGGGAAGCCTTGAGATGTCATCCCACGCCACCTGCAGCCTGACGAGGAGGCGGGCTCTCGCCCAGGTCTCTTGTCTGCAAACAACTGAGGGACAGGTGTTCCAGCACAGGTTTGTCTCACCCCAAAACACAGTTCTCGGGACTCCCAACTGCATGAGGGACTCCTGGCCAGCCACAGGATGTACGTGAAATTAACCCTTGCGGCCCCAGGCTCCTGACCTGCTGAGGTGAGATGCCTTTGTCTTTTCTAAACACGGGTCAGTATTACTGGTTTTTCCTTTTGCCTTAGGCTCCAATATGGCTAGGTATGGCCTCTCTTTATTTAAAGTTTTAGCACTTTATATATGTGTGTGTATATATATATATATGTATATATATATATATATATATATATATATACATACATACATATTTATTTTTGCAGGTCTGGGGATGGAACCCAGGGGCATTTGACCTCCAAGATACACCCCCTGCCCTATTTATTTTTCTTTATTTTGAAACCGGGTCTCACTGAGTTGCAGAGGGCCTCACTAAGTAGCTGAGGCTGTCTGTGAACCGCGATCCTCCAGGTCTCAGCCTCCCGAACGCTGGGATTACAAGCGTGCGCCACCACGCCCAGCTATTTTATATTGATTCTGACTTTCTAAGCATTTTGTATTTAGCTGGGCATGGTGGTGCCTGCCTGTAATCCCAGCTACTCCAGAGGCTGACATAGAAGAATCACAGGTTTGAGGCCAGCCTGGGCAATTTCACAAGACCTTACCTCAGGATAAAGAAAATAAAAGGGGCTGAGAATGTAGCTGGGTGGTAGAGCGCCCCAGGGTTCAGTCCCCCAGTGGGTAAGTGCCAGAACAGAATGAGAACCCAGTCGGCCCAGAGCCGCTTCCTGGTCAGGGTATTTTTTATTCTACCTCTGTCTCTCTTGCCCTTCATTCTGCAGGTCCTGGGCATCAAATCAACTCTCTTTGCTCACTGGCCCTCCCCGTCCACTCGACACCCAGCACCCGACCACCAACCCTACCTGTCCTCCCAAACCACCCCACCTGCCGGCCTCCCTGGAGCCCTCTGGCCTTGACTCTCAGAGCCGAGTACGGCCTCTGGGCTCTGAGTGTGTGCTCCCGGGCGCGCTCCGCCCTCTCCTGCAGAAGCCCATTTCTGGACTTGGCTTCCTCGTCTTCTCAGACAGCACTTCTGTTGTTAGTTCCCCGAGGCCAGAACCACAAAACAGAGCAAGTCGCATCTCTTTCCTGTTTAAATGCCCTCCATGCCTGGCATAGTGCTTTCTCTATAATAAACAGAATGACGAGTATTAAACTCCGGTGTTAATGATAGGTGTACAGATTCGGCCTTCAGGCTGGCTGTGTTCAAATCATGGTATTTCCACTTATTAGCTGCTTGACTCTGGATAAAAGACTCAACCTATTTCCCCGTCTGCAACGTGGAGGCGATACTGGAGACCTTAATTATAAGTTACTAGTGAGTTAAAATCCTAGAATATGTTCACTTAATGTTGTCGTTAGGAAGATTAATGTGCTAATCATTTATAGGATGGGTTAGAGAAGCAGAGGAAGGTCAAATTAGCAAAGTAAGTATGAAACTGGAGTGCTGCAAAGGGGGCGGAAAGAGTTGGGAAGGGCCTGGTGTGGTGGTGCACACCTATAATCCCAGTCCTTGGGAGGATTGTAGGTTTGAGGCCAGACTCAGCAATTAGTGAAACTCTCAGCAACCTAGTGAGACCCTGTTTCAAAATAAAAATAAATAGGACTGTGGGTGTAGCTTGGAGGTAGAATGTCCCTGAATTCAATCTCCAGTAACACACACACACACACACACACACACACACACACAAGGATGGAACTGGAAAACATTACGCTAAGTGAGATTAGTCAGTCACAAAAAGTAACAAATCAGATGCTTTCCCTAATATTCGGAAGCTAGGGAGAAAATGGGTCATAGGAGGAAATGTAGACGAAGAAGGAGAAGCAAATAAGGCAACCGGAGGGGATGGGAGGGGAAAGAGGGAAACTCCCTAATGCACATGATGTGCATTCACAAACACATGAAGTCAATCACTAAGACAAACACGAGAAGGAGGGAGGGGGAGGGAATGGGGCAGGAACTGGGGAAGGGCTAAATGAGTGATGTGCGCATGTGTGCCTCTACCATCCTGTACCCCATTACGATGTATGACTACAGCGCACCAATAATATATATATAGAGAGAATGTGTGTGTGTGTGTGTGTGTGTGTGTGTGTGTGTGTGTGTGTGTGTGTATTGTAAAGGATATAAGGGGCCCAAGAAAGAAGCTGAGCAGACCAAAAGTGTAGGTGGCTCAGGGTGAGCTGAAGGCAGGCACTATGAGGCGTGGCCTGCACGGCAGCCTGCGTGCGTGCGTGCCTGCGTCTTCCCAGGTCAGTGGCTTCTGGAATCTCTTGACACCATTTCTGCTTCATGGGAACCACAAGCCAGCCTGTGCTGCTCAGATAGTTAAAGGGTGATAATCTCTCCTAGAAATAAACATTATACTGCAGTGATCTCTCATCCTCGGTCCTTACTTCCAGAGAGAAAGATTTCAAACAGAAAGCACAAGTGGGGGGGAATACAGAAGTTGATTTAGGGAAGTGGGGGTACAGCTTAAGAGGAGGCTGTGATAAACAGCTAGTTTCCAGAGAAAGGGTCTGGAATGTTCCGTATCCAAGAGTTCTTTCTCCCCATGGTGGGATTTATGCACTCTGGAAGTCTTCCCCCTCACATATATGCATTTCTGGGAGGAGACTATTTCTTTTTGCAACACAGGTAGTGCGCCTGTGCTGTTTCCACTGTGTTGGAAATATTCCCCTGGTGCCTAAGTGAAACCCTGAGGGGGGGGCATGTTTAAATGGCCACCGCAGCTGGGCATGCGTCTCCTCTCTAGAGAGAGGGCTGCTGGGATCCTCCCTCCCATTCCTCTCCCTGCCCAGTTCATCTATAATCTAATGACCTAACAAAATGAGATTGGAAGCCCAAACACACAGAGAGGTGCAAACTTGGGGAAGCAGGGAAGGGAAAGATCAAATCTCAGAGAAAGGTGTGGCGCCTCTCCTCAGGGCTAGTGAGCCAGGGAGGCTTCCATCCCTTCAGACAAATTTGCTGGTGCGAAGGTGGCCCACACCCTCCTTTTCCGGTCCTCAAGGTGCTAAGTTTCCTCCAGATAGGGGAGGGATCCTGGAGCAAACCAACTGTGGATGTAGACACCCCTCCTGCAGGTCGGGGCATTTGGTCCAGTGGCCGGAAGGGCCGTCTGTTACAAGACCATAAAGGAGGGGAGCCTCCCGACCCAAGGTCCTCTCCTTCCTGGCAGAAGGCCCAGGACAAGGGTGAACAAAGACCTTTCTTGGCAAGAAGCTGGTGAGAGGGTCCATCGCCTCATCTTCCCCTCACTGTCTGACGGCCCTTCCTCACTGAGCTGCTCCTTTCTCTGAAGAAAAAAAAAAAAACTCCCTAGTAGGGAAGACCCTGGAAATAAATGGAGTCACCTCCTGAGGTCACAGGGTGAGTTGAGGGGGGCCAAAAGGTCACCTCCATTTGGTGCCTGACTTTCCCACCCTTAACGACTACCTGGGGTCCAGCCTGGGTGGTGTCATTATCACCTATCAGCATAGTAAGTAGGTTTTAATGTTCAGGGTGGGGCCTTTTGGAGGCCCCTATACTAAAGGGCAGGGCCCTAGGGAGGCCAGAGGAAGGGGCTCCGGGCCTGATCTCCCCAGGGTGCGGTGAGAAGGAAGGAGGCCTCAGACCAAAGGGGGCTCAGAGACTTGGGAGGACAAATGCTGCTCGTTTCTCAGATTCCTGAGCACATCCTGTCTCCAGGAGCGCAGGATGGCGTGCTTCCGCGGGCCCCTTTGTGCCGTGATTTCAGGGCTCAGACCCAGCCAAATCCTGGAAGTCTAGGCTGGCTCCCTGTGGCCCTCCTGCCTCCCTCTCCTACCACCTTTGCCCCAGACTGCTGGGAAGAACAAAACCAAACCCACCCAGAGAGTTTCCCTGCAGCCCCAGCGGCCTGGGGCCGCAACCGTGGGGTCCAGATGCCCTGAGAGGCCAGGTGGTGTCCACACCCAGTAGTGACCTCACAGTGCTGACAGCTGTACTCCCACCAAACTGGCCTTTGCTGGCCTCTCCGCAAGAAAGCCCCAATTAGGGTGCTTGCCAGGCAGCCCAGGGAGGGTGGCTGGGCTGAGGGCGGTGGTCGGCGCTGCCTCAGCCAGCAGTGGGTCGCTGCCAAGTGCCCGGGAGTGCTGGTTGTATGGGCCACAGGAGCCACTGCTTAGCTGCTGCTGAGGCGGTTACCAGGAAAGTCGCTTAATCACTCAGGCCTCTCTTTCCTCTGCTGTAGAATGGGGCTGATAGTAGACACTGCCTCAAAAGATTAGCTGGGTGTGGTGGCCCACGCCTGTGGTCCTAGCATTTGGAAGGTTAAGACAGGAGAATTGCAGGTTTGAGGACAGTCTCAGCAAGTAGCGAGACTCTCATAAGCTATGAGACCCTGTTTCAAAATAAAACTAAGAAACAGGGCTGGGGTTGTAGCTCAGAGGTAGAATGCTCCTGAGTTCAGTTCCCAGTAACACACACACACACACACACACACACACACACACACACACACACACACTGAGACTCCATCCATCCATTTCAATCCATTCTAACTCCAATTAGATGGCGGTCATCAAGAACTCAAAGAACAATAAATGCTGGCGAGGATGTGGGAAATAAGAACTCTTATACACTGTTTGCGGGGTTGAAAATGAGTGCAGCTGCTATGGAGACGGCTGTGGAGATGCCTCAGGAAACCGAGAATGGATTCACCAGGTGATCCAGCTAGACCATCCCTGGGCATCGTTCCAAAGGGACTGAAATCAGCCAGGTGTGGTGGCGCACACTTGTAATCCCCGCGCTTGCGAGGCTGAGACAGGAGGATTGCACAGGTTCGAAGCCAGCCTCAGCTACTTAGTGAGGCACTCAGCAACTTAGTGAGACCCTGTTTCCAAAAAAAAAAAAATGGTCTGGGAGTATAGCCCGGAGGTAGAAAGCCTCTGGGTTCCACCCCCAGTACCACCAAAGGGACTGAAATCAGAATATTATTATAGCAAGGCATGCACACCCATGTTAACAGCAGCACAATTCATAATGGCCACACGATGGAATCAGTGTAGGTGTCCATCAACAGATGAGTGGATTACAAACTCCTGAGATAAACACATAATGGAATTCTACTCAGCAGTAAAAAAGAACAAAATTATGTCATTTGCAGGAAAATGAAAGGACCTGGAAAGCACTGTGTTATGTGAGATTAACCAGTCACAGAAAGTGAAGGACGTATGTTTCGCTCACAGGGAGAAGCTAAGGAGTAATTGGGACACAGTGAGACTTCAGATAACGCAGGAGAAACCCCCGTGGGGTGATGGAGGAGGTCTAAGCCAGAGCGGTGGTGAGAAGAAGACTTAGTGAAGGAATCTCTTCCATTGGCATTATATACATATGTGAGGTTACCAGTGCCCATCTCAATAGTATGTATGGGGAAGGGGAGGAGTGTGGAGGAGCTGGGGAAGCTTGCCAAGTGCTGTGTGCCTGTGTTCCTACCACTCAGAACTACATTATGTTGTGAGACTACAATGCACCAATAAATTTTTTAAAAAGTATATATATATATATATATATATATATATATATACATATATATATATACATATGTGGTACTGGGGTTCCTGGAAGCCCTTCTACCTCCGGGCTACACTCCCAGACCTAATATATATATATATATATATATATATATATATATATATATATATTTTTTTTTTTTTTTTTTTTTTTTTTAATTTGGAAACAGGGTCTCTTAAGCCAGCATGGCTGGCTTCAAACCTGTGCGATCCTCCTGTCTCCGCCTCCCAAGCGCAGGTATTACAAATGTGCCCCACCACACCCGGCTCAAATAATAATATAATTTTAAAAAGATAATTTTAAAAAGGTAGCTATGTATGATGGCTTACACTTGTAATCCCAGTACTTGGGAACTGAAACAGGAATATCACAGGTTTGTGACTGGTCTCAGCAACTTAGGCCCTCCACAACTTAGTGAGACGCTGTTTTAAAAATTAAAACATAGGGCTGAGGGGTAGCTCTGAGGTAGAATACCTCTGGGTTCAATCCTCAGTACTCCCCCAAAAAGAAAGTAAATTTCTGAGAGAACTGAATATTTCACATTCTTAGGCTACAGAATTCAATTCCTAGACCACCTAGAACGCTCACCTTGAAAGGCTGTTGGGCCTGGCCCAGACCTCTCTCCCGCCTGGACCTTCAGCTGCTCACTGCTATCTTAGTTCCTCCTCATTCTGAGCCAATCTGCTCAGCACCTAAAGTTCCAGCCTCCTGGGAAATCTCTCCTGGTGTGGTTGTGCACACTTGTAATCCTAGTTCTTGTGAGGCTGAGACAAGAGGGTCACAAATTCAAGGCCAGACTCTGCAATTTAGTGAGATCCTTGGCAACTTAGCAAGACCCTGTTATTAAAAAAAAAAAAAAAAAAAAAAAAAAAAAAAGCAAAAAGGGATGGAGTGTAGATAGAATATCCCTGGGTTCAATCCTTAGCACCATTTGGGGGGTGGGGAGGAGGATTACTGGTCCTGGTTAGGCAAGGTAGCACAAGTCAATAATCCTAGTATTTGGAAGTCTGAGACAGGATCACAAGCTCAAAGCCAGCATGTGGTAAGATCCTGTTTCAAAATAAAAAGGGGAGGGGTATAGCTCAGAGGTAGCATGCCTCTGGATTCAATCCTCAATACCAAGAAAAGAAAAGAAGCTGGGCATGGTGGTACATGCCTGTGATCCCAGTACTTGAGAGGCTGAGATAGAAGGATCACACTTTCAAGGACAGCCTCAGCAACTTAGTGAGGTTGTCAGCAACTCGGCGAGACCCCGTTTCCAAATAAAGAGTAAAATAGGGCTGGGGGTGCGGCTTGGAGGTAGAATGCCCCTGGGTTCAATCCCCAGTGCAAAAGAAAGGTAGGGAAGGAGGAAGGAAGAAAGGAAGGAAGGAAGGAGAAAGAAAAAAAAGAAAATCCCTAGAGTAGCTCTTGCCTTGACCCCCACCCTCGTCCAAACCAATCCCCTATTCTAATCTCTTGTCACACTCTCTTCTTTCTCTTCCTGGCACTTGGCATCACCCATCATAAGATGGACATTGGTTTGGGTCATCCTGTGTTTGAGCCCCTCTTGCTACACTGGAAGCTCCTAGAAGACAGGCACTCATATTCAGTGTGACCTCCGTGCCTAGCCCATAGCAGGTGCTCAACAAATCCTGGCCAAATGAAAAATATAAAATGAGAAGGTACAGGTAAAAGGCCGGGCACAGCGCCATCCATTAACAGCATTAAGCCCTTTGGCTGCTGGTTGGAGGCTGCAGATGCAAGACCCTTCCGGGCAGAAGAGACAAGCCATTCCCTGCTGACTGAATAAAGAGGGCCTGGAAGGCAAGATTAGCATCGACAGGGAATAGGAAGGGACAGCATTGAATTAAATGTTCCATTGTGGGGTGTAATTGCTTCAAAAGCTCAGAGAAGAAAGGAATTAAAGAGCAGAGGGAAAAACTATCAGAAAACAAAGTAGAAGCTGAAAGTACAGTAGCATTGGGACAGCAAAGGGAGTAGAGTAGAATTCTAGGTGGGAGGAAAACTATTGGTAGAGGGTCCTGCAGCAGGGTGGGAATCCCGCCACTTACTGGGCGATGATGTCTCTTAGAAATAAGTGTTATAGTGCAGTGATCTCTCATCCTCGGTCCTTGCTTCCCAATAGAAAGATTTCAAACAGAAAGCACAAGTAGGGGAACATTAGAGGTTTTTTAGGGAAGTGGGGGTACTGCTTAAGAGAAGGCCATAATAAAGGGGTATGTTACAGACAAAGGTCTGGAATGGTCTGTTTCCAGAAGTGGACAATGGCTGTAAGTTTCCCATGGGGAGATTTATTCACTCTGGAACCCTTCTCCCTTCTTTATATGCATCTAGGGGGAAGAGAAGTTTTTCATGCCATAGCTTAGTGCGCCTGCGCTGTTTCCACCGTATTGGAAACTCTCCCGGGTGAAATCTAAGTGAAATCCTGGGCAGAGCAGTGTCTGAAATGGCAAAGCAGCTGGCTGAGGAAGGTCTGTATCTCTTCTCTATCCCATTCCATCCTCTGCTCTGCTCATCTCTAAACCGACATTCCTAGCTACACTTGCCATTAGTATAGCAGTGGTGCTGATGACCACCATGGTCATCATCCAACCAGTATCCAATTCAGCATTTACCCTCGGGCCAGGCAATCTATCAAGCCTGTTACAGACTTGTTTAATCCTGGAAACAACCCTAAGAAAGTTCTCTTATTATCACCATTTTAGAAATAAGGACAGTAAGGCTCAAAAAGTAGCCTATGATGTACCGGTAGGCAGAAGGTCTGGCACTCACACTCAGACCACTTCTGGATGGAGCGGGGCACATGGAAGCTGGGACCTGCAGGCCACAGCACTTCCAATGGTTGGAACGTCAAAATCTGGAGCCATAGCTTTAGCAAGGTATGAGGATGGGGCAGTGAGGGCTGGCCCAGGGGTGGCATACCTGGTCCAGTCCAGCATGGAATGAAAGTAGGAGTCACAGGAGCTGGGAAGAGCATTCATTCCTGCAGAGAATCTGAGCTGGAGTGGCCATGGGCCAAGGAGAGGTAGGGACAGATGGCGGCAGGGACTATTTTAAGGAAGGAAAATATTTTATGGCCAGGAAACTGACTGGAACTAACAGTTGTAACTTAAATTTCTCTCACTGAGCCAGGAGTGGTGGCACATGCCTGTCATCCCAGTACTTCGGAGGCTGAGACAGAAAGATTGCAGGTTCAAGGCCAGCTTTAGCAACTTAGATCCTGTTATAGTTAGACATAGAATGTCCCCTAAACAACTCATTTATTAATATTCAGGGTTGATATAGTTAAGTCGTGAGAGCTGTAATCTTAGCAGTGGAGATATCCATTGTGGATTTATCTGGGTAGCGACCTAGGCCTACTGTAGGATGTAGCTGGACAGATGGGTCCCTGCGGATGTGGCTTGGGGTTATATATATGCTTCCTCCTCTCCTGGCTTCTCCTGCTTTCAGCCTCCATGATGTGAGGAGCAAAGTCTTGTGCTCTCCCTCTCCCTACTTCCCGCCACCATGCCCTGAGATTCACGGTCCCCAGCCGCACATGGAACTGAATCCCCAAATCATGAGCAAATCAATCTTCCTTTCTCTAGGTTGTATGGTCAGATCTCTTAAATTATAGTTTTGAAAATGCTAACTAACACAGACTCTCAGCAACTTAGCAAGAACTTGTGTCAAAAAATAAAGCCGGGTGTGGTGGTGCACGCTTGTAATCCCCACGCTTGGGAGGCTGAGACAGGAGGATCACACGGGTTCAAAGCCAGCCTCAGCTACTTAGTGAGGCTTCCAGCAACTTAGTGAGACCCTGTTTCCAAATAAAATATAAAAAAGGTCTGGGAGTATAGTCCGGAGGTAGAAAGCCTCTGGGTTCCACCCCCAGTACCACAAAAATAAATAAATAAATAAATAAATAAATAAATAAATAAATAGGCTGGGAGCATAGCCTATAATTCTTACCACCACCTTGTAGTCCATTTTCATTATTAATCAGTCTGTTAAATGGATGAATCACTGATAAGGTCAGACCTTTCAGGAACCACTCACCTTCCCAGGCCCGACCTCTGGGAACTGCTGCACCACAGAGCAAGGCTTCAACATATGAGCTTTTGTGGAACATTCCAGATCCAAACTATTATGGGTATTTTCTCCCTTTCTACTGTAAATGAATAAAGAGAGAAGATAACTAGATTTTTAAAAAATGGAAAGGGACCCCTATAAGCAAGTTTACCTCTGGAGCTAAAGGTAATCACAATAGTCACCATCCCCAGAATACCAGCCCTGTGCCTGAACTGGGACTAAGGATTTTACTTGAGCCAGGCGTGGTGGCTCATGCTTGTAATCTCAGTACTTGGGAGGCTGAGACAGGAGAATCATAGGTTCAAGACCAGCCTCAGCAACTTCTATTGAGACCCTGTCTTGAAATAAAAAATAAAAAAATAGCGGGCCATGGTGGCACATGCTTGTAATCCCAACATTTGGAAGGCTGAGACAGGAGGATCTTGGTTCACGGACAGCCTCAGCTACTTACTGAGGCCCTTTGCAACTCAGTGAGACCCTGTTTCAAAAGCAACTAATAGGCCGGGCATGGTGGCGCACGCTTGTAATCCCCGCGCTTGGGAGGCGGAGACAGGAGGATCGTGCTGGTTCGAAGCCAGCCTCGCTGGCTTAAGAGACGCTGTTTCCACATAAAAATGTTAAAAAATAGGTCTGGGAGTGTAGCCTGTGGGAGTGTATCCCGGAGGTAGAAGGGCTTCCAGGAACCCTAGTACCACCAAAAAAAAAAAAAAGTAAATAATAAAAAAATAGTGCTGGGGGTGTCACTCAGAGGTAGGATGCCCCTGGGTTCCATCCCCAATACTGCATAAATAAATAAATAAATAGTAGGCCTGGGGATGTAGCTCAGAAGTAGAAAGCCTCTAGGTTCAATCCCCAATATCAAACATAATGAAAACTTAAAAAAGAATTCTAAAAAAAAAAAAAAAAAAATTCTACTCATATGATCAAATGTAAGCATTTTTTTGTTTTTGTTTTTTGGGTTTTTTTTGGTGGTACTGGAATTCTAGAAACCCTTCTACCTTTGGGCTACTCTCCCAGACCTATTTTTTATACTTTTTTATTTGGAAACAGGGTCTCTTAAGCCAGCAAGGCTGTCTTCGAACCTGCGTGATCCTCCTGTCTTCGCCTCCCAAGCGCGGGGATTACAAGCGTGCGCCACCACGCCTGGCTAAATGTAAGCATCCTAAGAGAGCACGGAAGGCTAGGTCCTACAGTCATACCCCTCTCACAGATGACACCCTGAGGCTCAGAGCTTCCGTCACTTCCTCGGGGTCACTCAGGCAGCCAGTGGCAAAGCTGGGATTCAGGCCAGGGCTGTTTGCCTCCAGAGCCTTACACAGGGCACGTGGGCCCGCTCTCCAGGAGGCCTCATCGCCTTCCTCCTGACCTGCCCTTACCAGCCCTCCTCTTCTTAACAGGACTACTACTTTGCCTCCTTGGTCAGGCTTTTTGTTTGTAAACACCAGACAACAATGTTGGTTTAGCAAGAAAAGAATTTATTTAGAGGTTAGTAGATAGCCCACAGAATCGACAGAAAGGCAAAGAATCAAACTCAGAAAACACGCAGGGACCTAGGGCGAGCAGGCCCTGGCACCGCCTGGTAAGAACTCTGTGCTGTGGCTCCACCGCTGGATGCCCGCTGCTGCCGCTGTTGGAAACTGAACGAGGCTGGCCCTGCCTGGGACCAGGTCTCTTTTCCTGCTTCCCTGCACCACCTGGCTTGGGCCCCTAGTTCCAGAGAGGGCAGGTGACTGGCTAAGCATCCATCGCTTGGCCTCACCCCAACCTCCAGGGGCTGGGCCGAGCTTCTACTGTGGGAGGCAGGACTTTCCATCAGGATTCTTACAACGGGGACAAGCAGAGATGGCTATCTGGATGCCCAGCAGCCTTAGGGAGCTCTGTCCCTTTGACACACCGATGTGATAACGAAACTTGGTCAACTTGTGCATCTTCGACCTGCTTGCAGATATATAGAATATCACTTATTATCATTATTATTTTTTTGGTGGTACTGGGGTTTCTGGAAACCCTTCTACCTCTGGGCTGCACTCCCAGACCTCTCCCCCCAACACGTCTCCATCTCTCTCTGTCTCTGTCTCTCTCTGTCTCTCTCTCTGTCTCTCTCTGTCTCTCTCTCTCTCTCTCTCTCTATATATATATATATATATATATATATATATATATTTTTTTTTTTTTTTAAATTTGGAAACAGGGTCTCCTAAGCCAGCATCAAGGCTGGCTTTGAACCTGCGCGATCCTCCTGTCTCTGCCCCCCAAGCGTGGGGATTACAAGCGTACACCACCATGCCCGGCTATCATTTATTATTTTTAACTAATTTCTAAATTTCTTTATAAGTTAGAGTGTGTTTAGCAGCACATGTTTTTCTTCTTTCTTTTTTTTTTTTTTTTTTTGGTGGTACTGGGGTTCCTGGAAGCCCTTCTACCTACGGGCTACACTCCCAGACCTATTTTTACATTTTTATTTGGAAACAGGGTCTTCTAAGCCAGCGCGCGTGGCTGGCTTCGAACCTGCGAGATCCTCCTGTCTCTGCCTCCCAAGCGCGGGGATTACAAGCGTGCGCCACCGCGCCCGGCCCTCTTTTTTTTTTTTTTTTTTTTTTTGGTGGTACTGGGGGTAGAACCCAGAGGCTTTCTACCTCCGGGCTATACTCCCAGACCTATTTTATATTTTATTTGGAAACAGAGTCTCACTAAGTTGCTGAGAGCCTCACTAAGTAGCTCAGGCTGGCTTCGACCTGCGCGATCCTCCTGTCTCAGCCTCCCAAGCGCAGGGATTACAAGCGTGCGCCACCACGCCCAGCTGCAACACATTTTTTTTTTTTTTAAAGCAACTGTATGGTGACACACACCTGCAATCCCAGTACTTGGAAGGCTGAGACAAGAGGATCAAAGATGAGAGGCCAGCCTCAGCAATTTAGCAAAACCCTGAACAACATAGTGAAAGAGCCTGTTTTTTTTGTTTTTTTTTGTTTTTCCCCAGTACTGGGAATGGAACCCAGGAGCATTCTACCTTCGAGCTATACTCCCAACCCTATTTTTTATTCTTTATTTTGAAACAGGGTCTCACTGAGTTGCAAAGGGCCTCACTAAGGAGCTGAGGCTGTTCGCGAGCCGCGATCCTCCTGTTTCAGCCTCCCAAAAGCTGGGATTATAAGCGTGCGCCACCACGCCCGGCTGTCTCTCTGGTTTTTAGTGTCAGCTTCATCCTCCCATAGTAGCCAAACAGCCACAATGGTTTCAAATTAAACATCTCTTACTTTAGGAGAAAAAAAAGAGGGTCTTTCTTTTTTGCACGTGGTACTAAGGATTGAACCCAGGGACATTTTACCTCCAAACTATACTCTGGCCCTCTTAACTTTTTTTGTACTGGGAATGGAACCCAAGGTCATTCTACCTCCGGGCTACATCCCCCGGCCATTTTGGATTTTACTTGGAAACAGAGTCTCACTAAGTTGATGACAGCCTCACTAAGTTGCTGAGGCTGGTCTTGAACCTGTGATCCTCCTGTCTCAGCCTCCCAAGTACTGTGATTACAGGCATGTTCCACTGGCTTAAAAGAGAGACTTTCTAGCGGCTGCTACGCAGGTTGATATTTCCCGTCTAGTGTAATTTGTTTGAAAGCTTCTCTCCAACCCACTGAACACAGTCAGAGGATGGGAGAGGCTGATTGGAACTAGACTTGGAGGCCAACTTGAGCACGGGGGAGACGCAACTGACCCAGGGGACTTCCAGGGGACAGTTAGAGAAGGGGCGCTGCACACCCAGGGAAAGCCCGCACGCCAGCATTGAGCGCCACGCCGCCACATGCTCCCCCAGGACTCCATTTATCTCCAAGGTATCAGGAAAGCGTAAGCCTGACTGGGATTCTTTTTTTGTGTGTGCGGTACTGGGGATGGAACCCAGGGACATTCTACCTCCGAGCTACACCCCCAGTCCTATTTTTTATTCTATTTATTTATTTTTTTATTTATTTTATTTTTGGTGGTATTGGGGTTCCTGGAAACCCTTCTACCTCTGGGTTACACTCCCAGACCTATTTTTATATTTATTTGGAAACAGGGTCTCTTAAGCCAGCGCGCGTGGCTGGCTTCGAACCTGCGCGATCCTCCTGTCTCCGCCTCCCAAGCGTGGGGATGACAAGCGTGCGCCACCACGCCGGGCTATTCTTTATTTTGAAACAGGGTCTCACTGAGTTGCAAAGGACCTAAGTAGCTGAGGCTGTCCGTGAACCTGGATTCTCTTGTCTCAGCCTCCCGAATGCTGGGCTTAAAAGCGTGCGCCACCACGCCCGGTTATGACTGAAATTCTTAATTCAGCCTTGCATCCTAGGGTCTAGCGCAATGCCTGATACACGGGTACACATGGCGTCTAATGAGCAAGAACATTTTCAATAAGTCAGAACCAAACTTTAAGATGGGGCATTCCATACAAGCTTTATAACCTCCTGAGCAGCATGTTAGGGAGAGGTGTTTAGATCCGCCCTATGGACTGACCCTGCCGCTGCTCCCGGGCACCGCTCCTCCCTGCAGATGACATGGGGCAGTGCCAACTGTCATGGCCTTTCTGTTATTTGATGTGTCATTATTTGAAATTGTGTAGAAAAATAATATAATAAATGACAATAAAAATCAGAGGAGCTGGGCTTGGCGGTACATGCCTATAATCCTCGTATTTGGGAGGCTGAGACAGAAGGATTGAAGGTTTGTGACAGCCTTAGCAAGTAGTGA
Organism: Muscardinus avellanarius; assembly: GCF_963383645.1. NCBI lineage: Eukaryota > Metazoa > Chordata > Mammalia > Rodentia > Gliridae > Muscardinus > Muscardinus avellanarius. The sequence goes on along the minus strand of NC_137786.1, from coordinate 104,343,799 downwards.
GACTCTCATCAACCTAGCAAGACTCCGTTTCAAAGTAAAAATAAAATAGAGGCTGAAGGTGTAGCTCAGAGGTAGAACGCCCCTGGGTTCCGTCCCCAGTAACACACACACACACGCTCCTTCCCAGGAGTCTCTGTGGGTTAGGTTCCCTCGCCTGTACTTCCAATCTAAAGGTGATAGGGTGAGTCACCAGCTGGGTGTGGGAGCTGGGGGTATCAATGCTGGCTCTGTTGAACAACGCTTCTCTCAAAAATTCCCATTCATTGAGTGTGACTCATTTTTTCTCTTTAAAATAGGCATCCGGTCTCCTTTGGGTCGCCGGGGCTTTATGGCACAGAGTGTGTAGAAAGATAATATAATAAATGACAATAAAAATCGGAGGAGCTGGGCTTGGCGGTGCATGCCTGTAATCCCAGTATTTTGGGAGGCTGAGACAGAAGGATTGAAGGTTTGTGGACAGCGTTAGCAAGTAGTGAGACTCTCATTAACCTAGCAAGACTCTGTTTCAAAATAAAAATAAAATAGAGGCTGGAGGTGTAGCTCAGAGGTAGAACACCCCTGGGTTCAATCCCCAGTAACACACACACACACACACACACACACACACACACACACACAATCACACACACAATCACACACACACATACACATACACACACACTCTCACACACACATACACACACACACACACACACACACACACACACACACACACACTGGAGGGGAAAAGAAAGGGAAAGAAAACCTAGGTACATGAATGGCTTCTTTTCTTTCCTCTGATTCAAATGTATTAATAATATAGATCTCCAAGTGATCTCAGAGTCATCCAAACTGGACTCTTACCTCAGGAGGATGCCCATATCATTCCAAACACATCAATATTCTTAGAATACATGGTACGACGTCCCCTGGGACAATGGGGCTAAGTTTCCTAGAAAGGTTTTATTTTTAATTTTTATATGTATGTATGTATGTATGTATGTATGTATGTATGTATTTATTTGGTGGTACTGGGGTTCCTGGAAGCCCTTCTACCTCGGGGCTACACTCCCAGACCTATTTTATATATATTTTTGGAAACAGGGTCTCTTAAACCAGCGAGGCTGGCTTCGAACCTGCGCGATCCTCCTGTCTCCGCCTCCCAAGCGCGGGGATCACAAGCGTGCGCCACCACGCCTGGCGAAAGGTTTTATTTTAATATCAGTCTACCTCATGCTCCAGTCCCCCCTTAAAAAAACACATTTTATTTTTTAGAGAGGTTTCAAATATACAAAAAATTAAGCAGAGTTCCACATAACCTGTCTCTCACAGTTCCTCCTGTTGTTGACATTTTGCATTAGTGTGATACATATACACTATTATCAACCAAAGTCGGTAGCTTTACATTGTACCTTCTCGGGGTTGACGGTATCATACAGAATACTGTCTCTGCCCTAAAAATCCCTGGTGCTCCACCTATCTATTCCCCCTTCTCTTTGCTGTAAACTCTGACAACCACGGCCCAATCTCATACTGTGGAATGGTCTGTAGCCTTTTCAGACTGGCTTCTTTCACTTAACAATATGCATTTAAATTTCCTCCATGTCTTGTCATGACTTAATAGCTCAATCCTTTTTTTTAATCACCTTTTTAAAAATAATATTAATAGTATTTCACTGAATAGTCTCTATGCCCCATACTTTGTCCATCTACCTGCTGAAAGACATCTTGGTTGCGTCAAAATTTTAGGAATTATGAACAAAGCTACTGTTATGGTTCTGATTAGGGGGAAGGTACTGGAGACTGAATCTAGGGGCATTCTACCTATGAGCTACACCCTCAGCCTTTTTTTTAATTTTTTTGTTTTAGAGACAGGGTCTTGCTAGGTTGCTGAGAGTTTCCCTACTTGCTGAAGCTGTCCTCAAATCTCAATCCTCCTGTCTCAGCCTTCCAAGAACTAGGATTTCAACCATGAGCCACCACGCCCAGCTTTGGTTTGGATCTTAAATTTCTCCCCAGAGCCTGCATGATAAAGGCTTGGTTGCCCGCCTGGGGCACTATGGGAGTTGACGGAGCCTTGAGGTGGAGCCTGGTGAGAGGAAGTTAGGTCATTTGGGGTATGCCCTTGGGAATGCAGCCACTTCCTTTTCTCTCTTTATTACTTCCTGGCCGCCAAGAGAAGCGCGACTCTGCCCTGCCACATTCTTCTGCCATGATCTTCCTCATTACAGGGCCCAAGGCAGTGGAGCCAGCCAGCCATGGACTAAACCTCTGGACTGTGAACCTCTCTTTAAGTTGATTTTCTCAGACACTTTGTCCCAGCAATGCAAAGCTAACAGAGTGGCTACCAAAGCTCATTTTTGTAAGTTTCCAGCTACTCTGAGTAATACCGAGGAGCACCACTACTGGGTCGTACACTACCTTTAATTTTGTAGGAGCCGGGCGTGGTGGCACATGCTTGTAATCCCAGCGCTTGGGAGGCTGAGACAGGAGGATCGCACAGGTTCAAAGCCGGCCTCAGCTACTTAGTGAGGCTCTCAGCAACTTAGTGAGACCCTGTTTCCAAATAAAATATAAAATAGGTCTGGGAGGTAGAAAAGCCCTTGGGTTCTACCCCTAGTATCACCAAAAAATAAATAAATAAAATAATTTTGTAGGAAACTGCCCAAGTGTCTCCCTAAGAGGCAGTGTGATCTTGTGTTCCCAGCAACAATAAAGGCGTGTTCCTGTCACTCTACCTCCTTCTCAGCATTTGTGCTGTCGAGACCCTCAGAAGTACCTACATTGTTTCCTGGGGAGGTTTCTTCTTGTTACCATCTCACTCTATGCCCCCATTCTATTTTTTGTTTTAAAAATGATTGTTTTTTGGAGCTGGGCATGGCGGCGTACGCTTGTAATCCCAGCATTTGGGAGGCTGAGACTGTGGGATCGCGGTTCACAGACAGCCTCAGCTACTTAGTGAGGCCCTTTGCAACTCAGTGAGTCCCTGTTTCAAAAATAAAAAGACTAAAAAATAGGGCTGAGGGTGTATCTCAGAGGTATAATGTCCCTGGGTTCCATCCCCAGTACCACACACACACACACACACACACACAAAGATTGTTCTTAGATCATTAAATTTAGGGGCAATTTGTTACAACGCATTAGAAAACTGATAACTCCGGCCAGGCATGGCGGCGCACACTTGTAATCCCACTGTTTGGGAGGCTGAGACAGGAGGATCACTCAGGTTTGAAGCCAGCCTCAGCTACTTAGTGAGGCTCTCAGCAACTTAGTGAGACCCTGTTTCCAAACAAAATATAAAATAGGTCTGGGAGGTTAGCCCAGAGGTAGAAAGCCCCTGGGTTCCATCCCTAGTATCATAAAAAAAGAAAAAGAAACCAATAACCTATGAGTAAATATTATCTCTCCTATTTAGTTAAACAACAATAAAATCAATTTGACTTCTAGGTAAAGGTAAAGAATTGAATACTCATAAATGGTTTATTCCCATCTAAAATCTTTTTAAAAAGTAAATTTTATTTATTTATTTATTTATTTATTTATTTATATTTGTGGTACTGGGGATTGAATTTGGGCATTTAATCTCTGAACTATACCACTATCCCTTTTTTATGTTTTTGTTTTAAAACGGGATCTTGCTAGGTTGCTGAGAGTTTCACTAAGTTGTTGAGGCTAGTCTCAAACCTGTGATCCTCCTGTCTCAGCCTCCCAAGTATTGGGATTACAGGTGTGCACCACCATGCCTGGCCATAAATTGATTTTTGAAAAGCCGAGCACATAGCGTGGGCTTCTAAATATTTGTTAAAAAGAAATAAAATAACGAGTGAAAAGTTAATAAGCCTACATGTAATAGAATAGATGTTGAAATCACACCAATAAAAATACGAGAGTTGGGCCGGGCGTGGTGGCGCACGCTTGTAATCCCTCGGTTGGGAGGCGGAGACAGGAGGATCGCGTAGGTTCGAAGCCAGCCTCACTGGCTTAATAGACCTGTTTCCAAATTTAAAAAAGTATAAAATAAGGCTGGGAGTGTATCATGGAGGTAGAAAGGTTTCCAGGAGCCCCAGTACCACCAAAAAAAAAAAAAAGGGGGGGGGATTTGGAATGAATATTAACTGTCTTTGCAAACCTGAGGAAATTGACTTCTAACTCAGGGATGGAAAAATCCAAAGGCAACCAGATTCTCTTTTTCTTTTTCTTTTTTTTTCTTTTCATCTTTCTTCCTTCCTTTCTTTCTTTTTCTTTCTTTCTTTCTTTCTTTCTTTCTTTCTTTCTTTCTTTCTTTCTTTCTTTCTTTCGCGGTACTGGGGATGGAACCCAGGGGCACTCTACCTCTGAGCTACACCCCCAGCCCTAGTTTTTACTCTTTATTTTGAAACAGGGTTTCATTGAGTTGCAAAGGGCCTCACTAAGTAGCTGAGACTGTCCTCCAACTGCGATCCTCCCGTCTTAGCCTCCCAAATGCTGGGATTACAAGCGTGCGCCACCACGCCCAACTCCCAACCAGATTCTATCTCAGACTTCCCCTCAGGGCTCAGGATAGAGAATATCAGTTATCCTTTTTCTTTTTTCTTTGTAGTACTAGGAATCAAACCCAGAAGTGCTCTACCACTGAGCGACATCCCTCACCCTTTCTTGTTTTTATTTTTTTATTTTGAGACAGAGTCTAAGTTGCTCAGTCTAGCCTTAAACTTGAGGTTCTCCTGCCTCAGCATGGACCCAGCTACTAGTCTTGTTCTCTCTTCTCTCTTTTCTCTATCTCTTTCATTCTCTTCTCCACAACCTCGTCTTGCTGAGTTGATGCGAATCTCACTACTTACTGAGTCTGTCCTCGAACCTGCAATCCTCCCTTCTTAGCTGCCCAAGTACTGAGATTACAAGTGTGTACTGTCATGCCTGTCTTTAGTTATCTCTTACAGTAGGGGAAGAATGGAAATACAGAGAATTGTTTAATTCAGGGAACTGTAAATGTTTAAAAGTTGGTTTAAAAACCCACTGTATCCCAGATTCTCTCCTTAGCTCTATTCCTTGGTATGACTCCCACTTTCCTGCCTCAACAGGAAACTAAGGTTTCTTTTCAGGAGAGAGTAGAACAGAAAGACTGGATTGGAGCCAGCTCTACTACCAAAAGTGAACCATGGAAAAACAGAGATTAACCAACACTGACCTGGTGCATGCTGAACACCCCCATATCCCCCTAAAAGAAAAAAAAAAAAATTCCCTTTCTTCTATTTTGGTCCCCAGAAAGATGACAGCCAGTCTTGTACTATCTTAGTAGGAGATTAAAAATCCCTTCTCCGGCCAGGGATGCTGGCACATGTCAATAAGCCCAGTACTTGAGATCCTGAGACAGGAGGACCACAGGTTCAAAACCAGCCTCAGCAATTTAGCAAGACTCTCAGCAGTTTAGCAAGACCCTATTTGAAAAATAAAAAGGGCTGGAAGTGTAGCTCAGAGGTAGAATATCCCCTAGTTCCATTCCCAATAGCACGCGCACACACACACACACACACACACACACACACACACACACACTTCCCTTATCTAGGGAATCTGATAGCCCAAGAGGAAAGATCCAACACTATAATCATTAGTTTTCCATCGAAGGAGCCAAGCAGATCGGATCAGCATACATCAAAGGTCATAGAGTCACCTGGTGTGGCGGTGCCCTTCTGTAATCCCAATACTTAGAAAGCTGAGACAGGAGGATTGCAGGTACCAGGCCAGTTTGCAAAAACTTACCAAGATAAGGCTGGGAATATAGCTTGGAGGTAGAATGCCCTTAGGTTCAGTCCCTACTACCATGGGGGGGGGGGGAAGGATTACAGTCAATAAACCCCACATGCTCAGAGCTCCCAGTAAGTACTTCAGTCTTCAGTATGAGCAAACAAAGCTCAGGAGACACTTAAAGAAAGTCAGAGGGAAGACAGAGACAAAAAACAAACACACAAAGCATGTTGGAGGATGTAGAAACAATGTAAAAAGAAGCGATCTCTTTTAAAACTATAATTATAAGCCCCACATGGTGGTGCACACTTGTAATCCCCAGGCTTGGGAGGCTGACAGGAGGATCGCACAGGTTCGAAGCCAGCCTCAGCTACTTAGTGAGGCTCTAAGCAACTTAGTGAGACCCTGTTTCCAAATAAAGTATAAAATAGGTCTGGGAGTATAGCCCGGAGGTAGAAAGCCACTGGGTTCCACCCCTAGTACCACCAAATAAATAAATAAATAAATAAAAACTATAATTATTTCCAAAGTGTTAAGGTATTTTTGCATTCATAAAAAACAATATGCTATGAAAAGGAATAGAGAACAAAAAGGAATTGGTGTATTTATCTGCTTTTCACTATTATAACAAAATACCTAAGGCTGGGTAGCTTTATCAAGAAAAGAAGTTTATTTGACTCATAGATCTGGAGATTGAAAGGCATGATGCATCAGCTCTTTTATATACCCCATGCCAGGTGGCATCATAATGGCAGGATGGCAGAGAGAGAGAGAGAGAGAGAGAGAGAGAGAGAACAATCACATCACCAGACAGAAATTCAGAGAGGCTAAGGAGTGATCAGTATTATTCTTTTAATAATGATCTCTTTGAGAAGTAACTTCAGGGTCCCAAAAGAAGTACCTTAATTGCTTCTGAGAGCTGTGCCTCCAGTGACCTAAAGCCCATCCCCTAGGCCACACCTCTTAAAGGTACCACCACATTTTAATGTCAACACACTGGGGACCAAGCTTTCAACACGTGAATCCTTGGGGACAAATCACATCCAAACCATAGCACCTGGAAATTAAAAATAGCATAAATTATATGCTGAATAAAATTGTTGGGAGATAAAACTGAAGGACTCTCTAGAAAGTAAAATGAAACAACAAGAGCTTAAAAAAAAACCAAGAGAGACATGAAAAGTGGAAGACTAAACAGGTATGGTAGCACATGCCTGTAGTACTAGTACCTAGGAGACTGAGGCAGGAGGATCCCAGGTTTGAGGACAGCCTCAGAAATGAAGCAAGACCCTCAAGATCTAGTGAGACCCTGTTTCAAAATAAAAAGGAAGGGCTATGGGTGTAGCTTGGAGGTAGAATGGCCCCCTTGGATTAACACACACACACACACACACACACACACACACACACACACACACGGCTGCAGCTTCATATCTGCCTTCCAGATCTGGTACAAAGAATCCTTTGTGGCCATTATTGGCCTGACACTATACAAAGAAGGGAATTCTAGGAGGAGTAATTCCAGCTTAGCCAAGATGGGTTAGTCAGCTCTGCATTGCTATGACCAGGATACCTGCAAGAATGATTTAGAGGAAGAAGAGCTCGTTTGGGCTCACAGTCTCTGAGGTCAGAGTCCATGGGCATGTAGCTCCATTTCTTTGGATCTGAGGTGGGGCAGAACATCGTGATGGGAGTGTGTAGTGGAGGAATGCTGCTCTGATCGGGGCAGCCAGGAAGCAGAGGGAGGTGGGGGGAGAGGGTGAGGGAAGCTGGGGAGAAGATAGGCCCTTCTGGCCATACCCCCAGTGACCCCTTCCTCCAGCTAGGTCCCACCTCCCAGGAGTCCATCCATCTTTGGATCAACTATCCAGTGGGCTTGTTCACTGCTGAGGGTGAATCCCTGTGATCTAATCATTGCCTAAATCATTGCTGCGGTGGGGAGCGTGCTTTCAACGCATGATTTTGGGGGACATTCTAGATCTAAACCACAACAATGATATAGTCTAAAGCCACCACAAGAAATAATTCAACAGTATGAATCAGGATGAAAGACATTTTTAATGAAAAGCATCCACACAGGGCTCTGGATAGTGAATGAGAAGAGCTCACGTCAAGGCACATCACTGAGAAATGTCAGAAAACTGGAGATAAGCTTCTAGAGAGAGAGAGAGAGAGAAAGAAATAGAGTCAAAGAACCATAATGATATCAGATCTTTCAACAACAATTCTGAACATTGGAGGAAAATGAAGCCTTATCTTTAAAGTTCTGAGGAAAAATGATTTCTGACTCAGATACCTGTTTACAGGTAATGGTAGAATAAGACAGTGCCACCTGTTATGGTTTGGGAAACTGTCCCCAGGGATCTTTGTTAGACCCCTGGGAATAATTTCCCAAAAACTCCCCAAAGAAACAAAAAAAAACAGAAAAAAGCGTGGGTTCTTGTCCTGAGCTAAGGGTAAATACACATTAGCCAGGATTCTTGCTGGAGAGTTTAAAAAGTTTATTGCAGAAGATAGTTACAGCCCCATGCCAGAATGGCATGGGAGCAGGGGTTCAAATGAATGTCCCACCAAAGATACAACACGTGGGCCGGACTTTTTATACCCACGACCTCCATCTTGTTTCCGTAATTCTGACGTAGTAAACGTCCCTGTAAGGTTCCTCCCCCAGCAAGGTGTGGCAAGGTGTCTCCTTTCGAGAAGGTGGACCCCTCCTCCCATCCTAGCTAGATTATCCAATCATTATGTAAGCCTGTCTTTAGAATGAGGATGAGGAAGTCCTAGTTCCCCTCTCCTATAGACTTGCTAATTACCTTTAGCTAGGTTAATTGACATTGGAATAATTGCCTGCTTCTAGGCAGAAACCAAATCCTTTCACAGATTTGCCCCTCACCCAACTTTTGGAATATATTAATAATCATAGCTTTCTCAAATCATCCTACGCCATTCCCAATACTGGTACACCACTAAGGCTGGCGGGAGCTGCAGACCAGACCAACGTGACCCCCCAAAAGGCAGGAGAGTCTGGCCACAGTAGATCCATGGTGAGAGGGAGGTGAGCTATCCTGGGGACAGTCCAGAGAGGCGGGGCCAGGACAGGGCAGCAGGCTGGCTGGCTGGAGCATCCGCAGGGACCCCAAGGCAGAGCGGAAGAAAACTGCAGATTTCGGTGCTCAGAGGAGTCTCACCACTAGTGACTCTTTGGGTTGAATTTATGATCGTAACAAAAAATACTTAACAAACAAAAAAATTGGGGCAGATATTTCCTCCAGGGAAAACATGCGATCCTCCTGTCTCAGTCTCCCAAGTACTGGGATTACAATCGTACACCACCACACCCAGATAGGTTTCCATTTTTGAGGAAGTGCTTCCAGAGGTCAAATAGCAGGAGCTCAACAAATACCTGCTTCATGCCTGACTGCTTGGATCAGCTGCAGCTCTCTCCAAGGGTTCGGTGTTAAGGTAGATGTTTTCTGAGCTCTCTTGGACAGAGTTCAAGTCTCTGTCCCTCAATAAGATCTCCATAGGATGGAGCCACTTCTGCCAGCCCTCAAGAGCTGGTGGTTCACTTTTTAGGAAATTGGCAGGCTAGTTATCCTCATGTTGGTAGCTTGAAATTGGCCATGGTGGGAGAATTAACACCCTGGAAATCAGTGAAAACTACAAAGTAGGTCTTTTTTTAAATGTTGGAAAGCTAGTTGTTTAACATTTACCATCCCGCCACTGCCTACATGTGTTAACAGAGAGAAAAATAGACACAGACTAAGCGAATAGGGAAGGCATAGTGATAATGTGAGCCGTAGGAGCCAGCCTGTCTGGAGCAAGTACTGTAGGCCGTACTGTACTTGGTGCTTTAGTGAAATGTCTTGTTTAATCTTGCAAATTTTCTAGGAAGTAGGTAGTTATTTTGAACCATTTTACATACTGTGTCTGAGATCCAAAAAGATGAGGTCGTTTGCTCAAGGACATAAGCCAGGAAGTGACAAACATCAGGCCTTGGGTTTAAAGGCCACACTTCTGACCAGGCCAGCACAGGGAGGCAAGCCCACTGAGCGGGCATGTGTGAGGAGGCTGGGCCAGTGTGCCTGGACTTAAATGTTGGGCCTTACACGGTGTGACACGGGTGAAACAGTCACTCATTCTGCCCTTTAGTTCCCTCATCTGCAAAGCAGGGTAATAAAGTCGTCCATTCCCCATGGAACCTCGCACTTCTCTGAGTACTAGCATCAAAGAGTTTTTTGTTGTTTGTTTTTTCTGGTCCTCGAGAGTAAACCCAGGGCCTCACACATACTAAGCAAGCTCTCTACCACTGAGCTATATATATCCCCAGCCCTATTCTATTTTTAATATTGAGATAGGGTCTCCATAAGTTGCCAGTGGCTTCAAACTTGAGATACTCCTGCCCCAGCCTCCTGGGTCTCTGGAATTATGGCTGTGTGCCACAGTGCACAGCCAAAGCTATACTCTAGCCTCACATTTTAATTTTGACATTTTGATACGGGTCTTGCTAAACTGCCAAAGCTGTCTTCAAACCTGTGATCTCCCAAGTACTAGGATTATAGGTGTGAGCCACCTCACCTAGCTAAAAGTTAGTTGTTTTTTTTTGTTTTGTTTTGTTTTTGTGGTACTGGGGATGGAACTCAAGGACATTCTACCTCTGAGCTGCACCCCCAGCCCTATTTCTTATTCTTTATTTTGAAACAAGATCTCACTAAGTAGCTGAGGCTCTTCATGAACTGCAATCCTCCTGTCTCCACCTCCCAAATGCTGGGATTACAAGCATGTGCCACCACGCCCGGCCTCAAAGTTAGTTTTTAATAGTAGTCTGAAGACCAGAAAAGACCAAGGTCCCAGTTCAGTGCTGGACAGGAGTCCTCTCTTACTCAGCTCGATAGAATGAGACCCACCCACAATAAGGAGAGCAATCTACTTTACTCATTCTCTAGACTCAAATGCTAATATCATCCAGAAACACCTTCACAAACACACTCAGAATAATGTTAGACTAAAATGTCTGGGCACTCTCGGGTCGTCAAAATCAAAGTTGACACATACAATTAGCTATCAGAGATAGAAAGTACATGAAGAAGGGATTAAAGCATTCCTTGTTGGGAAGAGATACATATTTGGTAGCCCAATTCAGGGCCAAAAAAATGGTAGAGGTGGTGAGGGAAGGCCGTGGGGAGCCGGGCTGTGGGCACTGCCCCAGAGAAGAGCTGCATTGCTGTTTCAGTCCTGACTCCCCACTCAGCTTCCTGGCAGGATTTCCCTGCCAACCCCTGAGGCAATCTGTTCCCTTTAGGAAAAGATCTTGTGCTGGACAGCATTATCACTGAGCCAGTGAACCAGTGCAAGGCTGGGCACCATCTTCTGCCATGGTAACAGTCTTCAAAAACCTTTCCCCTGCACCTCCAGCTTGTGCAGGCCTGCCAGGAGCACATAGCTGATAGCAATCTACTGTGGTGCAGAAAGTCAGTAGCATTCTGATTTCATGCTGAATGGGTTATTTCTACACCAGTGAAATTGAGACCTTTGTCTACACTACAGATCTTCAAGCTCCCCCACCTTATTGTTTCCTTCTTATATTAAGTTAGAATCCTCTAAAAAAAATTTTTTTTTTGTACTGGGGATTGAACCCAGGGATATTCTACCTCCAAGCTACACCGCTGGCTCCTTTTTAAGTTTTTGTTTTGAAACAGGGTGTTTCAGTCAGCATGTTCACTGATGTAAACCAAAACATCTGACCACACAAATTAGAGGAAGGGAGATTTATCTGCTCACAGTGCTGGAGATTTTAGAGGTTTAGTTCATGCCAGGCCGGGTCTGCAAAGCTCAGGGGCATGGTCGTGGGAAGCAGAGAGAGGGGGAGAGGGAGGCTCTGCTCCCGCATCATGGAGGCTGGAAGCCAGAGAGCCAGCCAGGGGAGTCAAAGACACAAGCTCCGTCTCTAAGGCCATACCCCCAGGGCCCACCTGCACCAGCCACACTCCACCTGCCTGTGTTGCCACTCAATAAATCCTTTCTATTCTATTCTATTCTCTCTATTGAAGGAGGGATATGATAAGGAATTGGTTCTCATGATTGTGGAGCCTGAGAAATGCCAAGATTCGCTGTTGGCATGAACCTGGGAGAATCAGTGGGTAGTTTCAGTACAAGTCTGAAGGTCACCTAAGACATTTACAATGGACTTAACCATTGATGAGATGACAACGCTCATGACTTAATATATCAACTATAAACACTAATTTCCGAGCTCTTCAGGGGACATTGTATATCTAACCATAACACAGGGTCTTGCTAAGTTGCTGAGGCTAGACTCAACCCTGCAATCCTCCTGTCTCAGCTTTTCAAGTGCTGAGATTATACGGGTGTGTACCACCACACCTGGCTGAAATTTTAATATATTAATATATTCTGCAGACTTTCACCTCAATCTTTAGAAAGACACGTCCAGTAAGTACTCCTGGGGGTCTGTACTAGGGAAAGGCACTGTATTATGTATCTGTTGCTGCATAACATATGACCCCCAAATAGTGGCTTAAGCAACATGTACACTCTCACAGTTTCTGTGGCAAGGCACCCAGAAGCCGCTCACACTGTTTAGTTCTAACTCGGTCTCTCATGAAGTCACAGTCAAGATGCTGGCTGGCACCATAGTCATTGGACAGCTTGATGGCAGATGGAGGATACTCCTCCAGGATGGCCCACTCACGCAGTACCATCAAGAAAGCTGGGATGCCTGCTATCTGTTGGAAGAGGCCTGAGTTCTTTACCACATGAGCCTGTCCCTAGGACTTCTCAGAGAGCTGGATCTCAGAGCAGGAACAAGAAGGCTACAAAGTCTTTCATGTTCTCCCCTTGGATACAATACATACTGCCATTTGGACCACATTCTCTTTGTTAGGACGGGTTGTAAATCCAGACCACATTCAAGGGGAGAAGAACTAAGGTCTGCTTCTTAAAGGGAAAAGCATGAAACAATTTGTGGCTGTATTTTTTTATGTCCAGGTACTCTGGAAGCTTGTCTCCAACTTCTAGCCAGACAGCTCTAAAAATGATGTTTTACAGTGAAGGATGGATCTTTTAGATCATGCTTACTCAGGAAAATGAATGAGCCACAGATTAGGGTTTCAACTCTCTCTCTCTTTGCTTGGTTTGGTGGTAAGAACATCAGTAGCAAACAGCACCCACAAGACAACAATAATAATGTCATCTAATATTTGCTGAACACACTCAAGAATGTCAAAGTCAGCCCAGTACAGTGGTGCATGCCCGTAATCCTAGTACTTGGAAAGCTGAGTCAAGAAGATTGCAGGTTTGAGGCCTGCAATCAATTGCTGACACAGGGTCAGCAATTTAGCAAGACCCTGTGTCAAAATAAAAAATAAAAAGGGGCTGAGGCTATATCTCAGAGGGGCTCAATCCCTAATACCCAAAAAAGTTAATGTCTCTGTCTAGTTCTCTACTCTATTTCTAAAGTAGAGCAGGTGCTTAATAATTATTTAGGAATAAATTAATGCATTTCTCACTTTAATCTTACAAGGAGAACATGATGAGGTAGACACCATGATTGTTCCCTCTCTCCAAGAGGGAAAACTGAGACGCAGGAAGATTAAGCAATGTGCTAAAAGTGACATGGTCAATAACAGTAGAGTTGGCATAAGCACCCAAACTACCACCAAACCACCAGTGCTGCCACCGCCACAGAGAAAGACAGTGACAACTCATGGATACAGAACCGATGCCGGTAAAGGCCAGTTGGCTCAGACTGATGGAAGGAAGATGAGGCCTGAATTAAAACAAAACACTAGGCAATCCAAAAACCATTTTCATTTGGCTCAGCAACCGAGCCTGAGACATCCTCTTGGAGGAACAGCCACACACAAGCCATCTGGATCCCGCCCGCTCGTTGCCCAAGGCTGACATTCTCTGGAAGGAATCCTCAGAGGATCCAGCCCCTGCCCGCTAAGCTTCCAAGAGCTAATGCATTGCTAAGATTCTCTAGAAAAAAAAACACCCCATGATCACTTCTAGACGCCACATTCCAGTTTTTTAGTCTCTTTTCTTCCTGCTGTCTTACATATAGCTCTTGTTTTGCAAGTGGTATATTTCTTTCTGCTATGTCCTAAGGAGAAAAGCATATATCTTAATTTGAAAAAACAACCCATGATTTACCTAGGGATGACTCTGCATGAGGACCAGGCAAGGGTCCACCTCCCAACACGTGCAGAAGAGGGAGCTGAGCGCAATCCCATCACAGAGTGAGTCCCCGTGTCTATTATGCTTCATTAAACACAGCCAACTCTTCGGTTTCTCAGAACTTCTCCTGCTAAGTGCGGCAACCACAGGCTGTGAGCCTGGCCCAGATGTGGGAGCGCGATGAGCAGGCGGCAGCACTGGAGAGGCCAGCGTATGCTCGAGGCGCAGCCAGGCTTCCAGTGGAAATCAGGAGTCTGGATGGCTGCAGCTCTGCTCTTTCTGGACTCAGTTTCCTTCTTAAGATCTGAGTGATCAACACAGGATGACCTTTCTCAAGGAATGAGCTGACTATGACTAGGGGAGCTGCTGAGGTCTAGATCTGGACTCCCCAGCAAAGCTGGCGTGTTGAAGGCTGTCCCTGGTATGCAGTGTGCAGAGGTGGGTCCCCTCAGAGGCACCTGGGTCACGAGGACTCTGACATCATCCATGGATGAGCCCACTGAGGAATTCATGACATAAGGGGCTATTGGGAGGTGGTGAAAACTTTAGGCAGTAGGGCCTAGTTGGCAGAAGTAGTCACTGAGGGCATGTCCTCAAAGGGCTTATTTTGTCCCCAGCCCAGGTCTTTCTGAGGCCAGGAGGTGAGCAGCTCTGTTCTGTCATGTACTGCCGCCACAGTGCTCTGCTTCACCATAGGCCCCAAAGCAACCAGCCCAAGCAACCCTGGACTGCAACCTCTGAAACTGAGCCAAAAAAACCTTCTGTCCTTTTAGCTGTTTATCTCAGGTGTTTTGTCACAGCGATGCACAGCTGACTAACACAAAAGTTCAATTTACTGTTGTCACATGTAAAAGGGCAAATTGACCCTGAGAGTCCAATGGGGTAGATCTGACTTTTGGACTTTATAAAAAAAAATTTAGCTGGGCATGGTGGTGCATGCTTGTAATCCTAGTACTTGGGAGGCTAAGAGAGAAGGATTGCATGTTCATGACCAGCCTCAGCTACTCAGTGAGGCCTTCGGCAACTTAATGAGATTCTGTTTCAAAAATAAAAAGTAAAATAGGGTTGAGGGTGTAGACCAGAGGTAGAATGCCCCTGGATTCAATCCCCAGTACTATTTAAAAAAAAAAAAAAGAAAAAGAACAATTTTTTGCTGGGTATGATGGCACACATCTGTAATCCTAAATACTTGAGAGGCTGAGACAGAAGGACCATAGCCATAGGTTTGAGGCCAGCCTCAGCAACTTAGTGAGACCCTGTTTCTTTTCTTTTTTTTTTTTTTTTTTTTTGTGGTGGTACTGGGATTCCTGGAAGCCCTTCTACCTCTGGGCTACACTCCCAGACCTATTTTTTATACGTTTTATTTTTAGAAACAGGATCTTTTAAGCCAGCGCTCGTGGCTGTCTTCGAACCTGCGCGATCTTCCTGTCTCCGCCTCCCAAGCGCGGGGATTACTAGCGTGCGCCACCACGCCCAGCCGACCCTGTTTCAAAATAAAAAATTAGCCAGGTGTTGTGGCACGCACTTTGTATCCTCCCAAATAAGGAGGCTGAGACAGGAGGATGGCAGGTTTGAGGACAACCCCAGCAAGTAGTGAAACTCCCATCAACCTTGCAAGACCCTGTTGGGAAACAAAATCGTGCTGGGGGTGTATATAGAAGGTAGAATGCCTCTGGGTTCAATCCCCAGTACCACCAAAACTAAAATAAAAATAAAAAATAAAATCAGGCTGGGGTGTGACTCATGGGTAGAATACTCCTGGGTTCAATCCCCAATAGAGAGAGAGAAAGAAAAAGAACATTTTCCCCCAAATTTAAATTAGTTGTTAATATTAACAAATCATTAAAAATAATTCAGGTATCTAAGAACTGGAAAGTCCAACTTCAGATGGGTTGCATTCCCAGAGTGAATGATAAGCTAGAGTTGAGTACAAATCGTCACTGATTTCAAACAAGGCAGCATCTCACCAGTTTGCCACAGTCCCCACTAATCCCTGTGCTTTAACTTATCAATATGTAAATTTTTGTGTGTGTGTGGCACTGGGGGTGGAACCCAGAGGCTTTCTACCTCCGGGCTATACTCCCAGACCTTTTTTATATTTTATTTGGAAACAGGGTCTCACTAAGTTGTTGAATGCCTCACTAAGTAGCTGAGGCTGGCTTCGAACCCGTGCGATCCTCCTGTCTCAGCCTCCCAAGCGCGGGAATTACAAGCGTGCGCCACCACGTCCAGCTCTATATGTAAATTTAACTTAAATATTCTACTTGACTTTTGGGGTCATTACAACACTCTCAGGTATGTTGAAATTACGAGGTTTCCTTCTAGCTTTCTATGGTGCATAGGTCATCAAAGCTGAGCTTAGAGGATCTCCTTGCTTTATAGATTCCTTATGTATGTTAATCTGCCGATCGGGTGATCCTGGCACCTATCAACAGCTGGGCTTGGGGCTCCCACCAGGACTCACAGGGTAGCAGGCCAGCCAGGGAAGTGGCCGTGCATTATGGAAAAGAGGGTGCAGAGAGACTGTGTGGCCTCTATTCACCCGCTCCTATGATGAATACCCACAGCCATATGAGACCTGGGCTGACTCAAGGGGATGGGGGTCGAGGGCAGGCAGTCTTAGCCTCCCTAAAGAATTAGGATCTTCTCTCCCAGGTATATGTGACACAAGTTTCAGTCTAGCATAGGAATTGGCAAATCTTGGCTGACAAGATGGTCACCTGATTTAGAGGATAAAGTTCTATTGGAACAAAGCCATACCCACGTATTTACCTATTGTCTATGGTTGCTTTTGCCCTGAGAAGTCAATCCTGAGTTGTTTCACAGAGACCATATGCTGGCAAGCCTGAAGTATTTGCTCTCTGCCCTTTACAGAAAAAGTTGCCAAGCCCTGGTCTAGCACCTAGGGTTGCAAGGAGCAGAAGCCCATGCAGGTTGGCGCGAGCAAAGCAGGTCTGTGGTCAGGACAGAACAGGGACTTTGCTAGACACCAAGGGCATGAGCCTCCAGGAAGTCAGGCCTTGGGGAGTAGCACTGGGACTGTATATCTTTCTTGAGGGGTTTCTTTATTCCCCTGTTTCCTCCCTGTTCTTTTTTCACTATCCAATTCCCTCCCTCCCTCCCTCCCTCCCTCCCTCCCTGCCTGCCTTCCTTCCTTCCTTTTTATGGTACTGGGAATAAATACCAGAATTATTTTACCTTTGAGATACATTTCCAGCCCTATCCCTCCCTCCCTCCCTCCCTCCCTCCCTTCTTTCCTTCCTTCCTACCTTCCTTCCTTCCTTCCTTCCTTCTTGCCTGCATGCATGCATGCATGCATGCCTTCCTTTTTATGGTACTGGGAATAAAAAGCAGAATTATTTTACTTTTGAGATATACTTCCAGCCCTATTTTATTTTTTGTTTTGAAACAGGGTCTTGCTAAGTGTCTGGGGCTGGCCTCAAACCTGTGTTCATCCTGTCTCAGCTTTGTAAGTACTAGAATCAAGGCATATGCCACTACAGCCAACTCCACTGCCCAGTTTCTTCATCTTGCTTTGCCTTCCCCCCAGCTTTCAAGAAGCTGCTTTAGACGGCCCATACCTCTTCTGCGTCATGAAGCCCCAAACAGCCTTACACCTCTGGTTTCTACTGCGAAGGGCCCCAGCCTCTGCACCTAAGGAAGGAGTTTGATTGGCCTACATCATCTTTTCAAGCCATGGGCCTTGCAGACTCCTGGCCAGCCTGCGACTGCCCCTCCCTCAGTCAGGTCCCAACCCTGGGCCATAGAGCGTCGCCTTGCAGAGTAGATCATGCTGCCACTCAAGGGCACTAGCCATGGGACCCCTGTTTAAAAGAGAATGTGGGATAGGAACCAGAACCTAGCTTCCTCAACCTGCGAGAGACCTGGTTTTTGTGTATGTGAGTCTGGTGTTTATGAGGTACGGGGGATTGAACCCAGGGAATTCTACCTATGAGCTACACCCCCAGCCCTATTTTATTTTTTTATTTTGAAACAGGTTTTCGACTAAGTTGCTGAGGCTGGACTCGAATCTGTGATCCTCCTGTCTCAGCCTCCCAAGTACTGGGATTATAAGTGTGCACCACCATGCCTGGCTAGACCTGATCTTTTCTTAAATCCAAAGAAATTTATTTTAGCTGGGTGTGATGGTACACACTTGTAATCCCAGTACTTGGGAGGCTGAGACAGGGGGATACGGGTTTGCGGCCAGCCTCAGCTACTTAGTGAAGTATTCTGTAATTTAGTAAGACCCTGTTTCAAAATAAAGGAAAAAATATCACGCTGAAGGGTGTATCTTAGAGGTAGAATGTCTTGGGTTCAGTTCCTAACACCACACACACAAAAAAAATGCTGGGCGTGGTGGCGCACAATTGTAATCCCAGCATTCAGGAGGCTGAGACCCGAGGATCGTGGTTCGCAGACAGCCTCAGCTACTTAATGAGGCCCTCCACAACTTAGTGAGACCCTGTTTCGAAATAAGGAATAAAAAAATAGGACAGGGGGTATAGCTCAGAGGTCAAATGCCCTTGGGTTCCATCCCAGACCCGCAAAATAAATAAATAAATAATTTTTTTCTAAGCTTTTATTCATAACGCGACTAAAAAACCAATATCCCAGTTCTCAGTACATTCCCTATGAAAAAGGAGCCCCTGGCCGGGCGTGGTGGCGCACGCTTGTAATACCCACGCTTGGGAGGCGGAGACAGGAGGGTCGCGCTGGTTCGAAGCCAGCTGTGCTGGGTTAAGAGACCCTGTTTCCAAAAAAATATATAAAATAGGTCTGGGAGTATAGCCCAGAGGTAGAAGGGTTTCCAGGAACCCCAGTACCACCAAAAAAAGAAAAAAGATCCCCTGCCCACTTGAAGTTTGCAGATGAATATAAGGCCAGCTTGGGGGAGAAAAGAGCTTTGTGGCAGTATGGCCTTGTTCTCTGAACTAGTAGGTAAAAGGGCAGGAAGAGGACCAGCCTGGCAGAACTTCTCCTTGCTCTGCCACAAACAACTGGCCATGAGTGTGTTACTTTCCTCCCTCACATCCCACCCCAGGCTGTGTCTCCACTAGTCAAAACAACTGGGCTGAATTAGACCAGAGGCCGTGGACTGGGGCTGCAGGCAACTCCTCAGGGGCCTGTAAGACACCGTGCTGGGCCCACCCCTGGAGTTTCTGATTCCCCTGTCAGGGTTGAGGCCTGAGAATTTGCATTTTCAGCAAGCTGCTAGGAGATGCTGATGCTGCAGACCTGGGACCACACTTTGAAAACCCCTAGTCTAGATCATGGTTAAGCCTCCTTCACGGTTTAACAGGCTGAGTCTAGTCTCTTCCTCCTGGGTTAGATTTGATGATACTCCTGGTCATGTGGAGAACTTGGGTTCTGGGCCAGGGAAACCTCCTGCCTGGGTTACCGGGCCTTCTGGAGCCTCATAAAGATCAAAATGCTACCCTCACCATGGCCACCTTTTCCGCCGCTCACCACCATGAAGTCCGTGTTACCAGAGTCTCGGGCTCCAGAAATACCCAGCCGCCTTCCCAGCCTGTTGGAAAATGTTGACTTTCTATTCCTTCCGTTAGCCAAAATTTGTGGGCAGTATGGCTCCCTGACACGTAGGCCACACAATTGGCTCTCACAACTCACTTCCTCAAAGGTGGTCCCATGGCGTTCTGCTGTCCAGGGTAAACAGCTCCAGACTGGGCAGCCCAAGCCCTGGGGTAGCCAGCCTGCTGTGGATCTGGAAAGTTCCCCACAGGCAGAGAGATGGCAGCTGCTCCTCTGGCCCAGGCTGAAGCCAAGCCACAAGCGGCCAGACGACTCAGAGCCCGGGGCCTTGGACCGGTGCTGCGAATCGCCCTTGCAAGGCCCGGCCAGGTTGGAAGGGGACGAGGAGCTGAAAGTCTGAGTGACAGCTGAGCCGGGGAGACACCCTCCATCATCCTGCTAAGTCACTAAGAGGTTTCTGAAACAGGTGGCTCAAATTTCCTTGAAAACCCAGAATAATCCCCCATTTGAAGTGTGCACGAATCTTGCTGTCACTACCTAGTATTAATGGGCAGGGACCACAGAAGGAAAAAAGAGGTTTTCGGTTGCATTTTTGCACAGTGACTTGCCTGACAAGCTCAATAAAAGCTTAAACAAATATTAAAAAACACACAGAGAGTCAGGCTGGTTTAAATTAACTTCCCCAGCACTTTACCTACTGTAGGAAGAAATTATAATAAAATGTCAGAGCAAAAATAAACCACGCATGGAAATAAAAATAAAACATAAAATGCCCTCTTACAACTAGCTGTTCAGTATGATTGATTTCATAACAACCTATCGTTGTACACGGAGTTTTCATAGTCCTGAAGTGTATTTGGACATTAGGAATGTTGACTTTGAAAAATTTGTATTTTACACGCTGGGAATCGGTGTCATTCCCAGAAGGCTTAAAGATGTAAACCACTTTAAAACAAAATCCAAAAAAAGAAAGAGAAAGAGATGGAGAGAGAGAGAGAGAGAGAGAGAGAGAGAGAGAGAGAGAGAGAGAGAGCGCGAGCGCCTTTGTTAACTCTGATGTAGTTCTTCCAAAGGAATATGTTGCTTGACACAGAACTTCAAGTTCCGTTTCTCCTGGGCTCCCCCGTCTTAGCCTGCTGCTTCGGCTCCATTCTGGAAGATGAAGAAGTGTGGGGTCGAGACAGGATAGTTTGGCTCCAGACATCCTAAGATCTGACCAAGAGAAGAAACTGGGGAGGGGAAAACACTTTGTAGGGCCGGGCATGCTGGTGCACGCTTGTAATCCCCGCACTTGGGAGCCTGAGACAGGAGGATCACACACAGGTCTGAAGCCAGCCTCAGCTACTTTGTGAGGCTTTCAGCAACTTAGTGAGCCCCTGTTTCCAAATAAAGTATAAAATAGGTCTGGGAGTATAGCCCGGAGGTAGAAAGCCCCTGGGTTCCACCCCAAGTACCACCCAAAACAAAACAAAACAAAACACTTTGTAGTTCTTCAACCTCCGAACTTAGACTGAGCCACACGTAATAGTGAGTGTGCTTGGTGTGTGTGTGTGTGTGTGTGTGTGTGTGTGTGTGTGTGTGTGTGTGTATTGAACCAGGGATGCTCTACCTCTGAACTATTCCTCCAGCCTTTTTATTTTTTATTTTGAAGTAGGGCCTCACTAAGTTGCTGAGGCTGGCCTCAAACCTATGATCTTCCTGTCTCAGTCTCCCAAGTACTGGATTGCAGGTGTGTGCCCCTGGGCCTGACTTAGATGTCTTCTTTGTTGGAGGAATAAAGGGAAAGAGGGAAGGTAGAGGAAAGAGAGAAAGGAAAGAAGGAGGGAAGGGAGGAAGGGAGGAGGGTTAGCTCATCTTATACAAGTAATATCACAGGCCGATCACACCCTCCTGGTTTGTGAAGCCAAACTCATAGACCCTGGCTTGCTAGCCAGAGAGAACCTGGGGGCCTAGAAAGACCTGGTGGGCCTGCATGTCCCCCTTCCCCCTGCCAGATTTCTGTCACACCTCCAAGGTGATTTTTGGGAAAAGGGTTTCCTGGCAGGGCCTGGGTGGAGCAGCACGCAGGGTCTGGCTTGCAGCCAGGGTTTCCAGGGGACACATGTGCTGGCTTACCCGTCCTCCAGCACCCTGTTGAGGACTCCCACATAGTGCTTCTGCTCCATAGAGAGGAGCTAGAGGAACCCCAGGACAGCAATTGGAAGGAAATCAGCCACCAGTGACACATACAAGTACGTATGCACGTATACACAAATGGGTGTCTCCATATGTAGGCCTATGTATGGATGCATGAACTTCCCAAGGGGCCAGGAACTCATGGACAGCCATGCCCAAACTGGACAGCCCAGCGATTGCTCCAGAAGAGACTGGAAGCACTGTAGAACTACACAGACCAAGTGTGAGGAGGTCCAGTCCACACAAGAACACAGACTTAAAAATGCAACTTATTTCTCTGATCTGCTTGTGCTGATTGTGCCAGAAACAAATACCAGCAGGCCTGGAAAAAATGTTTCTGTTCATTTGCCTCGGCTCTGAGCCACCCGCCCCAACGTGGAAGGAAGAAGAGAAGATTTGGGGCTGTTTTGTCTGGCTCACTGGACCCTCCTGCCCCCTTCGCCCCTGGGAGGGAGGGAAGGGGGTTATCTGGATTCCCCCTCTCCACACTGGGCCTGAAACAGCCCCTTCAATTTCCCACAAAAAGATTTCAAAAGCGGAAATTGGCCGTGGCTCCCCAGGGCAGAAATTGAGAGCTCAACTTTAAACCACTTCCTTTGCCTGGTAACAATGCACGGAGGAATTTCCACAAATCCCCTTAGCTGTCATGGCTTCCGCTCCTCGATTTGGGAAAAGACAGCCTGGGACATTCCAGCCCCCCACCCACACCCATTTGATCTGTTTGGCTTCTGGACCGGCTGGAGAGCAGCACATTTCCCTTCTCTCCGTTTCCTCTAGGAGTTGAGAAACATCCAAGTCCCATCAAGTGTGGGAAGAGGCCCGGCCCAGGCCAGCAGCCACGGCTGTGAGGCTGTTCTCTATCTAGCTCTGGAGGAGAAAGAAGCCTCGGGGAGGGCCTGGGGGGACCCCAGAGGGAGTCTAACAGATCCAGCATGGCTGGGCTCCGCAGCTTCCCAGCGGCTTCCCTTGGGAGGTCAGCTGAGCACTCCTGTGAGAGTGGTCACGAGGGGCCCAGAGTGGAGGCTCCTAAGGCACTTGGCAAAATGTGGCACACAGTAAGAACTGGCTGCCAAAGTCAACTGCCTGAGACTCCCAGCCTTTAACAGCAGAATCGCCCCCAGCATGGCGGCCCCCCAGTCCCACATGCACACAGACCATACTTTGCACATGGACTCTATTCAGCTCATCTACTTAGCCCATGGAGTCTGTTAGAAAAATGCCTCGTGGCCGGGCGTGGTGGCGCACGCTTGTAATCCCCCGCGCTTGGGAGGCAGAGACAGGAAGATCGCGCAGGTTCGAAGCCAGCCACGCGCGCTGGCTTAGGAGACCCTGTTTCCAAGTAAAAATGTAAAAATAGGTCTGAGAGTGTAGCCTGGAGGTAGAAGGGCTTCCAGGATCCCCAGTACCACCACCACCAAAAAAAAGAAAAATGCCTCGTGTCCATGCCAATGTCCAGACCAGCAGGACTCCTGGAGCTCACTGTCCATTCTCAAGGAACGCTGGCTCTAAGCCTGGAGAATGGCGTCCTGGACCCCACTCAGTCACCAGGTCAGCAAAGTAGCTGAGTGTGTTCTCAGGACCACAGTCTTCCTAGCCTACGCTCAACCCCTAATTTCCAAAGTGTTCTTGGAGGTATCATCCACCTTTTGGAGTCAGTCTGTTTCTTCATTTGGAAAATGGGAATGTTTATAGATAAAACGATTGAGTTGGTCTACTTTTGTTGCTGTGACAAGTCACCCAACAAAGCCGGGTATACTGGTGCACGCTTGTAACCCCAGCATTTGGGAGGCTGAGGCGGGAGGATCACGGTTCATGGACAGCCTCAGCTACATTAATTTTGTCAAAGAAAAAAAGAACTTTAAAAGCAATGCAAATTGTATTTAATTACATCTCACAGAGGTCTAATTTTTACGACAATCTGGACAGGATTTTAGAAGTTTAAATTTTAGCTAAGACTGGTTGAGATTAAAAAAAAACTTTGAGCAATAACTTTAGTGCAGTCGCAAAAGAGAAAAAAAGAACAGTTGGTTTTCTGATATTATATCTCCTTTTTAATAGAGGAGCCGGAATCTCTAATATAACTAAGAATGGGAGAATTGGAGGTCACCCCAGGAGCAGGCTAGCTCTTGAGTAAAAAGTTGTTCTAAGGGCTTGCCAGAGATGCCCCAAACTGTTACTTTAAAAGAGGATCTTGGACCGGGAAAATACAGTAAGGCAGAGAACCTGGCACCTATATCTACTAGGGACAGGACAGCTTGTGAGGCCACCGTTAAAGTCACCCAAAGTTCCTCTGTCTTTACCCAGGTGGTAGGAGCCTGGAGAGGTAGCCTTAGGGCCCATTACTGGGAACCTGGATCTGGAGACCCTAGGTTCCTTTGGACCTGGGGGCACTCAGACTTCCAGTGGTCTCCCTTGCACCGTGGGCAGGGCATTGGAGGGCATTTATAGCCTTTTGGGCAAGGGCTGTACACACTTGTAATCCCAGCATTTTGGAGGCTGAGACAGGAGGATCGCAGTTCATGGACAGCCTCAACTACTTAGTGAGGTCTTTTGCAACTCAGTGAGACCCTGTTCCAAAATAAAGAAAAAAGAAAAGAAGGAAAGATTTATTTATTTATTTATTTGCTAATAATAAATAAATAAAGTATTATAAATAAATGATACTGGAGATTGAGCCTAAGGGCATTCTACCTCGGAGATATATTTTTTATTTTGAAGCAGGGTCTCACTAAGTTGCTGAGTCTGGCTTCAAACCTGTGATCCTTCTGTCTCAGCCTCCCAAGTACTGGGATTACAGGTATGCACCACTATGCCCGACTGGTTCACAGTCCTGGAGATTTCAGTCTGAGTTTGGTTGGCTCCACTGTTTCTGGACTTGTGGTGAGACTGTACGACGTGGTAGAAGGGGTGGCAGGGTAGAGAAACTCATCTCATGGTGGTCTGAAAGCAGAGAGAGAGAGACTGAGAAGAAAGGGTTGGGGACAAGATATACCCTTCCAGTACATGCCTCTTGCAAAGCTCCACCTCCCACAGTTCCCAGGCCCCTCCCAGTAGTGCCATCAGTCTGGACCTATTGAGGAATCCACCAATGGAATTGGAGCCTCATGACCCAATCTCTTCCCCAAAGCCCACCTCGGGACACTGCTGCACTGGGGGCCATCACATGAGCTTTTGAGGGCATTTTAGGCCCAGACCAGAACAATTATGTCCTCCCAATTCATATGCTAAAGCCCTAACCCCCATGTGATTATATCCAGAAATAGGGCCTATAAGAAGGTAATAGAAGCCGGGCGTGGTGGCGCACGCTTGTAATCCCTGTGCTTGGAGGATCGCGCAGGTTCGAAGCCAGCCACACGTGCACTGGCTTAGGAGACCCTGTTTCTAAATAAAAATATAAAATAGGTCTGGGAGTGTAGCCCGGAGGTAGAAGGGCTTCCAGGAACCCCAATACCACCACCACCAAAAAAAAAAAAGAACATAACAGAAGTTAAATGAAGTCATAAAATGAGGCTTTAATGGATGTCTTTAGAGGAGGAGGAAGGGAACACTCACTCGCTCTAGCTTTCTCTCTCTCTCTCTCTCTTTCTGAAGAGCAGAGGCCCTGTGAGGACTCAGCAAGAAAGCAGCTGTCTACAAGCCAGAAAGAGGGGCCGCATCAGGAGAACCAGCCTGGCCAACACCTTGCCCTTGAACTTCCAGCCTCTAGAACACTGAGGAAGTAAATATCTGTTGCTTCAACCATACAGTGGATGGCACTTTTGTGTGTGTGTGTGTGTGGGTCTGGGGATGGAACCCAGGGGCATTGTACCTCTGAGCTACAGCCCCTGCCCTGTATTTTCTTTTTATTCTTTTTGTTTTTGAAACCGGGTCTCACTGAGTTGCAGAGGTCCTCACTAAGTAGCTAAGGCTGTCCATGAACCGCGATCCTCCGGTCTCTGCCTCCGGAATGCTGGGATTACAAACCTGTGCCACCACGCCCGGCTCAGTGGATGGCATTTTGTTACAGCAGTGCCATCAACTGATACAGAGGAGCAGAGCAATCAGTGCTTTGTGAAATAAGTGTGTGTGAACCTCGGATGGAGGCCGGGGGGGGGGGCATCCTGGGGATCGGGGCACCTGCTCTTCATACCTGCTTCCTGGGGACCAGTCCTGGTTTTAGCTTTTTTTTTCTTCTTTTAATTTGGAGCTTTGGATCCCTTCTTTCTTCTTCCCTCCCTCCCTCCCTTCCTTCCTTCCTTCCTTCTTTCCTTCTTTCCTTCTTTCCTCCCTTCCTAGGTTTCCTCCTAAACAAAGCTCGTGCCTGCCATGCTAACAACATTGGGTTCCTGTGCTGAAGGACTATGGAGTCATAGGACGCAAGAGGCAGCCCGGCTCTAAGGGTCTACTTATCAACAGCATGTCACTGTGGTGCAGTCACAAAGAGATCACTGGATTGCAAAGCTCAGGCCCATCCCCCGCCATCCCAGAAAAAGAGCAGAGGAAATGGCTAAGCAGTCACTGTGTCAGCAAGTGCCCCCTCCCTACAGCTGAAGATCTGCCACATGTGGTGAGGAATCTTCTCTACTCACAGCTCACAGCCAGAGTCAAACCTAATTCTTCTCAGAATCCTGGGCACTCCAGAAACAGAGATTCGGATCTGTTGCTGACTTATTTTCTGCCTTACGATATGCATTTGGATCGTGGCCTCCCAAACACCACAGTGGATTTGTGTAAAATGAGCAAATGGAGCCAGGCGTGATGGAACACTCCTGCAGTCCTAGTACTTGGGAGGCTGAGACAGGAGGATCGCAGGTTCAATGCTAGCCTCAGCAACTTAGGAAGGGCCTCAACAACTTGGTGAGTCCCTGTTTTATTTTTTATTTTTTCGTTTTCTAAATGTCTTGAAAAACATTTTTAGACCTTAATTGGTGCATTGTAATTACACATCATCATGAGGTTCAAAGTGATACAACAGACATTTACACAGTGCCGTTGGAAGCGTCCGCATCCCAACCCACTCCCTGCTGCCCTCCCCAGACATGTTAGCGAGATGGGTACCATACCTTCATAGATGGACATAACATGATTTGAAAATACAGGCTCTAGGTTAACCATGCGACATTCACACTTATGCACGTATATGGACACTCAGTGTTGGCGGAGGGAAAGCACGGGGGTGGGGCACCGAGTACTGCGTGGACGTATGCCGCTGTCAATATGATCCACATTATGACATCAGACTATACAGTGTGCCAATAAAATAAAATAAATAACAGAAAACAAACAAAAAAGAAAAATCCAGTAAATGTAAAAGGAATAAAAATAAAAGGAGATTCCATTAAACCCTAGAAGGCATGCTCTATACACTAACCCCACAGAACAGTTTAGGAAAGTGAGTAAAAAAAAAAAAAAAAAAAATAGCCGGGCGTGGTGGCGCACGCTTGTAATCCCCGCGCTTGGGAGGCAGAGACAGGAGGATCACGCAGGTTCGAAGCGTGCAGGCTTAGGAGACTCTGTTTCCAAATAAAAATGTAAAAATAGGTCTGAGAGTGTAGCCCGGAGGTAGAAGGGCTTCCAGGAACCCCAGTACCACAAAAAAGAAAGAAAGAAAGAAAGAAAGAAAGAAAGAAAGAAAGAAAGAAAGAAAGAAAGAAAGAAAGAGAGAAAGAAAGAGAGAAAGAAAGAAAGAAAATATAGGCTTTCCCTGGGATCTAGTAAGAGGAGAGAATAATTAAGCAAGTACAAAACATTCAGAATTGATTCTGCTTCCCGGTGTGAGAGGGTCTTCAAGCTCACAGGCTGGTGTCCTGTGGGTCTGCTAAGTACCTGCTCCGGCCTACAGATCCCACCCATATAAGCTTCACAGTGACCTGATGAGGCAGGAATCATCTCCACTTTATTAGTAAAGGAACTAAGCAAAAGAGAGTAGGTACTGGAGATCGAAGCCAGGGCCTCACACAGGCTGGGCAGGCACTCTGGCACTGAGCTATAGCCCCAGCCTTTTTTATATTTTATCTTGAGACAGGGTCTCACTAAGTTCTTCCTTGCTAACCTCCTGCCTCGGCCTCCCGAGCAGCTGGGACTGCGGGTTACAGGTGTGCGCCATTGCCCTCGACCTGCCTTCTTGTATCACTTCCCTGGCGGCAAGTTCTGAGGACTCCAGTTCCAGCTGGGATTCAGCTCTGAGCATACTGAGAGCTCAAGGAAGGGTGACAGTGCTCCTTCCAGAAGCCAGATGACTGGTCCCTGCCAGGGCCCAGGGCTGAGCTGCATTTACACTGGCAGGACCGCCTGTGCCTCTGATGGTGCTAGGATCAGGGCCTTAACGCCCTCTCTCCTCTGTTTCTTGCTATTTGCTCTCAGTTCAGGAAAACCTGTTGATTCCTCTGACACCAACCACACACTCATCAGGGTATCATCCATTCCTTTCTCCTCAAGCCCCAGGGCTGCATACTGTGCCCTCCCCCAAGGCCCTTTTCAGGGGGAACTGAGCCTAGTGGGGCACCCAGTTGACCCCACCCACTCCTCCTCTGCTCCCAGCCAAACCCTGGGCTGCTATGATCTGCTGTGGGCTGAATGACTTATTTTTTTAAATATTTTTTTATTAGGGCATTGTATTTACACATCATAATGGGGTAAAAAAAAAAAATCTTGTATAGACATAGATGTACACATCACCCAGCCAGCCCCCACCCAGTCCCCACCTCACTCCCTCCCCGTCCCTCCCTCCCATGCTTGGTTTAGTGGTTGACTTCAATATGAATTAGTACATCCTGCGCTTTAAAGAGTTTCCCTCTCCCCCCTCCCATCCCCACAGTTAGGTTGCCTTATTTGCTCCTCTATAGGATCTCGTTTTTTACCTGGAGTTCCTCCTATGACCCTATTCACTCTAGCTTTCACATAAATAAATCTAAATGAAATGAGTAAATGGTCATTTTGAATTCAGTAAGTAGAACTTGTGTGTGTGTGTGTGTGTGTGTGTGTGTGAATCTGTAGGACCAATGATGACTTATAAACATTCCAGACTTTTAAGAAAAAATAGGTAAAATAAAACTGTAATTATTTGCAGATGAATGATCAGCTATATAGATACCCCAAAATAATATGTGTATGCAACAATTTGAATTAATAAGAGAGGTCTGCAAGACTGCTTATGAAAGATAATTATATATATATATAATTAGCAATAATCAGCTAGGAAATGATGCAATTTTCCTTTTTTTTTCTGGTGGTAGTACTGGGGATGGAACCCAGGGGCTTTTCTTTTTTTTCTTTTTTTTTTTTTGGTGGTACTAGGGGTGGAATCCAGAGGTTTTCTACCTCCGGGCTACACTCCCAGACCTATTTTATATTTTATCTGGAAACAGGGTCTCACTAAATTGCTGAGAGCCTCACTAAGTAGCTAAGGCTGGCTTTGAACCTGTGCGATCCTCCTGTCTCAGCCTCCCAAGCGCGGGGATTACAAGCGTGCGCCACCACGCCCGGCAGGCACCCAGGGGCTTTTCTACCTCTGGGCTATACTCCCAGACCTATTTTATACTTTATTTGGAAACAGGGTTTCACTAAGTTGCTGAGAACATCACTAAGTAGCTGAGGCTGGCTTCGAATCTGTGTGATCCTCCTGTCCCAGCCTCCCAAGCGCTGGGATTACCAGCGTGCGCTGCCATGCCCGGAAAATGCAATTTTCTTATAAAGATATTTCTAATAGCCAATGATTTTATAAGGACCTAGGAATAAATCTATAAACATATAGCTGGGGATAGTAGTACAAGCCCATAATCCCAGTACTTGGGAGGCTGAGACAGGAGGATCAAAGGTTTGAGGCCAGCTTCAGCAAATAATGAGATTCTCATCAACACAGAGAGACCTTGTTTCAAAATAAAAATAAAGCCGGGTGTGGTGGCGCACGCTTGTAATCCCCACACTTGGGAGGCAGAGACAGGAGGATTTCGCAGGTTTTAAGCCAGACTCGCTGGCTTAAAAGACCCTGTTTCCAAATAAAAATATAAAAAATAGGTATCTGGGAGTGTAGCCCGGAGGTAAAAGGGTTTCCAGGAACCCCAGTACCACCAAAATAAATAAATGAATGAATAAATAAATAAATAAATAAATAAATAAAATAGGGCTGGCGGTATTTTTTAGAGGTCAAACGCCCTTGAGGTTCAAGTTCCCAGTGTCATCAACTTAGAGAGACCCTGTTTAAAAATAAAAATAAAAATGGCCCAGAGTTATAGCTCAGAGGTAGAATGCCCCTGGGTTCAACTCCCAGTACTGAACAACAACATAAAAAAGAAAAAGCTCTGTGAGCGGGCACAGTGGTATGTACTTGTAATATCAGTACATGGGAAGCTGAAACAGGAGGAGCACAAGTTAGAGGCCAGCACCAGCAATGTAGTGAAACCCTATTTCAGTGTTAAAATATAGAAAGGGCTGGGGTATGACTTGAAGGTCAATTGCTCCTGGATTCACTCTCTAGTATTATACATGTGTGTGCATGCACACACACTCTCTCACACACACACATAAACACACACTATTTATATATATTTATATGGGTTGCTAGGACTGGACACATAGCTCAGTGGTAAAGCACTTGACTGGCATAGGATCCCTAGGATCAATTATCCGCACTGAAAATAAACCATGGGTATGATCAAATGTCCAAAAATGCTTAGGTAGTTATGAAAAATAGTAGATTGGAAGGCAGGAAGGTTCTACCTATCTAGGTACCACAACTTACTTGCATTTATTTATTTGTTTGTTTATTTATTTATTTGTCATGGCACTGAGGATTGAACCCAGGGGCATTCGACCTCCAAGCTACACTCCCAGCCCTATTTTATTTTTTTATTTTGAAACAGGATCTCACTAAGTTGCAGAGGGCCTCACTAAGTTGCTAAGACTGGCTGTGAACCTTTGATCCTCCTGTTGGTCTCCCAAGTACAGAGATTACAGGTGTGCACCACCATGCCTGGCATGACTTACTTTTAAAACTGGTGTAATAAAGATGGTGTGGCACTGGAACAGGGATAGACAAACGGACCAGTGGGACAGAACAGAAAACCTAGCACAATATCCATGTATATGTGGAGACTTGACTTATGACCAAAGAGCATTTCAAAAGATGGATAATGCCAAGATAATGGATAATAAGTGATGCTGAGACACTTGATTAATTAGATAGGAAAAAGTGAGGTTGCATCCTTGTCTCACACCATATATAAAAAATCTACCTTGAGACTCAAATATAAATGGCAAAACCATAAAGCCTTTAAAAGACAACACAAATATTTTTTATATACTCAAAGGCTGAGGATGGTTTCTAAAACAAGAAAAAAAATTCTCAAATGATAAAGAAAACAATTGACAAACTCAACTACATCTTTAAAAAGAAAATAAAAGACAACTTACTGGGAAAAATATATATATATATATTTTTTTAGTGTTCTTTTGTTTTTATTTTTATTTTTATTTTTAATTTTTTATTGGTGCACTGTATTCATACATCATACTGGGATACAAAAAAGCTTTTGTAGACATACATGCACACATCGCCCAGTCAGCCCCCACCCGATCCCCACCCCATTCCCTCCCCATCCCTCCTTCCCATGCTTGGCTTAGTAGTTGACATCTAGTATTATAGCAATTTATCCAAAATTAAAAATGGTAATCTCACATAACAGTTTCATTTGTCTGATACCAAGCTTTTGATAACTTAAAGATAACATTTCAATATTTCTTTTTGCTTTCTTTCTAACCAGAGAATATTTTTTTTTAGGTGAAACTATCATACATTTATTTATTTATTTTTCAGAAAAAAAATCTATCCTAATATGGAATATGGACTCTAGATACCCAAAATGATCTCGAAAAAGAACAAAGCTAGAAGATATATATTTTCTGATTTCAAACCATATAAAGCTACAATACTTGAAACAGTGTAGTACTGTTCTAAAGGCAGATATATAAACCATTGGAGTTAAATAAAAGCCTAGAGCTAAATTCTTCCATATATTGTCAAGTTATTTTTGACAAGGTTTCCACGAACATTTGGTGCAGGAAATACTAATCTTTTAATTAAATATTGTTGAAAAATAATAATTACATGAAAAAGAATAGAATTGGACCCTTACCTAACACCATATACAAATATGAACTCAAAATAGATAAAAGACCTAAATATAAATCTTAAGACTATAAACTTTTAGAAGAAAATCTGGGTCATAAAACCTCACAACATTGAAATTGGCAGTGATTTCTTGGATATGATTTCAATGGCAAAGGCAACAGAAGAGTATACAAACTCCCTAAAAAATAAAAAAAAAATTGTATATCCAAAGACAATGTAAACAGAGTTAAAAGTTACTGACAGAATGGGATAAAATATTTCCAAATGCTATATCTGAAGGTATATTAATATTCCAACTAGAAATCCTAAAAATTAACAACAATAAAGGCAAACAATACCCTTTAGAGTAAAAGACTAACCTTTAGGTAAAAGACTAACGTAAATAATGAATCTCCACAGATAACCAATCTTAGTTGTCTGTTGGATGGAAAATCTTGTTTCTCTGGTTCTGGTGTGTGTTACCTATTTCTACTTTGTAATTAATCTCTTTGAGTATTTTCTCTAGTGCTGGTTTTGAAGACATAAATTCCTTTAGTTTCTGTTTGTCATGGAAGCTTCTTTTTTCTCCATCTAATTTGAAAGAAAGTTTTGCTGGTTAGGAAATTTTTGGCTGGAAGTTGTTTTCTTTCAGAGTTTGGAATATGTTACTCCAAGCCCTTCTGGCTCTCATGACTTGGTTTGGGAAGTCTGGAGTGATTCTAATTGGTTTGCCTCTGAATGTCACTTGGCCCTTTGTTTTTGTTGCCTTTAAGATTCTCTGCTTGGCTTCCACATTGGTCATTTTGACAATTATGTGGCGTGGGGATCCTCTTCTCCGATCCTGTCTAAAGGGAGTTCTATAAGTTTCCTGGACCTGTGTATCGACCTCTTGCTCTATGTTTGGAAAATTTTCTGCTATTACTTCCTTGAAGAGATTGTTGATCCCTTTGGTTTCACCTTCTTTTCCCTCCTCTATTCCAATTATTCTTAGGTTAGCTCTCTTAAAATGGGCCCATATTTCTTCAGTGTCAGATTCCTGCTGTCGGATTTTTTTTTTTTTCTAAATTAGAAACTATGCGTTCATTTTTGGAGTGATCATCTTCTAGGAGCGACATTCTATCCTCCATGTGTTCTAATCGGTTGTTTTTACTTTGAATTGAGGCCTTTACTTCATTAATTGCAGCCTCTATCTCTTTTTGGTTCTCTCTGAATTCTTTTCGAAGCGCCTCTATTATTTCTACAGTTATTTTCCTGATTTGATCTTCTATAAATCTCTGAATTTCTGTTTTATCGGGTTCTGATGTTGTGGGGTTGTGGGCATTCATTGCTCCATTGTTATTCCTCTTTCCCATGATTTTG
Source organism: Muscardinus avellanarius (assembly GCF_963383645.1). NCBI lineage: Eukaryota > Metazoa > Chordata > Mammalia > Rodentia > Gliridae > Muscardinus > Muscardinus avellanarius. The sequence continues at coordinate 104,310,777 of NC_137786.1, read as the reverse complement.
GAAGTTTGTGCCTTCTCTGGGTTCTTTCTTTGGGTCACTGCGACTTCACTTAAGGTGCTCTGGTTCTCGAGTCTGTGGTATCTCAGTCCCCACTACTCCTTTACTGGGTTGTATCGCAGAGTCTCAGACCCAGGGAGTCAATAGAGGCTGCTTTAGACCATGTGGGGTTCCAGGTTGGGCGTTCTCCTATGGTGTGATGTCTCTGCCACCGCCACTCCCCCAATGGGTCAAGTCCCTGGGAGTGCAGTACTGGGATTTCTCCTCTGGGGCCCGCAATTTGACTCACTGTTGTTGAGTACGCAGATGGAGCTGTAGTGGACTCGGTGAATTCGCTGCTGCTGCCACCAGTGGCAATATGGAGCCGCTGCCACGCCCTCGGCCGTGAGGCTGGCGTATTTCTTCTCTGGTTTTGAGCTCCGCTCTGAATCCCTTGGCTCGCTGTCTGCCACTCCTCTCTGGAGCCTGGTGGGCTGTTGAGTGCATTGGTCTGTAGCCGTAGCTGTCCGGTAAACTTGCTGCTTCCGTCGGCAGTAAGGCACTGCTCCGCATCCTCGGGTGTGAGGCCAGCGTATCTCCTCTTTGGCTTTGAGCTCCGTTCTGAATCCCCCTCCTCTCTGGAGCCTGGTGATTTTTTTGTTTCTCTGGTGATGGTGTTTTCTGGCTATGAAAGGCACTGATTTTGTGGTAATGGAGATTGGTTGTTAGCGGGGCTCTTAAGCCCCGCTTTTCTCGGTCGCCATTTTCCTGGAAGTCCCGGGAAAAAAATATTTGAAACACACTTAACTAACAAAGGATTAGCACAAAGAATGTATAAAGTATCCCTATAAATCAAAAGTTAAAAGCAAAATACAGAGTACCACTGTAATCCCAATACTTAAGAGGCCAGGACAGGAGGATCGTGGACTCAAGGCCAGCCTCAACAACTTAATAAGGTCCCTCAGCAACTTAGTAAGACGTTTTCAAAACCAAAAAATAAAAAAGGCTGGTTGTAGCTCAGAGGTAGAATGCATCTGGATGGTTCAACTTCCAGTAGCAAAAAAAGAAAGAAAAAGAAGAAAGAAAGAAAGAAAGAAAGAAAGAAAGAAAGAAAGAAAGAAAGAAAGAAAGAAAGAGAGAAAGAAAGGAAGGAAGGAAGGAAGGAAGGAAGGAAGGAAGGAAGGAAGGAAGGAAGGAAGGAAGGATAAATATGGCAAAAGCTTTAAGAAAACATTTTGCACAAAAGGAGACATAAATAACCTATCAGTATGTAAAAATTTGCTTACCCTCAGGAATAAGAGAAATGCAAATTAAACTTTTAATGATACTTTTTTTTCCCACCCAGAGGGCTGACTCCAATCAGAAAATCAAATGTATGAGGTCCCAGAGCCTGAGAACAGGATGTACAGCGCTAGAGCTGCCATCCCCTGCAGGTACATGGGTGAAGCGTGGCCTTACCTACTGAAGGTTAAAACGCACATGTTCTTCTACCAGCAATTCCATCTCATGTCACATACCCTAGAAAAACTCCTGCCAAAGGGGACAAGGGGCCATACATGGACATTCGTAGCGGGGCTGTTTAGCAGGCCCAGGACCAGAGTGATGGAAGAGAAGCTCCTGGTGCAGAAGAAGTAAGGTGGTACTCTCAGGATTGTCACAGGCGGTCTCAGCCTCAATAGTGGGTTGAATGGTAGCCTCAGAAAAGGTACATCCATGCTGTGAAAACGGAATGTAGATGATGGGGAGAGCGTCTTCAAAGATGTAAATAAGTTAAAGATCTGGAGATGAGATCATTCTGGATCATGTCACTGGGTCCTCAATTCAATGACAAATGTGTTATAAGAGATAGAGAGACGAGAGACACAAGGAGAGTGGGGAAGGCTCTTGAAGATTCAGGTACAATTGGAGTCATGCAGACAGAAACAGGGATCCAGAGAGCACTCTCTTGCCTCATCCTGGACCCTGCCCAGGTGCTCAGAATGGCAAAAGAGGAGGTGATCCTGGTGTCCATCAACAGTAGAATACCTGGGCAAACGGTGGTGCTGTCTTAAAATGGAATATCAGAGCAGACTGAATGGACTGCAGCGACGTGGACCAATCTGAATAAATCTCAAAAGCAGTGTTAAGTGAAAGAAGTAAACTGGAGAAATACGACTCCATTGATATACATTTTAAAACCAAGTAAAAGCACACACTGAATTGTGTACGTGCTTGAGCCATAAAGCTGGGAAGTCAAGCAAGGGAGTGGTTTCTGCAGGAGCAGAGTATGTGGCTCGGGACACTCAGGGCTTGGGACTGTGGTGTTTTATATTATTGTTGCAGTGGTAGTTTTTGTACTGTTGCTTTTTATATTCTACATCTGCATTTTCTTTCTTCCCATGTGTGTGTGGGGGGCTGTACTGGGATGGTACTCAGGAGCATTCTACCACTGGGCTACACCCTTAGCCCTATTTTATTTTTTATTTTTTATTTTTGGTACTGAGGATGGAACCCAGAGGCTTTCTACCTCCGGGCTACACTCCCAGACCCATTTTATATTTTATTTGGACACAGGGTCTCACTAAGTTGCTGAGAGCCTCACTAAGTAGCTGAGGCTGGCTTCGAACCTGTGCGATTCTCCTGTCTCAGCCTCCCAAGCTCAGGGATTACAAATATGCGCCACCACGCCCAGCATTATTTTATTTTTTTATTCGAAACAGGATCTCGGTAAACTGAGTTGCTCACAAAGTCACCGAGGCTGTGATCCTTCTGTCTCGGAGTCCCAAGTACCGGGATTACAGGTGTGAGCCACCATACCTGGCTTACATTTGGCATTTTCTATTCTTCTAGAACTGTTAATATAATTTGTAATGAAAATTAATTAACAAATTAAGTTTGGGCCATGGAAATTTATTTGATGTTGTGCTGAGTGTCTCTTATTAGATGAAAGATTCCATAAAATTCAGGCTAAATAGGTCTTTAGTTACCTCATACAGAGGCACCAAGCTGGTACCATGAAAGGCTCTGGGTTCCATACAGAGTAACAGATTTGTAGGAAGGTGATGGGAGTAGACAAAAAAGAGAAAACACACTTCTTATCTGCAAATTTTTTTGTTATTTGGGGGGTTATTTATTATTATTATTATTTTAAATAGTTTCCTGCCTCATGTTTGCCTTTTGTAAAATTAAATTTTAGGCCCAAAAATGAGTTCAGGGCCATAACTTAAAAAACATATTTTTGTTGTTGCTGATCAGAGCCTGCTTCAGGTGATCAATAAATAAAAATAGAGTGGGTAGACTGCTTGCCTAACATGGTAAGGCCCTGGGTTCCATCCCCAGTACTGGAAAAAAAAAAAAAAAAGCAGGTCAATTAAAGATAGGAGTGGGCACAGTGGCACTTGCTACTAAGGAGGCTGAGACAGGAGGATCAATCACAAATTTGAGGCCAGCCTGGGCAACTTAGCCAGACCCTGCTCAAGATAAAAAATAAAAGGGTTGGGGCTGTCGTTCAGTTGTAGAGCACCCCTGGGTTCAATCCTCAGTACTAACAAAATAAAATAAAGATAGGAGATTAAAAATGTGATTAAAGCCAGGGCGTGGTGGCGCGCACTTGTTATCCCAGCACTTGGGAGGCTGAGACAGGAGGATCACACAGGTTTGAAGCCAGCCTCAGCTACTTAGTGAGGCTCTCAGCAACTTAGTGAGACCCTGTTTCTAAATAAAGTATAAAATAGGTCTGGGAGTATAGCCTGGAAGTAGAAAAGCCCCTGGGTTTCACCCCCAGGACCACCAAAAAAAAAAAAAAAATGTGCATTTAGCATTCTAAAGCCCACTAAAGATGAAGGTCTTTAAAAAAAAAAAAAGACATAAACCCAGAAGGATAAAATGAACAATGGAAGAGACAGCAACTAAAAACTAAAGAAGACAACACAAGTCAACAAAAACATAGTTATAACAAGAAAAAGAAAGCTGGGAAGCAGATGAGCCACTGGCCAGGCCCGGGAGAGCTGAGCTGTCCGTGGCTGGTGCAACAGAGCCCGATGAAGAACCCCGGCATCCTCAGCACCAGAGATCTCCAGATCTGGGGGTGATGATGGAGCTTAGGCTGCTGAAGACCCCGGCTCTCCCCATCTCCACGTGGTCCCCGCCAGGCAGAGACAAGGGGAACGTTCTCTAAAGAGGGAACTGCAGAGGGTCGTGTTTCCGAAGCCAGTGATGGTGGACCACAGTGGGATCAGTGTTTTTTCTACACTGTAGCTGAGACACACATTCCAGCCCTACACCCCCATCAGGCCCCACCTTCCCTGTGCAAGGCTGAAGTCTGTGAATCTGAGGAGCCTGCCCTGGCCCAGAGGGAAGGCCAAACAACCGTAGGGATGTTGGCCTTTCCACCAAGACACAGCCCACTTTCACACCCCCAAGGAAGACAGGCATCTCAGGACGTCAAGGGCAAATGCTCCTGGCACCAGGGCCCATTGGCTGTGTGAAAATGGGTGGCTCACTTTCCTTCCTCAGCTCCCCTGTCTCTAACAGGAAGATAGTGAGACACACGAGACCATGCATGAATACCCGAGTATGGCGCTGAGCTCGTCAGGAGCTCTCCTGATGGTGTTCAGCAGCTCCTGCTTTTCCTGGGTCACAGCTAAGGACAGGAGGCAACACAGCCGCTACTCCAGCAGGCCTTCCAAGCTCTCTCATCTGAGACAGCCACTCCCCTGTGACACTCACTTTTACCTCAACAGTGTTGAAAGAGCCACCTCCCCTCAGGACCCCAGATCCGGCTGCTCCTGCGGCCACGTGGATGGCTCCTTCACCTCCTAGCCTCAGAGTCAGGGAGAAGGCCCTTGGGAAACCTGGAGCTCTGAAGAGTTCCTGCAGTAAGAGATGGTACTGAGAGCAGAGTCCAGGTCCGTGCGGGACCTTCCCCAGAGCTTCTGGTCCCCCGCACGCTGGGGCTGTGCAGGGATGGTGTCGCCTGCCCAGAGAAGGGGGGATCCAATGACCGCTTTGAGACACAGGGAAAGAAGCAGCAGCTTGGGTGTCTTCCACACCAGAAATAAAGCCTGGAGCTTTCAGAAATAAAGTCTCGAGTTCTGGAGCTACAGTTTCCCCACAAAGCAGGGCAGCTTCTGGGGTCTTGGGAAGCTAGGAACCAGGAACCGAGATGCCGCCCTCAGCTCTGTCCTGAAAGGGAGGTGCTGGGCACAGCTAATCTGCCTCAGAGGGTTTCTCAGGACCCGCCTGAGTGGTTGGCTCCAGAAGTCAGCAAAGGCCTGAGTAACTCAGCGTGACCTAGTGCCTCACGACAGAGACCCCATAATGAGTCCCGGAGAAAAGAACAGAAACACTCATTAGAAACCTGAGAGAAATTTTGAAAAGATCCAATACACCCACCCCCTCCCCGCTCCAACCCCATTGTCATCAGCTCCAGCCACAAAGCCGTCATCCCTGGGGAGCCCCAGTGCCATTCTTCCCTGTGGGCACCGCAGGACTAGGACAAGAAAGCATTCCTTTCTGTGGGGCGGAGGAAGTGGGCCCAGCGCCCTGCAGGCCCGGAGGGGAAGAGGGCTTCCACTCCCATTGTTCTCTCAGCAGGAAGGAGGCCCCTGAGAGTGTCAGCAAGGGGCCCTCGACCTCCCCACTGGGTTCTGGCTCTTCCTCTCCCTGGATTCCCACACCCCCCCTGCTCCGCCCCTCCACCATGTCTTCAGTGCAGGAAGCTCAGGCCCAGGGGTCCAACCCTGATGCCTGCCACCTCTGCCAGCCCCGGTGGCCTGGTGGGGTTCTTTGTGGCATTTTTTTTCTTGCACATCTGCAGCTGTGATCCACAGAGTAAACTCTGAACATGGCCCCAGCTGTGTAGACCCTGCACAGGGAGGCCCGGGGCCACAGCTGCTCAAATCCACTTCTTCCACATGGTCATCACCCATGCATTCACAGGACGCAGTGTGACGGCCGAGGTCAGGTGACAGATGGCCCCTAGCAATCTGTTCTTGCATTCTTTTAATAGCCATGTGCCAGGCACAGTTCTAGGCACTGGGTACAGCAGTAAGCTAAAGAAAGTCGGTAGCCTTTCTGTCCCAACAGGCAGATCTTTTCTCGTTTCTCTGTTTTCACTTGTGTGCCAGGTCTACGTGCCAGTAAAGTGCCTAGTTGTGTGTTCAGGAGTATGGCAAAGTTTTTGAAGCTGACTAGGCTTGGGTTCTATCTGCAAACCACAGGACCTTAGGAGAATTTTTCTTTGCCTTCTAAATCTCAGTTGTCTCATCTGGGAAGTGGGTTTTATTATTGGAATAAACCTTATCGTTATGGGTAATAGTAATTCATTATTGTAGGAGTTGTTCTATGAGCCCAGTGAGAAGATGCATCTCCAGGGCTTGGCCCAGTGCCAACATGTCATAAATAAATGCTCGATAAACATTAGCTATCAAGCCAGGCACAGTGGTGCATACTTAGAAGCTGAGATAGAGGATCACAAGTTTAAGGCCAGCTTTGTCAACTTCATGAGACTCTGTTTCAAAATAGAAAAGGGCTGTGATGCAGCTCAGTGGTAGAGTGCCTCTGGGTTCAATCCCCAGTAACACACACACACACACACACACACACACACACACACACACACACTCACAAAGCTATCATCATGGGATCCCTGGGGGACACTGTCCGTGGACGGATGTTTTGCTCTGGTTCACTTTGTACCTACAGAAGGTTCACTGCCCTGACCACTCCTTTTTCTGCAGCTTCTTACTGTGAACCAACTCTCAAGACAGAAACTCTTTGGGCTGTTTATTTTCCATGTGTCCATATGCTCACCACAAATGCAGAGAAGACGCTGGATGAGGCTTATACTTAGGAACTGTAATCGCAACCTTGCAACTAACGCATGGAGCCAGAGGATGGGACCCAAGTGCAAACAAATGCTCCATATGGTTCCGATTTCTGGGGTTCCTGAGAAGCACTATCCAGGAAGGCTTTTTAATTATGCCATTGGCTGTGTAGGAGAACACAGCGCCCTCTGAGAGGACCCATTGTGAGCTACCAAACCAAAAGATGACCAAGTTTCACCCACTGTTTCTTTGGTGTTGGGACAAAAAGGCAGATCCCATCATGGGCACCTTTCCTGCGGGGAGACCAGAAGGATGGATGATTGAATCTGTCACTGTACAAAATATGGGCAGGACCAGGACAAGGACTGTTGATCATTGTTGCAAATAAATCCTGCCCACAATTGATGTTTTACTCTTCATTTTTGCAGTTGGGGTGAGAAAAGCATTTTCAGAGTTCATATAAAACAGGACTCTGAATTTATGAACCCCAACTTCCCCCGAGACCCTCGTCTCCTTTGTGGGTCGTTTAATCCAATATGGAAAGACTCGAAGAAACATCTGAAGAAAGCGTAATCTAATTCCATTGCCTTAAACAAATGTGCATTCTAGCCCTTCTCACCATAAAGTTGACGTAATGAAGTCTCACACCACGCAGCCTCTTGCTAAATGTCGCCATATTTGTCTGTTGTCAATGTGTCTTGGACATTTAAAGAGCTTCCACTGAGCTCCTAGGCTCTCTTTACACAGTTAAGAGAATGGGGTGCAGCCAACATGTCTCTCTGATGGGTCTGAAGATCTGGGGTGGCCTAGCCAGCCCAGGAGCCAACTCGGATTTCTCCATGTGTGCGTTGGGGCAGAGTTGGGGAAGGGGTGCCAGCTTGCCTTTCCACATGTACTAGTCCGTTGGGATAGGGAACTCCTCATCACCTCGGAGATCCCGGCGGGGACCGGGCTGAGAAGGATGAAAAACTCCAGAAGGGACTATGTCTGTTTCATGAATTGTGCTACTTTTCAGGGCCTGGCAAAATGGCAGGGCTGTGGTAGGAAATGATGTCTCAGTACACAGTTTCTCAGGGTAGAGAGCTGGGAGACTGCACTGAAAGGGCAAACAGAGACATCCAGCCCTACGTTCAGGGATGGTTTGCTGGTTGACTGAGAAGCTCTGACCAAGGAGGAAGGAAGTCAGTAGACTAAGTAGCCACCGTTCTAAGTAGTACTGTTCTTCTATTTTATTGCTATTTGTGGGTAATGACCATTTACTGAGCACTTACGCATCCAGCACTGTTATATTACACAAATGCTCTTACCAAATCTCTATTACATCCTTATGAGGCAAGCACTGTTGCTGTCCCTATTTTATAGATAAGAAAACTGAGTCTGAGTCTTAAAACCTTTCTGTAATTGGCTCAAGGCCTCCGTGTGTGTGTGTGTGTCATTGTTGTGTTGTGTGAGTGTTGGTGGTACTGGGGATTGAACCCAGGGATGCTCTACCATTAAGCCACACCCCTAGCCCTCTTAATTTTTTTTTAATTTTATTTAATTTTTGTTTTTGGTGGTACTGGGGTTCCTGGAAGCCCTTCTACCTCCGGGTTACACTCCCAGACCTATTTTATATTTTTGAAACAGGGTCTCTTACGCCAGCGCGGCTGGCTTCGAACCTGCGTGATCCTCCTGTCTCCGCCTCCCAAGCGCGGGGATTACAAACGTGCGCCACCACGCCCGGCTCTTATTTTATTTTTTTTTTTTTTGAAGCAAGGTGATACTAAGTTGCTGAGGCCATCTTCAAACTTATGATCCTCCCCAATACAGGATTATAGGCTTGTGCAAAAACGTACGCAGCTAAGGCCCAGGCTTACTGGTGGAGGAATAGGAATTCAAATCTAATCTCTGTCCTTCATTTCCCACCTTTTTTTTTTTTTTTTTTTTGGTACTGGAGGTGGAACCCAGAGGCTTTCTACCTCCGGGCTATACTCCCAGACCTATTTTATATTTTATTTAGAAACAGGGTCTCACTAAGTTGCTGAGAGCCTCACTAAGTAGCTGAGGCTGGCTTTGAACCTGTTCGATCCTCCTGTCTCAGTCTCCCAAGCGCGGGGATTACAAGCGTGCGCCACCACGCCCAGCTTCCCACCTTTTCATTATAAACCTTTTAAACAAAGAGAAAAATTGAAAGAATAAAATAATAAACATCTTTATAGCAACCATTTAGATTAAAAAAGTAATGATACTCACCGGGTATGGTGGCACACGCTTGTAATCTCCATGCTTGGGAGGCGGAGACAGAAGGATCGAGAAGGTTCGAAACCAGCCGCACTGGCTTAAGAGACCCTGTTTCCAAATAAAAAAGTATAAAATAGGTCTGGGAGTGTAACCCGGAGGTAGAAGGGTTCCATCCCCAGTACCACCAAAAAATAAATAAATAAATAAAAATAGCCGGGCGTGGTGGCGCACGCTTGGAATCCCAGCATTTGGGAGGCTGAGACCTGGAGGATCGCGGTTCGCGGACAACCTCAGCTACTTAGTGAGGTCTTCTGAAACTCAGTGAGACCCGGTTTCAAAATAAAGAATAAAAAATAGGACAGAGGGTGTAGCTCAGAGGTCAAATGCCCCTGGGTTCCATCCCCAGACCTGAAAAAAATAAATAAATAAATAAAAAATAAATAAAAATAATGATACTCAATAAAAATAAATATTTAAGTAAATGAATAAGCTTTTATCATGTTTATCTATATTTGTGTATATAAGTATATGATTCTCTGTTTATCTTCTTGAATTTTTCCAATTTTTATTGTGTTAAAATACACATAAAATTTGCCACCTTAATCATTTGTAAAAGTACTGTTCAGTTGTATTAAATACATTTATAATGCTGTGTGACCATCATCATCATCATCATTATTCATCTCTTTCACTCCTTTGATATTGTAAAACTGAAACGTTATACCCTTTAAATAATGACTTCCTGTTCCTTCCTCCCCCAGTCCCTGGCAACCACCATTCTTTTTTGTTTGTTTGTTTGTTTGTTTGTTTTTGCTTGTTACAGTACTGGGAATTGAACCTCCAACCTTCCCCCATCAGTCCTATTTTTTATGCTTTATTTTGAAACGGTCTCACTAAGTTGTGGAGGGCCTCACTAAGTAGCTGAGGCTGGCCGTGAACCTGTGATCCTCCTGTCTCAGCCTCCCAAGTACTGGGATTACAAGTGTGCACAACCACGCCTGACTTGGCAACCACCATTCTACTGACAGTCTTTATGATTTCAACTACTTTAGGTACTTTTTTTTTTTTTTTTTTTTAGTACTGGGGGTGGAACCCACGGGCATTGTGCCTCCAAGCCATACCCCAGCCCTATTTTTTCAGTCTTTTTATTTTGAAACAGAGTCTCACTAAATTGTGAAGGGCCTTGCTAAGTAGCTGAGGCTGTCTGCGAACCGCAGTCCTCTGGTCTCAGCCTCCCGAATGCTAGGATTACAAGGTTGCGCCACCATGGCCGGCTCCTCTACGTACTTTTAAGTGAAATCATATATTTGTGTTTTTTTAACTGTCTTAATTTCACTTAGTGTAATGTCTTCAAGATTTAACCACATTGTAGTATATCAGCATTTCCTTCTTCTTCTTCCCCTTCTTCTTCCCCTTCTTCTTCCCCTTCTTCTTCCTCTTCCTCTTCCTCTTCCCCTTCTCCCTCCTCCTCCTCCTCCTCCTCCTCCTCCTCCTCCTCCTCCTCCTCCTCCTCCTCCTCCTCCTCCTCCTCCTCTTCTTCTTCTTCTTCTTCTTCTTCTTCTTCTTCTTCTTCTTCTTCTTTCTTCTTTTTGTGTTTGCGGTACTGGGGTTCCTGGAAACCCTCCTACCTGTGGGCTACACTTCCAGACCTATTTTATATTTTTATTTGGAAACAGGGTCTCTTAAGCCAGTGCGTCTGGCTTCGAATCTGTGCGATCCTTCTGTCTCCACCTCCCAAGTGCGGGGATTACACCCGTGCACCACCACTCCCGGCTCCTTCTTTTTTTAAACTTCTATTTGCATTTATTTTATGCTGAATTTATTCCTGTGCCATACGTTTCCTTAATAATCAGTGATGTTAGCATCTTTTTATGGCCTACTGGCCATTTCTATATATTCTTTGGATGTCTATTCAAGCCCTTCACTCCCTTTGAATAGGGTTGTTTCTTTTGTTGTTGTTGAGTTAAATGCTTATTTTACTTTTTTTTTCAAATAAGAATCAAACTCTTTAACTCAACAACAACAAAAGAAACAACCCTATTCAAAGTGAGCAAGTAATAACGTTCTCATAATTACTTATATGATGACACCTAAGAAATTGACACTGATTTCCTAGTATTAATCAAACCTAGTTTAGAGACAAAATTCTCTCTGTTCCGCAAAATATCTTTGATTTTTTAACTTGGACCAAAAGCCAATGAAAGTGTGTGCAGTGCTGCGGTTGTTGACACATTTCTAGCCTCTTGTAATGTATGCTGTTCTTGGCAGAGCAGCACAATCATTTGTTTCTTCATGGCATTGTCTCCTCTACTTATCTCTCTAAGCTAGAACTGGAGGTTGGATTAGACTCAGGTGCAACGTTTCTGGCAAGAGCCCTTTGTAAGCGCAGTTGTCCCCTCCCCCAGGAGCATCTCCTCAGGAGACCAAGCGGCTCTCAGAGCACATGCTCACCTGCCAGTGCAGGCAGGGGTCAGCTCCCCAGTGGGGACAAGGTGGGGGAAGGACCGAGGCAAACCTGCCAACCCCCGGGAGAATCTGTTGTTTGTTTATTCACTCATCATTCATTCATTCATTCGTTTTAGAATCCAGAGGCATTCTATCCTCAACCTACAGTCTCTGCAGGCTGTTGGATTGAAGATGTCACTTCATTCAAGCTCTGGAAGGCAGCCTGTGGACACACAGGGGAGCGGAGGTGAGTCACCGGCCCTGGGGAAGGCAGAAGCCGGAGGCTTTTCTCTGAGGAACCCCAGTTTCCTAGGACACGTTACCTTCTGGTTTGAGCCAGTCCCTCACGAGTCTCCATCAACCTGTCATTAAATCATCTTGCCCAAACAGTATACCAGGGGCAGGCCTAGGAGCCGTCTGCCCTGGTGGGGAGGAATATTTTATCACTGACATTGTTTAGGATTGCTGGTGTATAGCCAGCCCGTCTCTACATGGGTTTTATTCTTGACTTTTCATTCTCTGCACACAATGTGCCCCCTCGTTGCCTACATGAGGGTGGGGGACCGCTCCCAGTGCCCTGCTCTTTGTACACCACGGTGACTAAGTCAGCAAGGACCAGAGGGAAGGGCTTAGAAATGCTTTCTAAAGCTTTTGTTCCCCTCTGCCTTCCTGGCCCTGATTCAAATGTGCTTCTGGAAGGAGCCCTCAGAAAGCTAAGAATTCCCAGGGGGCCTAAAGGAGAAACTGGCTCCCTTGGCATCCTGAAGAGAGGCAGAGGATCTCTCTGCCTGTGGGAATCAGACTGGGACTCAAGCAGGACCCCGGCGTGAGGCTGTCCCAGCCCCGCTCAGTCTCCAGAGCCCACGTCAGTCGGCAGGTTTTCCTCATGGCCGGAAGATGCTGGTGACCTCCGTGAGCTTTGGCTCCTCTGTTTATGCGGCGTGATCCAGTCCTTAAAGGAAAAGGAGGGAAGCCGGGCATGGTGGCACGTGCTCGAGATCCCAGTACTTGAGGAGCTGAGACAGGAGGATGGTAGGTTTGAGGCCAGCCTCAGTACTCTAACAAGAACCTCTGCCACTTAACAAGACTCTGTTTCAAAATTAAAAAATAAAAATAGGGCTGGGGGTGTAGCTCAGAGGTAGAATACCCTGAGTTCAATCCCCAGTACTGCGTGTGAGCACACACACACACACACACACTCACACACACACACACACACACACACACACACACACACACTCACACACACACAGGAGTGAGGGTCAATGATGGATGTCCACAAGGCTCTCCTGCGGAGGAGGACTTACACGCAGTCCTCACAACCCAACCCAAGGATTACCTCTTCCAGAACCATTCCAAGAATGCTTACTAATTGAGCAAGGCCTCACAATGGCCACGTATGTGGTCTCTGAGCCAGGCACCAGGCCACAAGCCTATAATCCCAGCGATTTGGGAGGCTGAGGAAGAAGGACTGCAAGTTCAAAGCCAGCCTTGACAACTTATCAAAACACTATCTCACAATTTAAAAAGGGGGGGAAGGTTAGGGATGTAGCTCAGTGGTAGAGTACCACTGGGTTCAATCCCCAGTACCAGCATGGTGGGGGGGATGAGGTCTCTGGACCCAGGCTGCCCAGGTTTGGCTTTCAGCTTCACTACTTAACAGCCAGGTGTTTCAACCAAGTTTCTCTTTCTCTCTCTCTCTCTCTCTCTCTCTCTCTCTCTCTCTCTCTCTCTCTCTCTCTTTCTCTCTCTCTCTCTCCCTCTCTCTCTCTCTCCCTCTCTCTCTCTCTCTCCCTCTCTTGTCTTTCAGTGCTGGAGATTGTATTGAGAGCCTCAAATATACTAGACAAGAACTGTACCACTGAACTACATCCTCCGCCCTTAGTCCCATTTAAAAACAAACAAACTTCATTGAGGTATAATTTATATATCATAAAACTCACTCATTTGAAGAGTACAATTTACTATTTTTTAGTGCTCAGTTGTGTGGCCCTCACCATAATATAATCTATTACTCCCAGTAAGATCCCTGATGTCTCTGTACAGTTAATCCTTGTGCCCGCCCCAGCCCCTAGCAACCACTAATCTACTTTGCCTCCAAAGATTCTGGTTATGTTGTATAAATGTAATCATACAGTTTGTGGCCTTTCGTATCTGGCTTCTTTCACTTAGCGTGATGTTTTGGTTTATTCAACTTTATAACATGCATCAATATATCCTCCTTTTTATTGCTGAATAGTATTTCATTATATGGACAAGCCACATTTTACTTATCTGCTCATTGGCTGATGGACATTTGAATTGTTTCCAGTTTGGTGTTATTACAAATAACGCTGCTTTGATCACTGGCGTGTAAGTTTTCCAACGTTTTCAGTTCTCTTGGATGTGCACTTCAGAGTGGAATTTCTGGACTGAATGGTAAATTTAAGCCAGGCATGGTGGCACACACCTGTAATCCCAGTACTTGTGAGGCTGAGACAAAAAGATCGTAGGTTCAAGGACAGCCTCGGCAGTACAGCGAGATTCAGCAACCTAGTGAGACCGTGTTTCAAAACAAAAAATAAGACAGGGCTGGGAGTATAGCTCAGAGGTAGAATGCACCATGATCAATCCCCAGTATCACACACAAAGAAAAGACTGGTAAATTTATATCTAAGTGTCTAAGAAACTGCCTCGTTGCTACCTAAAGTGGCTCAGCTTCAGTTTACCACCCACAGACTCAGCATTCTAAGTCTCTAGTTTCTGGGCTGCAGCAGGGTCATTGGGTGTGAAGCACTTAGCACGGTGTAGTACTCATGGAAAGAGCAATGAGATGACACTCCTAAGCTAGCGAAATTAGCCTCTGCCTACCGGACTAGCTCCTTCCTTACACTCAGCCCCCTGAAAGCAGAGATTGTCTTATTTGAGTCTTTATTCCCAGAGTCTCTTGCCCATGGCACATGTGTAGTCAGTGAACGGATAAGGAAACTCAGATGCAGGACACTCTGGAGAAAAGGGGCTCAGCCCTGTTCCAGAGGCAGAGGAGAGGTTCCTGCCCAGTGCTTCCCGCAGAGCTCTGTGGAAGAGGTAGCAAGTGAGCAGGGCCGTGCAGGCTGCCCTCTGCGGGCATAGGATTACCCACAAAGACTCCTCTCTGACCTCAAGGCAAGGCACATGACATAGCCCACCTTGACAAAACGCCAAGGTTCTTTCTTTTCTTTCCAGGAGTGAGGGTGAATGATGGAGAATATTCCTGCCTGTTTTCCTGGTTACCTGGCAAAAAGTCAAGCGACCACCCTCCAAGGACACCCAAGCTAACTCCCCTGTCCAGCATGCCCCTCCCTCCCAGCGTCCCCCTGCAGGCACCGGAGGACCACAGGCTGCTTCTCCTTAGGATGCCCCTTCGCACACTGCACATCCTCCAGCCCGGTCACTGTCTTCTGATGGGCTCCCTGCATCTCCTCTGTTCTGAGATTTGTGCTCTGGCCATGCCAGTGCCCTCGACAGAGTGCTGTGGGGCGACTGGCGGTGGCACATCACGGCTCTTGGGGTGCTCATTCTTTGCCTGCTTCTCTTCACTTCTCCCGCACCTCTCCCAAAAGTGAGGTAGGAAAGCCAGGTGTGACAGTACAAGCCTGTGATCCCAGTACTTGGGAGGCTGAGACAGGACTGCAGGTCTGAGGCCAGCCTTAGCAACATCCTGAGATCCTGTCTCAAAATAAAAAACGGGGAGCGCTGAGGGGTATAGCTTAGAGGTAGAATGCCCCTGGCCTCAATCCCCAGTACAAAGAAAAATGGAGGTAAAGAAAATGTCCGTGGCCCAGGAACACCTCTAGCCTGATTTACAGGCTTGGGCTGGAATGCACCAGCGTTCCCCTGTCCTCCAGTGGTCAGGGTCAGCGAGAGAACTCTGTACCAGCGGTGGTCATACCCGCCACCTGCTCCCACCTTTCACATCTGCTCCGAAGCCTGCTGCCCACCAGCCCCAGCAGCTCCAACAGCTGGAGGGGCTGTGGCTGGGGGAGGTGAATTGCAAGGGAACATTAGCATCCCGGAGGGCAATTTCAGAATCAACTCATCACATTGCCAACTCAACAGCAAACCAACCGCACGTTTAAGGAAATCTGTGGAATGTGTGCAATTAATTAAAGGGCAAGTCTCAAGTCAGACTAAATACTGGAAATCAGGAACCGGAGTCCAAGACCCTTTGTGATCGGAAGGGGGAACTTCCCGATTTGATTGCAGAAAGCAATTTACTTCAATTAGCAGTGACATAAACAGGGTGATTGCTTAATAGGAGTACTGTATCTCTAAGAAATAAACAGCCTGAATTGCATCCCTTACCAGTATGTTAGCAGCACAGGATTGTTTTCCCCAAGACAGGTTTGATTAACTCTTTAGGGGCCACCCCCAAGCAGATCCCGTCACATCCCTGCAAGGCCCTGACGGGTGCTGTGTGTGTGGTGTTGATCAACTTGCTGCTTTTGCTTTTGAGTCTTTCCATCCTCTCAATAATCTTGTGAGAGATGCATCACTACACTTATTTTAACAGATGGGTGTTGGAAATAAATTTTCATAGTGCCATAAGAAAAGACACAGGTTCAAAAGTGGCTCAGCAAGGCAATTTTACATTTTGCAAAAAGGGGATTCTACCACCAGTATGGTCAGGTGTGTGAGAACAAAATGGCAGAAACCTGCTGGGTCTTTTAGCCCCAACTCAAGGTTCCTGTGCTGTGCTCCTGTTGGTGGGATCGTAGCCACACAATCTTTATGCCATTGGCTGGGGAGGATGCCAGGGGAGGGGTTGGCACTTGGCAATTTCCAGGAAATGCTAGCTTTACAAAAGAATAAAAACGCATATGAGGTTATAAAATTTTTAATTTTCATTTTTTTTGGAACTGGGGATTGGGATACCCCAGGGTATTAGAATACCCCAGGGTATTCTACCTCCAAGCTACACCCCCAGCCCTATTTTATTTTTATTTCAAAACAGGGTCTCACTGCACTGATGAGAGTATGTACTTGCTGAGGCTGTCCTCGACCCTGCAATCCAACTGTTTCAGCCTCCCCAATACTGGGATTACAGGACTGTACCACCATGTCCAGCTCAAAATGGTTTTACAAAGTGGCTATTTCTTTGCTGGAAAAGATCTAATATAGTCTCACATGGAGAAAATGAAGCTCAGCAAATTCCAGGGGTGATCTTTTAAAATACAAATCCAATCATGTCACTCATCTGCTTGAATCAGAACCCTCCTGCGTCTTTCAAGCTCTTTGCTCCAGCCTTCGATGCCCAGTCTTCTCTACTCAAGACACTTTCCATTTGCTGGCCACCCTTTCTGCTCCATGGCCACGGCCTGTTCCTCTAGCGTATTCAGTCCTCCCCATCTCAGGGCCTTTGCACATGCTGTTGCCTCTGCCTGGGACACTCCTCCCCCAGTCTGTGCAGAACTGACATCTCCCCTCCAGCTCTCGGGGCAAGCCTTGCCTCCTCCCAGAGGCCTCCTGCCTCTGCATCATTGTTCAGCTCCCTCTTGGCGTTTGAGCCAGCCCTCAGCATTATCCAAAATCACCTTGTCCATTGTGAATATATTTCTTGTTTGCATCACTCCTGGAATGTAAGCTGCTGTTTGTCCTGTTCAACGTACAGGGCCGAGGGTACAGCAGGGGTGTGTGGAAATCTGCCTAGTCAAGGAAGTATCATCCTGTTTTGATAGACATAAGGAAGGTGAGGTTCCGAGCAGTTCAGCCACTTCACAAACTCAAACAACTGGCAAATGGCAGCGCTGGGCATCAGGCAGAACTTCTTCCCAGGAGGCCACAGTCCTGTTGAGATGCCCCTGCCCTCACCCCTCTCCCCACCACCTCCTCAACCCCTACCTGCCCCGCACCGAGAAGCAGGCACCCATGCCGCGAGCCGTGAGAGCGTGAGGACCACTGCCCCTGAGTGCCTTCTCTCCCTGCCCAAACTCCCCCAGTGGTGGGGGGCCTCCCTTCCTAAGAATGCAAACTCCACACGCAAAGGACTACGACCCACTCCCTCTGGATCCACACCTGGAAGGATTTAGGTAACGTACTAGGCTCCTCTTAAGACATGTCCCTAGCCCTGGGCCGTGGAGACACTGCAAAGGTTGTCTGGAGGAGCTTGAGCGGCCCCAGAGCCCAGCCCAGCCCCAGCCAGAGTCCACTCCTGACCATCTCCCCACACTGCCTGGTGGGTGGGACCACAGGGAAGGCTGGGCAAGCCGAGATCGGTTGCAGGAGAATCCAGCCACCAGGGGAGGAAGACCTGGGAGAGAGCTGAAGTCAGCCGGTGGGGCTGACTGCAAAGCAGTGCTCTGCCCCGGACCCTGGCATTCAGCCCCTGTCTTCACAGGGCCCCCAGACATCACACTCCTGCTTGGCTGTGCTCCCTTGAACAGGGCCTTAACCTCTCTGAGCTGCTTCTGGGTTGATGAGAAGATTGCCACACTCACCCTGCCTATAGTGCTGGGGTTTAAATAAGAAAAGGAAAGGGCACATGTCCCGCAAAGTGTAAAATACAAAATACACTAAGGCTGTACTCTCGTTCTGGCCCAAGTAGAAAAGAGATTTAACCTTCATTAAACATCTACCATCAAAAGTGGGGTTTCCTGTGCCCATTGGACAGATAAGGAAATTGAGACTCACACAGCAGCCGGCCTCCGGCTGCTGAGCACAGAAGCTGATGTTGAAATCATTGTTTGTGTTGAATGTGTCCAGCCAGGATTTGGAGACAGGAAGCCCAGACTGGATTCAATGAGATAAAATATTGGGGGTGAAAAGCGGTGCATGGGGAGGTGAGGGGTCCAGCAGCAGGAGGGAGAACGGAGGTGGCCAGACCACAGGACTGCCATGGCTTGGGAAAGGGTTTTATGGTTTGGTTCCAAGTCATAGTAATAGTGCACTGAAAGGGCAATGTCTTTAAAAGCTGCCTTAGCGACCAGGTACACAGACACTTGGGGGAAATCCCAGGTAGTTGGAGGCTGAGGCAGGAGGACACAAGTTTAAGGCCAGCTTGAGCAACTTAGTCAGACCATGTCTCATAATAAAATTTTTTTTTTTTTTTTTTTGGTGGTACTGGGGTTCCTGGAAGCCCTTCTTCCTCCAGGCTACACTCCCAGACCTATTTTATATTTTTGAAACAGGGTCTCTTATGCCAGCGCGGCTGGCTACGAACCTGCGTGATCTTCCTGTCTCCGTCTCCCAAGCGCGGGGATTACAAGCGTGCACCACCACGCCCGGCTAAAAAAAAATTTTTTTTAAAGGGCTGAGAATGGAGCTCCACAGTAGGGTGCTTATTTAGCATGTGTCAAGCCCTGGTTTCAAGCTGGGCGTGGTGGTGCACACTTGTAATCCCAGTACTTGGGAGGCTGAGACAGGAGGATGGCACAACCAGCCTCAGCTATTAAGTGAGGCTTTCAGCAACTTAATGAGACCCTGTTTCCAAATAAAGTATTGCCGGGTGTGGTGGCGCATGCTTGTAATCCCTGCACTTGGGAGGCTGAGACAGGAGGATCGCACAGGTTCGAAGCCAGCCTCAGCTACTTAGTGAGGCTCTCAGCAACTTAGTGAAACCCTGTTTCCAAATAAAAATATAAAATAGGTCTGGTATAGCCCGGAGGTAGAAAGCCTCTGGGTTCCACCCCTAGTATCACAAAACAAACAAACAACAAAAAAACCAAATAAAGTATAAAATAGGTCTGGGACTATAGCCCGGAAGTAGAAAAGCCCCTGGGTTCTACCCTCATTACCATAAACAAGCAACACCGGGTTCAATCTCCAACACTATTTAAAAAAGAAAACAACAAAAAACACCCCTGGCAGTGTTGGAAGGTGGCCGCTGAGGGGTTACAACACCACAGGACAGCCAGGGACACGGGAGGGATGGCTGAGCTGAAGGAAGGGACCACTGATTAGAGAGATACTTAGAAAGTAGAGTCGGCGGGACTGGAGGCTGGAAATGCTTTGCAAAGGGAGGGGGGGGCAAAAATCCAGGGCCGGTCGCCTTCTTCTTGCTGGGGACATTTAAACACTTTTAAGAAGATCCTGAACCAAGTGGATAAACACGGACAGCTCCTGAAAACAAGTCTCATTTATGCCTTCGGGGGACAGGGATGTCGGCGCCTCTAACCTGATTGGCTACAGCCACTCCACTTCTTTCTTTAATTAGGCTCCTCATTAAGACCCTCCGCTGTTAATTATTCCCAGCCTCCTGGGTGGGACGGGGCCTTCACTCTTAAGATTCCGGCCTAGCACTGTCTTCAGGAATGCCTCAACATGGCTTTGCTTACGCCTTGGCGCCAGGCTCGGGCCTCGGGGACTCGGATTCTTCCCCCCTGACTGTCGGGATTGAAAATGGAGTCCTGTTAAATGTTTCCCAAGGAGCTTAAGTGTCACTTCTCCCCTGAGGCCTGCCCCGACTGTGCTACAATGGGAATCCTGCCTCTCCATCTGGGTTCTCAGGGCTTGCTTTCTTCATTCATAGAAGCTATCACAAGTCACCAACTAGACTCACGTGCTGTCCTTCCCCACCAGGCCAGGCCCTCCCCAAGGGCAGGGACTGCAGCACCCAAGTGCACTGCAGGCACCTAGTAGGTGCTTTGTAAAATTCAAGGCACCTGACCAGGGCTTAAAAGTGCCCACTCAGTCCTTCCTCTCCCGTACAGTCTTCCTTACAGGCTCCAGAGCTATAACTTCCACTGACCTCTTGTCCATAGCCCCAGCTCCTCTCTTTCCTCACCTGTCTCTGCCATTTTTATTTTTATTTTTGGCAGTACTAGGGATGAAACCCAGGGGTACTCTACCTCTGAGCTACACCCCTAAACCTATTTTTATTCTTTATTTTGAAACAGGGTCACTAAGTTGTGGAGGGCCTCACTAAGTAGCTGAGGCTGTCTGTGAACCACGATCCTCTGGCCTCAGCCTCCCAAATGCTGGGATTACAAGCGTGCGCCTCCACGCCCCGCCGGCTGTCTCTGTCATTTTGTTCCCAAGGGATTTATTAGTCTCACCATGCACCTGCATCATGTCGCTGAAACCAAAGAGGTTTCTCATAACATAAAAAGAAGCCAGGCATGTATTTATTTATTTGTCTATTTATTTCCTTTTTTTTTTTTTTGGTACTGGAGATTGAGCCCAGGGGTATTCTATACCTGTTACATCCTCGGCCCTTTTTGAAGCAGGGTCTCACTAAGATTTTAAGGTTGGCTCAAATCTGTGATCCTCCTTGTTAAGTTGGGTCCTGCACTCATGTGACTTTGTGTCACATGACCTCTGCAGGGCAAGGGAGGGGCGGAAACCCCCGCGAGAATTGGGCGTTCCCACGAGTAAAACCCCCATCTCGCGAGATGCATGCCTTTAAAAGGAGAGCCCGCGTCCTCTAGCTTCGGACAGGCGCGTGGGCCCCACGGTGCCTCGCCCTGATCCCCGGGAGAGCCGTGCCATTAAAACTTTACATGCCATGTGTACCGGACCTCTCTCGTGTTTTTCACACTCCGCCGTACTCACTTATTTTTATTTTACTCGCATTTAATTTTTTATTTTACTTATCATTTGGTGCCGAACCGGGAGAACTCTTGGGTCCCTCCCCATTTTTTTCCTTTTTTTTTTTCTGTTTTCTCTTTTTATTTTTACTCTCTTTTTGAGCCCCGGACTCTCCGACCCGCCAGCAGCTGACTGCGAGGTCCCACACCAGCGCTCCGCTTGCAGGCGTTGCTCCCACCACTGCCGCCGCTGCCGCCCCGTGCCTGCGTGGACTACCTCCTGCACGGGCCAGGACCTCTGCCTGCCGCTTGGACCTCCTAAAACCGCCGTTCCCGCCTGCCCACGCCGCCCGCCGCTGGAATGGGACCGCGCCGCCCGCGGACTGCGCCACACCGCGCGCCTATGTCTTCTCCGCGCCTGGCGTTGCTTAGACCCGCCTGCCGGGGCCGCCTGCCTCCTCCATCTAGGCGGCCGCCACTCTGCTAAACAGCCCCCAGCCCGCCAAGTCCAGCCCGCGCTCCAGCTGGTTCCTCCACTCGGACTCGCGCCCTGGCGCCCTTCACCCTGTGCCTGCCCACCCCTGCTGCCTGGGCCTGGCCATTCCGGTAAGCAGCCACATGGAATTACTGGGGAAGGGGGGTCGCCAGCTTTGGCCCGCCATCTTGCACACGTGGAATCACTGGGGGGCCGCCATCTTGGCCCCACCATCTTTAACCCCTCCCACCTCATGGCCTCACTGGAGGCCTCGCCATCCTTAACCCCTCCCACCTCATGGCCTCACTGGAGGCCTCGCCATCCTTAACCCCTCCCACCTCATGGCCTCACTGGAGGCCTCGCCATCCTTAACCCCTCCCACCTCATGGCCTCACTGGAGGCCTCGCCATCCTTAACCCCTCCCACCTCATGGCCTCACTGGAGGCCTCTCCATCCTTAACCCCTCCCACCTCATGGCCTCACTGGAGGCCTCGCCATCTTTAACCCCTCCCACCTCATGGCCTCACTGGAGGCCTCACAATCTTTAATCCCTCCCACTTTCCACTCCTAACCAATCCTAGGAGTCGGCGGCCATCTTTCCGGCCCGAGCCAGGCAGCTTGGCACTTGCTCTGCCTGCCAACGGCCTGCGCGGGCCAGGACCTCTGCCTGCCGCTTGGACCTCCTAAAGCACCGTTCCAGCTTGGTTCTCCGGTCACCGCCGGGACCTCTGGCCGGTTTGCCCCACCCGCCCCGAGCCAGGCTCACTGGCGGTGCTCCTCGGGGCCCAGCCTCAGCGTCTGGCGCGTGCCTGGAAGCCATTTTGTCTCCACGCCGCCTGCCCGGCAAGCCATGCCGCCTGCGCACCCCCACTGATCCCACCTGCGCCAGCCACCAGTGCCGTCCACACCAGCCACCGGCATCCACGAGCCCCAGCTCCACCACACTCCCAGCAGCTTCTCAGCGCTTCTGTCGCAGCCAGCGCTGGCTGGCAACACTTCACTCCGGTAAACTGCCTCCTTCCCTTGGTTAGCGGGTTCCGGACTTGGGTCTTCCGGTCCACTGGGACCCAAAAATCCAAGCGCTTGATGACCCATTGTCCCCCGGTCCACTGGGACCACGCTGCGGATGACCAGGTCATCCTCCGGTTTTGAGAAGGAATGAAGACGTTCTTCCCTATCTCTTAACCTCTGTTTCCGAACGATTGAGCAGGGAAATCGGGGACGCCCATTTCCTGTTCTTCGTTTCCGCCCGCGAACCAATTATGGGGAGTCGAACCTTTATACTAGCAGATGCCCTGAGAGCCTGTCTGCCTTGATACGAGTTGGGAAATAGGTTGCGGTGGCCCAGGAATAGTTAGGAACTTTTATAAGCGGTCTGGTATCCCTCCAAATGCTCTCCCCCATCAGCTTCCATTTATTTTCCTGCCAGCTGCCATTTTGTGATGGCGCATAGTCACTGCCTGGTGATGTCACAGTCACCATCTTGGCCTGCGCCAGACTGCAATTTTGCTGGGTGGCCCGCTCGGGCGCGCCCTAGGTGCTGCGGGAAACGACAGGCCGGGGCTGGGGCGACACTCTCTGTCTGCCCGTGCGGAGTCCGCGTTGCCATTCTTGCTGGACACCCGTCTCGGGACTTGCTCTTTGTGAGTATAGGTCCGTCGCAGCTGACAGAACCTTAACATAGCATCTAAGTTTTAATTCCAGAGAGAAACAGGCGGAAATGGAGCATACACTCCGACTTTGCCAAAAAGCAGATCCCTGGTAGCTGCCCTTCGGCTGGCGGTGGCGGCTCAGCCCCCTGGAGCGCCACCTAGGTGTGGAGGACTGCAACAACAACTACCTCCAGGAGCCTGCCTCAAGTGGGGCAAAGCCACGCCTACCAATCAGACTGCTCGGCGTGTGGCCAGGAGGGCCACTGGAACAGTGCCCTTGGAAAAGGGTGAGCCCCAGGTGCCTCAACACAGGGGGAGCACCTTTCCAGACCAGGCCCCGCCGCTGGCCCTACTCAGCCTGGCTGAAGACTGATGGCTCCTGGATCCCTCAACCTCCATCCTCTTTGCCAGCTCAGGGTAGCTCTCCAGGTACTGAGTAAGCCAGTCTCCTTTTTGGTCGCCTGCTCAATCTCATGATTTGTTTTTTTCTTTAATAGCCCTTGCCTGTTCAAGCCTCCTCAAGCGCACATCACTAAGCTGTCCAGGGTAACCTCCAATTCGCACTGCAGCTATGCACCCACCTGCACCCCCTTCTGGGGGACTGAACTCCTGACTCCTCCCGGCCTGGGGCCCCTGACGACGCCCCTTGACAGCAGGAAGAAGCTAGAGGGTCCAATCGTCATCCATTATCCCTACCATCTAAAGGCCGGAATGTTAAGTTGGGTCCTGCACTCATGTGACTTTGTGTCACATGACCTCTGCAGGGCAAGGGAGGGGCGGAAACCCCCGCGAGAATTGGGCGTTCCCACGAGTAAAACCCCCATCTCGCGAGATGCATGCCTTTAAAAGGAGAGCCCGCGTCCTCTAGCTTCGGACAGGCGCGCGGGCCCCACGGTGCCTCGCCCTGATCCCCGGGAGAGCCGTGCCATTAAAACTTTACATGCCATGTGTACCGGACCTCTCTCGTGTTTTTCACACTCCGCCGTACTCACTTATTTTTATTTTACTCGCATTTAATTTTTTATTTTACTTATCACTCCTGTCTCAGCCTCCCAAGTATTAGGATTATAGGCACAAAGCGTCTTTTCTTTTTTCTTTTTTTCTTTTTTTTTTTTTTTTTGGTGGTACTGGGGTTCCTGGAAACCCTTCTACCTCCGGGCTACACTCCCAGACCTATTTTTATATTTTCATTTGGAAACAGGGTCTCTTAAGCCAGCACAGATGCCTTCGAACCTGTGCAATCCTCCTGTCTCCGCCTCCCAAGTGCGGGGATTACAAGCGTGGGCCACCACGCCCAGCTTGAAGCCTCTTTTCTTGTTAATATGATAATTCCCAAAGGATTACTGCAAGTATAATTGGTTTCATCAAGGACCATAAATAACAGGCACTGTGTTTGGAGTTGTCCAGACCAACATAGTCTCTGACCTCTGTTAGAGCGCACAACCTAGTGGGCTCTCAAAATCATTTCTTTTCCTTGTTTTTTTCTTTTTGGGGTATTGAACCCAGGAATATTCTACAACCTGAGCCCTATTTTATTTTGAAACAGGGTCTGGCTAAGTTGTGGAGGACCTCACTAAGTTGATGAAGCTGGCCGTGAACCTGTGATCCTCCTGTCTCAGCCTCCCAAGTACTGGGATTACAAGTGTGTGCCACCACACCCAGCTTCTCAAAATCTTCTCTAAGAACCATTTGTCCCCCAGAGGAGGCCTCTGTGACCAGGGGACCCAACTCTTTTCCTTTCTTAACTGCTTGTGGCAATTTTCAAGTTCCCCAAAGAAGGAATTCATGCAGTAAGTTCACATCCCCCAACTCTAGGCCACAAGGATGCTAGGAAGTCCCAGTCCTTTGGTTCATTCATGGCGAGACCTTGAGCACATGACCTCTCATAGCCTTACTTCTTTGCTTGCAAGTGGAGATCAAAGGCTCTCATCCACCTGACATCATGATGCATGCCTGTAATGAAACAAGAGGATCACAGGTTCAAAACCAGCCTCATCAACTTAGTGTTTTTAAAAAAAATCACTAAGAGACCCTGTTTCAAAAAAAAAAAAGAGTTGATGTTAAAAAAAAAAGTGGACTTCCGGGAAGATGGTGACGGAGAAAAGCGGGGCTTACGAGCCCCGCTAACAACCAATCTCTATTACCACAAAATCAGCACCTTTCATAGCCAGAAAACACCATCAGCAGAGGAACAAAAAATGTAATTACAAGGGACAGAGAAAAAGAGGGCTGGAAAAAAGAGACACCAGAAAGAAACCAGACCGCAGTGCTGCAGCCGGAGGTGTGGCGCGGAATGGCGCGGACGCCATCTTCCCTTGCAGCACCAGGCTCCAGAGAGGAGGGGGACTCAGAACAGAGCTCAGAGCCACAAGGGAGATACGCTGGCCTCACGGCCGAGGACGTGACAGTAGCCGGCGGCAGTGGCGAAGTCACCGGACGGTACCAGACCAACACACTCAACAGCCCACCAGGTTCCAGAGAGGAGCGGTGGACAGTGAGCCGAGGTGAGCCGCTGCGGATCAGCCGGGCGGAATTCGGCAGATTTTTCGGCGCAGGGAGCATCTAAAGCTCCCAGTGGCTGGGCTCAGCACACCCTGCAGGAACCCAGAGCAGACCTCAAAACCAGAGAAGAAATACGCCAGCCTCACAGCTGAGGGCATGGCAGCGGCTCCATATTGCCACCAGCGGCGGCGGCAGCAGCGAATTCACCAAGTCCACTACAGCTCCATCAGCACACTCAACAACAGTGAGTCAAATTGCAGCCCCTAGAGGAGAAATCCCAATACGGCACTTCCAGGGACTTGACCCAGTGGGGGAGTGGCGGTGGCAGAGATATCACACCATAGGAGAACGCCCAACCTGGCACCCCTCCATGGTCTAAAGCAGCCTCGATTGACTCCCTGAGTCTGAGACTTTGCGATACAACCCAGTAAAGGAGTAGTGGGGACTGAGATACCACAGACTTGAGATCCAGAGAACCTTAAGTGAAGTCGTAGTGACCCAAGTGAAGAACCCAGAGAAGGCACAAACTTCCGAAATCATGGGAAAGAGGAATAACAATGGAGCAATGAATGCCCACAACCCCACAACATCAGAACCTGATAAAATTCAGAATTTCAGAGATTTCTAGAAGATCAAATCAGGAAAATAACTGTAGAAATAATAGAGGTGTTTCAAAAAGAATTCAGAGAGAGCCAAAAAGAGATAAAGGATGCAATTAATGAAGTAAAGTCCTCAATTCAAAGCACAAACAACCGATTAGACCACATGGAGAATAGAATCTCGCTCTTAGAAGATGATCACTCCAAAAATGAACGCATAGTTTCTAATTTAGAAAAAAATAATCCGACAGCAGGAATCTGACACTGAAGAAATATGGGCCCATTTTAAGAGAGCTAACCTAAGAATAATTGGAATAGAGGAGGGAAAAGAAAGTGAAACCAAAGGGATCAACAATCTCTTCAAGGAAGTAATAGCAGAAAATTTTCCAAACATAGAGCAAGAGGTCGATACACAGGTCCAGGAAACTTATAGAACTCCCTTTAGACAGGATCGGAGAAGAGGATCCCCATGTCACATAATTGTCAAAATGACCAATGTGGAAGCCAAGCAGAGAATTTTAAAGGCAACAAAAACAAAGGGCCAAGTGACATTCAGAGGCAAACCAATTAGAATCACTCCAGACTTCCCAAACCAAGTCATGAGAGCCAGAAGGGCTTGGAGTAACATATTCCAAACTCTGAAAGAAAACAACTTCCAGCCAAAGATTTCCTACCCAGAAAAACTATCTATCAAATTAGATGGGGAAATAAGAAGCTTCCATGACAAACAGAAACTGAAGGAATTTATGTCTTCAAAACCAGCGCTAGAGAAAATACTCAAAGAGATTAATTACAAAGAAGAAATAGGTAATACACACCAGAAACAGAGAAACAAGATTTTCCATCCAACAGACAACTAAGATTGGTTATCTGTGAAGATTCATTATTTATGTTAGTCTTTTACCTATCTCTAAATTGTATTGTTTGCTTTTATTTTTGCTAATTTTTAGGATTTCTATTTGGAATATTAAAATACCTTCAGATATAACATTTGGAAATATTTTATCCCATTCTGTCAGTAACTTTTAACTCTGTTTACACTGTCTTTGGATATACAATATTTTTTTATTTTTTAGGGAGTTTGTATACTCTTCTGTTGCCTGTGCCATTGAAATCATATCCAAGAAATCACGGCTAATTTCATTGTTGTGAGGTTTAATGACCCAGATTTTCTTCTAAAACTTTATAGTCTTAAGATTTATATTTAGGTCTTTTACCTATTTTGAGTTAATATTTGTATATGGTGTTAGGTAAGGGTCCAATTCTATTCTTTTTCATGTAATTATTATTTTTCAACAATATTTAGTTAAAAGATTATTATTTCCTCCACCAAATGTTTGTAGAAACCTTGTCAAAAATAACTTGACAATATATGGAAGAATTTATCTCTAGGCTTTTATTTAACTCCAATGGTTTATACATCTGCCTTTATAACAGTACTACACTGTTTCAATTATTGTAGCTTTATATGGCTTGAAATCAGAAAATATACATCTTCTAGCTTTGTTCTTTTTCGAGATCGTTTGGGTATCTAGAGTCCATATTCCATATTAGGATAGATTTTTTTCTGAAAAATAAATAAGTAAATGTATGATAGTTTCACCTAAAAAAAATATTCTCTGGTAAGAAAGAAAGCAAAAAGAAATACTGAAATGTTATCTTCAAGTCATCAAAAGCTTGGTATCAGACAAATGAAACTGTTATATAAGATTACCATTGTTTATTTTGGATAAATTGCTATAATACTAGATGTCAACCACTAAGCCAAGCATGGGAAGGAGGGATGGGGAGGGAACAAGGTGGTGATCGGGTAGGGGCTAACTGGGCGATGTGTGCATGTATATCTACAAAAGTTTTTTTTTTTAATCCTAATATGATGTATGAATACAGTGCACCAATAAAAAAAAAGTGCACACCTGTAATACCAGTACTTGGGAGGCTCAGATTAGGAGAATCATGGGGTTTTTGTTTGTTTGTTTTGTTTTTTTTTTGGTAGTACTGGGGGTGGAACCCAGAGGCCTTCTACCTCTGGGCTATACTCCCAGACCTATTTTATATTTTTTTAATTTGGAATTAGGGTCTCACTAAGTTGCTGAGGGCCTCACTAAGTAGCTGAGCCTGGCTTCGAACCTGTGCGATCCTCCTGTCTCAGCCTCCCAAGCACAGGGATTACAAGCATGCGCCACCATGCCTGGCTTGGATCATGGGTTTGAAGACAACCTCAGCATTGTAGTGAGACTTTTAGCAACCTAGCAAGACCCTGTTTCAAAACAAAAAATAAAATAGGGTCCTCATCCCACAGGTTTGCTAGAAGGATTAAATGAGATGATAATGATGATAATTATTACTAATACTTTTTGAGCTTTTACTAGTGCCGACAGTATGCAAGAGCTTTGCCTGCATTATCCCACTTAATCTTCCTAACAACTCCCTTAGGGAGGCTATACTCACCCAATTTAGAGATGAGGAGGACAGGTTGCATGGTTGCAACTACCGACCTGTGGTGCCTCCCGGCAGCAGCGCGGCTTGAATGGTGTCTCTTATTTAACAGCTGGGGCTTCCGGTACTAGCCTCTCCAAGCTCTGACTGTTGTCTGGGATGGGCTTGTGACAGTCCTGCAGCCAGAACCTCCCAACCTCTTTCTGTTTGACTCCTCAATTAGCATCCTTACAAAAGCTCAGAGCAGAACAGCCAGTGGCTGGGAGGCTGGCCTTTGCTAGGTACCCAGAGCTCAGTCCTGCTGAAGGCCAGATCCAAGCCTCCCTGGACAAGCTGAGTGGCCATGTTGCCACAGCAGACTAATTCTGTTCTCCCTGTGGCCTCCCTCCTACCTGCTGGTACCAGTGAATCAAAACAGCAGGGGGTTGCGAGGTAACTCCTGTACCACAGGATGAGCAGGACTCCATTCCAAACAAAACAATAGTATGAGATCATTCATTATAATATTTAGCTCCCAGAGAAAACCACTGGGAGCCCCGTCCAAACCACAGACAGCTTCGGCAGCCCTAGCCTCCTCTTCCGGTTACATAAGCTTTGCAGGGAAATAAATACCAGCTCATCTTGAAGGAATTTTAAGGACTAATAAACCTCAACCAGTCTGTGCAGAGAGGGCTCCCTTCCCAGGGAGGGACTGCGGTTTCAGAGAGGAAGGACTGAGAAGGCTTTGGGGCAGGACTGGGACAGAGGCCTCCTGGGCCCTGCTGTGCGCGATTCTAAGAGAGGCTCAATCCTGCGGCTTCACATCCCCATGGCCAGCCATGCCCTGAGCCATCTCCCTAGGTGCCATAAAGATCTACTCTGTGTGTGTGTGTGTGTGTGTGTGTGTGTGTGTGTGTGCACGCGCGCATGTGTGCATGGGTCTGGTGATGAAACCCAGGAGCATTTGACCTCTGAGCTATATCACCTGTCCTATGTTTTATTCTTTATTTTTGAAACAGGGTCTCACTGAGTTGCAGAAGGTCTCACTAAGAAGCTGAGGCTGTCTGCGAACCGCGATCCTCCAGTTTCAGCCTCCCAAATGCTGGGATTACAAGCGTGCGCCACCACGCCGGGCTAGGATCTACTCTTTAATTGACTCATCTAGGTTCCCTCACTGGAAGTGTCCCTTACTGGAAGTGTTCAACCATTCAAACTAAGCTGCATGGCTTTAAGGACTTTTTAGTTCCAAGGTTGGGCTGTGATATTTAGGTTTTCAGGTATGAGAATTTACCCTTGGCACCCACAAAAGGCAGGACAGTAGAGGAGAAAGCCTTTGCATCTAGATCCTGGAGATCTTTTGCAGGTTGGGCTAGCTGGGTGACCTTGGGCAGGTCGCTTTTCTTTTTGTGTTTAAGTAAGGCAGGAATAACAATTACTCTCTTTTGTCTACCCCACCTGGTTGGGGGAAGGGGCAGATAAATTCAGGTGTGTGAAGCTGCCTTGCAAATTGTGAAGTGTTTCGCCAACAGTGAGATGCCGCAGACGTGCGAGCAGGCACTAAGCAGGGACAGTAGCTGTTTGCCTGCCGTGCTGGGATGGCCGCCGATCCACGGCAGGTCCTTCCACTGCCCTGTGTCTTGCGGGGAAGCAAATCACATGCACCAGGGTTAAAGCTGTAGATTCCGAGCTAGATTCCTAGGGTCTGAATCCTTGACCTCTCTGTGCCTCATTTGACTTTTGTATAATAGTACTGATCTTAGAGAGGTGTTCAGGAGGTTAAATAAATATAAGATGTATCAAGCGCTTTGGAACACTGGCTCAAACCAAATGCTACATAAGGCTGTGTGATATTGCTAGTAGTAATTAATAAGCTAATTAATTTAATTTTCTTCCAGTCACTGTCACTGATCAATCCTGGGGAAAAGAAATGAAGATGATAAAATTTTGCAAAGGATTAAAAAAAATGACTACCGTTTAACGAGCACTTATCATGTGCCAGACCCTGTGCCAACCATCTATGAGTATGATTCCATGTCACGTCTGTCCTTGTCCTTTCGGGAGCAGTGCTCTTGTGGCCACTCCACAGGAAAGGCGACCGAGCCTCTGCAAGGCCTGCGGCTCCTCTGAGATCATAGAGCAGGTGAGTAATGAAACCAGAGTTTGACACGAGTGCACTGGCACCAAGGCCTCTGGGGGCTGCAGCAGGGCTGGGTCCTGGTGACCTTAGTTCCTGAATAAGGGACTGAAAGAAAAAAGATGGAACACAATCGGTGACCCTCAGGCCATAGCCAGTGCCCGGCCACCCACAGGGGTCCTGGTGGCTCTGGTTTCCAAGGAGAGAAGGGCTGTCTTCAGGTCAAGGTGAGACAGCACAGGGTCTGAGGAGGTGTCAGGTGCAAGTGCAAGGAGAGGCCAAGTCCCACCCAGCTGTGGACAGAGGTTGGGGAGATACCCCGAGGGGCGTGTCTGGGCAGGTGGACCAAATGCCAGGAGGCAAGGCTGCCTCCTCAGGTCAGGCCAAGCCCAGGGAGAGGAAAAGAGTGACTGAGCTTAGCTGCTCAACCAGGGCTACCAAAGATCAAATCAGGCAGAGACCCAGGGCTAGAAGGGGAGCCCCAGCCTCAGAGTGCCAAGACCAAGCGCTTAGATTCCACTGCTCCTGCCTCCTCAGTGACTGAGTCCTCCTGGGTCCTCCAGCAAAGATCTGAGTGCTCCTGCACATCAAGAGCACCTGTGCATGCCTGTGATCCCAGTAACTCTGGAGGCTGAGGCAGGAGGATCACAGGTTCAAAGCCACCCTTGGCAACTTAGTGAGACTCTGTTTTAAAATAAAAAAGGGAAAGGACTGGGGATAAGATTCTTACTAACTGACAACACTCATAGAAAAAAAAAAAAAAAAAGCCGGGCGTGGTGGCGCACACTTGTAATCCCCGCTCTTGGTAGGCGGAGATAGGAGGATTATGCAGGTTCGAAGCCAGCCATGCTGGTTTAAGAGACCCTGTTTCCAAATAAAAATAATATAGCCGGGCGTGGTGGTGCACGCTTGTAATCCCCGCGCTTGGGAGGCAGAGACAGGAGGATCGCGCAGGTTCGAAGCCAGCCGCGCTGGCTTAAGAGACCCTGTTTCCAAATATAAAAAAAGTATAAGATAGGTCTGGGAGTGTCGCCCGGAGGTAGAAGGGCTTCCAGCAACCCCAGTACCACAAAAAATTAAAAAATTAAAAAAATAAAAATAATATAAAAAATTTGTCTGGGAGTATAGCCTGGAGCTAGAAGGGTTTCTAGGAACCCCAGTATCACCAAAATAAATAAATACATACATACATACATACATACATACATACATACATACATACAAAAATAAAAAGAAGAACTTGTTCAGTCCTCACTCCCCAGACTTCTAGACTTCCCAGGACACATGTAGGTAAGAATGTCCTGGGAAGGAATGGCGCTTGCTCTGCCTCAGGGACTGTGCTAAGCACTGCAGACTTCTGGGGATGTAGGAGCTTGAAGGGCTTGGTGTGAGGAGACGTCGTGGAGACTGGAAGCCCTAGGGAACTCCTGAATCAATGTGCCTCTGCTCCTTATTCTCCAGCAGGCTCCGAGTTGGTCGCTCCGTCTCCTTCCCCGGCTCCGGATCGCTGGCAGGAGGCTCACCAGCCAGCTATGTTGGGACCTGTCAACCCACCCAGCTCCCAGCGAGGCGCTCTCCCCACACAGGACGTCCTCCCCTATATGGCAGGAAGCAGCTGGCAGCTTGTTTTATGACCATCTAAAATCCAGGAGGAACCGCAAAACCACACTGGGCTGTAAACAGCCAGTCTTGAAGGAGGCTGAGCGGGGGTGCCTGGCATCTTCCTCCCAGGTGGGTTCCTGCTGTGCTCATCCAGGTGACTGCTTGGTTGGAGCAGCAGAGGCGTCTGCTTTCTGCCCACCAGGCGCTCTGACTTCCAGAGCCCCCAGCCAGCACAGCCAGCCTTCAGCCCAGGCTGACCCGAGAATGGGGAACGAGGGGTGGTGCCTGAGGGAGCTCAGAGGATCTGTAACCAACTGATGACTTGGAACTTGCTCTGGAGTCTTTTCACTGCTAACTTATAACTAAGGTGAAGAAACCAGGGGTTTGGGGAATTCTGGTGGCCAAAGGATGATGTGAGGGAAAAGTGACGGCATTCTCTGAAATTGTCTTTTTTCACGGGACATTATGTCATGGACGTTACCATGTCGGGAGAGACAGTTGTACTGCATTTGTCTTAATGTTGGTGAAATTTCCCGCCACCATTTTCCAGCTGTGAGATTTTGAGGGTGTGAGATAGACAGGTACCTGAACCTGTAAAAGTTAGGGCTTCTCCCCAACCCTCTTATTTCATCACATTCACAGTATTACAAATCCTAAGGTCTTAGCTTCTTCTGAGAGTAGCTCCCTAATCATTTTGGTGGCCCTGTCTTCTTCCTCCTTTTTTTCTTTTTCTTTTTTTTTTTAGGAACTGGGGATGAAACTCAGGGGCATTCTACCTCCAAGCTACACTCCCAGCCCTATTTTTATTCTTTATTTTTAAATAGGGCCTCACTGAGTTGCAGAGACCCTCACTAAGTACCCGAGGCTGGCTGCGAACCACGAACCTCCTATCTCAGCCTCCCAAATGCTGGGATTACAAGTGTGCGGCCCCCACGCCTGGGTTTTTTTTCTCTTCTTTTGATATAGGGTCTCACTGTGCTGCCTTAGCTGGCCTCAAACTTGCTATCCTCCTGCTTCAGTCTCATGTAAAACTCCAAATAAAGTCTGTAAGTCTAATTAACAGTAACATACCAATGTCAATTTCCTGGTTTGCTATTGTGCTGTAGTTATAAAAGGTGACACAGGGAAGAATATAACGGACAGACAGGAACTCTTGAGACTATTTTTGTAATTTATTGTAAATTTATAATTATTTCAAAATAAGCTAAAAATATTAAGTTAAGGGCAGTATAGGCAGCTCCAAATGTGTAGAAAATGTTAAAAGCTGTAAGCATCCAGGCAAGGAATTGTACAAGTTTGGTTGAAAGTGGTCAAGAAAAGCTTCAGTTCAACTGGTATTCACCCCGTGTTGCATGCCATGCACTGAGGGGGAATTAAAAAACCTTGGTCTTCTTATTCTCAAGAAATTAAGTAGGGATGGGGAGAAGGAACCATTGGCTGGGTCTGGGACCCAGAATACCCACTGTAAGCTAAATCTTGTCCAGGCCTCCACTTAATACCTGGACCCCTGAGTCCCACCTAACAAGGGAACTCTGATGACACTGTAGGTCTCTGGGGATCCAGGTCAACACTGACCCCGTGTCTGATAATCCTCAAACATCTGGGTGTTCCTGCTCCCCAGTGCAGAGTAGAGTGACCTGAATAAATGGGGAGAAGCACAGAGGTATTATTACTTGCTATGGTCTTATAGGGTTGTTTCTGGAGATCCAGCCATAGGGTGTGTGTGTCTGGCTGTGTGTGTGTGTGTGTTACTGGGGATTTAACAAGAGACATCGTACCTCTGAGCCATACTCCAACTCTATTTTATTTTTTATTTTTAAACAGGGTCTTGCTGTGTTGCTAAGGGCCTTGCTAAGTTGCTGAGTCTGGCCTTGTACCTGTAATTCTCCTATCTCGACCTCGATCACAGGCATTGTGTTTCCACACCTGGCTATTACTTCCTCCGCCACCTGCCATGGCAATTCTGACATTTCAGCTCTGCTTAACGTGGGCTTCGCTCTCTCCATGCCTCTGAGAGCATCCTAGAGGTAAGTTAGTACCGTCTCCTGGAGTCCTGAATCAGGAGAGTACACCAAAGTCAGACTCTTCCCCATCCTATTCTGTGATTGACAACCTCAGACTCAGGCCTATGTGTGCCCCGAGGGGCACCGCCCAGCTGGATCATGCAGGGATGATCCTGTGGGATGATCTCTTTCCTCCAGTATTAGGCCTATCACCTCCCCAGATGAACTATGCTATGACTGAGCCTTGGTCTTGGGCTCAGTAGCCAGGAGGAATGGCGGAGGCAGTTTCTGAGAAGTGCCTGCTGCCTTCAGGAGAGACATTTGCACTATCGTCCAACACAAAGGAGGGTGCTGTTTGAATTCCTTTGGTTTCCTTCTTTCACTCTGGCTAGAGTTTTTAGTACTATATTGAAAAGGAGTGGTGATAGTGGGCATCTTGTGAGCATCTTATCTTGTTTTAAACAGAATTCTTGCAGCTTTTCCCCATTAAATATGTTGACTTTGAGTTTATTGTATATTGCCATAATGATGTTGAAGTAAGTTCCTTCTATTCTGATTTTATGCATTTTTTAAACATGAATGGGTGTTAGGTCTTGTCAAATGCTTTTTTCAGCATCTATTGAGGTGATCATGTGATTTTTTTCCTTAGTTCTATTTATGTCATGAATTACATATATTAATTTTCATATGTTGAACCAGCCTTGCATCTCTGGGATGAAACCAGTTTGGTCAGGGCATATAATTTTCTTGATATGGTTTTGAATGTGTATTGCTAGTGTTTTGTTTAGACTTTTTACATTTATGTTCATCACAAATATTGGTCTTTAATTTTCTTTTCTTTTCTTTTCTTTTTTTTTTTATTTTTGTGTGTGATATTGGGGATGAAACCCAGGGGCTTTCTGCCTAGCCCTAATTTATTTTTTACTTTAAAATAAAGTCTTGTGGTTGCTGAGAGCCTAAGTTGCTGATGCTTGCTTCAAACCTGTGATCCTCTGGTCTCAGTCTCCCAAGTACTGGAATTAAAGGCATGTACCACAGCACCTGGCTGTAATTTTCTTTTCTTGAGATATCTTTATTTGGTTCAATATTAAAATGATACTTATTTCATAGAAAGAGTTTTTAAAATTCCATCTCTTTCTCTTTTATGGAATAATTTGTGAAGGATTGGATTTAGTTCTTCTATAAAGGTTTTGTAGAATTCAGCTAGAAATCCATCTGGACCTAAACTTTTCTTTGATTGAAGGCTTTTTATTGTCATTTCTATCTATCTTATTGCTTACTATTGGCTGGTATAGATTTGCTATATTCTCTTAGTACAGTTTAGGTAAGTTGTTTGTTTTGGGAGATTTCTCAATTTCTTCTGTGTTTTCCAGTTTATGGGAGTATAAATTTCCAAAATAGTTTCTGATGATCCTCTGGATTTCCCCACCGTCTGTGGTGATGTCTCCTCTTTCATATTTTATTTCCGCAAGTTGGTTCAATTCTTTCTTTTGGTTATGTTGATTAAGGGATTATTAATCTTGTTTATCTTTTTAAAAACAGCTTTTTATTTTGTTGATCTTTCATATTGTTGTTCTCATTTCATTAATTTCTTCTCTGCCTTTAATTATTTCCTATCTTCTACTGACTTTGTGATTAGTCTATTCCTGTTTTTTTGAATGCCTTAAGGTGTTTATTTGTGCTTATTAGGTTATTTATTTGGTGACTTTCTGTTTTTCTTATGTGGATACTCAGTGCTATAAATCTTCCTCTTAAAACTACCTTCAAAGTGTCCCATAAATTTTGATGTTGTTGTGATATTTTGATATGTTGTTTAATATTTTGTTGTGTCTCTATTTTCATTTACTTCAAGGAATTTTTTATTTCTCTCCTTATTTCTTTTATGAACTAGTCCTTATTCAAAAGTATATCATTCAATCTCCATATATTAATGTAATTCATTTGAGTCTTCTTGTTAATTTCTACTTTCATTCCATTATGATCTGAAAACAAACAATGAATTGTATTGCTTTTTTTAAAAAAATTTCCTGGTACTTGCTTTGTGGCAAAGAATGTGATCTATTTTGGAAACGTTTCCATGAGCACCTGAGAAGAATGTGTATTTAGCTATTATTGGTTGGAATATTCTGTACATGTCTATTAGATCTATTTACTTTTTAGTGTTCTTTAGGTCTGAAGAGTCTTTGTTGATCTTTTGTTTGGAAGATTGATCTAGTGGTGTGAGAAATGTATTGAAGTCTCACAATATTATTGTGTTAAGGTCTGTCTGAGTTGTAATGTCTCAAAGAGCTTGTTTTATAAAAGTGGATGTGCACATGTTTGAAGCATAAATGTTAACTATAATTATATCTTCTTGTTGGATCATTCTTTTTATTAGTAAGAAATGACCCACTCTATCGCTTCTGATAAATTTTCACTTAAAGTCTGCATTGTCAGATGTGAGAATTGCTAAGTCTGCTTGTTTTTTATCTCTATTTGCATGGTATATCTTTGTTGTTGTTTTTTTACAGACTTTTGCCTTTTTTTAAACCTATAAATATCTTTGCCTATAAGGCAAGTTTCTATATGCTGTTTCTATGCAAGCATCATAGACTGGCAATGTGGATTAAAGATCAAAACCCATCTATATGCTGTTTTAAAGATCATAACCCATCTATATACTGTTTCTATGCAGACAGCATATAGATGGGTTTGATCTTTAATCCACATTGCCAGTCTATGATGTTTAATCAGGGAGTTTAGATTGTTGACATTCAATGCTATGATTGAGAGATGCTTTTTATTTTCTGTCATTTTGAGTTATGTTTTCTTTTTTATAGAATGTGATTTCCCCTTTGCTTAGTTGCTTATCTGGTAGAATTCATTCTTTCTCTGGTTCTGGTGTTTTTGTTTGCTTGTTTGTTTGTTTTTTGGTGGTACTGGGGTTCCTGGAAGCCCTTCTACCTCCGGGATACTCTCCCACGGGCTACATTCCCAGACTTATTTTTTAACCGTTTCATTTGGAAACAGGGTCTCTTACGCCAGCGAGGCTGGCTTCGAACCTGCGCGATCCTCCTGTCTCCGCCTCCCAAGCGCGGGGATTACAAGCGTGCGCCACCACGCCCGGCTGGTTCTGGTGTTTATTTCTTGTTTTTTCTTTGTGTTTTATTTCTTTAGGTATTTTCTCTAGTGCTGACTTGGTAGTCATAAATTCTTTTAGTTTCTGCTTGTCTTAGAAGGTTTTTATTTTTCCATCAGTACCAGGGATGGAACTCAGGGGCATTCTACCTCCAAGGTACACCCCCAGCTCTATTTTTTATTTTATTTTTATTTTTATTTTTATTTTTATTTATTTATTTATTTATTTGGTGGTACTGGGGTTCCTGGAAGCCCTTCTACCTCCGGGCTACACTCCCAGACCTATTTTTACATTTTCATTTTGGAAACAGGGTCTCCTAAGCCAACGCGCGCGGCTGGCTTCGAACCTGCGCGATCCTCCTGTCTCCGCCTCCCAAGCGCGGGGATTACAAGCGTGCGCCACCACGCCCGGCTATTTTTTTTTTTAATTTTTAAAATGGGGTCTCAATGCCGGGCGTGGTGGCTCACGCTTGTAATCCCCGCGCTTGGGAGGCGGAGACAGGAGGATCGCGCAGGTTCCAAGCCAGCCGCGCTGGCGTAAGAGACCCTGTTTCAAAAATATAAAATAGGTCTGGGAGTGTAGCCCGGAGGTAGAAGGGCTTCCAGGAACCCCAGTACCACAAAAAAAAAAAATAAATAAATAAATAAAATAAATAAAAATAAAATAAAATAAAATAAAATGGGGTCTCACTGAATTGTGAAGGGCCTTGCTAAGTAGCTGAGGCTGTCCGTGAACCACGGTCCTCCAGTCTCCGCCTCCTGAATGCTGGGATTACAAGTGTGTGTCACGATGCCTGGCCTCTCCATCAATTCTGAAAGATATCTTTACTGGATATAGCAGTCTTGGTTGGAAGTTGCTTTCTTTCAGTGTTTGGAATACATAATACCAAGCCCTCCTGGCTTTTATGATTTGTGTTGAGAAGTCCAGAGTGATAATTACTGTTTTGTCCCTGAATGTCCCCTATCCTTTTTTTCTTGATACATTTAAAATTCTCGCTGGGCGTGGTGGCGCACACTTGTAGTCCCCGCACTTGGGAGGCTTAGACAGGAGGATCGCATAGGTTAGAAGCCAGCCTCAGCTACTTAGTGAGGCTCTCAGTAACTTAGTGAGACCCTGTTTCCAAATAAAATATAAAATGGGTCTGAGAGTATAGCCCAGAGGTAAAAAGCCTCTGGGTTCCACCCCAAGTACCACCAAAAAATAAATAAAATAAAATAAAATAAAATTCTCTCCTTGACCTCTATGTTAGTCATCTTGATTAATATGTGGTGTGGAGAAGTTCTTTGGACTTGTATGAAGATCTCTTGTATGTGGCTGTTCATCTCATTTTTCATGTTTGAGAGGTTCTCTGATATTTCTCTGAAGAGGTTTCTAATTCTCTTAATTTTTGCTTCTAGTTCTTCTATCACTAAGGTAGGTTGTTTTATATTATCCCAATTTTTTTTTTTTTTTTTTTTTTACTATTCTGACATATTGTCTTCTCTATATTGTTGACTGTGTGGTCAGTTTGACTGTTTTTTTTTTTTTTTTTTTTTTTTTTTTTTGTGGGTCTGGGGATAGAACCCAGGGCATTTGACCTCCAAGCTACACCACCTGCCCAACTTTTTATTCTTTATTTTGAAACAGGGTCTCACTGAGTTGTGGAAGGCCTCACTAAGTAACTGAGGCTGTCTGCGAACCACAATACTCTGGTCTTAACCTTCCAAATGCTGGGATTACAAGCATGCGCCACCACGCCCGGCTTGACTGAGGTATCTTTTAAGAGTGAGACTATGTTTTCATGTGGTATTGCCTGCCAGTTATGGTTTCTATTTAGAACTTTATTTTATTTTATTTATTATCTTCTTCTGTTCACTCAGAGCCTCTTTTTAATTCTTATTTAGGGCCACAATTTCTTTATTGATATGTTTTCATATTCTTTACCTTTTTCTGATTTCAATTCTAACATCTTTTGATAATATTGATCGTCAAAATTCTGAAATATTCTTCTGGAATTTTCTGCAGCTCTGTATTGGTGATCTTCATTGTTGTGAAGTTGTGGAAGTTCATTGTTTCCTTGTTGGTCTTCATTCTCATGTTTTCAAGATTCTTAGGTTTGTATCCATGTTGTGTTAGCATCTTCCTCTTTGTGTGGGAGTATATCTATTCATTGTCCCTTTATAAGTCCTATTCTAGGGGCATATATTTGTCTCAATGAATCTGTCTCAAATAATCAGAATTTTTATTTAGTTCTTTAGAACCTCTTTAATAGGATATAGTATTTTTCCAGTATAGGCAGTAGCAGTCTCTGATTGGCTGCAGGCCTCCTTGCTGACCCAATCTCAGCAGGTCCAGAGACTATAATGTTTCAAGCCTGCTGCCCAGTTGGCTAAGCTGTAATGCTCCAGGGCCACCACCATGACTTTGCTGGTTGTAATCATGTGAAACCTTGTGGACTGCTGGCTTTTGGCCTACATGGTCACAGGGCCCAGATTCAGCAGGACAAGAGATTATGACATTCTGAGTCTGTATCCTGGCTGAATGAGCTTTAATGCCCCAATTGTACCACCACAGCTCTGCTGGTTATGATCACATGAAACCCTATCAGCCTCTGGCATGTATAATCATTAGGCCCAAACTCTGCTGGCCAAGTGATTTTAGCATTCCCTGTCTGTGGCGTGGCTGTCTGATTTAAATTGCCCTAGGGACATCATTGCTGCTCTGCCAGCTTGATCATGTGAAACCCTACTGGCTTCTGGCTTCCATACTCTTGAGGCCCAAACTCCATCAGGAAGAGATTGTACTGTTCTCACCCTGGGACATTGTTGACTGAGTTATTTAGCCCCAGGGATACCATTCCTTTTCTGGCAGCTGGGATTATATGAGACTCTGCCAACTTTGGTACCCATGATGCCCAAGCTCTACTAGGCAAGAGTTTATAGCTTTACAAGCTTGCAGCATGGTTGGCCGAGTTATTTCTCTCCAAAGATACCACTACTCACGATCAGGTAGTAATTGCTAGAGATCGTGCAGGGGTGAGGTGGACAGCTGACTAAATGTCCCTAAAGACTGTCTACTAATTCACATTTCTGCTGTATCCAACTATAGATCCCACCCCAGGGATCATCTACAAACTCACAGACCCCATGAGTTTGGTCGTCGCCATAGAGCCCCTGAAGTCATATAGGCTCCCACGGGGATGCTTTATAAACCCATGGTCTTGACAAGGCTAGTGGTAGTCACTTGAGTCCCTTCAGGAAAAGATTGTAGTTTCTCAGTCCTTCCGTAGCTGCAGTTACAGTAATTTACTTGGCAGTTTGGCTGGGCAGTCTGGAGATTCAGAATCTGGAGATATTTGAGCATGAAGAAAAAAATGTGATTGCTTTTTTGTGCTAGTTCTCTGCAGTCGGTGGCTCGACAGTGAGGCAGGGCAGTGAACCCGGAAACCGGAAGGGTTAGAAGAGGACATATGTATAAAGGATAAAAATAGAGAAGGTTAATAAGATACAAAGGCAACAATGACCAGGCCAGCAACATGGAAATCAAAATGAAACCTCAGCCCCTTCTGTAAGCTGCATTCTGAAGTTAAGCTATGCATATAAGTATTGGGGGAAGTGAGCAGACAAGAGGTCCAAGGAGCTTAGAGCCCACCATCTTATGATATTACAGTTCAAATTAAGCATTTAAACTGGTCAAAAGACAATTCTTATTAAACATAAAAGAACAAATAAGGCACAATAAAAAGATATAAAAGCTTGCCTCCCAAGAACTTAAATGGTTACTCTCTTTCAAGCTTTCAGGGATGCTCCTCACTCCTGTGGTGGGGAGAGTTGTTCTTTGTCTTCTACTTTTCTTTGACTTAAATAAACTTTCATATTTCTATACCCTTCTTCAGTCCTTGGATTTCATTTGTCAATATCTACTGGACAAAAACCCAGTAAGAGGAGACACTCTACCATTTGCCCCCAAAACAGAACAAGGAGGTAAGGGAACCAGTGAAGAAAGAATTTGGTTGCAACAGGTTTTAGCTTCTTTACTGAAGCTTGGTCTCCAAGAGCCACTGGATTCCAGCAGTAGCCAGCTCCCATGCAGCCTGGCCAAGATGGCTTCTGCCTCAGCCTCTGCTCACTAGATGAGACACTCAGAGCTCTTTTCAGTTCTCTACTCTTTATGTTTCTTCCAGTTCAACTACGTTTCAACTGTCTTTCTTCTGTTGAGCTCTGGCTGCTTTTCTTCTCTTGCCAAGAAGTAGTCTTCCTGCTGGTTGAGTTTCCAGTCTCAGAGTAACTGAAACACACTGTCTTCCTCTGAAGACACACTGCCACATTGAATCCCCATTATTTAGATTTCAAAGAGAATAGAGGAGGGAAAGAACTTCTCAGGGGGAGAGAGCACTTGAAGGATTCCAAGGAGATAGAAGAACGAGGCACTTCTGGGAAAAGGTAGCATTGTGAGGGCAACCCCTGGGGGTGGTAGACTGTGTCTGGAAACACATTCATGAATCTCACATTCAGTCACCTATATGAGCCAGAAGCCTCTTGACACTCAACTTATATTTGTTTCTCTCTCTCAAAAAATAATCGTGACTGTCCTTTCTGAGCCAACCACACAGATATCTGCAGATATCTTCAGAAGGCTCTTAGCAGCGCATCAGATAGAACTCACGGCACTGATAAGTCGGGTCCCTCCTCCTCCCCTCATGGGACCGGAGGTGGAACCCTGGAAGCCAGAAACAGAGATGTCACGAGACTCCAGAGATCATGAAACTCCACATGTTGTGAGTGTACTGCCATTCCCGTGCTGCTAGCCGCACCCCAAGACCCCAGCTACATAAATACCCTCACTTCCTCTCTGTGGCATGACTCTGTTGACTGTGACTCTGCTAACTGTGACTCTGCTGACTGGTCATTGGTCTCTTCCCCCACAGTTGGCAGATCTCACCCAAAGGTTCCAGTTGATTAAAAAGGCCTGGTCTCATACAATAATATGGCTGTTTTTGCCTCCTTTGTGACTCCTGACTCAATTTCAATGTTATAGGCACTCCAAAGTTCCTTGGAGGAATATCTAATATGTAAGTAACACCACTGCTAAGAATGGAGAAGGTCCTGCCCCTCAACTCCCTACAGAAAGTCTTGGCATTCCAGTTAGATATCATGAGCTTTGCTGGTTTATGCTCAGGATAGATTATGAGAGGGGTGTCCACACCCTCTTCCTGGCTGCAGACAGAGCCTTGGGGTGCATTTTCCTCTAGGGAACAAAACCAATGTGGTACGGTCTTGTGTTATCAATTGCCAGTGCTCCTCAACTTATGCTGGGACTACACCCACTCTAAGTTGAAAATATCAAGAGTTGAAAATGCATTTAGTACAACTGACCTGTTGAACCTGCTAGCTTAGTAACACCGTGCGCTGGAGAGATCCTTTGCTTCCCTGTGATCACGTGGCCAGCTGGGAGGGGTGGCCACCGCCACTGCTCAGGTCACGAGAGAAGACTGTAGTAGTTTGGAAAAGATCAAATTCAAAATTGCAAGTACAGTTTCTACTCAATCGCATTGCTTTAACACCATCGGAAAGTCAAAAATCATCAAGTTGGACCATTACAACTTCATTTAAAAATCTGGAGGAGCAAACAAGACAACCTAAAGGAGGAGAAAGGAGGGGGGAAGAGGAAAATCTCTAAAACACACAATGTACTTAAACATATCGAAGTCAACCACTAAGCCGAGCAAGGGAAGGAGAGAAGGGGAGGGAGGGAATGGGGTGGGAATTGGGTAGGGGTTAAATCAGTGATGTGTGCATGTCTGTACACACAAATTTTTTACCCCAATATGATGTATGAATATAATGCACCAATAAAAATTTAAAAAATAAAAATAAATAAATAAATAAATAAAATTTTATATTTAAGAGAGCAAGTAAAGAGACACCTGAATAACTCCTTGACTTTCTATGTGTATCTTGCAGTATCCTGAAATGTCTGTTTCACTGCTTATTTTGAACAGACTAAAACTGAGGGAGAAGACCAGAGAAAGAGATCATCTCTGATGTGAAAGGAGGTGAACCCAGAGGAAGGTTTTTTAATGTTTGTTTTCAATTGTTCTTATAGTCAAATAAACTCATAGTCCCTTTGACACTCCCTTCTTCAGTTCCAATGCCCTTCCAGAGGTGAGCATGGTCAGTGTTTATCTTTCTGAATCTGTCTCTATGTGTGTACTTTCCTATATGTGTACAGATGGAAATAATTTTTGTGGAGGGGTGTGTGTGTGTGTGTGTGTGTGTGTGTGTGTGTTGCTGGAGATAAAACCCAGGGCCTCACACATACTAGGCAAGCACTCTACTACTG
Organism: Muscardinus avellanarius; assembly: GCF_963383645.1. Classification (NCBI taxonomy): domain Eukaryota; kingdom Metazoa; phylum Chordata; class Mammalia; order Rodentia; family Gliridae; genus Muscardinus; species Muscardinus avellanarius. The sequence goes on along the minus strand of NC_137786.1, from coordinate 104,267,024 downwards.
AGCTATATCCATAACTCCTTATGGAAGCATTTTGGAAAAAAAATGTTCCCCACAATGCCCTGAAATTACATTCATACATCGATATGTTTTGGAAACTTCCCATATCAATAGTGTAGCAGCTTTGCAGAACATCAGTTTGGGAAGGCTACATCCTGTCTCCCAGGTTTTCCTTCCCTGTGCGGAGTCAATTAGGATGGGCTGGAAGACGGTTCTGCTGCCACTGGATCTGGCCTGTTGCTCTTTTCTGCTGGCCTGCAGCTGCTCACCATCCCATGCACTCCTTCAGCTGCTCCATCTCCTGGCCAGGTGTGGATGCAGCCCTGTGATGAAGGCTGTGGCTGCTCCTGCCAGGCATGCAGCTGGGGACAGAGACTGAGCGAGCTCTTGGGGGTTCCAGCTGGTTCTTACCCTCCCCTACTCTATAGTCCTCTTCTCTTCCTGCCAAAACTCTACACTAGTATAAATGAGCATTTATATAGTTCCAAAAGTTCTTTCCACAAATATATATTAATTTCAAGGAGAAAAAGAATAACCACAGCATCTTTGACAAGAATATCAGGAAACTGACGCTAAGCTCTCACTGCATCCTATTCGTGGTGTGTGGTTTCCATTGGTCCCCTTCTGATGATGTTCATTTTGATTACTTGCAGAGTTTCTGGTAGTGGAAAATGGAGTTTAGAAACCAAGATTTGGGAGCTCGGTGTACTCTTTGCTAGTGAGGTACCACTATTCCCAGGCCTTCAGAGCACAGAGCTGTAGACATTCACAATCTATCTATTATCTACCCGTGCGTGTTTTGAAAGCCACGAGTTCTGATAAATACCTCCAATTCCAACCTAATACTAGACACTTTAAGTTTTACCCTTTTCCATAGTTGTAGTCACCTTCTCTGGCTATAGGAAACATGGCTCCCATTAGTCCTAATATATTTACTTTTTTTACCACGTGGCCTGATGTCAGCAGTCTGCCATTATCATCCTTTCCCCTGTACAACCTCCGCCCTCTTGGCTGACCCTGCCGCCCTCGCATGGGCACTTTCCTCACCTCTGACTTCCTGTTGGCACAAGCCCAACTCACACGGGGACATGCCTCTATCTGCTCGAACTCTGGCTCTTCATGCCAGACCTCTCCTCTGCGTAGGTACCTTCCTCGCCCTTCTCGATTCCTCTTCCTTGTGGACACTCTCCTGTCCCACTCGGGTTCTGTCTCCCCACACAAGGGTGCTGTGCTGTCTCATCTGAACACCTTCTCGCCCTTCACTGGCTCTGTCATCCCTGCCCCCTGGATAACTTCTCATCCTTCTGGCTTCTACTCTGGCAGTTTTTCTACATCGACACTCTCCTTACCACACTCGGGCTCCAACACTTCATTCTGAACCATGGTAGTTCTCTTCTTGTGCTTCTTGTTTTGGCCTAATGATTTTAGGACTAGTCGGTTCAGAAGGAGAGGGAAGAAAGTAGTAATAAGGAAGAGAAAAGTAAGGAAAGAATCTCAGACAACCTGGCTGCCAGGTGGAGAATCATCTGTCGGGTGGCAAGATTAGAAAGAAGACAGCTGAGAGAATATTCAATACACCAGATAAGATAATGAAGGGAAACTGGGCAGGAGTGTGGGGCATTAGAAGTGGTCCAGTGCAGATACGCTCCAAAAGTAGAGTCAATACAATTTGCTAATGAAATACTTGAGAATTCAATGCAAGGGTCATTGGTTTTTCATCTTGCTTAGTCAAGGCTCTCTGCTTGCCAGTAGAAATCTATTCAAATGAATTTAAACAGCAGAGAAAAGTGGCACATATCTGTAACCCCAGCTACTTGGGAGGCTGAGGCAGGGAGAACTCAAGTTTGCGGTCAGCCTTAGCAATTTAGCAAGACTTTGTCTCAAAATAAAAAGGGCTTGGGATGTACCTCAGTGGCAGAGCTCCCCTGGCTCAATCCTCAGTACCATCAAAACAAAAACCAAAACTAAAAGAGAATGGAGAATGAATTAATAAGAATTCAGGTATGTCTCTCAAAAGCCAAAGGCAGGAGGAGAAGCCAGAGCTTATGGGGAGCAGGGAAAAGCCTTCCTTCCTGTCTCTCTTAGGCTCTCTGGCCACAGCACACTCATCGCTGCTGCTCCCTGCACATCTGTTCCACTCTCCCCTCTTGGCAGGCCTTCTTCTCTGCTTCCATGCACATAGTAGAAGATGGCGGTGATGACCCGCAGCTCCTATTTGACACACTCTTGTTCTAAAGGCTATTGAAGAAGCATTTAGTGCCTAATTCCCAGTCCTAAATTCCCATAAGAGGAAATCTAACTGGTCCGGTGTGGGTCAGCTGTCTACATCGTATATCTGGGGGTCAGAGATATGCAGTACAAGCTTGATCCCAGGCTTATTCTTGACAGGGGAAGCACTTCTCAGGGATTACTGGACCAAGGAATGGCTCAGACACACCCTCAAAGAATTATCTATTCACTTATGATATGCAAAGGATTGAGCAGTGGCTGAGAAATATGCAAAAACAGGACACAATCCATACTCCAAGCCAACAATCTCTGAACGGAATAGGAAAATGAGAAAATGATTTAAGACAGCAGGAATTATGTGGCAGGAGTTCTGAGAACCACTGGTGACTTTCAGAAATGAAACAAACCCCATTCACCCCAGGCTCTGATCAGCAGATCTCAGCTCCCAGGGCAGAGGCTGCTGGGAAGAACTCTGATTATGTTGCAGTGGATAAGGCGGGTCCCACGGAGGCCCCTGGGCAGCACTGCCTGCTCACTCTTGCAGGTGCTGGGCCTCTCCAGAGCCTTGGATCCCCTCACCACTGATTTATGGCTTGAGCAATCAATAAAGTTGAACCCTCTGTGGCTTTGTTTTTATAGTATTGCTTCTCCAAGAGCTGGCTCCCTACCTCAGATATATAAAATCTGTTAGGGAATGGAGTCTTTCTCAGGGAGGCAAGATTATGTTCTCATCTGTCGATTCTTCCAGAGTCCTCCCCTCAACCCAGTTCCCATGTATGTACTTAGGCTGTCTTTATTCCCTGGAGAAGTAGAGAGTTGCCATGGAGATGGGAGGGGCCTGCCTCCTTCTTGAAGCCCTTTGGTGTTCATGGAGCCCCCAGTGGCTCACAAGACTTGGTGTAGGGTCAGTCTTGGACATCTACAAAGAAATTTTGCTAAGACCCACCTGCTTTAGTTAATTCTATTGTCTCAACAACCTTGGCCAAAGGGACTTCATACTGATGAAACAGAAGTGGAATTCTGTTACAACTAGTTACAGTTGTTATTAAAATCTTATGTGGCTAGAATCATATTTGCAGTCTAAAGCAATAGATTGCTAGGGCAAGAAGAAAGCAGTGTGTACATTCTTTAAACTCCTGTTCATTTCTCCCTTCTTTGTGAATGTTGTTTAGGTTGCCGGAAAACTGTAGCTTTGGATATGGGGATGGTAGGAGTTGAAGGAGATTTGTTTTTTGTGGCATAACTTGCACAGCCTTGAGCACCTCCCAGCTTCAAGCCCCATCCTTCCTCAAGCACAGAGCTTATTGGACCCAAGCAATGAAGGTCTGGCACCCTGGACCTCTCTGCTGACCATGGAAACCATCTGTCTTGCAGACTCCTCCTTTGATTCAGGGACCACGAATGTTGTTCACAAGGAAACACTAAGATGAATTTCTATTTTCTTCTACATGAAAGATCTACTCTAGATCAACATTTCCCAGTGTGGGTTCTATGCGCATCAATCCTTTAAAATACTTATCAAAAAATAAGTTCGGGGCTTGGAGGCAGAGCTCAGAAGTAGAGCAGGTGCCTACTATGTGTGAGGCCTTGGGTTTGATCCCAGCATGACAAAAACAAAGTAAATTTTAAAAAAGAGAAGAAAAAGTTGGGCATGGTGGTCAACTTGTGAGGTTGAGACAGGAGGATTGCAAGTTGGAGGACAGCCTCATCAAATAGTGAGACTGTGGAAATAAATAAATAAATAAAATGGCCAGCTGTTTTCTGCCAAGTTGTTTCTGCACACTGACCCACTGGTGGCAGGATCTCTTTTTGCAAAAAGTAAAATTCACCTCGTCAAACTGCTTCCAATATATGTCTTTTTTTTTTTTTTTTGAGGGTCTAGGAATGGAACCCAGAGGCATTTGACCTACAAGCTACACTCCCTGCCCAACTTTTTATTCTTTATTTTGAAACAGGGTCTCACTGAGTTGCAGAGGGCCTCACTAAGTAGCTGAGGCTGTCCGCAAACCACGATCCTCTGGTCTCAGCCTTCTGAATGCTGGGGTTACAAGCGTGCGCCACCACGCCCAGCTTCCTCCTCCTCCTCCTCCTCCTCCTCCTTCTTCTTCTTCCTTTTTTAAACAGCACCATAGAATTTTCTTCTGACAAGACTTTCATCAACCTAATCTAGCAAGATCCTGTTTCAAATAAAAATAAAATAGAACTGGTGGTATAGCTTGGAAGTAGACTGCCCCTGGGTTCAATCCCCAGCACTACAAAACCAAACCAAACCAAAAGAACAGAGCAGAAATCAGAAATGGGCACTGTGGTGTATGTCTGTAATCCCAGTATTTGAAAGGCAGAGACAGGAGGATCATAGGTTCCAAACCAGCTTGCAAATTTTCAGCAAGACCTTGTTTCAAAAGTAAAAAAATAAAATAGGGATAGGGGTATAACTCAGAGGTAGAAAGCTCCTGGGTTGAATCCCCAGTATTACACACATAAAATTTTTTAAATAAAAAAAGAAAGAGGAGGAGGAAAAAGAAAGAAGGAAAGACAGACAGACAGACAGACAGAAAGAAAGAAAGATAATAGTACATGCCTGTAATGTACTATGTACTATGCCAGGCATGGTACATGCCTTTAATCCCATCTACTTGGGAGGCTGAGGCAGGAGTATCATAAGTTCCAGGCCACCCTGGGCAATTTAGGGACATCCTGTCTCAAAATAAAAGAGCCGGAATATAGTTCAGTGGCAGAGCACTCCTGGGTTCAATCCCCGGTACTAAAAAAAAAAAAAAAAAAAAGTGAAAACAGGTGTGTTTCTCAGTTGCCATGTGGTGCACAGGCAGAGTTAAGAGCCGAAGGTCTTCACACGGACTCCTGCCAGATGGAGGGCTTGGCTGAGACCAGGCTTGGCAGGAGGATACTCAGAGGGGAGGCAAGTCAGCAAGGGCGTCCTGCCATGCTCTGTGTGAGCTCAGCAGGAATAGACGCCTTAGCTGTAGAAGGTGCAGCGGTCCCAGGGAGGTCCAGGGACAGGTGAGAACAGGACTGTCCCAGACCGTGACATCTCACAGTGCTTCCCCCATATATCCACTCAGACTGGGAAGAAGAGGCTGAGTTAAACCTCCAGTGACTGTTTAAAAGATCAGGCCTGGTTACCAGCTGCACTGGGCTGCATTGCTTTTCCTGCCCTGTCCCAGCCACGCTCCGCTTGTAGGAGTGGGCTGGGGGCTTCTATCCTTACAGCTGCAAATGCAGAAACTACACTTTCTTTGCATATCTGAGCGGTGCATAAACAAAACTCATGCCCTATTACAAACAGGGTGTTTCTTTCTATTAAATAATGTTACTTGACCAGGCATGGTGGTACACACCTGTAATCCCAACATTTGGAAGGCTGAGACAGGAGGATCGCAGGTTTGAGGCCAGCCTCTGCAACTAAATAAGATTCTGTTTTAAAAAAAAAAATTAATAAAAGGACTGGGGATATAACCCGAAGGTAGAATGCCCCTGGCTTCAATCCCCATTACTTAAATAAATAAATAAATAAATAAATAAATAAATAACAATGTTACTTCATGGTTGAGCCAACCCAAATAGAACTCTATCTGGAATAAAACATTTCATCTACAAATAGAAAACCGCTCACTTTAATAGAATTTTTGTTGTTGTTATTGCTGCTGTTGTACTAGTGATTAACCCAGGAATTTTCTACCTCCAGGCTATAGTCCCAGCCCCGATTTTTTATGTTTTTTTTCCTTTTAGAAATGGTCTCGATAAATTGCTGAGAACCTCACTAAGTTGCTGAGGCTGGCTTTGAACCTCCAATCCTCTGGTCTCAGTCTCCCAAGTACTGAGATTACATGTGTGTGCCACCATGCCTGGCTCAGAATATTTTAATTTTAGAAAAAGATTGCCAAAGGAGAAGTTGGTGGCTACTCCGTATGCAGGGCCTCAGGCCTGGGCTTTGGCAGCAGAAGGCCCTGGGTGTGAAAGTTGCTTTGACCAAGGCCCTAATTTTGTGACCTTGAGCTGCAGACCTCTGAGCCCGGTTTGCTCTGCAGTGAAACTCAGCCCTACTCACAAGGCTCTTGGGCGGTGTCCCTGGGAAAGCTTAGGAAGTCGTTGGGATAGGACTGACAACTAGACACAGTAATTATTACCATTTTGCTTGTCAATATGTGGCAATCGCCACGATTACTATTTCTACTTCTATTTGCTGCACTGTAAGACAGAACGACTGAGTGATTCTTGTTTTGTTTTGTTTTGTTTTTTTCTTTAACCAATAGAGCAGAACTTACATGTCTAGCTGGGCATGGTGGTGCACACTTGTAATACCAGCACTTGGGAGGCTGAGACAGGAGGATTGAAGGTTTGCGGCTAGCCTCAGGTACTTAGTGAGGCTCTCCACAACTTAGTGAGACGCTTTAAGAGAAATTTTTTTTGTGTGTGTGTGGTACTGGGGGTGGAATCTAGGGGCTTTTCTACATCTGGACTATACTCCCAGACCTATTTTATACTTTATTTGGAAATACGGTCTCACTAAGTTGCTGAGAGCCTCACTAAGTAGCTGAGGCTGGCTTCGAACCTGTGCGATCCTCCTGTCTCAAGTGAGACACTATAGAAAAATAAAAAATAGATAGGGCTGTGGGTTAGCTTGGAGGTAGAATGCTCCAGGGTTTAATCCTCAGTACTAAAACAAAACAAAATTACATGTCTGAAATGGTGTCCCTCATTCACACTGTCCCCACAGGACCAGCCCACACTGAGCAATGGTGTTAACACCGGTGCCTGTGGCCTTCCGGGGGCGACACGGAGCCACCCTAGGATGGGGCTGGGCATTATCTGTCACTGCAGTACACTGGCTCAGGCCTGGAACACAGTTGGGCTTCATGATGCCTCCCCAGGGCACCTTGCCTTTGTTTACAGGATTTCTTGGCTTCTTTCTCTAGAAGTGCCTTCAGATTCCAAGCCACGAGCTCCAGGACAGCCTCTGTGGTGACAAGCCTTCAACTTTATTTTTGGAAACTATAGGGCATTTGGAGCCCAGACGGCAAATAAGCAGAGAAAAGGAGCTGAGTGAAACCATTTTTTTGCTCACAAGTGCTAGGAAGCAGTTCTATTTTATTTTATTTTGTGGTACTGGGGACTGGACCCAGGGCCTTACACGGGCTAGTCAAGTGCTGTACCACTGAGCTAGTCCAATAGTTGTTGTTTTTATTAAAGGACAAGAATAGAGCTGGGAATGGTAGCGCAGGCCTGTAATCCCAGTACTTGAGATGCTGAAAGAAGAGAATTGCAAGTTTAAGGTCAGCCTCAGCATCTTAGTGAGACTCCCACAAGCCTAGCTGTCCCACAAAACAAAAAATAAAAAGCTGGAGTGTAGCTCCTCAAAGGTAGAATGCCCCTGGGTTCAATCTCCAGTAACACACACACACACACACACACACACACACACACACACCCCAAAAAGAAGGAGATAAGTCATCATTAAGTAGTATATATTTGGTTCAACTTTCTGCTAAAAAGAGAGTATGTAGTCTATCTCAGCAAAGACACAATGACCCTGGTCATAAAAGCTGCCTCTGGGTGGCAGCGGGGGAGGGAGTGCATCTGGGGATAGAGGTTCCAGGAGCATCTTACTCTTCCTGTAGAGTGTTCTGTATCTTTTAGGTTTTATACTACTTGCATGCTATAGCCTATTAAATAATTAAAAGCAACAATTCAGGAAAAGCAGGAGGAAGCAGCAGCATTCCTTTCCTGTATAATAAATATTTAACCTGAGCTTTCACTTAAAAAAAAAATAAAAGAGTAAACCATAAAAGTATTAACAGGAGGCTAATAATCCCATTGGGCCTGTTAGCACATCTCAGGGTTGTTCCCCCAGCCTGGCAAAGAAGTACAGTTTGCTTCTCCAAACTAATAGGTTTGTTGTTGAAAGAAATATATGACCTTGAACAAAGTCCTATGGATAATTTGCTATAATCAATTTTCAAAATAATAATCATAGAAATTAAATTTTGAAGGGAAGCCCTCAATTTTTTTTCTTTTTTTCTTTTTTCTTTTTTGGTGCTGGGTATTGAAGCCAGGGGCATTCTACCTTTTCTCCTTCTTTTTTTTTTCTCTTTCTTTCTTCCTTCTTCCTTTCTTTTTCCATTTATTTATTGTGGTGCTGGGGATTAAATCCAGGGGCATTCTACCTCTGAGCTATACCCCAGCCCTTTTTATTTTATTTTTTATTTTGAAACAGGATTTCACTGAGTTGCTAAGGGTCTCACTAAGTTGCTGAGGCTAGCCTCAAACCTACAATCCTTCTATCTCAGACTCCCAAGTACTGGGATTACAGGTGTACTCCATCACACCTGGCTACCCCTCCATCTATACTGGCTCCTGCCTTCACTTTCTTGGCCGACTTACTTTACTCAGACACACACTTTCCTAAAATGGCAAGAGGGAGGAAGAAGGGCTAAAGTTTGGTCTTTTATACTTCATGGGTGAAGGCTGGTAAACAGATCAAGACCTTGACTTACGCTTGACTTTGGACCCTTCAAAGTTGTTCTGGAACTATCCAGAGTTTTGTTATGCTTACACTGCTGGCCCGAGTGAAGTGGGGCAGCTTGAGCCGAAGATGTGGTGAATCCCCAAATTCCTTCCACTGTAGAAGCTGTAGAAGTCCTTCCAAGTGAAGGACTAAGCGGTGTGTGCCGGGGAGCAATTGGGGCTGTGACTTCTGTCTAGACATCCCTGAGTCCTTTCTCTGACATCAGGTGAGGCAGGAGCTTGGCTATGTCCTTGAAGACAACTCTTGTGTAAAAGCCCAGGGATGAGATAGGAGGAAAAAAGCTTCCTTCATAGGCCCCCCTCTGAGGTGAACAAAGGAGGGCTTTTCTAGGCAGTAAGATCACAAGAGAAGGCAGGTAAGCCCAACGAGACCACCACTTGGTCCCAACCGCGTGAGCCCAAGATGGCGCTGCCCAGTCCCGGCCATGTGGAGGCTAACTCAGGAAATCTAGCTCAGAAAGCAGAAGTGAAAACTGGCCTGAGACTCATATTGGTATCTTGACGTGATTAATCCAATCAAAACCTGTGCCTCCAGGCTGTATAATCCATGATGATGCCATTTGAGGCTCAGACCAGGAGCTTCGCTCCCCGGGCCTTCACAGGTGAGTAGAGACCCGCCTTATCCTACTCCGGCTTCTCTCTTGTTCTCCATGGGCCACGCCTCTTGCAACACAGGAAAGGCTCCAGGATGGGTTTGGGGTCCATCCTGCCTCTCCTCTCCAGAGGAGGCTCTGAAACAGTCTGTAGGGAGGGACACGCATTCCAGCTGAAGCCGCTCCCTGAGCCAGATTCCCTAGGCCCCAAGGCTTGGCTTGGGGAAGGAAATGGCCCTGGGAGAGCCAGAAGGCCGCAGAGACCTGTGCTGGAATGCAGAGTGGAGCCGGGCTCTCTCTGGCTGGACTTGACCCTGCAGGAGCCACCGCCTCTTGCTTGGTGAGGAGAGGAAAGCCTAGCGAGCACCCTGTGCAGCAAGGCCTCTCTTGGAGCCCCAGACCCATCCCACCCACTCTCCACTTCCTCACAACCCACACGAGCCAGGAAATGCTTTTCTCCTTGTTCAAGCCAGAATTATTGGCGTTGCCACACCCTTTCTTTTGGTACTGGGAATTGAACCCAAGTATACGTCCAAGCTATAGCCTTGGCCCTACTTCATTTTTTTATTTTGAAGGAGAGTCTTGCTAAGTTTCTGAGGGTCTTGTTAAGTTGATGACATTGGCCTCAAATCTGCCATCCTTCTGTCTTGGCCTCCCCTTGGGAGATCATAAGCATGTGCCACCGTGCCTGGCTGGCTTTTCCATCTCTTCTACCCCAGATGATCCTGTTTGACATTCTAGTGTGTGAGGTCTGGAGACAAAGGTTGGATCCAAAGCTGGAAAAGTAGTAGTATCCAACCTCGGTGTTCCTGAATTAAACCTGGACTACCCAATTTAACTCCTCATGGCCTGTATCTTCTCGTTTCCCTTTTCTTGAGAAAGTGGAGACGAACGAGGTAAGAGAGGGGGAAAAGTCTGAAAAGGGCACTGAATGGATGCGCTTTAGTTTTTGTTTTTGTTGTTCTGTGGTACTGGAGCTTGAACCCAGGGGCATTTTACCTCCAAGCTACATTGCCGGCTCTATTTTGCTTTTTATTTTAAGACAGGGTCTTGATCAGTTACTGAGGCTCTCCCTAAGTTGCTAAGTACTGAGATTACAGGTGTGTGTCACCACGTCCAGCCGAATGGAGACTTTTCTCCCCAGTCTTAAACACAGCAGCACTCTCCCGGGGCTGTCAGAGCTGCCTCAGTTCCAAGAAGGCACAGAACACTTGCTCTCTGGAAATTACAGGGCACTCTGAAAGCCCAGCCCACCCAAGACAGGAGAGGGTTAATAATTAGCAGTATACCTGCAATGCTCGTATTTGGGAGGCTAAGACAGGAGGATGGAGCTTCAGGACCAGCTTCAGCCACTTAGTGAGGCCCTCAACAACTTAGCAAGACTCTATTTCAAATCACACACACACACACACACACACACACACACACACACACACACAGGCTGAGGGGGTATAGCTCAGAGATAGAATACCCAGAGTTCCATCCCCAGTGTCAAAATAATAACAATAATAATAGTAATAATAATAATTTGCTCATCAACACTTTGAATTCTCTCTCTCCAGGGGTAGGTCATGGGTAGTAGAACTATATAATGAGGCCCTGAATCAGTCCTCACATTGGGGTATTTTCTGCCTTCTCAACACCTCCCCTCACCAAACCATCCTCCTGTTTCTTTGATGGTACAAGAAATAGATAGCCTTATTCCAAAATCGAGCTCTCAGTATAAGGAATAATGAAACATTGCTGGTATGGTGGCACACACCTGTAATCCCAGCTACTCCAGAAGCTGAGACAGGGGGATCACATGCTCAGTGTCAGCCTGAGCAACTTAGTAAGATCCTGTCTCAAAATAAAAAATAAAATAGGGCTGGGACTGTAGCTCAGTGGTAGAGTATTCCTGAGTTCAATATTCAGTACTGTGAAAATAAAGGAAAGTAAAAGAAAAAAGAAACATCATCAAAAAGATGCTCAACAACTTTAATAGTAAGAGAAGGAGGGAGGGAGGGAGGGAGAGAGAGAGAGAGAGAGAGAGAGAGAGAGAGAGAGAGAGAGAGAGAGGCGCCGAGTCCCTTCTATGAATTAGCCTACAGCAACACTCACACCAATTCACAAAGATCTACCAAGAACAAGGACATACGCACCACATAGTTATATGGTTAGAACTGACCCCGCCCTCATCCTTGCATGGGTCCTCCGTGCCGTCCTCCCTCTGGGCCCGGTGCCAGCCATTGAGGGAGGACCCCGGGGCCTCCACCCCAGAGCCAGTGGTCCACCCGCAGGAACATGGGAAACAATAGTGTTGCTTAGGACCACGAAACTTTGAGGGATTTGCTGCTCAGCGAGAGATCATAGAAATAATTTTGTCGTCTTATATGAAATTGAGAAAAATGGGAGACAAGTTAAAAAGCCATGGATAGTCAGAGGGCTGCATCAATGAGGTAGTACCAGCAATGCCCTGTAGCCATTGAGAAGACTGCAGGGCTTGGGAGATGCCTGTGATCCCTGACCCTGGGGCTGAGGCAGAAGGATCTCAAGTTTGAGGCCAGCCTGGGCAATTTGGCATGACCCTGTCTCAAAAGAAGAAGAGGGAGGAAGAGAAGAAGGAGGGGAGGGAGGCTGAGATGGAGCTCAGTGGTAGAGCACCTGTGTTTAGTCCTTGGTACCACCAGCACACACACACACACACACACACACACACACACACACACACACACAATTGAAGAAAGCCCGATGTCACCAAAATATCCCAGGACAGGTTCATGAAAAGTGCAAATTCTTCCTTTCTTTCTTTCTTTCTTTCTTTCTTTCTTTCTTTCTTTCTTTCTTTCTTTCTTTCTTTCTTCTTGTACTAGGGATTAAACCCAGGTTTCTGCTTCTGAGCCACACCCCCAGCCCTATTTTATTTTAAAAGAGTCTTGCTAAGTGATAGAGGGCCTTGATAGTTTTGAGAAGAAACCCAGCGTTTCCTTAAGATGAAATGGAGTTTCTTGAGAAGAAACTCGGCGTTTCCCTACCGGGTTCTTGTCTACGGTGAGCGAAGAATGACACCCACAGACCACAGGAAGGGGAGTAAAAAGGTTTATTGGAAGCATCAGGGAATAGGGAAAAGTTGCCGAACACCCCTAAGGGCTGTCAGAACTTTTGATGTCCAGCAGCTGCCTTCAGGTCACTCCCCGAGTGTATCCCGGGCCAAGTGCCTTCAGTTGCAAACTGCTTTCTCCCAAAGTCCATGCAATCTGCCAGAAAGGAATAAGGAAAGTGGCAGAACACCTCTAGGGCTGTCGGGGCTTTGGTGTCCAGTAGCTGCCTTCAGGTCACTACCCGAGTGTAGCCCGGGCCAAGTGCCTTCAGGTGCAAACTGCTTTCTCCCAAAGTCCATGCGATCTGCCAGAAAAGAAGTGCAGGTCACCCCTAGGGGCCCTGGTTGGCCTTGATGTCTAGTGGAGGCCTTCAAGTCACTACCCAAGTGTAGCCTGGGCCAAGTGCCTTTATTGCACTCCACCTTCTCTCAAGGGTAACATGACCTGCAAGAGAGAGAGAGAAGCTCCCCAACAGGGAAGGGTTCCCAGAGTGGGTAACCATCCTGGTGACTGCGCTAGGGGTTTATATATATCTGCATGTCCTCTATTGCTTAGAGTTTGGGAAGCAGCTCTCAGAATTTGCATAGGGTATTTGCATGTCCTTTGAGGGGTCTCCTTTCAGTAGGGATGTCATTTGCATGTCCTTTGAAGTATCTCCTTTCAGTAGGAGTGTCACACTACTCCAGTGATGTCTCCTGGGTTTGTTGATTAGTAAACAGATGGTTTTGTGAAGCTTTGGTCGTTATTATCTCTGAACCTTGGAAGAGCTGATCTCTTTTAGGAGCCTTGGAAGTTAATTAGTATTCATCGCCCCTCAGGAATTTAAGCCTCTTCCCTATCTGCCTACTTCCTTCTACCTCATCAGTAGGTTGCTGAGGCTGGCTGTGAACTTGTGATCCTCCTGTCTCAACCTCCCAAGCACTGAGATTACAGGCATGTGCCACCACTCCCAGCTGCAAATTTTAAAATGATACGCCTAGCTGGACATGGTGGCGCATGCTTGTAAGCCCCACAGTTGGGAGGCTGAGACAGGAGGATCGCACAGGTTCAAAGCCAGCCTCAGCTACTGAGTGAGGCTCTCAGCAACTGAGTGAGACCCTGTTTCCAAATAAAATATAAAATAGGTCTGGGAATATAGCCTGGAGGTAGAAAGCCTCTGGGTTCCACCCCCAGTAGCACCAAAAAAAAAAAAAAAATGATATGCCTTGTAGGATTTTGTTATGTAAAATATGTCATTTGGTTACTTCTGGGGAGAAAATATAATGTTGGGACAAAGAAAGATATAAAAATTTCAACATCTTTATTTCTGTGGGTTTTTTATTTTTATTTTTTCTTTCTTCTACTCTTTTTCTTTCCTAATCCAATATAAGATGGCAAATGGACTTCTGAGCCTTTTCAACCCAGTCCACTGACTTCCTGGGAGCTTAGGATGAGCTGCTATTATGTCAGTCCTCCTTGTAATAAGCACCTGAAATAAACCAGGCAGCCCTGTGTTATTTCTAATTCTCACAATAGTCCAGGCAGGTGGGCATTATTTTTCTTATTTCAGAAATGTGTTTCCTTGGGTCTAGAATGGATGGGCAGCTTTCCAGGAGTCACTCAACAGAAGGGGAGCTGGCGTTTCACTGGGTGGGGCCCACCTGAAAGCCCTTCCTATGAGATCTGGGCCGCCCAAAGTCCCAGGTGTGGCTGGGAAAGAACTTGCACATGTGCCAGGAACTGCCAGATGCACCGCTGCTGACCAGGTGAGAGGCCACGGCAGGTGACAGCATCGGGTGTCCCGTGCAAGCCTTGAACGAGTTTCTATTGATCACCTCCTAGAGGATGGGAGCTTGCTCTGCCCGGTCCTTTGCCCCCACGAGGGAAATCCCTGCCCTGGAGGAGCTCACATATAGAATCAGAGCCACATACGAAATAATAAACAAATAAACACATGATGTGACCACTGAGAGTGATGAAAGCTAGGAAAGGAGACACAGAATGCCTTGTAGCTGGGAGTGTGGCACACACTGTACTCCCAACACTTTGGAGGCTGAGACAGGAGGATCACAGGTTCAAGACCAGCCTCAGCAACCTAGCAAGATCCTGTTCCAAAACAAAAGCTTGGAGATAGAATGCCCCTGAGTTCCATCCCCAGTCTAAATAAACAAGGAGAGAGAGAGAGAGAGAGAGAGAGAGAGAGAGAGAGAGAGAGAGACTCATTTTCATTGTCTGTAAAATGGGATAGCAATGGTGCCTACGTCATAGGAGCCTCAAGCTGAGTTGATAAAATGTTTCATGTAAACCAGGTGCGGTGGCACATGCTTGTAAACCGTGTTTCAAAAGGGCTAGGACTATAGCTCAGAAGTAGAATGCCCCTGGGTTCAATTAATCCCCAGGAGAGAGAGAGAGAGAGAGAGAGAGAGAGAGAGAGAGAGAGAGAGAGGGAGAGAGAGAGAGAAGATAGAAATCATGTAATACGCTCTGTGCCAAGCCTTGTGCACAGAGAATTCCAACAAATGGGAATGGTGAAGCTGCTGCTGCTGCTGCTGCTGCTGCTGCTGCTACTGCTGCTGCTGCTGCTGCTGCTGCTGCTGCTGCTGCGCTAGACTGTGTACGTACAGGCTGGGATCGTAAAGCCTTTTTAAAAGGTGCATGACAAATGTGTGTGAAATGAATGCAACATGAGACACCAGCTTGGGGCAGAGCCGCCAAGGAGGACTTGGCAGAGCAGGCTCCCTGCAACCTGCGATAAGCCTGACCAGGCCTTGATGGCTGGGTAGAGGCCTTGGCCCTGCCGGCTGGGGCGGGCCTCTGCAGTGCCCAGGCAGAGCTCGCTGCTAATGCGGTTAGCTGGGCCTTATCACGGAGAGGAGCTAGCCTCAGACGCCTTGTGGGCTGCACAGAAAGCAGACGGAACAGCCTGCGGGAGGGCGGTGGGGAGCAGGAAGGCCTGGGGGAGCGGGCCATTTGTTATGGGGTGAAGAGGAAGCAGTAAGTGGTCCTCTGTCCTCCATTAACAGCAGGATGGAGTCAGGCTGGAGCCGCTGGCTTGGAGTCAGCTTTGTTTTTTAAACACACATGGCTGGCCCGGGCCTTTTAACCCCCAAACACCCCAGGGTTCCTGCAGGAAGAAAACAGTAGTCTTTGGTCTAGAAACTCCACAGCTGGGGTGTAGCTTAGGGCACTTCTTTTCAGCTCAGAAACAAACAGAAGATAAGAATATTGTGATAAAAAATAACTGCAGTTTTATAATGGATTATTCAAAGTCAGGGGCTTGGGGCTGCTTATAATTCGTTATACCAGAGACTCCTTGCTGTATATCCACAAAGCTAAGAGCAAATAAAAATGGATTATTCTTGTCTGCAGAGAAGGCTGGACATTATTTCTACCCCTCCACCCATCTTTGCTTTCCACCCACTCTCATCACTGAAAGTTGCCTTAAGTATGAGACCTTGGCGGTTAGAGGCGGGCTAACTGTCCCCTGCCCTCCTACACCATGCATCATCCTGGCTTAACTTTCTGGAGTAGTCACGGATGCAGAGATGCTCACGAAGGCCATGGAGCCTGTCCTGGGGAAGATGTGCACCCTAAAGCGTTGCACACTGTTTCAAGGGATCCCATACTCCAGATGCGTCCTTCCCAGATCAGACCAACTGGCAGGTCTCTCCCAGCTCTCATTCTGTGATTGATTCGATCCACGGGAGAGCCTGAGCAATCAGAGTCTGATTGCAAAAACTCTGCGGCTCAGAAACACCCAGGAGAGTGCGGAGCTCAACCATCAGCAGGATAAGAAGGGTTAAGGCTGCAAGCCACCTGGGTAGCAGCCTTGGATCCCTGCTCTGATGGAGGGGTACGGATGGCACTTTGGGCCCAACAGGACTGTATCACCTTGTTAAACCACTGGTGGCAAAGGCAGAGCTGCCCAACCTCATTACCCTCTCGTGGGCTCAAGCTGAAGCCAGTGCTGGCTTCCCGGCTCCACCACACCAATCTGCAAGGCTGTGCTGCTGAACAGGGGCAGGCAGGGCCAAGAGTGTCCAGTCCAGATCGGTGTGGGCCCCAGACCTAGTGAACACATATTCATTATGTCCTCAACTTTAATGAGGACAAGACATTGGCCTGCAGCTACGTGTCACCCCAACCCAACCTACCATTTGACGGGTGGGGTGGGGGCTGTCTTTCCAGAGCCTCCTGTTCTTTATCTCCCAAATCAGGGTTTTGTCCCCCACCCCTCGCTACACAAGAGCCATTCCAGACCTTCCGGAAAGCAATGTGCAAGACAAAACAGCTGCTGGGACCTCCGAAACCAGGGCAGTCAGGACAAAGTCACTTCTGTGAGGAAAGAGATTGGAATCCACAGGCCTTCAGTCAGGCCGGAGGGGGCTGAGCAGCCTCCAAATGGGAAATGATTACTAACAGACACGGCCCTAACCTGCCACGTGTTCCACATCCACAAACTGGAAAAAATGTCAAATTAAATATGAAACAGGAAATAGAGATAAAGAGCTAGCACACAAATGCACACACACTCTTCTAGTTAGCACACAGGAAAGCCAGGGGTGGTGATTTTTAATTAGAAAGGACTAATAGCCGCCTCCCAAGGCCACGCTGGAGTTAACCCTCAGGCTCCTTGCTGCTGGGGAAGCGCTGAGAGCTTTCTGCGCCTCACCTGGTTCATTGAAGAATCATTTTGAAGCAGAGAATGGGCTTGGTGGCACAAGTTTGTACTCCCGGTACTTGGGAGGGAGCGATAGGAGGATCACAGGTTTGAGGACAGCAAATAGTGAGACTCGCAGCAACCTAGTGAGACCCTGTTTCAAATTAAAAATAAAAAATAGGGGTGGAGTTGTAGGTTGGAGGGAAAATTTTCCTGGGTTCAATCAGAGTACCAAAAAAGAAAAAAGAAAAGAAACAGGGTCTTGCTTATGTTGCTGAGGCTGGTCTTCAACCTGCAATTCTTTTGTCTCAGCCTCCCAAGTACTGCTGGACTTACAAGCATGTGCTACCACCCATGGCATTTAAAAAAATTTTTTATTGGTGCATTATATTATATTATTATTATTATTATTATTAATTATTAATTAATAGTGTGTGAGGTATTTGGGACTGAACCCAGGGATCCTCTACCATTGAGCTACATCACCAAATCCTCTTTTCTTTTTCTTTCCTTTCCTCTGCCTCCTTTTCCTCCTCCTCTTCCTCCTCTTTTGGAACAGGGTCTTACTAAATTGCTCAGGCAGGCCTTGAACTTGCAGTCTTCCTGCTGCAGCCTTTGGAGTAGTTGGGATGGCAGGCATGCTTTCCTGTGCCTGGCTCATTATGATGACCCTGTCTCTTCCTTCACATGTTTGAGGCAGCGATTTCCTCTAATGAAATATAAGGGGATGTTATGTTCCAATCTGGAGTGTCAGTCCCCATGTGGCAGTGCTCAGAAGCGAGGCTCTGGGGAAGCGAGTGGTGCCAGGAAGCCGCAGTAGTGAACTGACCCACAGGAGGACTCACAATCCGATGGCATCAGGAGGTTGAAGGGCATGGGTCCTTGGGGGTATACTCTCGGGGACTATAGCTTGTTCCAGGCCCCTTCCTCTGTCTTTCTGCTTCCCAACCGCACTGAGAGCAGCTTTTCTGTATCATGACCTTCTGCCATGAAGGCCCAGAAGAAATGGGGCCGCTGAGCTGGACTGGGACCTCAGTGTGGAGTGTGAGCCAAGAGTAATCTTCCTCCTGTAAGCCGTTCTTGTCAGGGTTTTGGTCACAGCGTTATAAAGCCGACCAGCCCAGGGATAAACCAGCTCTGTGAATGCTGATGTCCAAGTGTGGGTGTGGGAGGAAGCCGTGCTGTGCCCTCCTCGAACACACAGACACCGCCTACCTCCAGTCCAGCCGGGAGTGACATTAGGGATGGGAGAGTCCAGCAGGTGTCCTCCAGGGACAGGAGTCCCCACTTTCGAGGATGATGGGGGGCAGAGAGAGACAGGGCTGGGCCCCACCTCTTTTTACTACTCCTCTAAGAAGCATTTGACTCCAGCTTAAGTTTCTGCTGGACACAATTAGCCACATGAGTATGGGTCTTGTCTTTTTTGCGGTCTTGGGAATGGAATCCAGGGGAATCCTACCTCTGAGCTACATCCCTAACCCTATTTTATATTTTAGTTTGAAATAGAGTCTCATTAAGTTGCTGAGTACCTCACCAAGTTGCTGAGGCTGGCCTTGAACTTGCTATCTTTTCCTGCCTTAGCTGCTCAAGTACTGGGATTGAAGGCGTGTGCCACCATGCCTGGCTGATACATGCATTCTCCACCTTTCTCTTTCTAAGCCTATGCAAGAAGGAACAGATAGAAAAAAATGGGCTTAATTCTTTCTAAAACAAAAACAATCATTTAAAGATAATTGTTATAATCCTGAAAGACCTCTTCCTATTTCATTTAATTAGCTACTGCATAGCACAGTGCTAGGCACAGAGTAGGTATGCAATAAATATCTGCTGAGTGTCCAGGTGAAACGGGGGGGTTTCTTCTGAGTCCCCAAGATGAAACCCAGTGTTTCATCCAAGATGAAACGGAGTTTCTTGAGAAGAAACTTGGCATTTCCTTACCGGATTCTTGTCTGTGGCGAGTGAAGAATGACACCTGCAGACCGCAGGAAGTGGAGTAAAAAGGTTTATTGGAAGCAGCAGGGAATAGGGGAAACTGGCCGAACACCCCAAAGGGGCTGTCAGAACTCTGGAGTCCAGCAGCTGCCTTCAGGACAATACTTGAGAGTAGCCCAAGCCGAATGCCTTCAGTTGCAAACTGATTTCTCCCAGAGTCCACGCGATCTGCCAGAAAGGAATAGGGAAAGTGGCAGAACACCTCTAGGGCTGTCGGGGCTCTGGTGTCCAGTAGCTGCCTTCAGGTCACTACCCGAGTGTAGCCCAAGCCAAGTGCCATCAGTTGCAAACTGCTTTCTCCCAGGGTCCACGTGATCTGCCAGAAAGGAAGTGCAGGTCACCCCTAGGGGCCCTGGTTGGCCTTGATGTTCAGCGGAGGCCTTCAGATCACTACCCGAGTGTAGCCCGGGCCAAATGCTTTCATTGCATTCCACCTTCTCTCAAGGGTAACATGACCTGCAAGAGAGAGAGAAAAGCTCCCCAAAGGGGAGGGGTTCCCCGAGAGGGAAAAACCTGTCTTGGTGACTGTACTAGGGGTTTATATATGTCTGCATGTCCTCTGTTGGTTGTGGTGAGTTTGGGATTCTGGGAATTCTGGGAAGCAGCTCTCAGAATTTGCATAGGGTATTTGCATGTCCTTTGAAGAGTCTCCTTTCAGTAGGAGTGCCAGACTTGCTCCACTGATGTCTCCTGGGTTTGTTGATTAGTAAACAGATGATTTTGTGAAGCTTTGGTCCTTCTTATCTCTGAACCTTGGAAGAGATAATATTCGTCGCCCCTCAGGAAACTAAGTTTTTTCTACCGAGGCCTTTTGCCTATCTGCATATTTCCTTCTACCTCCTCACAGGTGCACAAATGTGATCCAGTCCCCACAATGGCTGCTCTTTAGGCACTCATACTAAGATGAAGAAATATAGAGAAAGAAATCTTTCCCCCTCCAATGAGGTTTCCAGGTACAGGGTCACAAAAAGCAGTTAAATTATGGCCTCTAACTACATTTCTGATCTTACAAAATAAGTTTTTTTTTTTTAGCCCAGTACAGTGGCACACTCCTGCAATGCCAGTACTTGGGAGGCTGACAGGAGAGTTTTAGATCTAGGCCTCAGGTTCTAGGCTAGTCACTGCCAGACACTCTGCAACCTAGTAAGACCCAGATCAACTCAGCAAGACCCTGTCTCAAAATAAAAACCAAGAAAGGCTGGGGGTGTAACTCAGAGGGAGATTGCCCCTGGGTTCTGTCTGTCTGTCTGTCTGTCTGTCTGTCTCTCTCTCTCTCTCTCTCTCACACACACACACACACACACACACACACACACACACACACACAGAGGATTTTATTTTCTTTCCTCCCCATTACCTTTGCCCATATATTCTTACTAGGGTGTTAGACTCAGTACTTTACCCACAATATTAAATAGGTGTGAAATAAAAGTAACTAATAGTTGCATTTACTGATGTCAAGAACCACAGTACTGTCCTGACCCAATTGTCTGGAAGCCATGGCAGCGGAGCCTGGAGCACAGCCTGGTGCTCCTGCACAGGACAGCATTTTCCTGATTGAATCTCAAGAGCAGACAGGAACTAGCTCTGTGGTGTTACCATTTCACACCACAGGCTCAGGCCATGTTTTTGTTTTTGTTTACTTGTTTTGTAACGCTGGGAGTTGAACTCAGGCATGCTCTACTGTTGAGCTAAATTTCCAGCCCTTTTAAATTTTTTTTTATTTTTTATTTTGAGACAGGGTTTCACTAAGTTGCCCAGGCTGGCCTCAAACCTGCAACCCTTCTGCCTCAGCCTCCAAAGTAACATTACGGATGTGTGCCACTGAGCCCAGCTAAGCCATGTGTTTTAGAAAAGAACAGCCCACCTTTAGTAGTAATAGTAGTAATAGAAACAATTTATATAGATTTTGTGAACATTCATATGCCAGGCAGCATACTAGTTGACTTACATCCAGTATGCACTTTTTTTTTTTTTTTTTTTTTTTGAGACTGGGTCTTGCTATGTTGTCCAGTCTGGTCCCAAACTCCTGGGCTCATGTGGTACTTCTGCCTCAGACTCCCGAGCAGCTGGGACTAAGGTGTGCCCAGCTTCTACATTTCCTTCAATTCTCACAACAATGAAATGAGTTATATTATTCCCATTCTGCAGATAAACAAACAATGGCAGAGGAAGTGGAATAAGGGAACCCGGCCACTCTGCTCCACACGGCTGTCTGTGAACTGCAGTGGGCTTTCTCTCTGCGCCTCTGAGCTCTCCGCTGCCTAGACATGCCCCATCTTTCCCCTTCCCTCTGGGCTTCACCAGTTCCTCCCACAGGCCTACTCACATCCTGAAAATTCATTCCCTTCCCACCTCGTCTCGTCGCCCCTAGTTTCCAGCATCCTGTACGGCCGACTGTGCTCACAGGGAGGAGGCAGGACCCCGCTCCTTGGTCATGGTGGCTCTAGCACCCAGCTCAGTCACTGCCTGCCACTTTGCAGGAAGTCGATAAATGTCCTGTAATTAAATTGAGTGCATTGTTCCCAGAAAAACAAAACGGAGACATAAACCTTTAATTGGGGACGTCCAAACAGGGACCTGTCCCCACTGGCCCTTCTGCTCCCAAGGAAGTGGCTGACCAGCCCTGCACGCCCGCAGCTCCTCACAGTGGCTGGCCTCTGCGGTTCCCAGGATTCCGTTGAATAGTGTACTGGACGGTTGTCACCTTTATCCTGAGGAAGCCTCTTAGGCTGGACGTCAAGCCTGAGGGCCTTCTCCCCAGTAACAAGAGGCCGTTCCCCAGCAGTTGGAACTGCTTTCTGGTTTTCTCATTTCTCATCAGAGAATTCTGAGCAGAGGGGAGAAGGGGGATGAAGGAGCCACCCTCAAGGGCTGGACCCTACTGGGCTGAGGCAGGCATGGGGTCTCTGGACAGCAGGGTGGGGGCCTGCTTGTCACTTTTCAACAACAGAATGGACTAAAGGCCTGGAAATCCCTTCCAGCTCCTGAATCCCATGATCTTTCTGGAGACTGGTCACATTTGCCTCCAGGCAAGGAAGCCATAATTCATTGTCCACACTGAGATACTTTTAAAGATGAGAGAGGTCACAGGCACAAGCCGAGTCTGCTCCAGGCCAGTCGGGCACTTGACTAGTGCTGTACCACTGAACTGTCTCCTCCCACCTATGGGAACTGAGAAAAGAAGGATTCTCCAAAGGTCAATTTCATATAGATCTGGGATTCAAATCTGGTCCACTATCCAAACCTTTCCAGAAGAAATGACCACTTCTCAGAGAGCTTGGAAACGTACCTCTCTGAGCAACATCATGAGATACACTGTAAGTCACAGTGTCTTGTATTTTGGGGGGTAATGTCCTCTGGTTTCCCCTGTGGATGTTCTGCACTGAGCACATGCCCCAGATACCTTCTGGGTGAGGCAGCACTCCCAAAGGAAAGGACTGAGATGGAACTAAATGGCCCAGTTCACAGGACGGCTCTAGCCAGACACTTCTTCGAAGGGGCCAGCAGGGCCTTTAACCAACTCTTCCCAAGTGGGGAAGGTCAGGGAGCCCACCACTGGCCTCTGGGCAGTCCTTTTGGGGAACTGTGGGGGGTACTAATCACACTTCCTCCAGGCAGAATGTGGGATGGGGCTCCTGGCTCCCCTCTCTCCTTCCTCCTGGCTTTACCATGGTAGCATTTGTGAGCCCACAGGATGGTTTCGGGCAGCCTAGACTCATGCTTAGGCAAGAGAGGATGCTCCCCTGTGTGAGGCCAGGGGCTGTGGGAGCTGGGCCTCAGGAATCTTCCATTATGTTCTTGTATCCCCTCTGTAACCGGGGACACCAAGTGAGGAGGTAGAAAGGAAGTAGGCAGATAGGGAAAAGGCTTCCGTAGAAAAACTTAATTTCCTGAGGGGCAACAAATACTAATTAACTTCCAAGGTTCCTAAAAGAGACCAGCTCTTCCAAGGCTCAGAGTTAAGAATGACCAAAGCTTCACAAAACCATCTGTTTACTAATCAACAAACCCAGGAGACATCACTGGAGCAAGTCTGACACCCCTACTGAAAGGAGACCCCTCAAAGGACATGCAAATGACACTCCTACTAAAAGGAGACCCCTCAAAGGACATGCAAATACCCTATGCAAATTCTGAGAGCTGCTTCCCAGACTCCAAGCAATAGAGAACATGCAGAGATAAATAAACCCCTAGACCAGTCAGCAGGATGGTTACCCACTCTGGGAACCCCTCCCCGTTGGGGAGCTTTTCTCTCTCTGTCTCGCAGGTTGCATTAGCTTTGAGAGAAGGTGGGGTACAATGGAAGGCACGTGGCCCAGGCGGCACTCAGGTAGTGACCTGAAGGCCTCTGCTAGACATCAAGGCCGACCAGGGCCCCTAGGGGTGACCTGCACTTCTTTTCTGGCAGATCGCCGTGGGCTTTGGGAGAAAGCAGCTTGCAACTGAAGGCAACCCTCAAGTATTGTCCTGAAGGCAGCTGCTGGACATCAGAGTCCCAACAGCCCTTAGGGGTGTTCTGCCACTTTCCCTATTCCCTTTTGTTTCCAATAAACCTTTTGCTCCCTTCCTGCTGTCTGCGGGTGTCATTCTTCACTCACTGCAGACAAGAATCCAGTAAGGAAAGGCCGAGTTTCTTCTCAAGAAACCCCGTTTCACAAGGACGAGTGGCCACTGGTGACCAAGAGCCCCTGACTTCAAAGATTATCTTGGGAAAGTGAGAGGAGAGAGAAAGATCAGAGACCAAAGGATCATGTGGTGTGGGAGCCTTAGGGAGGCCAGTTCATTGAACACATCAGCTTTACCACACTTGAGTATCAGAGTTCATCAAGTCAATTTACTTTAGGTAGGCTGAGGATAGAACACAGAGCCTCGTGCACACTCGGCGGGGGCTCTACCACTGGACTACAGCTCCAGCCTGAAGTAATCAATTTGATTAATATTTTATTACATAAGGAAGAGAGAAACATTTAATACAGGTACATGTGTGTATGCTTTATTTATTTATTTAGTGGTACTAGAGATTGAACCCAGAAACATTCTACCCTCAAGCTACACCTCCAGCTGTCTTTATTTTTTGTTTTGAAACAGGGTCGCACTAGGTCGCTGAGAGTCTTACTGCATTGCTGAGGCTGGCTTTCAACCTGCAACCCTCCTGTGCCAGCCTCCCAAGTACTGGGATTACAGGTGTGCACCACTGCAAAAAAAATCTTTATCCAGAAACCTAGAGTCACCTCACAAGTTGGGAAACACAGAGTAGAACACAGAGTAGTGGTCTGAGCTCAGAGACCACCAGGAGTCAGGAAGAGGGAGCAGAACAAGTCAGGGTGTCTTTCTCCTAACTCCTTTCCAGCTGGTGATCCTAGCCCTGGCTTCTCCGTAGCAGCTGGCATGAGGCCTGCTCCCTGTTCCCTCCCCCAGAGGGCTGTGGCTACCCCCCAGGGCTGCTCCATTCACTTTTGGTTCCCTAAAGCCTGAGGACACTTTCTCAAACCACCTCTTTATTAAACTCTCTGAACTACCTAGATGAGTGTGCCATGTGCATACATGTCTCAAAGAAAATTCATGATTGCCAAGGCCCCAAGAAATAAAAGGCTGGAGCTTAGGGAGGAAAGATCATGCTGAAGAACTAGCAGTCAGCAAACGGTGGGCAATAGTCAAGCTTCCTGGCACATGACGGTACATACACTAAAAACCCTAAGGGACACAGTCCACCTCTTAACTTAGCCAGACGCAAAACACCAATCCCAGGACAGCCAGCATTGATGAGGCTGGGGAGACGGGCGCCTCATCCACTGCTGAGAGCTATGCTTGGGGCTCGGGCTTCCTCAAGAGCAGTTCAGTCAAGCACCATAAAAGTGTTCAGATCTTTGTTTTTGTTTGTTTGTTTTTGTTTTTGGTGGTACTGGGGGTGGAACCCAGAGGCTTTCTACCTCCAGGCTATACTCCCAGACCTTTTTTATATTTTATTTGGAAACAGGGGCTCACTAAGTTGCTGAGAGCCTCACTAAGTAGCTGAGGCTGGCTTCGAACCCATGCGATCCTCCTGTCTCAGCCTCCCAAGCGCAGGGATTACAAGCGTGAGCCACCACACCCGGCTTTAAAAGTGTTCAGATCTTTGAACCAGCTCCTTGGACTTTCCTAAAGATATAATTCACAGAGGTTAAAAAAAAATGGACAGAGAATCTACTTTTTTTAAAAAAAGATAACAATAATTAGAAATTGTACAGATGAGACCCAAAATCCAAAGAGTACATTGGATTAAATAAATTATCCTTTATCCATTCAGTGGGATAATATCCAGTCTTGTGTGTGTGTGTGTGTGTGTGTGTGTGTGTGTGTGTGTGTGTGTGTTACTAGGGACTGAACCCAGAGGCATTCTACCTTTGAACTACATCACCAGCCCAATTTTTATTTCTTATTTGAAAACAGGGTCTTGCTAGGTTGATGAGTCTCATTACTTGCTGAGGCTGTCCTTAAACCTGTGATCCTCCTATCTCAGCCTCCCAAGTACTGGGATTACAAGCATGAGCCACCATGCCCAGCTGTATCCAGTCTTTAAAACTGTAAATATAAAGACTTCATAAAAATATTTATAATGCATATAAAAACTTTAAAACCCATGAAATAACATATGTACTATGATTAATATTATGTAGGAACACCAGTGCCTATAGGCAAAGATTGGAAGGAGATATTTAAAAATAAAAGCACTTAATAAATTAAGGTGCTGAGGTTATTGGCATATTTTTTCCTATTAAGGTTTTCTTTACTGTACAATATATTTAATACATTGGTAACCCAATACCCATTGCCTCATGGCTGCTGCCCCTTTTGGGCCCTTTAATCATATTCATTATTGTTCTCATGCTTGGTCCTTGTATTTTTAATCTACTCACCAAATTCATCTCTTCGTGTTTAGAGGAAATCAAACTACAAATGGTCGGTCAAATGGAGCCTTTCGTGGACCTCCAGATCTTAGTCAAGACTGCCCACCTCCTATGGGTGCTAACTGAGGCTGCCCCAAATCGCCCCCTCGCAGCCAGAAGTAGTAACAGTGGTGATGGCCCTGTTTCCAACATCTAGGAAACAGTGTCTGGAACCCCAACCCAGAGAGGAGACCTAAAGAAGGGCACGATGCAAACACAAGGAAACTGCCTCTGAGACCCCTGCTGGAAACGGAGACTCAGAAGTATGTAAACCCCTAGACCACCCACTCTAGTTGGTTTTTCCCACTTGGGAACCCCTCCCTTTTGGGAGCTTTCCTCTGTCTTGCAGGTCGGGTTGGCTTTGAGAGAAAGCGGTGTGCTATTGATGGCATTTGGCCCAGGGAACTCTTGGGTAGTGACCTGAAGGCATCCGCTGGACATCGAGGGTGATCTGTCTCTTTTCCGTTTCTCAATCTCTTTATAATAAATTCCCTCCTCCCCCTTCTGTTGTCTGCAAGAGTCATTCATTGTACTTTGTAGACAAGAACCCCAGTAAGAAAAACATCCATTTCACTATGATTTATATTATGTAGGAATACCAGTGGCTATAGGCAAAAATTGGAAGGAGAGATTTAAAAATAAGAGCACTTATTAAATTAAGGTGCTAAGGTTATTGGCATATTTTTTCCTATAAAGGTTTTTTTTACTGGGCAGTATATTTAATACATTGTTAGCCCAATATTGATTTGATAGTTACATGTAAAAGTTAAAAGTTTCAAAGTAACAAATACCTCATGCATAGTAACTATACCACTTTCTCTAAATTCTTTTTTTCTTTTTCTTTTTTCTTTTTTCTTTTTTTTTTTTTTTTTTCGAGTCTGGGGATGGAACCCAAGGGCATTCAACCTCCGAGCTATACCCCCTGCCCTATTTTTTTTTACTTTTTTACTTTGAAACAGGGTCTCACTAAGTTGCACAGGGCCTCACTAAGTAGCTGAGGCTGTCCGCGAACCTTGACCCTCCAGTCTCAGTCTCCAAAATGCTGGGATTGCATGTGCCACCATGCCCAGCCACTTTCTCTAAATTCTTGATCTTTTTTAACATATGGTGAGAGAGGAGCATGGCACAGATAGTTGTGGTGGCATTCATACAGACAGCGTCTGAGCCCCTGGGTGAAGAGCTGTGCGCCTTTGCCTGTCTGTGTAACTTCTCTGGAGCTTCAATTTCCTCACCTAAAATACAGGATGACTATATCTGATTATATCTGCCTTTAGGTGTGACAGAGAGAGAGAGAGAGAGAGAGAGAGAGAGAGAGAGAGAGAGAGAGCACTATACCCTCAGCCTATTTTATTTTGAAACAGGTTCTCACTAAGTTATCATGCACTGGCCTCAAAACTTGCCACCCTCCCGTCTCAGCTTCCCAAGTTCTGGAATTATAAGCATGTATTGCTGGCTTGGCTGATTTCAGAAATTTAAAGATAACTGCCCAATGGGCAAGAAGTGATAAATAAATGATTACTATCAGACCAGACAAATCATTGGAGTTTTTTTGTTTTTTTTTTTTTTTTTTTTTTTTTTTTTTCTCGGTACTAGGGATTGAACCCAGGGGCATTCTACCTCTGAGTTACACCCCCAGTCCTGTTTTTAAAATTCTTTATTTTGAAACAGGGTCTCACTAAGTTGTGGAGGGCCTCACTAAGTCACTAAGTAGCTGAGGCTGGGAGCAAACCTGCGATCCTCCTATCTCAGCCTCCCAAGTACTGGGATTACAAGTGTGCACCCACCACTCCCAGGTTGGAGTTCGTTTATACAATCTGTTTAGGCTGACATTGTTCCCTGCTCTGCCTCCCATGTGGGCATGCCCCTGCTCCCAAACTAGACCATAGTCTCCTTAGGGTCACCTCCTGGGAGTTAGTCTGAGGATAAAGCCCACAGATGAGTTCCATAATTAATAAATTAATGGCAGACACTTACCCCTTTGGTCCATTGTTAATCATATGAAAGAAGGTAGCAACAAAGAAAGACTAGGAATAGCTGTTCATTCAGAAAGAGACTGATGAACCAACCACCCTCCCATGGGGAGAGGGTCAGGGTGAACCCCAAGGCCCTCCCAGACCATTTCAAAACTGGAGAAAGCACAGGACATGAAGATGCAGCCGGGTCACTGTTCATTATGACTCCCCCTTCCCACTTCACCCAGGGCTCCAGTCTGGGATAAAAAAAAAACTTCCAGGTTGCTGGGCGTGGTGGCACATGCTTGTAATCCCAGCATTTGGGAAGCTGAGACAGGAGGATCGTGCAGGTTTGAAGCCTGCCTCAGCTACCTAGTGAGGCCCTTTGCAAGTCAGTGAGACCCCTTTTTAAAATAAAGAGTAGAAAATAGGGCTGGGGAAGTACTTTGGAGATAGAATGTTCCATTCCCAGTACTGCAAAAAAAAAAAAAAAAAAAATTCCAGGTAGAGGCACCATGGCTACACCTCCCCATGCACACACACACACACATACACACACACACACACACACACACACACACACACACACGTGTGTGTGTATGTGCATGCACAAAGCCCTCTGGCCAGGCCAAAGAGTTGAGGAATCTCAGCTCCAAAAAGCCCTCCAAAGAGTTGAGGGATCTCCAGAGAAGGAGGAAGAATGGAAGAAATAGAGAACCTCAACCTTTTTGTCATATCCATTCTTCAGCCTCCTCAAGGTCAAACATTTCCCCAGTACCTTACTCTGAGAGTTAGCCACAAAAAAAAAAAAAAAAAAGCCCTTAGCGCCAGGCGTGGTGGTACAGGCTTGTAATCCCAGCATTCAGGAGACTGAGACTGGAGATAGCATTTGTGGACAACCTCAGCTACTTAGTGAGGCCCTCCGCAACTTTGTGAGACCCTGTTTCACAATAAGGAATGAAAAAATAGGGCAGGGAGTGTAGCTAGGAGGTTGAAGGCCCATGGGTTCCATCCCCAGATCTGCAAAAAAAAAAAAAAAAAAGCACCTAGTGTTTAGGCCAACTTGCCAAGAGGAACTGTATTTCAGGGTAATCAGTCAAAGGCAATGAGAAAGAGCTCTTTACAGACAGACAAATTCCAGATTATAAATACAGAAGAAATAATAACTAGCAAATCGCCTTTTTGCAGCCCCAGCAAGATAAGCGCTTTCTGCAGAGATCACAAATGGATGCCAAAGCTACGGGATAAAATTGGTCTTTGGAGAACTAGCTATTCACGAGGGGCCAAAGTGTCACCTCCTCTATGACATGCTGGTTGTGAGGTGGAAAAATAAAGAAATGAGTTGATACTGGAGGGATCGGGCACAGCTCACCTCCCCCCAGACCAGCCTTGGCCCAAGCACCATGGCCCACTGGGACCAGAAGACATGTTCAGTCATGAGGCAGGCAACAGGAAGGGCTCAGTGTGACCACACCGGAGTGTAAAGTGACCGCTAGCTGAAACTTCTGGCCTGGAAGGTGTCAAGCATTTCCACAAGGGACAGTCGGAGCAGCCTAGGAGGGGACACGCTCTGCAAGCAGCCTGCCTGCAGCCTGTGACAAGGCGATCTCACAGGAGCAGAGGGGGAGAAACATTCTAGAATTAAAGTGTCTTATGTTGGGTGGTGCACACCTGTAATTCTAGGTACTGGGGAAGCAGAGATGGGAGGATAGCAAATTCAAGGCCAGCCTGGGCAACTTAGCAAGGTCCTCTCTGGAAAAAAAAAAAAAGATTTTACTTCTGTTTGAAATACTGTTTATTCTTCTTTGCTTAGTTGTCTGCTGGATGGGAAATCTTATTTCTCTGGTTCTGGTGTGTATTACCTGTTTCTGCTTTGTAGTTAATCTCTTTGAGTATTCTCTCTAGCGCTGGTTTTGAAGACATAAATTCCTTCAGTTTCTGTTTGTCATGGAAGCTTCTTATTTCCCCATCTAATTTGATAGATAGTTGTGCTGGGTAGGAAATTTTTGGCTGGAAGTTGTTTTCTTTCAGAGTTTGGAATATGTTACTCCAAGCCCTTCTGGCTCTCATGACTTGGTTTGAGAAGTCTGGAGTGATTCTAATTGGTTTGCCTCTGAATGTCGCTTGGCCCTTTGTTTTTGTTGCCTTTAAGATTCTCTGCTTGGCTTCCACATTGGTCATTTTGACAATTATGTGGCATGGGAAACTTTTTCTCTGATCCTGTCTTAAGGGAGTTCTATAAGTTTCCTGGATCTGTGTATCGACCTCTTGCTCTATGTTTGGAAATTTTTCTGCTATTATTTCTTTGAAGAGATTATTGATCCCTTTGGTTTCACCTTCTTTTCCCTCCTCTATTCCAATTATTCTTAGGTTAGCTCTCTTAAAATGGGCTCATGCAGATACCAGCAAAAGCCACGCTCTCTCGGCATCTGCATTTTCGCAGTTAAATAGGCAAAATCTCAAAGTGAGAAATAAGCCCCGAGAGAAGGTGTGCTCGCTGGCCAAAAGCATCTTTCCACTTTTAGATATTATTGCATAACTATTATTCTTCTAGTATTCTTTTAACTCTCTACATGAATTGCTCCGGTGATGTGAGAACAGGACTATGAAAGAAATTGAGTCTGAGGAAATAAATTCTCTAATAATTTGTCTAAACGTCCTTGGCTCTGCTCAATAATAATAAAAACTGGCCAGAACTCAGATGCTGTGATAAGCACTCCAGCTGCAGCAATCACAAATGGCCTCCGACCCTCATTCCAATCACTAATTTAGGTTAAGCTATTAACTCCGGTAAGGTAGCTCAGTTTAAGGTAACTCTGTTTACCCTTGAGATCCTGCCTAGAGACAGAGAAGATAAAAACCTTGTGTGTGACCTTAAAGCAATTTAGTTGATAAACAACTTAGTTGCCCAAATACAATAGACTCAAGGAGAAAGATTGTTGACTTTTACCTCAGTATGAGCATTCATGGAGACAGAGACTGACCCATGGTTAGAAATGAATATGACAAAATAAAGGACAGACGTTCTAAATATATATGTATGAAGGAAAGGAAATACCGTGTAAGAGTAAGAAAAGCATTTTTGCATGAAGAAGAGCTTATCATAAGAAAGTCCCAACTGGGAAAGAAAGGAATTAGAAAGTTAGAAGCAGGTTGCAGAGGGTTTGTGACAGAGAAATGGATTATTAAAGATGAGTAGGCTTTTAATAGGCTTGTTGTCTAAAGAAGAGTGCTCAGCAGTTAAGGAAATACATCTGACAATTAAAACCAAGAACTTTGTGGTGTTGTTTGTGGTATTTTGTCTGCAAAACTGTGTTGTGAGTATGCTTAAGCTTTCAGATTTAGAAGATAAGATGCCAACACCTGAAGAAACTCCATCACATCCACCTGAATCACCACATCTCCCCACACTTGCTATATGAACTGAGCCCAAAAAGATGGAAAGTTCCAAGAAAGTTAAAGAAGATTCCCCGAGAAGCCCCCAAGCCTTGGGCATGCCTGTTTGGAACTGCTTATCTGCAAAACCTGAGAAAGAATCCGGAGGGAGTTAATCTCTCGAAGATCAACAGCCAGCTGAAGGACTAGTTTTATTACCTTTGTTTACATGTCATTCATTATTATTTCACAGTGATTACACCCACCCCCTTCTTCTCTTATTATTAACTTTACTGGTGAAGGGTATAAATTTTGGGGTTTTTTGTAATAAAGTGTCATTGGCTCAAGAAGCCTTTGTCCATCTCAGGTTCTTTTCCAAAGCGTCGTACCTAAAAACTTAAGGAATTCATAGAGGGTAAAGAACCACTGCAGATAAGATTCTGTAGAATTTCACCTGCCTTTTGCCCCATCTTTCTGAGGCTTCCGACCGTGAGTGGACTTGCCCCCCACAGGACTGAGCCCGTCGGCAACAGGCTCATATTTCTTCAATGTCAAATTCCTGCTGTCTGATTTTTTTTCTAAGTTATACATTATGCGTTCATTTTTGGAGTAATTATCTTCTAGGAGCGAGATTCTATTCTCCATGTGGTCTAATTGATTGTTTATAGTTTGAACTGATGCCTTTACTTCAATGATTGCATTCTTTCTTTCTTTTAGACTCTCTCTAAATTCTTTTTGAGAGTCCTGTATTATTTCTACAGTTATATTCCTAATTTGATCTTCTGGAGATCTCTGAATTTCTGTGTTATCAGGTTCTGATATTATGGGGTTGTGGGCATTCATTGCTCTATTGTTGTTCCTCTTTCCCATGATTTCAGAAGTTTGTGCCTTCTCTAGGTTCTTCCCCGGGTCACCATGACTTCACTTAGGGTCCTCTGGATCTCGAGTTTGTGGTAATCTCAGATGCCACTATTCCTTTACTGGGTTGTATTATAAAGTCTCAGACCCAGGGAGTTCATTGAGGCTGTGCAAGTCCCTGGGGGTGCAGTGCTGAGATTTCTCCTATAGGGGATGCAATTTCACTTATGGTTATTGTGCGTGCTGATCTGGAGCTGTCGCAGGTGTGGTGAACTCGCTGCCACTGCTGGCAATATGGCGCTGCTGTCACATCCTCGGCCGTGAGGCTGGCGTATTTCTTTTCTGGTTTTGAGCTCCATTCTGAGTCTCTGGAAGGCGTGATGAGCTTGGCTACTGGGAGTTTTCGACGTTCTTTGCGCTGAAAGAACTGCTGAATTATACCCGAATGATCCGCAGCTGCTCACTTCAGCTCCTTGTTTGCCTTTCCTCTCTGGAGCCTGGTGCTGTGAGGCATGATGGCGCCGGTGAGGCCCCGCAATGCGGGCTGGTTTCTTTTCTGGTCTCTGGTTGTTCTTCTAGTCTTCTTTTTCTCTGTCCCTTGTGTTTACATTTTTTATTTCTCTGCTGATAGTGTTTTCTGGCTATAAAAAGCGCTGATTTTGTTGCAATATAGTTAGCAGGACTCGTAAACGCTGCTTTTCTCAGTCACTATCTTCCCAGAAGTCGGTCCAAAAAGAAATCTTAAAAGTTTTAAGACTCAGATGTGGTGCTGATCTGAATTAAACGAGCTACACAATATATTTTTAGAATGGAGGAAAGTGGAGTATGGATTTGGCATTAGAAGATATTAGGAGTTAAATTTGTAAGTGTGACACTTGGTATTGAAGTTATTTAGGAATATATCCCTATGTCTTAGAGATGTACATGGAAATATTTTGAGAAGGATCATGATGTTTATAATAAGATATTTGTGTAAGCCGGACATGGTGGCTCACGCTTGTAATCCCCGCGCTTGGGAGGCAGAGACAGGTGGATAGAGCAGGTTCAAAGCCAGCCTTGTTGACTTAAGAGACCCTGTTTCCAAATAAAAGTATAAAATAGGTCTGGGAGTGTAGCCCATAGGTAGAAGGGTTTCCAGGAACCCCAGTACCACCAAAACAAAACAAAACAAAAAGATATTTGTGTAAAAAATATAGTAAACATGACCACATACTAATGATTGTTAAATTTTTATGGTGAACTTATAAAAGATACCTAGAATAGTCAAATTCGGACACAGGCAATAGACCAGCATTTAGGGGCTGGGGGAGGGTAATGGGGACGTACTGAATGTGTGCAGAGGAGCAGTACAGGAATCATGACAAAATTCTGGAGGTGGATGTGTGATGGTTACATCACAGTGTGAGTGTACCTAATTCCAACAAGTGTACACTCAAATGGTGATTTGAGTGAAAATTTATATATTTTATATATAATCTATAAATTTATATATTTTATATATATATGATTTTATATTTGATATAAAATATATCTAAAAATTTAGTCAGGCTATGGGTAATGATTATACTACTTCTACTCTTTTTTGTTTCCCATTTGTCTGAAACTTTTCATAATAAACATATCTTGGAAAAGTAATCATTTTTCTAGTTATACATTGTCACCTGACTTTCTCTCTGCTCCTAGTTTTGATTTGTTTCCTGAAGGTGCTGGGGATGAAGCCCAGGGCCTCATACATACCGGGCAAGTGCTCTGGCACCGAGCTACTACCCTCCACACACACCTGTAGTTTTACCTAAATCTTTCAAAAAGCTAACGGGGGTCAAGGCATTTTTAAAAATCTTAGCCAGGCATGGTGGTACACATTTGTAATCCCAGTACTTGGGATGCTGAGACAAAAGGGTCTCAGGTTCTCAACTGGCCTCAGCTACTTAGTGAGACCCTGTTTCAAAATAAAGAATAAAAAATAGAGCTGGGAGTGTAGCTCAGAGGTAGAATATTCCTGAGTTCCATTTTAAGTGCCACAAACATATTCTCTGTTTTGTGTGTGTGTGTGTGTGTGTGTGTGTGTGTATGTTTGTACTTAAGATTGAACCAGAAGCATTCTACCTTTGGTCTATATTCCCAGACCTATTTTATTTTTTATTTTGAAATGGAGTCTCACTACGTTTCTGAGGGTCTTGCTAAGCTGCCGAAGCTGACCTTAAACCTGTGATCTTCCTCCTATATAAGCTCCCCAAGTACTGGGATTACAGTAAGTCTAATCCCTTTCCTGGATCTTCATGGTGTCTGTTTCTGGGCAGAATGGAGAAGGTCAGTTCTAGAAGCAGCAGGAGCCTGATGGAATAAGATATCTTCCCGGCTTCAAGCCAGCGACTCAACGTTACTCCCCTGGGAAATGGAGGTGGTAATGGCCCAGCCCAACACACAGTAGGTCCTCACTACTTGCCCACGCCTGGTTTGTCCTGCTTGTGCTGCTGGATTTGCCCTCTTCCCTAACTGCAACCCCCTCTGTGAATGTCACAGACAGAGAAAACACAGGCAGCAAATAGACGGGTGGTCTGCTCAACCTTATGGACCACATTTGCTAGTATCCTACGAGACCCAGCTAGACTGTGACCTCTGTCGCTGGACCCCACCTCCAGAGACAGAAGAGCTCAGACACCGGGAGGGGAATAAAAACGTGCTGTCCTGCAGCTTTCACCAGCTCTGCATCTCACCACCAGCAGCAAACCGCTGCTGCAAGCCATGCCATGCTGGACTGAGGTCAATTTCCACAGCCACCCTCCCCTAACCCCAGGGAGGGGCCTAACCGGCCTCCTCCCGACCCCAGGCTGCTCTCTATGTTGTCCTCACAGTCTCCTTCATGGGCCACCCAGGAGGACGTAATTTCCCCCATGGAAAGCAATTGTAGGGGTTGCGAGGCCCACCTGAGCAGACTCAGCCCAGAGGACACCCCGTAATCAGGATGGTTCTATAACACAGCTCAGTGGGAAGCCTACTCTAAACAGTAGTATATGTAAATGATAAATTATGCTACTGTCACCCCAAATGATGTGAGGCACAATTATTTTTAAAAAATGTTCAAGCTGAGCCAGATGTGGTGGCGCATGCTTGTAATCCCAGCATTCGGGAGGCTGAGACCTGGAGGATCGCAGTTTGCGGACAGTCTCAGCTACTTAGTGAGGCCCTCTGCAACTCATTGAGACCCGGTTTCAAAATAAAGAATAAACAATAGGGCAGGGGGTGTAGCTCAGAGATCGAAAACCCCTGGGTTCCATCCCCAGACCCGGAAAAAAAAAAAGTTCAAGATGGGCGTGGTGGCGCACGCTTGTAATTCCCGCGCTTGGGAGGCTGAGACAGGAGGATCGCAAAGGTTCGAAGCCAGCCTCAGCTATTCAGTGAGGCTCTCAGCAACTTAGCGAGACCCTGTTTCCAAATAAAGTATAAAAAACAGGTCTGGGAGTATAGCCCAGGGGTAGAAAATCCCTGGGTTCCACCCCCAGTACTACCAAAAAAAAAAAAAAAAAGTTCAAGTTAGATTCAATGAAACAAAAGGCAGAGTAAAAAGAGATTATACAGTTGATACAGATTGATATGTGTCCTTCCAAAATGCATATTTTGAAGCCCTAACCCCAAGGTGAAGATGTTTAGAGATAGCAGTGGTGGTGGAATGGATGCTTTCCTTCGTGGGATCCTTGTCTATGAAGTGCAAAGAATGACCCCCAAAGAAAACAGAAAGGCAAGTGGGGAGTTTATTGTAAACAGACTGGGGAAGGGGAAAAGGGGTAGAGCACCCTTGCAGGCAGTGGGGACCTGGAGTCGGCAGCTGCCTTCTAGAGGCATCAACTGCAAACTGCTTTCTCCCAAAGTCCACACAATCTGTGGGAGAGAGGTGATGGTGCAGGTCACCCCTAGAGGCCTCGGTCAGCCTTGGTGTCCAGCAGAGGCCTTCACATCACTACCCAAGAGTTGCCCAGGCCAAGTGCCATCAATTACACACTCTGCTTTCTCTCAAAGCCAACTCAACCTGCGCAAGAGAGGAAAGCTCCCCAAAGGGAGGGCTCCCGAGTGCGAAAATGGACCAGAGCGGCCGGTCTAGGGGTTTATCTGCATCCAAGTCTCCTTTTCCAGTTGGGGCCTCAGAGGCAGTTTGTGGGATTTGCAGAGTGTCTTTGCAGTGTCCTTCTT
The DNA here is from genome assembly GCF_963383645.1 of Muscardinus avellanarius. NCBI lineage: Eukaryota > Metazoa > Chordata > Mammalia > Rodentia > Gliridae > Muscardinus > Muscardinus avellanarius. The sequence goes on along the minus strand of NC_137786.1, from coordinate 104,230,646 downwards.
TGAATCTCCATCTCTCCCTTGGGGTTCCAGATGCTGTTTCCTGGCCTCTTCTGGGAATCTCCAAGAAGCTCCTGGGATAGCTTATCAGTAGGAACAACTGGATTTTTGAAGCTCTGGTCGCTCTCAGGAGGCTTTTGACTTCATTATCACTTTTTAGGAGTTTTAGAAGTTGGTTGTCATCTGTTGCCTCTCAGGAAATGAAGTTTTTCTATGTGGCACTTCTCCCTGTCTGCCTACCTCTTTCTACTTTCTCGGTGGGAGGCGGCAGAGGTGAAGCCTGGTCCCACAGGGCTGGGCCCTTAAAAGAAGAGGAAGAAACGCAGACCTCCATGTGAGCACCTGCTGATCAGGAAGCCTGTGCAAGCCGGGAGAAGCGTCCTCACCAGGAACCCAATCTACTGCTTGATCTCCAGCTTCTGACCTCAGGCCCAGGAGAAAATACCTTTCTGCTTAAGCCACCAGTCTACCATTCTGTTGTTGCAGGTCAAGCTGAATAATAAAACAATGTTATGTAGTTTGAAAGTTAAAAACAACTTTCCCAAGCCTATGTGTTTATCTATATCACACCTATATCCACATGTGTACACCTGAAAAAGACTGGAAGAAAAAAAAAAAAAGGACTGCTAGGGTAATTGCCTGCATGGTGGGGGATTAATTAGAGATTATTTTATCCTATGATTTGTTCATCCAGGTTTCAATGGTGGCCATGCAGAGTGGGAAAATTGACTCTCAAAGAATGTGAAGAATTGTCTCACTCTGTATTCCCTGTAGCCCGAGTCACAGCTCACAGAGAGAAGACGAGGGGGGGGCACGCTGCACCCCTACACTCACCACACCATCTTCCCTGCCCAGGTCCTGCTCAGAGGCAGGGAAGGGGCCTGGCAGGAGTTGCATTCCAACGGGTCCCAACATGTGTTTCCAGTAACCGGGCTCTTATCGCTCCTCCCGTGACCTTTGCTGGTTACAGACTCACAGACTGGAGCCAGGTGGATTTGTTTGATTTTTGTTGATGGTTATTAGGAAGAGGAAGTGCCAGAAGGGATTACCTCAAGTTTAAACCTATTTCTAGCTGAGTCTCCGGCCTCTAATTACACATGGTGGGTCTGTTTGGTAAAGAAGTGGTCAAAGATGTGCCTTTTATCTCCCTCGGGATCTCTGGTGGCAGCATTACCTTTGTGCCTGTGTCCTGTACACCCCAGCAACTAGCTTCGGCGGGGAGGACAGCCGCGCAGAATGGGACGTCACCCTGAGAGCTGCTGGGAGAGGCAGTTCCAAGAGGGCCCTCTCTAGAGGAAGGGAACAGTTCGAATAATGTTATGTCCATATATGAAGGTGTCACTGCCAATCTTACTATCGGGTGGGGTACAGAAAGAAATATATCAAGTGAGATGTGAATGCATGAAAATGTCACTTTGAATTTCATTATGATGTATAATTATGATATACCAATAAGAGTATTTAAAAGAATCTGGGAGTCATTGGCCAGCCTAGGCCATATTATTTATTTATTTATTTATTTATTATTTTTTTTGGTGGTACTGGGGTTCCTGGAAGCCCTTCTACCTCCGGGCTACACTCCCAGACCTATTTTTACATTTTTATTTGGAAACAGAGTCTCCTAAGCCAGCGCGCGGCTGGCTTCCAACCTGTGTGATCCTCCTGTCTCTGCCTCCCAAGCGCGGGGATTACAAGCGTGCGCCACCACGCCCGGCCAGCCTAGGCCATTTTGAGGTGGAGATAATTAGAGGATGACTGGGAACAGCACCCAGGGAGAGCTGGGATTTTGCTTTTGAAACCAGCACAACTGCAGCCCCAGAGGAGTGTTCTGGCTCAGCTACTGCTGAGCCACCAGGATGAGGGCGGTCACAATGCTAAACAGCCCACTGGTCCCAAAGCAACCTGCAGTCCTCTCTCCTTTCTCCATCTTCCTTTCTTCTTTCTTTGCAGATTTATCTCATGTCTTAGTGATACAGTAACAGCCCCTTCCCCACGGGTGCCCAATCCCAATTGCTGTCTCTGGGGTGATCGGGATGCGAGTTCATCTGTGGAGCAGACAAACTGTCATTTTTTTGTGCTACAGTAGGTCTCTTCAGATCTGACTTCTAGCAGGTCCTCAGAAAAACCTACCTCGCTCTGGTTTCTTCAGGTAAGTAGAAGAGGCCAGGCTTGGGGTCCATTTCTCAGAGCACGAGTATGTTGCTACCCTTTTTCTAACTTGCTGAACTATAAAGTTGTTTAAGATCCAAGACTAGAAAGATTAATGTAAATTGCAACTTTATATGGAGGCGATAAGATGTGTGGTTCCTGAGGGTCTTAGCACATCTTGAAATAACAGTAAAATCAGAAAATTAGGAATTATCCTTTAGCTGTTTGTATAAAAGACACAGCAATGTAGGTCAAATGCACACACAATTTAAGACAATAGAAATAAAAATTCCCCTTTATATATGTCCCAGAGGGGATGGGATTTAGGAAGGAATATTTGGTTAGAATGGAAATGCGAACAAATGAAATTTAGAGACTTGTTTCCCTCTAGGCTGGGACCCTTCTGTCAACCCACTGCCCCTGGCAAGGCTGGCCTTCCAGAACCCTGTGGACGCATGTGTGTGTGCACACAGCCAGTGCACACAGATTCTTGCCCCATCCCAGAGTCCTTCAACACCCTTGAGGAAAGCTACGTACCAATCTTCCTGGCACTTCTACCCTCATTAGAGAGACTGAAGCAGGACGTAAAAGACACAGGCGCGGTCTTCACCAGAACAGCGCCCTCCCTGGGGTCAACTGGCCACCTCCAAGGCTCTCAGCGCCATCTGCCATGCCCCTAGCCTGCTCCTGTGCATGAAAGTGGGTGCTGCATGCAGCAGTTGGTAGGAAGATGATTTTAGTTTGCCCACAATTGCTGCGGGAGACACGTAGCCCTTAGAGCTCACATTGGTTTTTTTAAGTGCTGTAGCAGCCGAGTGTGGTGGCACACGCCTGTAATCCCAGTACTTGGGAGGCTGAGACAGGAGCATCGCAGGTTTGAGGACAGCCTTAGCAATGTAGTGAGGTCCTTGGCAACCTAGTGAGACCCTGTTTCAAAACAAAAAATAAAGAGGACTGGGGACACAGCTGAGAGGTGGAATATCCTTGGATTCAACCCCTAGTACCGCAAAATAACAAAAAACAAAGTATTGTAGCAATACACTAATGGCACATTAAACATTTTTATCTTTTTTGTGCTACAGATAGAACTTAGAGACATTCTTTTTTTTTTTTTTTTTTTTTTTTTTTTGGTGGTACTGGGGTTCCTGGAAGCCCTTCTACCTCCGGGCTACACTCCCAGACCTATTTTTACATTTTTATTTGGAAACAGGGTCTCCTAAGCCAGCACGTGCGGCTGGCTTCGAACCTGCGCGATCCTCCTGTCTCTGCCTCCCAAGTGCGGGGATTACAAGCGTGCGCCACCACGCCCGGCAGAACTTAGAAACATTCTATCTTCAAGATACATCCCTATCCCTTTTTACTTCTTTTATCATGAAATAGGGTCTCACTAATTTGTTGAGGGTCTCACTAAATTTCTGAGGCTGACCTCAAACTCGGCATCGTCCTCTCTCAACCTTCCAAATATTGGGATTATAGGTGGGCTTCACCATTCCTGGCAATACTTCTCATATTCATGGTTACATATTTGTTTGTGGGGAGCCATTAAGGTTTTCCCCTTTAAGAATACTTCTGACTGTCCTTTGCCCAGAGCCAATAAGGTTTGGGGTCGTGGAAAGTTCAACGTCTGAGAGAAGCTCAGGTGGAACTGATTGGTTTGACCGTTACACGCATAGGTGGTGACGTCACAAGGGTTGGTTGACCGGGAGCGGTATAAATAGGACGAGAGCCATAAAACCGGGATTGGTCAGTAGAGATATAGACACGGGAGTGTACTGGCGATCCTTCCATGTTTAGGAATAAATAATATTTGGAATTTAATTCTTAAGAGTTATATTATTTCATCCTCACTCCTCTCTTCGGAACCCGTACTTTTGCCGGCTGGCTCCGGCATTTTTTTCAGTGTAAATTTGCTTAATTTGAGAAATTATTACATCAATGTTTATTTCATGAATATTATCTAGGATGAGGCTAATTAATAACTAACGTAAGCATTTAAATAATAATGGTATAAGCGATGTATAAATAGGACAAGTTCAGGGAGCTGAATTTTGGGTGGGCAAGGTTCAGTATAAAGAGCGCCCAGCCCATTCTGTTCCAGTTAAGGAATTCTGACCAGTGTACATGGAAAACACCAAAGATGGCCTCCTGCAGGGCCAACCAGCATGGGAACAGAAACCTGGTGTCAGATTCTAGCTCTATCAGCACAACTCATTGAGCCCCAGTTTCTCTTCATATTTGAGATAGAAATAAAAATTCCTATCTCCGAAGACTATTTTGAGATTCAGGCATGGTGTGTGCCTGTAGTCCCAGCACCTGGGAGGCTGAGGCAAGAGGATCAGTTGAGCCCACAGTAGTTCTAGTCCAGGCTGGGCAACAGAGAGAGAGAGGGAGAGGGAGAGGGAGAGGGGGAGGGGGAGGGGGAGAGGGAGAGGGAGGGGGAGAGGGAGAGGGAGAGAGAGAGAGAGAGAGAGAGAGAAGTTGTTCTGAGAATTAAATGAGATGATACTTATAAGGTGTTTAGCATAGTGTTTGGTATATACCATGAGCTTTAGAAAGTGGGGGCAATTATAAAAGCAAAGGACACTTTTCTAAAGTAGGCTACCTACCCATCTCTCAACCCTGAAGACTGTCTTCTTAGCAGATGTAACTCAATTAGTACAGGAACATTTGAGGGTCACAGATCTGCTCCCAGAGAAATAGGCATGGAGACACATTTGCAGACATCAAGTTGCATACAATTTTAAGGTGTTCCCAGACTCCCAGCCGACCCCTCCCTTACCCAAAGCCCATGCTGGCCACAGAGCTGGTAAACTACGATGGGGAACCAGGGGAACAGGAGATACTTCTTCCCCTCAGGCCTAGAGCCACCGTGCCTCTGGATGCATCCCTAAGTCAGACCTTGGCTCTCTGGCAGCTTCTTAATACAGCAACCACCACAGCTTTATTCTATACCTGGGTAGATGCAAACAAGGTCTTCAGGACCCATGCACACCTCTGTCCTTGGGAATGGGCCTGCTCCCCCTGCCCTATCCCAGCACAATGCAGCCCGGCCTTGCAAATTTTAAGTTGGGATACGCAAGTGACTAGCAAAGGTGCGTGGAACATCCTGGGCCTGATAAGCTGCTGATACCACGTGCCTGCTGTTCTGCCATTGCTGTTTAAACACTGATAGACACCCGAGCAAAAAAGAGCCCTTTTGTGCTCTGAGCATCCACAGCTGCAGTCTGGGGTCCAATCTGGACACGGCCACGGTTCAGTGGTGGATGTGGGGGTGGGAGACAGGGGCAAACTTTTCCTGCGTTTTATCAGATCAATGTGCAGACATCAGGACTGTGCTGACCTTCAATCCTTGGGCCCTGAATCTTTCTCCCCACCCTTTCCCCACCTCACAGATTTTCTCTTAAAAATGGAGTTTTAGGAAAAAAAGTTTTCTAGCCAGGTGTGATGACACACGCTTGTAATTCCCGCGCTTGGGGGTGCGGAGACAGGAGGATCGCGCAGGTTCGAAGCCAGCCTTGCTGGCTTAAGAGACCCTGTTTCCAAATAAAAATATAAAAAATAGGTCTGGGAGTGTAGCCCAGAGGTAGAAGAGTTTTCAGGAACCCCAGTACCACAAAAAAAAAAAGAAAGAAAGAAAGAAAGAAGGAAGGAAGGAAGGAAGGAAGGAAGGAAGGAAGGGGAAGGAAGGAAGGAACTTTCTAGAAAATTCCTTCAAGGCAGACACAAGGGCCAGCTCAAGCTTTCACCCACCTGCATCACAGCTAGGGAGAGAAGGATGATTGAGCTCAGAGCGGCAGGAGGGAGCTGCTGCAGTTGCTGCGTGTACCAGGGAAGCATATGGAAGCTAGCTTCTCGCCCGAGGACAGGGCCTGCATTTTATGAGTGTGGGCTTAGTGAGCTTTCATAAAATTATACTTTGGAGTTTGAGTTTCTTTCTTTTCTGGTGGTGCTGGGGATAGAACCAAGGCCATTCTACCTCTGAACTGCCCTATTTTATTTTTTATTTTGAAACAGGGTTTTGCTAAATTCCTGTGCACTGACCTTAAACCTGCGATCCTCCTGTCTCAGCCTCCCAGGTACTGGGACTACAGGCATGCATCTGGCTGGAGTTTGAATTTCCTTCTGTGGTGTCAGGGTGGAGCAGTCTTGTTCATCAGTATGTGTTCTGATAGCTAGGTGGTCCAGGCACCCCTGAAAGCTTGTTCCAAAAGCCCGAAGCCAAGCTGCAGCCTCTCCTCCTAGACCAGTCTGCTTCTTTTTTTTTTTTTAATGTTTTTTTTTACTGGTGTATTGTAGTCATACATCTTAATGGATTATAAGATGGTAGAGGCACACATGCACACATCACTCAATTAGCCCTTCCCCAATCACCTCCCTATTCTCTCTCCCTCCTCCTCGTGTTTGTCTTAGTGATTGACTTTGATATGTTTGTGAATGTACCTCATGTGCATTAGGGAGTTTCCCTCTTCCCCCTCCCATCACCCCTGGTTAGGTCACCTTATCTGCTCCTCTGTGTCCACTCCTAACAATGCCCTGGTCAGTCATTTGGGTGCAGGTTAACATGTGAGACGCTCTGGATTAGTGCAGCCACCAAGCTGCTGGGAAGGCCTATGAAAGGATAGCAGGAGGCCGTGAATTGTCTGCTTTCTAAGGTTTGCAATAAACCTTGATGTAAATATAAAAAATTAAAGAGCTAGGTATGGTAGTGCACATCTGGAATCCGAGAGATGTGGGAGGCTAACACAGCTCCAGGCCAACCTGAGAAATTTAGTGAGACCCTAACTAAGAACAAAAAAAAAATTTTTTTTTAATGGCTAGGGATTCAGTTTAGTGGTGGAGGGTCCCTGGGTTTAATCCTCAGTACTGCCACAAACAAACAAACAAACAAACAAACAGCAAAATGCCCAGTTTATGTGTGTAAAATATATGTGTGTGTGTGTAAAAATAATTTTGTCGGGTGTGATGGTGGTACACTCCTGTAATTTCAGTACTTGGGAGACTATGACAGAAGGATCCTAGGTTTGAGGACAGCCTCAGCAACTTTCTGAAACCCTGTTTCAAAATAAAATATAGGGCTTAGGATATAGCTCAGCAACAGAATGCCTCCCCAAAAAAAGTTCAGCTGAAGAGGATGACTAATAAGAATAACCATGAATTCTTTAAAGCTGAGTGAGATATTTCCTAAGAGTAATTCAGTATATATTAATCACTTGGATAGCTTTGAATACTCATCCCTGACCTAAAGACAGAAGTGTTCTTAGAAGGCAAATACTGCTCTTTCCATGAAGAGCTGTTTTGGTGTGCATTAGAATTGACGGCATTTTGAGATATTTCAAAGTCTGTGTCAGGTGCAGCGCTGCACACCGATAGCCGCAGTTCTTGATAGGCTGAGATGGGAGGATCACAGGTTTGCAGTTCACCTGAGCAACTCAGAGAGACTCAGCAACTGAGTGAGGCCCTATTTCAAAATAAAAATAAAAATAAAAAGGGTCCAGAGTGTAGCTCAGAGGGAGAAAGACCCTGGGTTCAGGCCCCAGTACCAAAAATACATAAATAAAAATAAAAGGGCAGGGGGTGAAGCTTGGAGGTAGAATGCCCCTGGGTTCAATCTCGAGTATCTAAATAAGTAAATGTAGCCGGGCGTGGTGGCGCACGCTTGTAATCCCTGCGCTTGGGAGGCTGAGACAGAAGCACAGGTTCGAAGCCAGCCTCAGCTACTTAGTGAGGCTCTCAGCAACTCAGTGAGACCCTGTTTCCAAATAAAATATAAAATGGGTCTGGGAGTATAGCCCAGAAGTAGAAAGCCCCTGGGTTCCAACCCCAGTACCACCAAAAAATAAATAAATAAATAAATAAATAAATAAATAAATAAATAAGTAAATGTAGGTTTAGAATTAACAGAAGACAGATTTTTAGAAATCAGAATAGCCGGGCGTGGTGGCACACGCTTGTAATCCCCGCGCTTGGGAGGCTGAGACAGGAGGATCGCATGGGTTCAAAGCCAGCCTCAGCTACTTAGAAATCAGAATAAAGATACTTCCATATGAATATAGATTTTCTTTGTTAAAAATTAGAAAAAAGCAGGGCGAGGAGGGAGAAGTGTCAATTAGTGGTCAAGACCTGGGTCTGGACTCTGCTCTGGTCTCTGTGTGACCTTACCCGTTGACTGGGCTCCTCTGCAGCCAGCTCCCGTAGTACAGCGGGGCTGACAGCTCTGCTGCTGGAGACTTCCAGAGGAGGAAGAGATTCCGTGTGAAAACAACGATGGCAGCATTCAAACACGATAAATGCTGAGTAAACATCAGCTGTTACAGGAAATTAGTATTGAAATCTTGTCCTAAGGCACCATTTTGCTTGATTGAGAGTCAGCATGATGTTATTTTGTTTAACTGGGAGATACCTGGAACTCACCCTTCTTTGTCCACTGTTAATTCTAAGAATTTGCAAAAATCACTTCACTTAAATTTTAGCTAGAAAGAAGATTCAGATTATCAACGGTGTCTGTCTCGCTGGCATAGAGGGGGATAAAAATTCAAAAACAAAAAAATAAAGCCCAAGTCAGGCATGGTGATACATGCCTGTAATCTCAGTACTTGGGAGGTTGAGACAGGAGGATAACAGGTTTGAGAACAGCCTCAGAAAGCTTAGGCCCTCTTTTTATTGATTGATTGATTGATTGATGTTACTGGGGTTCCTGGAAACCCTTCTACCTCAGGGTTATACTCCCATACCTATTTTATATTTTTTTTATTTGGAAACAGGGTCTCTTAAGCCAACGAGGCTAGGTTTGAGCCTGCATGATCCTTCTGTCTCCGCCTCCCATGCGCGGGGATTACAAGTGTGCCCCACCACGTCCAGCTAAGCCCTCTTATTTAAAAATTAAAAAATAGCCGGCTGTGGTGGTGCTCGCTTGTAATCCCAGCATTTGGGAGGCTGAGACCTGGAGGATCGTGTTTCGCGGAGAGTGTTAGCTATTCAGTGAGGCCCTCTGCAACTCAGTGAGACCTGGTTTCAAAATAAAGAATAAGAACCGGGCGTGGTGGCGCACGCTTGTAATCCCAGCATTCGGGAGGCTGAGACCTGGAGGACTGCGGTTCGCGGACAGCCTCAGCTACTTAGTGAGGCCCTCTGCAATTCAGTGAGACCCAATTTCAAAATAAAGAATAAAAATAGGGCAAGGGGTGTAGCTCGGAGGTCAAATGCCCCTGGGTTCCATCCCCAGACCCACAAATAAATAATAATAATAATAATAATAATAATAATAATAATAATAATAATAACCAAGAGCCGGGCATGGTGGCGCACACTTGTAATCCCCGCGCTTGGGAGGCAGAGACAGGAGGATCACGCAGGTTCAAAGCCAGTCGCGCGGGCTGGCTTAGGAGACCCTGTTTCCAAATAAAAATGTAAAAATAAGTCTGGGAGTATAGCCCGGACGGAGAAGGGCTTCCAGGAACCCCAGTACCACCAAAAAATAAAAAAATAAAAAATAAAACAAAATAAAACAAAATAGGGCTGGAGATGTAGCTCAGAGGCAGAAATCCCCTGAATTCAATCCCCATCACCACACACCCACCCCAAACGGGAGGAGAACAAGAAGAGCAAGAGAGTGAAGAAGGGAGAAGCAGGTGCCTCCTACTCAGTCACACCCATAGAAGCAAGTCTGTTAATCTCCAGAGCGTGGGGTGTGTGTGTGTGTGTGTGTGTGTGTGTGTGTGTTTTCAGTATAAAATGAAGACATTGAGATAGGTAGGTAGGTAGTGACCTCAAAGAGCTGGGGAAAAGAATAGAATGAGGTAATTCCTGTAAAGAATGAACAGGACGCAGTGGCATATACCTGTAATCCTAGTACTTTAGAGGCTGTGACAGGATGACCACAGGTTCATGGATAGCCTCAGCAACTCAGAAAGATCATTTCAAAATAAAAATTAAAAAGGGCTGGGGATGAATGTAGCTCAGAGGTAGAATGCCCAGTGTCTACTCCCCCCAAAATAGAATAAAGCAGAGTACTTAGCACATGGTAAACACAATACCATTTATGATAAGCATCTACAACGCTATAATTGCATATTTACTATAAATTTAATCCCTGGAATCTAGTAATTTGATGTAAATTTCAGATCAACAGAGAAATCAGACAATTTGTAGAAGAAAGACCATATGTATAGAAAGCCTCTGTTATAAATGGTGTGGGAGGGGGTACTGGGATTGAACCCAGGGTGCTCTACTACTGAACTACATCCACAGTACATATATACATACATTTATGTACATATGCATATATACCCACAACACACACACACACACACACACACACACACATATATATATATGTGTGTGTGTGTGTGGTGGTACAGGGGATTGAACCCAGGGGCATTCTACCTTCAATCCTCCCCGTAGTTGGATTACAAGCGTGTGCCACACCCAGCTGCCATTTTATTTTATTTTATTTTATTTTATTTTATTTTATTTTGAGACAAGATCTCATTCAATTGCACAGGTTGGCCTTGGAATGGCAGTCCTCTTGCCTCAAGATTCCTGTATGGAGTAGGTGGGATTACAGGTGCGGACCACTGTTCCTGGCATAACTTCTGTTCCTGCGCTTGCCTTTGCTATGGTGCTGGAGACTAACCCAGGATCTGAAGCATACTAGGCCACTTTGTTGTAACTGTTACAAAAGCCGAGTCATGAAACACTGGAAAGAGAAGGCATTAGGACTTGGCTTAGAAACACCTGTTGTAAACTGGGCGTGGTGGCGCACATTTGTAATCCCAGCATATGGGAGGCTGACACAGGAGGATCACAGTTCGCGGACAGCCTCAGCTACTTAGTGAAGCTCTTTCCAACTCAGTGAGACCCGGTTTCAAAATAAAGAAGAAAAAATAGGACAGGGGGTGTAGCTCGAAAGTTGAATGCCCCTGGGTTTCATCCCCAGGCCCGCAAAAAGAAAAAGAAAAGAAAGAAAGAAAGAACGAAAAGACCTGTTACTGAGGATTTTGCAGAACTAGTCAAAAAGCAGAAAAACATAAGACAGTCTCTAGCACAGCAAGAGAAATGTAACGTCTGACCTGAGCAAACTGGTTTAATATGAGGCTTCATCTCACTTCGCTGCATTATATAAAAAATGGTAAATTCACCAAGGCTAGAAAAAGAAGAAATAGTTGATTTTTAGAGGTAGTGGGATTAGAGATGGCCTTTTAGATTTGCTGGTATTTTTTGGTAAAATTTTTGAAACCCCTGTCAAGTCAAAGGGGAAAAGCATATTTGATGGCCTAACAGTTTCAGGCAAGGTAAGAGATGAGTGAAATATTTGCCTGTGGGAATGGTTTTCAAACCATTTCTCCAACTGAGAACCCTTTTTTATTTATTTTTGTTTATTTGGTACTGGGAATTGAACCCAAGGGAATTTTACTACAGCTCTACTTTATTTTTCATTTTGAAACAAGGCCTAGCTAAGTTGCTGAGACTGGCCTCGAACCTTCAGTCCTCCCGTCTCAGCCTCCCAAGTACTGGGATTGCAGGTGTGTACCACCATGCCCACAGCAGAACCCTTTTTATAAACAAAATCTTACTTATAACCCAATATATGAAGGAAACACAATATTTTTATTGAGTGAATTTATTTATACATTCTATTTTAATGCTTGTCTCACTTTATAGCACAAATATTCTACCTCTGAGCTATACCCCCAGAACTACTTTATTCTTTTATTTTAAATCAGGGTCTCACTAATTTGCAGATGCTGGCTGTGAACCTGCAATCCTCCTGTTTCAGCCTCCCAAATACTGAGATTACTAGAATGTGCCACCCAGCCTAAAGGATATTTTTAAGATAAAATTCCAGTTGGATGCAGTGACATATACCTATAATCCTATCTGCTCCAGAGCCTGAGGCAGGAGGATTGGAAGTTCAAGGCCAGCCCAGGCAACTTAAAAAGATCCTGTCTCAAAAAAAAAAAAAAAAAAAAAAAAAGCCAAGTGGGGCCAGACATGGTGGCGCACACTTGTAATCCCAGCATTTGGGAGGCAGAGAGCGGAGGATCGTGGTTCGCGGACAACCTCAGCTATTTAGCGAGGCCCTTCACAACTCAATGAGACCCTGTTTCAAAAAATAAAAATACTAAAAAATATTACTGGGGGTGTAGCTCAGAGGTACAATGCCCCTGGGTTACATCCCCTGTACAAAAAAAAAAAAAAAAAAAAAAAAAAAAGCCAGGTGTTACATACTTGTAATCTCAGTACTTGGGAGGATGAGACAGGAGGATCACAGACTCAAGGACTGCCACCGGTGCTTGAGGAAATTATTTGAGGTTATAAATGATGAGGAAGAAGTGAGCAAAGGATGACCCAATATCTCTGTTTAATGACCAAGCCAAGCCAGGAAGGGTGCTGCCCACCTGTAATTCCAAACTTGGGAGGCTGAGACAGGAGGATCACAGGTTCGAGGACACCTTCAGCAAGCAGTGAGACTCTTATCAACTTAGTGATACCTTGCTTCCAAATAAAAATAAATAACATAAGGCTGGGAGTGTAGCTCGGAGGTAGAATGCCCCATGTCACACACACACACACACACACACACACACACACACACACACTGACCAAGACTTATGCAGAGATGAGCCTGTGAACACTACAATGAAAACCACATCTGTGCCGGGCGTGGTGGCGCACACTTGTAATCCCCACGCTTGGGAGGTGGAGACAGGAGGATCGCGTAGGCCAGCCTCGCTGGCTTAAGGGACCCTGTTTCCAAATAAAATATAAAATAGGTCTGGGAGTGTAGCCCAGAGGTAGAAGGGCTTCCAGGAACTCCAGTACCACAAAAAGAAAGAAAGAAAGAAAGAAAGAAAGAAAGAAAGAAAGAAAGAAAGAAAGAAAGAAAGAAAGAAAGAAAGAAAGAAAGAAAGAAAGGAAAACCACATCTGTGAAAAGCTCCCCAGGTCTCTGGTGAAGGGAAACAGGTAGGTCATATCTGGGAAGAATTTTCAGAGGGGGCAGGTACCAGGCGGGGTCCATCTACCCAAGGGCATTCAGGAAAGCTACTTGTAGGGCTTCTGGAAGAAAAAAGTAAAGTGCATGGTTTTCTTGTTGGATGGGGCTAAGTGGGATGGTGAAGGAGACAGAAGTGGCCAGGGTTCAGATGGCTCAGGGAGATGTGGAGGAAGAGCAAGCAGCCATTGTGAAACTGTCCTATCTAAAGCTGCATAGGCATTGTGGACGGGAAAAGACAGAAAGAAGAAACTGAGGGAATCTAAGAAGTTTATGAGGAGGAGGAGGAGAAAGAGGAGGAGGAGGAGGAGGAGGAGGAGGGGAGGAGGAGGAGGAGGAGAGAGGCTGGTGAGGAAATACGAGAAGGAGGGAAAACAGCAGAGAATTTAAAGCAAGTGCAGAAAGAAGCAAACAAAGGGTAAGAAGTTCACAGGATGCTTTGAAGACCCGAATCCACACAAAGATAATATTTGGCAAATCTCGTAATGGGATACAAATGGTCCAAGAGAAAAAGAAGGCTGCAGTTCCAGCCCATAGAACTCAGGAGAGGAAATGAACAGCGTTCGCTGGATTGATAGTGTTTTGATGTGACTGAGTGTTGAAAGCTCATTTGCCAGGGGGAGGCGGGCTTTGCTTGCTTGATGGTCAAGAACATGAAATGATCCCTCTTATAGTACCCTGTGAGGTCAAATGAATATATGTACGGAATCACCAGAAAAGCAAGAATAACTGTATTCTCATCTAGGCTGCAGGAGTTTAGGAGGTGATGAGGGCGTCTCCTCTTTTTTATTTTATTTTTATTTGCTTCAAAATAAAAATAAATAACATAAGGCTGAGAGTGTAGCTCGGAGGTAGAATGCCCCATGTCACACACACACACACACACACACACACACACACACACACACACTGACCAAGTGGATTTTGTCCAGTGGATTTTGACAAATGAAGTCCAAGGACTAGCATCTAGCCTAGAAATATGAAGTTAATTTTTAAGTCAGGGAAAGAGATAGAGGACAAGGCCGCCCCCCACTCCTCACAGGGGAGGGAGGGTCCCCCAAGAAGAACGTAACCAAGTGGTGGTCTTATAAACATCCTTAAGGTTCTCCATCTGTTCTTTTGATTGGTCAGAATTGGGTCTGGGGAACCAGTGCCTTTTGTACAGTTTCAACCCTTAACTTGAATTGTTATCTTGTGGGCTGGTGGGCCCTGATCTCCGGGCACCCACTGGTCTCTCACCTCCCTCAACCTCACACAAGGCAATGAGGATGGTCTTTTTTTTTTTTTTTTTCCTTTTTCCTTTTTCGTGGGGATGGAACTCAGGGGCATTCTACCTCCAAGCAACACTTCCAGCCCTAATTTTTGGTCTTTTTTATTTCTGAAACAGGGTCTCACTGAGTTGCAAAGGGCCTCGCTAAGTAGATGAGGCTGACCGCAAACCACAGTCCTCCGGTCTTAGCCTCCCGAATGCTGGGTTACAAGCCTGTGCCACCATGCCCAGCAGGATGGCCTTTTCTAATCTGTCCTGTTCCCAGGTCCTCTGCCCTGCCTCATGTTCTCCCTCTGATGAAGTGACCCTAATTGCTCTTAGGGAATGAGGCCATGACTGACTGCTCTAACTGCATTGAGCTGGTAGGGGTGCTATCAGAGTATTGTAGTTTGAGATCTTGGGGTGGATGATCTAGAGAACTGTGGCAGAAGCAATTCTTCATCTGTCGATGGAGGGCTGAAAGAGCCTGGTTATCTTGGTTTAAGGTCATTCATGGCCGGGCGTGGTGGCGCACGCTTGTAATCCCCGCGCTTGGGAGGCTGAGCCAGGAGGATCACACGGGTTCGAAGCCAGCCTCAGCTACTTAGTGAGGCTCTCAGCAACTTAGTGAGACCCTGTTTCCAAATAAAATATAAAAAATGGTCTGAGAGTATATCCCGGAGGTAGAAAGCCTCTGGGTTCCACCCCCAGTACCACCAAAGTCATTCATGGTGGTTCAGTGGGCATCTACATGAAAAAACTGATGTGTTAGTACATTATATAATAACCCAGATATCATGCCATAACAGTTTTTTTCCATAACCCTTACCATCTACCTGTTAGCATTTGAAGTTGGAGGCCAGGTAGCCAAATCATTTGTGATAGACCATGAGTCATTATATATTGCACTATGAAAAGTCCTTGTAGCACAAAGCCTGAAAAAAGAACAAGTATGTTTTCTTTAACTTTTCTTACACAAGTTTTGTGTCTGTAGGATTTTGAACAGGACTCAGATTTTCCAGGAGTTTACAAAAACAGGATTTTCACACTTTGTAGTACCTGATGGTCCTGGATCTGCAAAACCTCGAGAACAGTAGGTTTAATTTTAAAGCATTTTATAATGACTTAACTGGAGGGAGGTTTTGGGCGTTGGCATAATATCTTATTTTTTCTGAGTTCAAATCTAAAACTATTATATATGTGGCTTCAGTGCAACTCTTTTTTCTTACCCCTGAAATAATACATTTGCCTCTTGTTATACTCCTCTGTTGGGTATTCAAGACCAAGCAGGTAGCCCTATGTTGTGCAAACATAAGTTTTTTTCTTATCAGGGTCACTCTTAGGGACTTGAGGAGGCTTCACCTCCCTCAGTTGAGCCATCTGCCAGAATGGGTCATGGGCTTGCTGAATATCTGGCTTTCCTTGAAGCATAAAGGATATTTTCCTCTCTTAGGACCCTCCTTTTTGCAGAATATGTGCTGGAGGCTCCCAGTCTGGGGTCTTCCTGATGGCCCTGTTTGGGAGGTTAGATGACTCACTGTTGTCTCAGAGGTCTTAGGTCCTTGGGTCCTATGTGACCTTGGTGGACTAAGCCAAAGTACTGGCTGTTACCTCATTGGCTCTTTATTCCCTGACTGCTCCCTAAGATGCACTTGTTCAACATCCAGAAGGTCAGTTTCACTGCTTCTTTTAAGCTGCCTTGAGGTGACACTATTATCTCAAAATTCTGTTTTGGTGTTGTACTTCTGTTAAACACTAACACACAACAGTTACAGAGTTTTATAAGAAAAACACAAAAACAGAATGATCAGGAACAAAACAAATCTGTTACAATGGTGGATGTGTTCCAGGGGCCTTGCTGGGCTCCCGAAACTGTTACAGTGAAGTGTAGCAGCAGGTTCTTGTTCTGAGCTATGTGTAGAAAACTATAGCCCGAACTCTTGTTGTAAGCTTAAACCATTTTATTATTACAAAGATGGAAAGATAGGACAGAGTTAGTAAAGCCCTATACCAGAGGTGGTATGGGGGGGTGACTTGAAAGGAAGTCACCAAAGGTTTTTTTGTTTTTTTTTTTCTTTTGGTGGTACTGGGGTTCCTGGAAGCCCTTCTACCTCCGGGCTACACTCCCAGACCTATTTTATATTTGTTATTTAGAAACAGGGTCTCTTAAGCCAGCGAGGCTGGCTCCAAACCAGCGCGATCCTCCTGTCTCAGCCTCCCAAGCGCAGGGATTACAAGCGTGTGCCACCACGCCTGGCATCACCCAAGGTTTTTCTGGATCCAGGACATTTTATACCAAGTCTTCTGACCAGTTTAGATCTTCCCTTTCTCCAGGGCAGGTCTTTTTTTTTTTTTTTTGTGGGTCTGGAGATAGAACCCAGAACCCAGGGGCATTTGAACTCCAAGGTATATCCCCTGCCCTATTTTTTAATTCTTTTTTTTTTTTTTTTTTTTGGTGGTGGTGGTGGTGCTGGGGGTGGAACCCAGAGGCTTTCTACCTCTGGGCTATACTCACAGACCTTTTTTTTTTTTTTTTTTTTTTTTTTTTTTTTTTTATTTGGTGGTACTGGGGTTCCTGGAAGCCTCCTTCCTCCGGGCTACACTCCCAGACCTATTTTATATTTTTGAAACAGGGTCTCTTACGCCAGCACGGCTGGCTTCAAACCTGCGCGATCCTCCTGTCTCCGCCTCCCAAGCGCGGGGATTACAAGCGTGCGCCACCACGCCCGGCATCACCCAAGGTTTTTCTGGATCCAGGACATTTTATACCAAGTCTTCTGACCAGTTTAGATCTTCCCTTTCTCCAGGGCAGGTCTTTTTTTTTTTTTTTTTTGCGGGTCTGGAGATAGAACCCAGAACCCAGGGGCATTTGAACTCCAAGGTATATCCCCTGCCCTATTTTTTAATTCTTTTTTTTTTTTTTTTTTTTTGGTGGTGGTGGTGCTGGGGGTGGAACCCAGAGGCTTTCTACCTCTGGGCTATACTCACAGACCTTTTTTTTTTTTTTTTTTTTTTTTTTTTTTTATTTGGTGGTACTGGGGTTCCTGGAAGCCTCCTTCCTCCGGGCTACACTCCCAGACCTATTTTATATTTTTGAAACAGGGTCTCTTACGCCAGCACGGCTGGCTTCGAACCTGCGTGATCCTCCTGTCTCCGCCTCCCAAGCGCGGGGATTACAAGCATGCGCCACCACGCCCGGCGTGACCTTGTTTTTATATTTTATTTGGAAACAGGGTCTCACTAAGTTACTGAGAGCCTCACTCAGTAGCTGAGGCTGGCTTCGAACCTGTTCGATCCTCTTGTCTCAGGGGGATTACAAGCGTGCGCCACCACGCCCGGCTTAGGGCAGGTCTTTTAATGAATGGATTCCTTCCTGTAGACCTGCCCAGTCTCAGGCACAGACCCCCAGCCTTTTGTTACACCCAAAATGTGTTAGTTTACTATCAGATCTGGGATCTCTTGGAGGCTCATGGCATTCCCTCACATCCTTGGGGAAGTTTGCTTCTCTTAGAAACATAAAAGACCCTGGGTTGCCTCTGTTCTCTTGCTAATCCCCCTTGGTGCGGGACTCTGCAGCCCTTCATCCCTTTCCCTGAAGCGTCTGGCTTTCTAATACCTACAAAATCCCATTTGTATCTTTGCATAAAGAAGATGGTCATAATGCAATTAAGGACATATAAATATAAACCTGGAAAGGCTTTTTACTATTTCCAGTTTTGTTTTGTTATATAAGAGTATTTTCTTAAGTTTTTTATTTTAGAATTTCTGTACATTTTGAGAACATAAATACCCAAAACACTGTTGTCAATAGAGAGCAGAAAACACAGAAAATTATCTTAATAAAATGTAAAATTTTTGCTTTATAGGCTTGTTTTTGTAAAATTCTACTCAAAGTAGATCAATATCTTAAGACAACCAAATATTTTCAAACATAGAATCATCCTTTTAATGTGACTTTTAGAAAATTCTTTAAGTAATTCCTTTTAATTCTAACTAGCTTTATCACATGCAAAAGTTCCTTCATAAGTTTTACTCTTTAAAAATTATTTACAGGGACTTCCGGGAAGATGACGACGGAGAAAAGCGGAGCTTACGAGCCCCGCTAACAACCAATCTCTATTACCACAAAATCAGTGCCTTTCATAGCCAGAAAACACCATTAGCAGAGAAACAAAAAATGTAATTACAAGGGACAGAGAATAAGAGGGCTGGAAAAACGAGACACCAGAAAGAAACCAGACCACAGTGCTGCGGCCAGAGCCGCCGTGCGGACGCCATCTTTCCTTCCAGCACCAGGCTCCAGAGAGGAGGGGAACTCAGAACAGAGCTCAGAACCAGAGAGGAGATACGCCGGCCTCACGCCCGAGGAGGCGGCAGCAGCGCCTTACTGCCGGCGGCAGCTGCGAACTCACCAGACGGCACCAGACCAACGAACTCAACAGCCCACCAGGCTCCAGAGAGGAGCGATGGACAGCGAGCCGAGGTGAGCTACTGCGGATCAGCCGGGAGGAATTTGGCAGATTTCTTGGCGCAGGGAGCGTCTAAAGCTCCCAGGGGCTGGGCTCAGCACATCCTGCAGGAACTCAGAGCGGAGCTCAAAAACAGAGAAGGAATACGCTAGCCTCACGGCCATGGGCGTGGCAGCGGCGCCATATTGCTACCGGCGGCGGCGGCAGCAGCGAATTCACCAAGTCCACTACAGCTCCATTTGCGCACTCAACAACAGTGAGTCAAATTACGGCCCCTAGAGGAGAAATCCCAGTGCTGTACTTCCAGGGACTTGACCCAGTGGGGAAGTGGTGGTGGCAGAGACATCACACCATAGGAGAACGCCAAACCGGGCACCCCCTATAGTCTAAAGCAGCCTTGATTGACTCCCTGGGTCGGAGACTCTGCGATACAACCCAGTAAAGGAGTACTGGGAACTGAGATACCACAGACTCGAGAACCAGAGCACCTTAAGTGAAGTCGCAGTGACCCAAGGAAAGAACCCAGAGAAGGCACAAACTTCCAAAATCATGGGAAAGAGGAATAACAATGGAGCAATGAATGCCCACAACCCCACAACATCAGAACCCGATAAAACAGAAATTCAGAGATTTCTAGAAGATCAAATCAGGAAAATAACTGTAGAAATAATAGAGGTGTTTCAAAAAGAATTCAGAGAGAACCAAAAAGAGATAAAGGATGCAATTAATGAAGTAAAGGCCTCAATTCAAAGTATAAACAACTGATTAGACCACATGGAGAATAGAATCTCGCTCTTAGAAGATGATCAATCAAAAAATGAACGCATAGTTTCTAATTTAGAAAAAAAAAAATCCAACAGCAGGAATCTGACATTGAAGAAATATGGGCCCATTTTAAGAGAGCTAACCTAAGAATAATTGGAATAGAGGAGGGAAAAGAAGGTGAAACCAAAGGGATCAACAATCTCTTCAAGGAAGTAATAGAAGAAAATTTTCCAAACATAGAGCAAGAGGTTGATACACAGATCCAGGAAACTTACAGAACTCCCTTTAGACAGGATCGGAGAAGAGGATCCCCACGCCACATAATTGTCAAAATGACCAATGTGAAAGCCAAGCAGAGAATCTTAAAGGCAACAAAAACAAAGGGCCAAGTGACATTCAGAGGCAAACCAATTAGAATCACTCCAGACTTCCCAAACCAAGTCATGAGAGCCAGAAGGGCTTGGAGTACCATATTCCAAACTCTGAAAGAAAACAACTTCCAGCCAAAAATTTCCTACCCCGCAAAACTTTCTATCAAATTAGATGGGGAAATAAGAAGCTTTCATGACAAACAGAAACTGAAGGAATTTATGTCTTCAAAACCAGCGCTAGAGAAATCAAAGAGATTAACTACAAAGAAGAAATAGGTAACACACACCAGAACCAGAGAAACAAGATTTTCCATCCAACAGACAACTAAGATTGGTTATCTGTGGAGATTCATTATTTATGTTAGTCTTTTACCTATCTCTAAATTGTATTGTTTGCTTTTATTGTTGCTAATTTTTAGGATTTCTAGTCGGAATATTAATATACCTTCAGATACAGCATTTGGAAATATTTTATCCCATTCTATCAGTAACTTTTAACTCTGTTTACATTGTCTTTGGATATACAATATTTTTTTTATTTTGGGGGGTGTTTTTTTTACCCTTTTGTTGCCTGTGCCATTGAAATCAAATCCAAGAAATCACTGCCAATTTCAATGTTGTGAGGTTTTATGACCCGTATTTTCTTCTAAAATTTTATAGTCTTAAGATTTATATTTAGGTCTTTTATCTATTTTGAGTTAATATTTGTATATGGTGTTAGGTAAGGGTCCAATTTTATTCTTTTCCATGTAAGTATTATTTTTCAACAATATTTAATTAAAAGATTATTATTTCTTCCACCAAATGTTCATGGAAACCTTGTCAAAAATAACTTGACAATATATGGAAGAATTTATCTCTAGGCTTTTATTTAACTCCAATGGTTTATATATCTGCCTTTAGAACAGTACTACACTGTTTCAAGTATTGTAGCTTTATATGGTTTGAAATCAGAAAATATACATCTTCTAGCTTTGTTCTTTTTCAAGATCGTTTGGGGTATCTAGAGTCCATATTCCATATTAGGATAGATTTTTTTCTGAAAAATAAATAAAAAATGTATGATAGTTTCACCTAAAAAAAAAAAAAAGAAAAAAATATTCTCTGGTAAGAAAGAAAGCAAAAAGAAATATTGAAATGTTATCTTTAAGTCATCAAAAGCTTGGTATCAGACAAATGAAACTGTTATGTGAGATTATCATTGTTAATATTGGATAAATTGCTATAATACTGTCAACCACTAAGCCAAGCATGGGAGGGAGGGATGGGGAGGGAACGGGGTGGGGATCGGGTAGGGGCTAATTGGGAGATGTGTGCATGTATGTCTACAAAAGTATTTTTTTAACTCATAATGATGTATGAATACAGTGCACCAAATAGATAGTTGATAGATAGATAGATAGATAGATAGATAGATAGATATCTCTAACTAATGAAAGCCTGAGAAGGTTCCCAGTAAGTCCAAGGTATTTGCCTTTGGCCAGATTAGAAAATTGATACTCATAAAAAAAAAATTATTTACAACTTCCTCAAATCCTCTGCAACTTGCTTTACATTCTGACTTTTGTTTTTGTTTTTGTTTTTTTCTTTTCTTTCCTTTTCCCTATTTAATATTTGGTTATTTTAAAGAGAGCTTGCCATACAACATCCTTTTCCATTTAAAAGCATTTTCTTATTTCTTTTAACTTTCTTCCTTATAATAGCTCCTCATGCCTATAAATATCTTCTTTCTTATTTATTCATTTACTTATTTACTTTTTTTTTTTTTTGTCTTTTAGGACTCTGGTAGTATGGCAAATATTCATCTGTCTATGTGACCAGAGGGCCGCATCTGATTTACCTGATATAGCTTTGAATTTTTACTTAACACAAATTTTAGACCTTATAATTTACTCCTGAAAAACAGATCCAGATCCAAGATAGTGTTATTGTTTACATTTTTTACTGGTTGCCATCTTCTCTGTCCTTTAATCTACAGTACCAAATGTACCAGTATTGGGAATGGCCTAAGAAGATTTGAGAAAGCTCTGATGATTAATAAGTATATTTCAAAAATCATTGTGTTAAAAGGGCAGACCTGGGGAAGGACTTGGTTTCTGCCAAGAAGCAGGTAACTATTATAATGTAAATTAGCCTAGCTAAAGGTAATTAGCAAGTCGATAGGAGAGGGGAACTAGGACATCCTCATTCTAAAGACAGGTTTACATAACTGGATAATCTAGCTAGGATGGGAGGAGGGGGTCCACCTTCATGAAAGGAGACACCTGGGTGTAAACTAAGAGTTCGGAGGGAAAAGTATGGGGAGGAACTTTACAGGAACGTTTACTACGTCAGAATTACGTGAAACAAGATGGAGGATTTCATGTGTATAAAAAGTCTGTTCCTCCAGCCATGGTGGCGCACGCTTGTAATCCCCGCACTTCGTAGGCGGAGACAGGAGGATCGTGCAGGTTCGAAACCAGCCTTGCTGGCTTGAGACCCTGTTTCCAAATGAAAAAGTATAAAAATAGGTCTGGGAGTGTAGCCCGGAGGTAGAAGGGCTTCCAGGAACCCCAGTACCACCACAAAAAAGTATATATACTCTTGCAGGGCATGGTGGCCCATGCTTGTAATCCCCACACTTGGGAGGTGGAGATAGGAGGATCACGCAGGTGCGAAGCCAACCTCAGCTGGCTTAACAGGAGACCCTGTTTCCAAATAAAAATATAAAAAATAGGTGTCTGGGAGTGTAGCCCAGAGGTAGAAGGGTTTCCAGGAACCTCAGTACCACCAACCAACCAATAAATAAATAAATAAATAAATAAATAAATAAATAAATAAAGTTTGTTCTGTGTTTTGTAGTTCAGTGATTTCGTTCAAAGCACCCCCTCATGAGGCTGTAACTGTCTTCTGTATTTCTATCTTCTTAATAAACTCATTTAAATCTTCAGCAAGAGTCCGGACAAGGACCCGCGGTATTTTTGAGGGGAATTGTTTCGACAGGGGTCTAACAAAGGTCCCCAGAAACTGTTCCCCTAAAAAGTAACCCTTACCCCCAAGCGGTAACAGTCCAAACTGTAACACCAAACTCAGGCACAGAAAAATACTAGGTTCAGGAGGCTGAGACTGGAGGATCATGGTTCGTGGACAGCCTCAGCTACTTAGTGGGGCTCTTTGCAATTCAGTGAGATCCTGTTTCAAAGTAAAGTATAAAAAATAGGGCTGGGGATGTAGCTCGGAGGTAGAATGACCCTGGGTTCCGAACATCCCCATTACCACACACACACACACAAAAAAAAAAAAAAAAAGAAAAAAAAGGGAAAAGATAAAGAAAAAGACTAGGCATTTTTCTTTAGTGTCTTGGGATCAACAGATCCCCAGTTATGTAAAATACAACCTAAGAGGGTGCTACAGGCTTCAGCCGATAGGGAGTTTCTCATCTGAAAGAGGAGAAAATTATTTTAGTTCTCTCAAAGTGCAATTGTCCTGAAGTGCATTGTTTGTGTTCTGGACTTGATTCCCATTCATGCATGGCCATGGGCAAGATACATCTACTGGATTTATCCATGCTTACCAGCAAAATATAGAGCTGTCACCTAGTACTGCTATGGTGCATACACATGCATCTGTGGTGCTTGCCAGTGAGATGTGGAGCTAGCATCTCTTTACAAATGTTCCTGGATACTTGTGTGTGTGTTTGTGGTAGCTAGAGACATGTGCAGCCAGCATCCGTTTCTGACTGCTGGTCACATACATACAACAGTGGTCACTGCATAATGCATTACTGCCTCCCTGTGCCTCCCTTTGTTGCCAAAGAGAAGTGTCTTTAGTCTATCTGTGTTTTAGTTTTTGGTTTTGTTTGTTTGTTTAGAATGATGTCAGTAAAGGAATAAAACTCAAGATGCTCAGTTCTTGGCATTATAGTTCCAGTATCTAGACCAATACAATTTGGCTTCTTTTTCTAGAGGGTTTGAAAATCTCCATGCAGCTTTATCAGCTAAAAATTTTTAGAGTATTTTATTGATCTAATTATTGTCTCTGAATTTTTGGGGAGTACTGGGGATGGAGCCCAGGGACATCTACCTCTGAGCTACACCCCCAGCCCTATTTTCTATTCTTTATTTTGAAACCAGGTCTCGCTGAGTTGCAAAGGGCCTCATTAAGTAGATGAGGCTGTCTGTGACCCACAATCCTCCCATCTCAGCCTCCCAAATGCTGGGATTACAAGCATGTACCACCATGCCTGGCTGTCTCCAAATTTTTATGGTGCTCAAGTAAAAAAAACAGATTGTTGTTCCCACCAAGGCAATGCATACAATATCATACCTTGACTTAACCCTGATTTTCAGCAACCTTTGTTGTATTTTAGTAAAGATCCAAAAATAAAGCCATTCCACAATATTATTTTCCTATATTCTAACAATTTAGAGATCCATTCAACAGGCTCAAATGTTATTGTAGATCCTAAGAAGCCAAGAGCATTTAAAAGCATTATATTTTGCATTTACCCAATTTAACAATTAAAGTATAGATTATCCCTGAAAATCAAGACATCAGGTAAATGTCATTAGGCTCTTACAACATTTTTCCTGCCAGAGGAAAAACTTTAAAAGCAATGAACATTGTATTTGAAACCATCCTATAGAGGTAAACATAATCTTGATTGACTATTGACCTCGGGAAAAAGGCATGTATTAATAATTCTAAGAACATTTTTACTTTAATCTCATGAACAAATCTTAAATCTATTCAGTTGTTAGATTTAAGTCACATGAACCCAGAGGCATTTGAGTTTATTTTTTTAATTAATGAGTGATCATTTATTAATATGCCAAATTTGGTACCATGTGGACAATATACTAACATATACTGACACATTATAAATATGGCACAACAAAGAATGTCAACAAGTAGGGGATGAGAGAGTTACAGATATTAATTGCTCAGAGTGAAGCCAGCTTTAGAGCTTGCAGAAACCAAAACACATCCTCTCACAGATTGTATTGAATAACATAGACAAGGGAAAAACCTGTACAGTTGGCCATATTTGGTCATGGGTGACAATGAGACCAATTCAGGTGGTCACTTAGTATCCCGATGGCAGGCAAACACACCAATCACCACCACTGTTCATCTTCTTCCTTAGGATATCAAACACAAAACTAGCCCTTGAATAGCTGCTGAGTGAAGACAGCAGGAAATAAAATATATATATATATATAAAGAGAAAACTAAAAAGCCTCTAGGTAGACAAAACAAAGATCAGAACAGAAAACATATGTATGAAAATTCAGATGATTTTGTAAAAATACATGAGCTCCCAATATTAAATGGCTATACTTACTATGATAAAAAGCTTATTTTCTGCTGTAAATTTGCACAGGTACTTGCTTAAGAAAACTCTTTTTTTTTTTTTTTTTTGCAGGTCTGGGGGTGGAACCCAGGGGCATTCGACCTCCAAGCCACACCCCTGCCTAGTTTTTATTCTTTATTTTGAAACCGGGTCTCACTGAGTTGCAGAGGGCCTCACTAGGTAGCTGAGGCTGTCCGCGAACCGCGATCATCCTCCAGTCTCAGCCTCTGGAATGCTGGGATTACAAGCGTGCGCCACCACGCCCAGCTTTTTTTTTTTTTCTTCTTGACAGAAAGGAATTAAAATAGAGAGCTCTAGAGTCCTAGAATTGGCTTTCAGGGTATAAGAGAATAAACTACATTAGAAAATAGAATTATCTTAAAAGCCTTCACAAGAAACATTGGAATGTCATCTAACCAGCATAGTTCTTTGTGTGGCCAACAGCAGCAGGGCCCGGCTGAGAAGTCATCAGTCAAACCAAGGAAGGGCTTGCTCACCCCTCCCTCAGTTAGCACACAGGTGGGCCCAGAGGGGTGGTTTTAAAGCACACACCTCCCTTCTCATGCATATTAATCTTGGGGTGGAGAACTTCTCTTTCTTCTCTCTTCCCACCACACCATGTGGGTGGGGGTCTAAAATCCCCTTCCCTCAAGTCCAGAAACTGGCCAATGGTAGATATGCGATGTTGATGGCCTTACTTAATCTGGCCAATGGTAGATATGCGATGTTGATGGCCTTACTTAATCTGGCCAATGGTAGATATGCGATGTTGATGGCCTTACTTAATCTGGCCAATGGTAGATATGCGATGTTGATGGCCTTACTTAATCTGGCCAATGGTAGATATGCGATGTTGATGGCCTTACTTAATCTGGCCAATGGTAGATATGCGATGTTGATGGCCTTACTTAATCCCTCCTCTTCCCAGGTCCTCTGTTCTGCCTCTGAGGGAAGGCAGCACATAAGCGCACAGTACTCCCAGAATGTGGGAGACTGAGACAGGAGGATCACAGGTTCAAGGACAGCTTCAGTAAATTAATAAGACCTTGTTTCAAAATAAAAAATAAAAAAGGATATAGCTTGTAAGTAGAATGCCCCTGAGTTCTATCCCCAGAAACACACACACACACACACACACACACACACACACACACACACACACACTGGCCTGTTTTGTCAGGAATGATCTGGTAACTGCCTCTAGGAGAGAAGGAACAACAAAGCCAGGCATGGTGGTGCACAGGTGTAATCCCAGTACTTGGGAGGTTGAGACAGGAGTACTGTAGGTTAAAAACCAGCCTCAGCAACTTAGTGAGTCTCAGCAACCTAGTGAGACCCTGTTCCTAAATAAAAAATAAAATAGGGCTGGGGGTACAGTTTGGAGGTAGAACGCCCCTAGTTTCAACCCCAGTACAAAAAGAAGAAGGAGGAGGAGGAGAAAAGAAGGAGGAGGCAGGGTTTATGAAAGCTTCCTAGACTTGAAAAGGAAACGAATGCTGTGGGCTTAAATGATAGGTTTGAGATTTTAATGTCTTACCTTTAGATTTAATGCTCTAGTTGGCTGGAGGGGGGCAAAAAGCTGTCCTCGATGTGCCAGGCACTTTTGTCTACATTATCCTATTTAGAACTAAAAACAGCCCCATGAGAAAATATTCTGGCACAGAGATTGGAAAAACCAAGTTTGGACAGGGCAAGCAAGTGGCCCGGTCAGTATTCCATGGCTGGAGAGCGGGGAGGCCGGGTCAGGCCCTAGGAGAGCGGGCTCCGCTTGTGGCTTCCCTCAGCCGCTGGTTTCTGGGTCCCACTTCACAGCAGAGGTTTCCCTTCCCACTCTTCTGGGCCCTTTCTGGGGTGGCCTCTCCAGGTGGCAGTCATCTTTTGAGGGTATTTTGGGGGCGGGCGTACTAGGGATTGGACCCAGGAGCATTCTACCTCCAACCTACAATGTCAGCCCATTTTTGGTTTTGAAACACTGTGTCCCTAGGATGCTGAAAGTCTCAGTAAGTCGCTGAGGCTGGTCTTGAACCTGCTATCCTCCTATCTCAGCCTCCCAGGTACTGAAACTTATAGGTATAAGCCACCATGCCCAGTGTGTATTTGGTTTTATGGAGATCTTTAGTGGCTTCTGACAAAAAGTTCATTAGAAGCAGGCAGTCATAGCTTGAAATGTATAAAAAGCTTCTTTTATCATTATCCAAATAAGGCAGAGAAACAGCACGGCACAATGAGATTTCTTGAGCTGGAAAGTACTATATGTCCTGCTCCACCCCCTGCCTAGACTGGAACCTCCTAAGGCCAGCCTGCCTCCTGCAAACCACTGTATACACTGTGCATTGTGTATCTTTTGCTATAGTTAGCAAAAGGTCACTAGTATCCTCACCATGTGATAAGAATGAGCATTTATCAAGTGAAGGCCCCAAACTCTAGTCAAAAAGCCAGAGTACGATGATTATTTATTTATTTATTTATTTTGGTGGTACCGGGGTTCCTGGAAACCCTTCTACCTCCAGGCTACACTCCCAGACCTATTTTATATTTTTATTTGGAAACAGGGTCTCTTAAGCCAGCATAGCTGGCTTCGAACCTGCGCGATCCTCCTGTCTCTGCCTCCCAAGCGCGGGGATTACAAGTGTGAGTCACCACGGCCGGCGTATGATTATTTACAATATGAACAAACTACATTTTTTTTTTTTTTTTGGTGGTACTGGAGTTCTTGGAAGCCCTTCTACGTCCGGGCTACACTACACTCCCAGACCTAATATATATATATATATATATATATATATATATATATATATATTTTTTTTTTTTTTTTTTTTTTTTTTTTTTTTAAATTTGGAAACAGGGTCTCTTAAGCCAGCACCACAAACCTGCGTGATCCTCCTGTCTCCACCTCCCAAGCGCGGGGATTACAAGTGTGCGCCACCACGCCAGGCGAACAAACTACATTTTTAAAAGTAGAACTTAGCAAGACCCTGTTTCAAAATGAAATAAGGCTGGGGTGTAACTCAGAGATCGAATGCCTCAGGAGTTAATCCCCTCTACCAACAAAACAACAACAAAAACAAAACCCACAAAAACTTGATCACTGCTAACACAAGTGACTCTCCACGTTTCATCTGTAGTCCTTTCTGTGAGGAATAAACTATAGAAAGGGGTAAAGTCATGGCAATTTGGAATTTGAAGACATAGGGAACGTTTCTTGGCCTCTCTAGTAGTCTAGAGGGATGGTTTGGATAAACTTATGACCTCTGTTTGTCCCTGGGTTCCTAAAAATTTTATGGGAAGGTCACTAATAAATTAAGTGTGTAAATACTCCACCATCTAGTTTAAAAAAATAATAACTGCTACTAGTGTTTACATATTTTGTGCAAAACACATCTATTTACCTTTCCTTCTAGTAAAATACACAGCAATAAAGAAAAGGCAGTAAAAGAAATATTCACAGCTTGCTATTAAACTTGATATATTTTTAATGACAAGTTTTGGAAACATGCACCCAATGAGGACATGATTGAGATTAACACCAAGGTCCAAACACAATAATTTGTCTCAAGTACAGTGTCTGTACTGAGAATTTAAACATCGCCCCTGAAAGATCAGATTGCACATTAAAATGGTCGATATACTTCTAGCAATGAGTCACTTGTATAAAAACACTACCATAAAACACATTAGTCTTTCTGGAATTCTGTTTTTTTTCTTCCTCTTTTTTTTTTTTTTTTTTTAAAGTTTAAACTAACGTCTAGTGAATAGTTATCACATGCTCACATTCAGGGCTGCAGTGGTGGAGAAAGTATTTGGAATTTTAGAGACTCCCCCCCCGCCCTTTTTGTAAAGAAAATCATTCATGAAGATATCCAACCCCTTCTTGGAGGCATAAGCTTATATAAAGCAAAGTGTTAGCTAGGTTAATTTACACTGGAATAGCTGCCTGCTTTTAGGCAGAAACCAAGTCCTTGCACAGATTTGCCCCTGACCCAATTTTTGAAATATATTAATAATCATAGCTTTCTCAAATCTTCCTAGGCCATTCCCAATACTAGTACAGGAAGAACGTTCTTAAAAACCTTTAGTCACTCTTCAATGTATGCTGATTCTCTTTTATAGGGGGTCCTAGCAATTATCAGACAATCTTATCCCGGATTAAAGGACTAAAGCAGAGTGAACAAAAGGCGATGTGCTGCCCTCCCCCACCGCCCTCACTCTCCACAAGCTGGCCTTCTTTTCCTTAGGTGCTCCACACGCCCACCACAGCATCTTTTCCTCTTTACCTTTTACCCATTTTCCCTTAGGGGAAGGATTCCTGTGTGTGTGTGTGTGTGTTGGGGGGAGCAGGTATAAGGGACGAAGCCTGGGCCATTCTACCTCCAAGCTACAGCCCCAGACCTGTTTTTATTTTTGGTTTTGAAACAGGGTCTTGCTATGTTGCTGAGGCTGACCTCAAATCTGAGATCCTCCTGTCTCAGCCGCCTAAGTCTGGGATTACAGGCGTGCGCCACCACACCTAGTTAGGGGAAGAAATCTTAAGGCAACATCAAGAAATGCTCCAGAAACAAAATTCCTTCAGAATCAATGAAGGTTTAAAAATAGCCTTAGAAATTAGAGTGGTTTTTTTGTTTGTTTGCTCCCAAATCTTGGGCAAAGTACAACTTTTTGTTTAATCACTGGATCTTTAAAAACAAAGTAGGAGTGGGTAACAAGTCACACCAATTAGGTCCACCAGAAGCTTAGATCTGCTCCTTTCCCCCCTGCAGACAATTTAGGACAGAGTTCCCAAAGGTCACCACATTAAAGGGAGCACAGCCTGGGAACGGCAGACAGGACATCTGTGGACTCACGGTCCCATCTGTCACTGACGCGGCCACGTGACATCTCTCCAAGTCTTGTGGTCTTGGAGGAGCCATCCCTTTTCCTTCACCCTTAAAACATTCTGAGCAGAGGCGGCTCTACCCTGTTTTTAAGACCTCCAGGGAAGAGCACAGTGATTCTTAACCAAATACTTAGAAATTATTTCCCTATGGCCTTGGGCACACATTCCTTCCCACAGTCCTGCCATAAAGAAGAACATATTGTAGCTAGAAGCTTTGGAAGATCTTCATAAAGACAAATCTTTTTTTTTTTTTTTTTTTTTTGTGGTGCTAGGGATCAAACCCAGCGTCTCTGAGCTATACCTCCACATGATGCTTTGTTTGACATTGGGAAACGGCCAGGAGAGGCTTCAGGGAGCCCCAAGAATGAGTGCTCTGACCACAGATCCCAGTCAGCCCCACCAGCCATGGTGCAAGCCCAAGGACAAGTCCCATTGCAAGGCCAGCTGTGTTACAATTAAGAGTCCAGCATGTCCTTAAAGTCCTCATCAGGACCACGAGAGAAATAAACACCCTGAATCACCTTGAGACTACCAAACTGAGGTCATCCTTACATACCTCCTCCTACCCAACTCTCATGAGTGTCCTGCAAAACATAGCCATGAACCCCCAAATGCGTCTCTCACGCTGGAAATAGCCCATGTTTTTCCTTAAGAGTGTGTGTGTGTGTGTGTGTGTGTGTGTGTGTGTGTGTGTGTGTGTGTTTTTCTTTTGGTACTGGGATTGAACCCAGGAGCAGTTCTACCTCCATGCTACACCCCCAGCTCCTTTTCTTTTTAATTTAGTTCTTTTGTGGTACTGGTGATTGAACCCAAGGCATTCTACCTCGGAACTATACCTCAGCCCTTTTTTTTTATTTTGAGACAGAATCTCACTGAGTTTCTGAGAGCCTAAGTTGCAGAGGCTGGTTTTGACCCTATGATCCTCCTGTCTCAGTCTCCCAAGTACTAGGATTACAGGCATGTACCACCATGCCTGCCTTCCTTTTCTTTTGAAACAGGGTCCTACAAGTTGCTTAGAGTCTTGATAAGTAGCTGAGGCTGACCTTGAGCCTGTGATCTTCCTGTTACAGCCTCCCAAATACTGTGATTAGCTGTGCCTCCACGCCTAGCTTAAATAAGTATTTCTAGCTTTGCATCTCTCACCTTGGAGACCTCCCTTGAATATACACATTTAGATATTTATTATTCCTTGCTTTCCTAAGTACACCTCTGTAGCTTTACCTTTTGTCATGGAAAATTCTTTTCCAACCTACAGTTGGTGTACCACAACATCCCAGCCCCAATACAAAATCCTTTTAATCTTATTGTTCATTTGCTTGTGTGGTATTGAGGATTGAACCCAGGGGTATTCTAACTCTGAGCTACACCCCCATCCCTTTTACTCATTAATTTTATTTTATTATTTGTTCATTTTATTTATTTATTTATGTAATTATTTTTGTTGTACTGAGGATGGAACCCAGAGGCATTTACTTCTTTTGCTATCCCCCCCCCTATCTTTATTTACTTTTTGTTTTTGAAACAAAGATTATTGAGACTCACTAAATTGCTGAGGTTGGCCTTGAACCTGCCAGCCGCCTGCCTCAGCCTCCCAAATTCTGGGATTACAGGTATGTGCCATCACTCCTGGCTGAAATAGCTCTTAATCTTACCCAATGCCATGAAGATATTTCAATGAAAAATTAACTACTAATGTATGAAGTGTGGGTATGTATGTTCTGCAAGTGTGATCTGTTCAACCTTCTTCTATGGACAGTGAAGATTAGAGATGAGAGCCTACCCATTATCTCTATTTGGGAGCTCTCTGCAAATGCTATAGAGACTGTTTGACCATTTATAATTCATTGGGATTGGCACTGTAGAAACATAAATGTAGCCGGGTGTGGTGGCGCATGCTTGTAATCCCCGCGCTTGGGAGGCGGAGACAGGAGGATCGTGCAGGTTCAAAGCCAGCCGCGTTGGCTTAAGAGACCCTGTTTCCAAATAAAAATATAAAATAGGTCTGGTAGTGTAGCCCGGTGGTAGAAGGGCTTCCAGGAACCCCAGTACCACCAAAAACAAAAAACCAAAAAAACCCCATAAATTTAATTTGAACCCCTAAATCTAAGAACTGCTAAATCACAAAAGAGCTTACACAAGAGGGCCAAAAGCAGATTGGAGATATAATATATAGATGAAACCCCATTCCATACACATAGTTACTAAAAAAAAAAATGAAAAAAAATTATGGTGGTACTAGAGATTGAGATAGCTGGGAAGTTCTACTTCTGATCTACATCTTTAGCCCTTTTTATTTTTTGTTTGAAAACAAGGTCTCTCCCAAGGTTGCTGAATCTCACTAAGTTGCTGAGGCTGACTTTGAACCAGCAATCCTCCTGTCTCCCAAGCACCAGGACTACCAGGTTCAGCAAAAAAGATTGTTTTTCTCTCACAAAGACTATGGGTACACAGATCCAGCGTTTGAGGGTCACTGAGTCAGCCAGGCATGGTGGTGTACACCTGTAATTCTAGTGACTCAGGAGTCTCAGACAAGAGGATCAAGTCGGAGGCCAACCTGGACAACTTAGCAAAATCCTGTCTCAAAATAAAAAGAACTAGGGATGTAGCTCAGTGGTAGAGCACCCCAAAGTATACTCCCCAGTACTGGGCTGGGGGTTGGGGAGAGCAACTGATCAAACCTAGAAAATAATGGATTGCTAATTTTGCTTCTTTGGGTCACCAGTGCTCTCCTTTTTTTTTTTTTTTTTTTTTTGCGGGTCTGGGGTGGAACTTAGGGGCATTTGCCCTCTGAATTACACCCCCTGCCCTATTTTTTATTCTTTGAGACACCCAAATGCTGTGATTACAAGCATGTGTCACCACACCCGGCTACCAGTGCCCTCTCCTTTTAATTTTTTTATTTTTTGGTGGTACTGGGGTTCCTGGAAGTCCTTCTACCTCCGGGCTATACTCCCAGACCTATTTTTACATTTTTATAGCAGTTTCAAGGCCAGTATCAATGATGGTTTTTACAAACAGGGGGACCCTGTTTCAAAATAAAAAATAAAAGGGCTAGGAGTGTAACTTGAAGGTAGAATGTCTCTGGGTTCAATTACAGATATCAAAACCAAAGCAATGTTGATCTGTCAAGTAGCTAAGTTAATCTGCAATCTAGGTTAAAATATAAACTGGAAGCTAGGCGTAGTGGTACAAGTTTGTGATCCCAGTACTTGGGAGACTGAAACAGGAGGATCACAGGATGTGGGCAGTTCAGCAACTTAGTGAGACCTCTGTTTCCAAATTTAAAAAATGGTAAGGCTAGGGGTCTAACTCAGAGGTAGAATGTCCCTAGGTTTAACCCTCCCTGCCCCCGTGTGTGTGTGTGTGTGTATGTGTGTGTGTGTGTGTGTGTGTATGTATATATATATGTGTGTATGTATATATGTGTGTATATATATGTATATGTGTGTATACACATACATACTAGAAATACATACATACTAAAAACAAATCATGTATGTAAAAACCCTCAATGTTGATAATCTGAGAAAAAAGACACATGCTAGCTGGGCATGGTGGCACATGCTTGTAATGCCAGTACTTGGGAGGCTAAGATAGGAGGATCTGTGTTCAAGGCCAGCCTCAGCAACTTAGCAAGGCCCTCCACAACTTAGTGAGCCCATTTCAAAGTAAAGAATAAAAAATAGGGCTGGGGGTATAGCTCGGAGGTAGAATATACCTGGGCTCAATCCCTACTACCACACACACACACACAAAAATGCCATGTGATAAAATGAAAATGACATCAGCAGTGGCAGCCAAACAGACTATGAATCGTCCTGTCAAAATATAGATGTGAAATCAGGAAGCAGATGGCAAAATTCTTCCTAAAACCTCACTCAAGAAACACTTTAGACACTGCTAACTGTTCTGGAAATATAGGATGCTTCAAGAAGAACTCAAGCTGAGCCAAGTGGCAGGCGGTTCCTGATAAGTCGGGTCCCTCCCCTCCTCCACGTGATCTCGCAGCAGGAACAGGAGGCAGAACCCCGGAAGCCAGAAATGGGAGATACTGGGAGACTACAGGTGCCGCGAGACATACTTGAGACTATAGATGTCGCGAGAGAATCGTTATGCCTATGAAACATCGTGCCTCCGATCCGCCACGTGACTCAGCTGGCCGATCAGGACTATGTGCAGCTCTCCAGGCTCATGGTCTGTCGGTCCCTTCCCCTATGGCTGGCTGACTCCCCGGAGGGTGCCGGGGTTGGGTCCGAATAAAGCAGCGGTCTCTGATAACCCAGTTGGTGTTTTTACCTCCTCCCTAAACTCTTTAACTCTATTTTCAACCTTTCAGTTCCCAATCTCCACGTGGCTCACAGGGAAGCAGCCCTCAGTAGGGCCATGACGTCAAACTCCTCACTGGCACACCATAAATTTCAGTAGTCAGGCTGGGTTTCAGAGTTTTGAGGCAGCACATCTTTAGTTTTACTGGGATTTTTTTGTTTTGCTTTATACATTTATTGGTGCAGTACAGTTTCACATCATATTGTAGTTTCTACTGGTTTTAATAATGCTTTGTCATGCAACCATCTCTATTTGAGATTTCTTTCAGGTTTCTGCCCTATTTTGTTTCCCAGGCTGCGTATACTACTGGAACCTTCCAGACACCTAAAGGATAACAATATATAAACTGAGCACAGTGGTGCACACCCGAAATCCCAGTATTTGGGAGACAGGAGGATCACCACAGGCTCAAGGACAGCCTCAACAACTTAGCAAGATTCAGTATCCAGTGAGACCTTATTTCAAAACCAAAAAATAAGCCGGTCGTAGTGGTGCATTGTTGTAACCTCTGTACTTGGGAGGCTGAGACAGAATTACAGTTTGCAGCTAGCCTCAGCAATTTAGTGAGGCCTTCCACAATTTAGTGAGACTGTTTCAAAGTAACAAATACGGCTGTGGGTGTTGCTCAGAGAATGCAACTTAGTGAAACCGTTTCCAAATAAAGTATAAAATAGGTCTGAAGGTGTGGCACTGAGGTCTGGGAGTATAGTCTGGAGGTAGAAAAGCCTCTGGTTCCACCCCCAACACCACAAAAATAAAATAAAATAAAATAAAATAAAATAAAATAAAATAAAATAAAATAAAATAAAATGTGCAAACATTCGAAAGTATATAAGTATATGCCAAAGAGAAAGCTCACCAAGACACCTTAATCTTTGTCTTGGGGGGCAGGTGCTTTGAATCAAACCTAGGGCCTTGCACTGCTAGGCAAGTGCTCTACCACCGAGCTGTGCCACCAGCTCAAAGGGTACTTTAATACTGGTTTGACAAGTAGGGTGTGGAGACAGCTTTAGCAAGTAGTGAGACTCTTGTCAACCTACTGAGGCCCTGTTTCCAATAAAAAATAAAACTGGGCTGGGGAGTGTAGCTCAAAGGTAGCATGCCTCTGGGTTCAATCTCCAGTACCACACATATACACAAAAATGCTGGCTTGACAAATGCTGTCCACTCAAGCCCACTTTATCTCCTTTAATAGACTAGAAATACTAGTTAGACTTAAAATATGCTAAACATTAAAAAACACATACAAGCCGGGCATGGTGGCGCACGCTTGTTAATCCCAGTACTTGGGAGGCCGAGACAGGACAATTGCAGGTTCGAAGCCAGCCTCAGCAGTTGAGTGAGGCTCTCAGCAACTCAGTGAGACCCTGTTTCCAAATAAAATATAAAAATAGGTCTGAAGGTGTAGCACTGAGGTTAGAAGGCTCCTGGGTTCCATCCCTGTACCCAGGGATACCATACACACACACAAAAAAAAAAGAAATTTAAAAAATAACAAAACAATTATGGAAGTATTTTGCAATTTGTTACATCCCTCTTCATTTCCCAAATCAAATCATCTTCAGAAAGGTGAAATCTAGCTAAAAATGGAGATCAATTAAACCGGCAGACCCTACAAATTATTAGATTATATTTAACTAGCCACCATGTGGAGGTAATATGGGCCAGAAATATTGTCATAAAATATACATTCCTAATTTCTATAAACGTAAAATTATGTCTGCTCTTGAAATGTATAAGATGTGATTATTGATGCTTTCAAGAATCAGGGCCAAGTGTTTCTTCATTTTCTGTCGGGTTATCTACTGTGCCAGCCCTCAAACAGGTTGTTTGGGACAGTGGGAAGATGGGTAGGGCTGGATGCCCCATGGAGGCCAGAGCTCTATTCCTAAACCCGACTTCTGCTGACTTTCACCTCAGAGTTTTGTCACCTCAGGTAATCATCCAAATTGAATATCACTTCTATTGGCCCTGATACTCCATGTAAGTAGTTATTTCTTGATTTATTTCTCCCTTCAAATATAAACAATTTATAGCCAAGCAGAGTGTATTTCAGTCTAATACCACAATGAAGGCTAAACGAAATTACACATATGCTACTACTGACCAGCATAGGCCAGAGCTCAAAGTAGAGACTTAACAAGGCCCTGGGCTCCTTTCCCAGCTCTACAAAGAAAAATCAAATCTCATTTAGAAGAACTCTAGACAAAATTGGCAAAGGTATTTATTCTTATTAGTTTCTTAAAAAGCAAATTTTAATATCTATTTCCACACTAAACAACCTAGAGCTTTCTGGGGGAGGGGAGTAGCTACACAGAACCCTTTAAACATGACAAGACACACACTGTGGCTCTGCTGTCATGGGTGAGACCCTCACAGCTAGCCCAGGGCCAAAGCCACCTTAGACAAATGACAGTGGTTCCTCTGTATCCCCCAACACACACACACACACACACACACACACACACACACACACACACACACACACGTTACGTGGGGCATGGGCTGCAAAAGGCCTTGTTCAATCTCTCAGCCACCTTTTTTTTTTTGGTGGTACTGGGGTTCCTGGAAACCCTTCTACCTCCGGACTACACTCCCAGACCTATTTTATACTTTATTTAAAAACAGGGTCTCTTAAGCCAGCAAGGCTGGCTTTAATCCTGAGCGATCCTCCTGTTTCCGCCTCCCAAGCGCGGGGATTACAAGCGTATGCCACCACACCCAGCTCCTCTGAATCCTCTTACAAAATAATGTGCTATAAAGACTCACCATTTGTCCAAAGGTGTTTTTTTTTTGTTGTTGTTTTTGTTTTGTTTTGCAGTACTGGGGATTGAACCCAGGGGCATTCTACCTCCAAGCTATACCCCAGTCTTATTTTTTACTCTTTTATTTTAAAACAAGGCCTCACTAGTAGCTAAGGCTGGCCATGAACTTGCAATCCTATCCCAACCTCCCATGTACTGGGATTTCAAGTGTGTGCCACTGTGCTCAGCTTAAAAAGAATACGTATGTATGTATGTATGTATGTATGTATGTATGCATATGTGTATATATATATTTTTTCTTTTTTTGTGTGTGGTATTGAAGATTGAACCCAGGGGCATTCTGCCTCCAAGCTATACCCCAGCCCTATTTTTGTTCCTTATTTTGAAACAGAGTCTCACTAAGTTGCAAAGGACCTCACTAAGTAGCCGAGGCTGTCTGTGAACCGTAACCATTCTGTCTCAGCCTCCCAAATGCTGGGATTATAATCATGCGCCACCACGCCTGGCTCAAAAGGATTATATTTAAGAATGAACCATGCCAGGCTCTGTGGTACATGTCTGTAGTCCCAGCTGGTCAGGAAGCTAAGGCAGAAAGATCCCTTGAGCACAGAAGTTCAAGGTCATACTGTACAATAAGGTGGGAATTTGTTTCTTTTTTGCAGTACTGGGGATTGAACCCTAGGGGGTGTTCTACCTTGAGCTATACCCTATCCCTATTTTACCTTTTTATTTTGAAACAGGGCCTAAGTAGCTGAGGCTCTCACTAAGTAGCTTAGGCTGACTGCTAATCTCCTGTTTCAGTCTTCCAAGTAACTGGGATTGTAAACCTGTGTCACCATGCCGGTGAGAGACTGTTTCAATAACAAGGAGATAACCAAAAATACCCCCACTGAACCTATGGAAAAGAAAATTAGAAAAAATTAAGAAGCAAGAGTGTAGCATAAATATTTTCACCTGAATAGCAAGGAATCTAAATAGCATATGGTACCAACTTTATGAATCTCAAAGATTTTAAAGAATATTTAAATGAGTAAAGAAAAATCATCCTCTTGCTTGTTTCAAAGCATATCAAACAGTAGGTTTATATTTGACAGTCTTATGGACCACCAAATATGTACAAATAGGAATTCCAAATATTTCAGTTCATTAAGTGTACAAAACCAAGTAAGGCACAAGACCTAAAGAATAAACATAAAGCTGGCCTATGATGTTTGAGTTAAATGTGATTTAAGACTCTCCTATTTGTTCTGCAATATAACTTAAATAGTTTTCTCTACTGTTTGTGCCTACATTTATTCAGATAGTTAGAGATCTTTTCATCCTGGAACTTGGAACATTATACAACATGAAAACTTCCAAACTCTCTTATAGGTAATAATCTAAATTCATATTTCTTTTTAAATCTTGACAAAGTTTCATAAAACTCCTCCTCTATTGCAAAATAAAACTTTAAACATAATACTGTACTAAATGTACCATACTATTACAATACTCGACGACCTGGTTACAACGATAACTGGAATGTCAGTTCTGGAGGCTCTTAATCTTTCTGTCTGGCTTTCAAACAGCCTGCCTTTTTGCGCATTCTATACTGACACCCCAAACACACTTTCTACGCCCATTGTGGATGCTCATGGCAGTTCTTATACTGTGCCAGTGCTGGTTTGTGTATTTTTTTTTTTTTTTGATGGCACTGGTATTAGGTTGAGGGGCATTCTCTCTCTGAGCCATACCCCTGTTTTTTTTTTTTTTTTTTAATTTTTTACTTTGAAACCGGGTTTCACCAAACTGCAGAGGGCCTTGCAAGTTGCTGAGACTGGCTGTGAACCTGTGATTCACCTATCCTCAGCCTCCCAAGTACCAGGCCACCATCCAGTTTGTATAATTATTTTGACTCTTTCTCTTTTTTGGTGGTACTGGGGATTAAACACAGGGGTGTTCTACCTCTGGCTAGACCCTCAGCCCTTTTTATTTTGAAATAGTCTCACTAAGTTACCTCACACTGGCTTGAACCTGTGATCCTCCTCACAAGTACTGGATCACAGGTGTGCACCACCATGCCTGGCTCAGTAATTTGACTATTTGGTTACATTTTTTTCCTTTGTATTTCACGTGAATATGTGGAAAATTAAAAAAAAATCAAATACCTTATAATTTAATATAACTAAGATGAGAATAGAGGTTAGGTGGAATGAGGCCTCTAGCCTCAACTGGGTACAGAGTGCTTACAACACTATTAGCAGTGTCCAACTGGGAAAAGGGGCAAATACAGGCAGCATACAGAAAACACTGAAGTTCTCTGGGAACATGTCTAAAGAATGAAGCGTACTTGGGATTCCAGGATGATTTAAGGTCTCTAACTTCTATTTTCATCCCCATCTTTTGCAGAGTCAATTTAGTAATACAAAGAAGGGGATGTCCTGTGCTAAAAATTGACCCAAGGTGTTTTTAATACATATAGAATAATTCTGTAAGATTACAAAATTGTTTTAGCAATCAACAAATGCAAACCAAAAAATTAAACACTAATATGCAATAAAAGGTGCTACACAAGAGACATTTATTAATGTTCTGTTATATTTACAGTTTTAATATAGCAAACCAAGGTGAGTTACCACTTGGGCATGAAGCACATCATTCTACATTTATAACACATTGGTTTCAGCTAACACATTGTAAAAGCAAGTAGTACAGTATGTTAGGGATCATCTCAAAAGTTCTGAGTTAATTCTTTCTTTCTCCTAGTTATTCTATTCTTCTGGGACTCTAAACATACAGCCTGTCAAGAATTACATTTTAGTAATAGAGCTGCATTTGTCTTTGTCCTTTCTACTTTATACAGTGAAAACGCCTTTAGAATTCCTTAAGTATACACCAGAGAACAATAAAGTACTGCAAAATTTTGAATAGACTATAAAAAAATTAATGTTCATTTACCATTTAAGAACATTATTTTTGACCATACCTTAAATGTATTTTTGCACTGTGATTTTGCTTTCAGGTGTTCACACACAGTACAGTTGAATAAATTTTAAGATTAATTTTAACAGCAAATATGGATTATGTGCAGAAATGCAGTCATAACAAAATTTTTAACTTTTGAGAAAAATCCCTTAAAAATATCCAGCCTTATACATATCTTATACTAAAATCTTTAGTTCCAAATTTGCTTTGAGATGGAAGATGAATAAAGCAAGACTGCCCCCTACTGACAACAGGGACATGGCTCATGCTATTTAAAATAACTACAAACAATACATAAGGCATTATTAATACATCACAGACTTGATTGCAAGAGCTTTTTCAAACATTAACCACTAATGATTCAATGATTACAGAATTCTGCATTAACTATTAAAATTGTACACCTAAGAACAAATAGAGAGAAGTGATCTTTTTCAACAGTACTTTTTTTTTAAAGCAGGTGATTATTCCACTGTGTTCTGCATCTTGATTCACTTCCTGCAGGTGTTCTCTTGCTTCTTGCTAGAGAATTCATAAACGCAGGAAGGCCTTTGCCAGAAAACATCTGCCAGAGAAGGATATTGAATATTAAAACTCTAGTTAGCGTGTTATTTTGACTGAGAGAAGGATGTAGTCACAAAAGCAGGATGTTTGGAGACACGAGAAGTGCATTTTAACAGTTTTTAGATTACTATATATACTGACATCATAGTATTCAATAAAAATTAAATTTCCAGTTCTTAATGTTTATAGTAGCATAATTCACAATAGCCAAATTATGAAAGCAGCCTTGGTGTCCATCAACAGATGGATTATGAAATTACAGGATAGACACAATGGAATTCTACTCAGCAATTAAAAACAAAATTTGTGTAATTTGGATCTAGAGAATATTATGCTAAGTGAACTTAGCCAGTCACAGAAAGTGAAGGGTCATATATTTTCTCTCATATGTGGAAACTAGGGAGAAATCAGGATGCAAGAAGGATTTACAGGCGAACCCCAGTGCTGGGATGGAGGGATTCCAGGGGAAGGAGAGACTAGATGAAGGAAATACTCCCATCGACACTATATATGTATGTGAAATTGCCAACGCCAAACTCAGTGCTGTGTGTATGTTTGTCACTATCACTTTGAACCTCATAATGTGAGATTAATGCAGTATTAAAAATGTATTTAAATAAAATTAACTGGGGGGAGGACCACCACCTATGAGCTGGACATGGTGGAGTACACCTACAATCCCAGTGACTTGGGAGGTGAGATAGGAGGATTAAGTTTCAAGGCCAGCCTCAGAAATTTAGCAAGACCTTCGGCAACTTAGATCCTATTTCAAAATAACAAATAAAAGTCAGGTGTGGTGGCACACACTTGTAATTTCAGCACTAGGGAGGCTGAGACAGGAGGATCACAGGTTTGAGGCCAGCCTTAGTTATGTAGTGAGACTGTTTCTAAATAAAAAACAAAATGGGGTTCAATCTCCAGTACCCCCCACCCCCCCACACACACACACAAAAAAAAAAAAAAAAAAAAAAGAGAGAGAGAGAAAAGAAAAAGGGCTAAGGATATAGCTGGGGGATAGAATTCCACTGGGTTCAACTCCTAGTACCCAGAATAAATATATAAAGACCTATGACGACAAGTGTCTGTCTCTTCTGTTCTAATGGAAGTGACATTTGTTTTTAGTGGTACTGGGGATGGAACCCAGGGGCATTCTACCTCTGGGCTACACCCCCAGCCCTATATTTTTACTCTTTATTTTGAAACAGGGTCTCACTGGGTTGCAAAGGGCCTCGCTAAGTAGCTGAGGCTGGCTTCAAACCTGCGCAATCCTCCTATCTCTGCCTCTCAAATGCTGGGATTACAAGCATGCGCCACCATGCCTGCTGGAAGCGACAATTCTTCATTGTACACTAAACTCCGCCAATCATGACTGAAACTTGGAACAGAAGAATTCAAATGCACAGGTAATTTTCCTAATATACCTGAAGCTACCATTTACCCAGATAATTCTGCCACATTTCACACAAAAAAGATTTCCAAGGATCCCAATGACATCCTGATATACTTAAATGCACTATGGCAAAGTTAAATTCAGAGATTCTGCAAATACTTTTAAAAAATAAAAGTTACAAAAAACTAATATATTTTTTGAGCATGCTTCTCTGAAAATAGTAAGCATATGTAGCCCCAAAATAATTTTAAGAAAAGTTATACAGGCCTGAAATATATGCTCTCAATGGATGTATGTGTATGAGTGTTTCTGCTAAAGAATGAACTCAGGGCCTTGCTCATGCTAGGCAAACACTCCCCAGCCCTCTCCACACATTTTGTTAAATGCAATTTTCATGTAATATTTTTAGGTATTTCTGTACTGGCATAGTAAATTGTTTTGATTCTTACAGGGTGTGACCCAGGGGCTTTTCATCTCCGGGCTATACTCCTAGACCTATTTTTTTATTAGTCTTTTCTGATTGGATTACTGCATACATCATTTTTTTGGGGGGGGGGTACTACAGATTGACTCAAAGGTGTTCTGCTTCTGAGCTACACGCCCAGTCCTTTTTAAACGTTTTTTTAAAAATTTTTATTTTTATTTTATTTATTTATTTATTTTTGGCAGTACAGGGGATGGAACAAACAGAGGCATTCTACTCCTGAGCTACATGCCTACACCTATTTTTTTTTATTCTTTATTTTGAAACAGAATCTCATTGAGTTGCCAAGGGCCCCACTAAGTAGCTGAGGCTGTCCTCAAACTGTAATCCTCCTGACTCAGCCTCCCAAATGCTTAATACAGTATCTAACACAAGGAAAATTTTATAAATAAGGTTACTGTGATTATATCATGCTTGAAAAAAATTTTTGTGTAATTGGTACTGGGGATTGAGCCCAGGGACATTCTACCTCTGAGGTACACCCAAGCCCTTTTCATTTTTTATTTTGAAACAGTCCTGCTAAGTTGCTGAGAACTTTGCTAAGTTGCCTGAGGCTGGTCTTGAATCTGTGATCCTTCTATCTAAGCCTCCAAAGTACTGGAATTACAAGAGTGTACTACCATACCTTATAGGCTTTTAAAAAACTTTTGTTGGCATTCAAGGTACCACCTATATTCTAGTTCTTAAAAGTTTTGAACGCTCTCTCATTATGTGGCAAATTAAATATGGTAGATACATTATTTTCTTGGAGCACATATCCTGAGACTACCATGCATCTTCAAAATTGAGAGCCCCACTCCTAGCTTATGATTACCTACAAAAACCAGGACATTCAACAGCAAGCAGAGAAGAAATTAATGTCCACATGGGCTTAGATTTGCACTGAGCCAACGTGTCAACTGTGTTAAAGGACAGTTCTATGAATTTGATGGTTCCTGGGCAAATGAGCTGATTAGGTCTGGTTTTCTAGTCTTGGCCCTTGATATTCCTTTATGTTCCCGAATTGACTTCCCTGCCTTTACTTCTGTTCGTCACTCTGCCTCAAGTGATTCTGAAATTCTTCCCCACCCCCACCGCACTATCCAATTTCCACTAGCTGAAATCCTACCTATCCCTTAAGGACTATCACAATTGCTAAATCGTGCCCAGGGCCCTCAACTGAACCATCCTCTACTGTGGTGTTCTAGGATATCCGTCATCCACACAGTTCCCAACAGTGAAGAAGCCAAGAGCCAAGTCCAAGAGGACCTGAACTGCCTCACCAGAGAGCTTGCTCAGCCTGGCACTCCTTCAAGGTTCTCCACCTCTTACTTCAGGTAGCTACTGATGTAAGACAGAGTAAGCCTCTGAGTAAAACCACGCAAATCAGAGAGCCTTTGCAGGGCTTAATTTTCCTGTTCTAGGTAAGAGAAAAGGCCTTTTCTCCCTTCCTTCCTTCCTTGGGTTTGACTGTCCTCACCACCACATTGTTATCTGGGTGTAAACTGGAAGAAAGGCACCAGGAAAAACTCAATGATAAATCTTAAGAGATGGAAGCTTTGGTAGGCTTATCAGTAGTAGACCAGGCCAAAGGAGTTCCTAAAGTACTCTATGGTCTCTCTAAGGGGATCTGCAGGATTAGAGAAGACCAGTAACAAAGGCCTATAATCTCAGCACTTGGGAGGCTGAGACAGGATGATCAAAAGTTTGAGGACAACAGTATGCA
Organism: Muscardinus avellanarius; assembly: GCF_963383645.1. Lineage (NCBI taxonomy): Eukaryota > Metazoa > Chordata > Mammalia > Rodentia > Gliridae > Muscardinus > Muscardinus avellanarius. Next base: position 104,186,252 of record NC_137786.1, on the reverse strand, counting down.
GTAACTAAGTGAGACCTTGTTTCAAAAAATAGGAGGCCGGGTGTGGTGATGCACACTTATAATCCCAGCATTCAGGAGGCGGACAGAGGAAGATCACGGTTTGTGGACAGTTTCAGCTACTTAGTGAGACCCTTCGCAACTCAGTGAGACCCTGTTTCAAAAATAAAAAGACTAAAAAATAGGGCTGGGGGTGTAGCTCAGAGGTACAATGCCCCTGGGTTCCACCCCGTATACCGCAAAAAAAGGGGTAGCATGGGGTGTAGTTCAGAGGTAGATCTCCCCTGAGTTTAATCCCCAGTATGGGGGGGCGTGAGGTAAGTTTTCCCCCCTATGGTAGCTATTCTCACTTGCTCTTATCAATAGCTTTTTGTAGACCCTCCCCTACTAAACCAAACACTACAAAAAGGACTGTCTTCTTTACTGTCTATAAATCCCTTACCACAGATTCTTATTCTAAAACTAGATGAAAATATGTAGTGTATCATGATTATCCTGGAATTAAAACACATTTCCCTCCCCCCTTTATAATACCTTTAATAAATAAAGAGAACTCTGGTCCTGGGGAGATTTGAGAAAGTTTCCGGCATCTTCCGAACTTTTGCATAATTGATAAATCCTCTGAGAAACAGGAGAAAGCCTGATTTAAGAAAAAAAAGTTAAGAATGAATTTATAATTTCCATGTTAAGTCCCCTCCCCCAAAATATCCCACATGAGAGCAATACTTCTTTTTGCTAAAGACTAAACGTGAATATTTTCCTCCAGAATCTCCACAGGTTTTTCACACCAAATTATTCACTGCTCAATGAGAAGGCATAATCTCAAGAACCAAGTTTCAAAATTTTGCATATACAGAATCTAACTGGTCTAAAAAGAAAATAAATGAGGTCAAACGTTTTCATTTGGAGACTTCATTGAGTAGCATGTAAAAAAAAAAAAATCAATCCAAGATAATTAACTCCAAAAGAGGGAGAGAAAAACTATTTTTCTCAAGTAAAAAATACTCTTAATTTTTCTTAAGTTTTATTGTCAACAGTACATAACACCGTCCACTAGATGTCAGGATCCCCTCACTTATTAGAGTATTTCTCATTCTGAAATATCTCTCTACTCTTATTAAGGATCATTTTGTGTGAGTATCAGAATCTATACACTCACACAAGTTTACACCTCCTGAAATGGTCTGTGGGAAGTGATGTGTCCCTTCCAATACAGACCACACACTCCTAACTCTTCAGATGGCCCTGAATCTTAAGCACATTTTTAAATACCTTTACTGAGTCATAATTTACATACCACAACATTCACTGTCTACAATAAGCTGGGCTCTAGTAAATTTATACTCACATAACCATAATTTAACTTTAGAACATATCCACCACTCCCCCAAAACCCTGTGCCAATTAGGAATCACTCCCCATTCACCTGTTTCTCCTCCCCAGCCCCACCTGCCCCAAGTAACTGTTTCTCTACTTTTGAATACATTTTAAAATATACTCAGTGGTGGAAAACTCTTTATACTCAGACAGAAGAAATGTTTTTGGTAATAACCAAGAGTTTTCACTGCTGACCTTGGTAAACACCATTGTATTTGGCACCAGAACAAAACTATGTAACAGGGGTCACCCCTCAAATGCTGGGTCAGAGGATGCCTCTTAAAACAGAGCATCACGTCTACATCAGGGCTCAAGGGTTTGTCGGCCACAGCATAGACAGCAGCAAGATTACCCCTCTGTGTCGGTCTTTGAGGAAAATAAGTTTGCCTCAGGAAGGGAAGTCTGAACCTGTCAAACCTGTCAAACAATCCCTTGAGAAGCCAAAGTCACCAGTAGGTTTTTTTTTTTTTTTTTTTTTTTTTTCAGTACTGGGGATAGAACCCAGGGGCATTCTACCTCCAAGCTACACCTCCAGCCTTATTTTTTATTCTTTATTTTGAAACAGAGTCCCAATGAGTTCAATGAGTTGCAAAGGGCCTCACTAAGTAGCTGAGGCTGTCCTCCAATGGCGATTCTCCTGTCTCAGCCTCCCAAATGCTGGGATTATAAGCATACGCCAGTGACCAGCTCAGTAGGTGATTTTGATGCACCAGAGGATTCTCATTTAGAGAAAGACACTAAAAAAACTTTTCAAATGATGTTAAACCAGTTACAAGAAAGAAAGAAAGAAAGAAAGAAAGAAAGAAAGAAAGAAAGAAAGAAAGAAAGAAAGAAAGGAAGGAAGGAAGAAAGAAAGAAAGAAAATGAGAGGAGAGGAGAGGAGAGGAGAGGAGAGGAGAGGAGAAGAGACGAGACCCAAAACCTACCCAATATGGAGACTGTAAACAAAAAGGGCATTGCATTTTTCTTTTTGGTACTGGGGACTGAACCCAGAGCCATTCTACCTCTGAGCTCTACCCCCAATTGCCCCCCTCGTTTAATTTTTGTTTTGAAACAGGGTCTCACTAGGTTAAGAGTCTTACTATGTTGCTGAGGTTATCTATGAACCTGTGATCCTCCTGTCAGTCTCCCAAATACTGAGATTACAGGTGTGTGCCACTATGTCTGGCTGGTTTTTAAGTCACATATTCTTTAACCTCAAAAAGATGCTGTATTGATTTTTAAGTCACATATTCTTTCAGTATCATTTTTCTCATTATGTATATCTGAATTACTTATTTCAGATTATTTTCTCTTTATATTCTTCGTTTCTTTATATCCATTTAATTTCCTTCTCTCTCTCTCTCTCTCTCTCTGAACTAGAAATTGAAACCAGGGCCTTGTGCATACTAGCCAAGCACTTTACCACTAAGCTACATCTTCAGCCCTAAATTAGCTAATTTCCACAAGGGTTTAAAAAATATATATGATGCCGGGCATGTTGGTGCATGCTTGTAATCCCAATAACTGGGAAGCTGAGACAGGAGGATTGCAGGTTTGTGGCCAACCTCTGCTACTTAGTGAGGCCCTCAGTCACTTGGTGAGACCTTGTTTCAAAACAAAGAAAAAATATGGGGCCAGGAGTGTAGCTTAAGATAGAAGGCTCTGGGTTCAATTCCCAGTACTAAAAAAGTGTGTGTGTGTGTGTGTGTGTGTGTGTGTGTGTGTGCGCGCGAGAGAGAGAGAGGGAGGGAGGGAGGGAGGGAGGGAGGGAGGGAGGGAGGGAGGGGACACACTTTGGAAAAAAATACCCATACACTAGCACATACTAACTTTAACTTAAATTTAAACTAAACACACTGGCGCTATATAAAGGATAATTAGAGCTAGGTATGATGGTGCTTATCTGTAAACCTAGTACTTGGGAGACTGATAAAGAAGGACCACAAGTTTGAGGAGAGACTCAACAATGTAATAAAAACTCTCAAGCAACTTAGTAAGACCCAGTTTCGAAATAAAAAATAAAATAAGGGCTGGGGATGTAGTTCAGAGGTAAAATGTCCCTGGCTGGGTTCAATCCCAGTACAAAAAAAGGATAATTTGAGCTACAAATTTTATTTTTCAATTTAATCAGTTGCTTGTAAAACAATTTTAAAAATAAAAGGAAGCCAGGCATGGTAGTGCACGCTTGTAATCCCAGAATTTAGGAAGCTGAGACAGGAGGATCTGGATTCGAGGACAGCCTCAGCTATTTAGTGAAGCCCTTTGCAACTCAATGAGACCCTGTTTCGAAATAAAGAATAAAAAATCAGGCTGGGGGGTGTAGCTTGGAGGTAGAATGCTCCTAGGTTCCATCCCCACTGCCCCAAAAAACAAAACAAAACAAAAACCCCCAAAGAAACAAAGAAAAAGCAAGCCAGGCAAGGTGGTACACACCTGTAATCTCAGGGAGACTGAGACAGGAAAATAGGTTTGAAGCCAGCTTCGGCAACTTAATGAGACCCTGTTTCAAAATAAAAAGGGCTGGGGATGTACTTATAAGACAGAATGCCCCTCCTACCCCCCCCCCAATTTTTTTTTAAAGTCAGGTGCTTTATGTGAATGATTTAATTTCTAAATATTGACAACTAATTTAAAAACAAATTAAAAAAAAAAAACCTAAAACTGCCAGGCCTGGTGGTTTAAACTTGTAATCTCAGCAAATCAGGATTGTGAGGCTGAAAGATCACAAATTTCAGGTCAGCCTACACAACTTAGCAAGATCCAGTCTCAAAATTAGGGAAAAAAGGGAGTGGTGGGCACACACTTATAATCTCAGTACGTGGGAAGCTAAGACCAGAGAATTGCATGCTCATGGTCAGCCTCAGCAATTCAGTGAGGCCCTCTTAGTGAGGCAATTCATTGAGACCCTGTTTCCAAATTAAAAAAAAAAAAAAAAAAAAATAGCTGGAATGTAGCTCAGGGATAGAATGCCCCTGGATTAAAAATAAAGAATAAAAATTAGGCTGTGAGTGTAGCTTGGAGGTAGAATGTCCCTGTGTTTAATTTCCAGCACCCCTCTCCCCCAAAAAAGGGCTGGGGCTGGAGGATGGTGAGGCATGATTATAATGCCTGTACTTGGGAGGCTGAGACAAAGGATCTCAGGTTCAAGGCCAGCCTCAGAAATTTAGCAAGATCCTGTTTCATTTCAAAGTAAAAAGGGCTGGAGGTATAGATTAGAGGTAGAATGCCCCGGGGTTCAATACCCAGTACAAGTAAATAAATAAAATTCATGCTGTAAACAGTCTGAAAACATGCTTAATAATTCTTAGGTTCATTCATGAATTAACTTTAGGCTCTGGGGAAATGAGGTGGTCAGCCTTTCTCCTAAAAGTACAGTTTAGAGAATAAGCAAACCAAGAGTGACTGTCCTATTGGTTACTTTCATTATTAAATTTCTTAAAAATAGAGTGGAAAAAACACTATTCCTTCATTTGAAATTTCAATGACCAACAGAGTAGATGATGCTATTACATGCGAAGGGCAGAGGATGACTTGTATTTTCTAAGTAAAATTAGGGCTAGCAATGCTTGATTCTATCAGCCTAAGCAAAGCAGGTCCTGAATCTATTAAGCACCTACTGAGCATGGGCATGCAACCCATTATCAGCACACCACCAACAGAGTCCAAACCAGGAGGTAGAAAAAAATTATGTCACAGATATAGTAGAAGGCAATTACATCATCTTTATTTTTATTTACTTATTTTTTGTGGTACTGGGTATTGAACCCAGGGGCATTCTTCCTCTAAGTTCTACTCTGAGCCCTATCTTTTTTTATTATCAACAGTCTTGCTAAATTGCAGAGGGCCTCACTAAGTAGCTAAGCCTGACCATGAATAATCCTCTTGTCTCAACCTCTCAAGCACTAGGATTAGAGGTTAGAGTCAAAAAATATAACCTAAAGACAGATACTCTGAACTATTAAAAAAAAAAAAAAAGTCTCCTCCCCAGTATAAAGTAAGTTGTATTCTTATCAATAGTAAAAAAAATAATGGTTCTTTCAGAGTTTATGTTGAACAAGGCTTTATATTTTCTGTTGCCTACTGACAGATCTAACCAAAGATGGGCCACATATATTCATGAGTTAGTTCAACTGGCAATAGTATGCTTTTAAGTAATTTGGGGTTGAGTTTGTGAATGTTTTGTGACAATAATGCACAAGGGGGGAAAAAATTCTATAGACTGTCTAGTTATCACATGGAAGAGAAGCATGTATGTAAATGGGTTAGGAAAAACAACTTTGATATAGACTTTATTAACATGCATATTATTAGTCTGATGGTGATAACAGCCTAATCTTTAAGAAAAAATACTTTAAAAATTATACTTTAATTCATCATTAGTATAGTATATTACTATACACAAAGTGAGATGAGGGTCTACTAAAAGCAAAAATTTTTTTGTGGTACTGGGGATAGAACCCAGGGATATTCTACCTCTGAGCTACACCCCCCAGACCAATTTTTATTTATTTATTTTTGTTTTGAAACAGGATCTCACTATGTTGCTGAGAATCTCAAGGTTGCTGAGGCTGTCCTCAAACCTGCAATCCTCTTTTCATCCTTTCAAATACTGAGATTACAAGTGTAATGCCCAGCTTACTAAAAGCAATTTTAATTGTAAAAATTTAACATAACCTTTTCTTATATTAAAAGCACTTACCTAAAACCAGGAACACCCACCAGAGCCAATACTGACCATCAAAGTATCCAGGGAAATAGGTGGAAAACTGAAAGAAAAAAAAAGATACCTTAACAAACATAATTTTACATATTAAGGGCACAAAAAATATATGGCTTTTACTTGCTATATCATTGCTGTTGTTTAGCCCTTACAGTAATTTTTTTTCTATTGGTACTAGGGACTGAACCAGAAACATTCTACCATTAAGCTACATCCCCAGACCTTTTTATTTATTTGAAACAAGGTCTTATTAAGGTTGCTGAAGCTGGCCTCAAACCTGCAATCCTCCTGTCTCAGCCTTCCAAGTGCTAGGATTAAGTATGTACACCACCTTGTCCGGCTCCTTAAAATAATTTTTAAAATACAAGTTAATGTAAGCCAGGTGTGGTGGCGCACACTTGTAATCCCAGCATTTGGGATGCTGAGACAGGAGAATAGCGGTTCGTGGACAGCCTCAACTACTTAGTGAGGCCCTTTGCAACTCAGTGAGACCCTATTTCAAAATAAAGAATAAGAAATAGGGCTGGGGGTGTCTCTCGAAGGTAGAATGCCCCCGGGTTCCATCCCCAGTACCAAAAAAACCCCCAAAAACCGAACTTAAAAAAACAAACAAACAAGTTAATGTGTTTCAAATATTGCTGATTTGAACTGTTTATGGCAAATGCAAATCTATTTCCTTTCATGGAGAAGCAATTTTTAAATATAAATATGATAAATTTTGCCAGGCATGGTGGTGCATGCTTATAATCCCAGTACTTGGGAGGCTGAGACAGGAGGATTGTGCAGGTTCGAAGCCAGCCTCAGCTACAGCTACTTAGATGAGGCTCTCAGCAACTTAGTGAAACCCAGTTTCCAATTAAATATAAAATAGGTCTAGGAGTGTATCCCTGAGGTAGAAAATTGCTGGGGTTCCATCCCAGTACCACCAAAAGTAAATTAATAATAATAATAATAATAATAATAATAATAATAATAATAATTTAAAAATAAAAATAAGCAAATAAGATAAATTTCAGCTTTATGGGCTCCTTGCTTTTAAAATATACAAAATCTGTTTTTTAGAACACCCACCCCAATAGTATTTGCCCTTCTAGAAATATGTTTCAATGACATTTCACTTGGTTTATTTGGGACCAGAGGCAACTATTTGGTTGATATCACGGCCTCCTTTCTAATGTTCCTACACCTCTAGTCTTTCCTTCAAGGGAAGCTTTACTGTATCCAGCATTGTAATCCCACAACTTTTCCAGGAAATATTTTGGAAGGAGAACAGGGAGTCATTCTGGCAAATGGAAATTCAAAGCCTCTGACAAGGCGTCTTTGCTCTTAAAACTGCAGTGAATTACAGTTCCCAGTTTGATCAGGCAATCAAGAGGGGGAAACAACGGGGACACTACAATCTCTCTAATGCTAAGCTATGATATTTGGTAGGTGTATGAAATCCATTTTTTACTTACAATGATTTTATCAGGATGCATCCCATCATAAGTCAAGGGATGTCTGTGGTTTCTTTTTTTCTGTTGCACACTGCTGTGTTTCGGTGTGATATATGAAACTGCCATCTTTTGTTCTTTTTTCTTTTTTTCAGTACTGGAGATGGAATTTCAGGGGCATTCTATCTCTGAGCTACACCCCCAGCCCTATTTTTTATTCTTTATTTTGAAACAGGGTCTTACTGAGTTGCAAAGGACCTCATTAAGTAGTAGCTGAGGCTGTCTTCAAACCGAGATCCTCCTGTCTCAGCCCCCCAAAGGCTGGGATTACACGTGTGCACCACCACGCCTGGCTCCATCTTTATATTTAAGGAGAGTAGGAATGGTAGCAATATGCTGAAATACCAGCTCTCCCTGATGATGCTGATGAACTCTATTGATTAAACTAACCTCCATGTCAGGACTTGTTTTCATGAGAAGTAACTTTCCCCATTGTTTTTCTGATTTTCTAACCCTTTTTAGGGGGGTGCTAGGGATTGAACTCAGGGGGATTCTATACATGGTGGTACGGGAGGTTGAATCCAGGGGCTTCTTGACTCTGAAATACAGTTATTTTTTATTTTTAAATAGGACCTCACTAGGTTGATGAGAGTTTTGACAATTTGCTGAGGCTGGCTTAAAACCTGCAATCCTCTTGTCTTGGCCTCCCAAATATTAAGTTACAGGTATGCGCCACTGTGCTCTGCTTCAAAATCTTATTGTAACATAGCTCTTAGGAACCTTACTATATAGGTGAGTGTGGTGGTTTACATCTGAAATCCCAGCTACTCGGAAGGTTGAAGCAGGAAGATTTCAATTTTGAGGTCAGACTTGCCAACTTAGCAACACCTTCACTCAAAGAAAAAAAGTCTGGGAATAAAACTCAGTGGTAGAGTACTTGCCCTCACATGCCAGGTGTTTAATCTCCAAGAACCATGAAAAATGAGTAAAGAAAGTAGTTGGTGAATAGCCTGTAGGATAAACCAATATTCATTAGATTTGACTATAAAATTTGTATGCAAGAGCCACTTGCAACTGAACTGGGTTCAACTTCATCATGAAATAGAACAAAGACATCAAAAAATAATTTTTATTTTTATTTTTATTTTGGTGGTACTAGGAACCCAGAGGCATTCTACCTTTGACCTACACCCCCTAGCCCAATTTTATCTCTTATGTGGAAACAGAGTCCCGCTAGGTTGATGAGAGTATCACTACTTGCTATGGTGTCCTCGAACCTGCAATACTCCTCTCAGCCTCCCACGTACTGGGATTACAGGCATGTACCACCACACCTGGCTCCAAATATTTTAAATGTTACAGCAACTCCAAAATGAAAATGAAAAATCAAATACTCAAAATCATTCTAATTATCTCTCTGCAGAATCTATCTTTCCTTTTGTTCAACTTACCCTGACAATCAGGATCCACTTAATTAGAGAGAGACCAAATCCGGAGATGGCCCCATACCTTCCTGCAGCTGAGGTGGTCAGGCAAAAAGACAGGAAAAACCCAATCCAATTGAAGAGGAATGCCACTGTAAAGGCAGAGGAGGAAAAAAACATGTCAGAGGTGTCTTGTTAGACAAGGAACAGGAGTGTACTTTACACCTGCCGCTGCTTAAATGGCTTTTCTAAGGAATAAAAGGCAGTCTGCCCTTCACAACCTGCTTCCCCAAAATATACTCATCCTTCTGTCTTTCCCTAACACAACAAAAACATACTCTCTGAATATCACATTTTATACTTCACTGTCAAAAACACTAACATTCACAAAACTGTATACTTATGACCCACACTCTCCGGTGTGTTATATACTTCAGCAGATAAAATAAATACCTTGGCCATTAAATGGATGCTCTCAAATAATCTGATTCAAGTTATTCATCCTCCTGCTCTGTGAATTCTGACACTTTATATAACATCAATAAAATGCAAAACTTTACATGTTTGTTTTGTTTTTGCTGGGGACTGAACCCAGGGACATTCTACTCCGAGCTACATTCACAGCCCTATTTTATTTTTTATTTGGGAACAGGGTCTTGCTAAGTTACATACAGCATCAAGTTGCTGAGAATGGCTTTAAACCTGTGATCCTTCGGTCTCAGTCTCCCAAGTACTGGGATTAAAGGCATGCACCACTACCCCAGCCTTCTTTATGGTTTGAATGGAACAAAACAGTTGCTCACTTCTAAGTAAGATGGATGAAAAGACAGATGCAAAAAAAAAAAAGGGGGGGGGGGAATCAGGCTGACTTTCATCTATCAAAACACAGAAGCTGGTAAAGCAAAATTCGCCAGACAATGGGCATTTACTTCCTACTCTACAGGTTAGGTATAAGTAAGAAAAATGTTAAGGGGCCCTGTAGATCTGGAAGATGAGTTTCAGCTCATGCATTACCCCATAACTATATTTTTCCACAGATTAATCCAAAGCACTCTGGCTTGTAAGAAGTGACTTTGCTGTGTGTATATACTTACTGAAGAAAGTTAACATGAATATCCCATCATTGCCTATCCTTAGCTGGTCAGCATCATCAAAATCATCCCGACCTACAAAATCCTCATCCTAAATGAAAAGAGAAGAAATAAAGTTAATAAATAAGTTATGTCTAAGTCAGGCATGGTGGTGTACACTTGTAATACTAGTACTTGGGAGGCTGAGACAGGAGGATCACAGGTTCATGGTCAGCCTCAGCTACTTAGTGAGGCCCTCTACAACTTAGTGAGACCTTGTTTCAGAATAAAGAAAAATTAAGGCTGGAAGTGTAATTCAGAGGTAGAATGTCCCTCAGTTCAATCCCCAGTACCAGAAGAAAATAAAAGACACAACAAGAAAAACAAAGAAAGGGGAGAGGGGTAAATATGAGTACCAAGGAGAAAATTTATTGCTTTGGTTCAAATGAAACTGATGAGCATAGTGCCAGGTGTGGTGGCGCACGCTTGTAATCCCAGCGCTTGGGAGGCTGAGAAAGGAGGATCGCACAGGTTCAAAGCCAGCCTCAGCTACTTAGTGAGGCTCTCAGCAACTTGGTGAGACCCATTTTTATATGTTTTTTAAATTTGGAAAGAGAGTCTCTTAAACCAGCACGGCTGGCTTCAAATCTGTGCAATCCTCCTGTCTCCGCTCCCAAGCACGGGGATTACAAGCGTGCGCCACCACGCCTGGCCATGGACATAATTTCCAATAATATTATAAATTCTTTCTAACTGTTCTTCCCATCTTTGGTATCATGGCTCCTCCCATAAGTTATCACCAGGCTAATGTTTCCAAAATACCATACTAGTCCTTTCGTGCTCCTGCTTAAAAACTCTGAAGAAGCCAGGCATGGTGGCACATGCTTGTAATCCCTGCACTTGGGAGGCTGAGACAGGAGGATCGCACAGGTTCAAAGCCAGCCTCAGCTACTTAGTGAGACCATGTTTCCAAATAAAGTATAAAATAGGTCTGGGAGTATAGTCTGCAGGTAGAAAGCCCCTGGGTTCCACCCCCAGTACCACCAAAAAACAAAACAAAACAAAACTCTGAAGGACTCTACATACTAAGTTTAAATGTTTCAGCCTAGTATTCCAAGTATTCTACAAAGGCCAATTCTTCTTTTATTTATTTATTTTTTTGGTGCTACTGGAGTTCCTGGGAGCCCTTCTACCTCCGGGCTACACTCCCAAACCTATTTTTTATATTTTTATTTGGAAACAAGGTCTCTTAAACCAGCATGCCTGGCTCTGAACCTGCATGATCCTCCTGTCTCCGCCTCCCAAGCACGGGGATTACAAGCGTGCGCCACCACGCCCGGCTACAAAGGCCAATTCCAATCACATCTTTCTATGTCTCCCATGATCACTTAAGTCATAGTTCTTTGATGTTCACTGTTCTTGTGCAGTGTAGATATGACTTTATTAGTGGGCCATACCTGGATTTTAAGTTTTGTCTCCTGACCTATACAAAGCTTTATATTTATTTATTTATTTATTTATTTATTTATTTATTATTTAGCAGTACTGGGGGTGGAACACAGGGGCATTTGACCTCTGAGCTACACCCCCCTGCTCTATTTTTTATTTTTAAACAGGGTCTCACTGAGTTGCAAAGGACCTCATTAAGTAGCTGAGGCTGTCCATGAAATGAGATCCTCCTGTCTCAACCTCCCAAATACTGGGATTTACAAACCTTTTTTGCTTTTTTAAAAATTATACTAGGAAGCCGGGTATGGTGGTGCATGCCTATAATCCCAGCATTTGGGAGGCTGAGACCAGAGGATCGCAGTTTGTGGACAGCTTCAGCTACTTCATGAGGCCCTCCGCAACTTAGTAAGACCCTGTTTCAAGATTAAAAGTAGAAGGCTGAGACCAGAGGATTGCAGTTCGTGGACAGCCTCAGCTACTTAATGAGGCTGTCCACAACTTAGTGAGACCCTGTTTCAAAAATAAATAATAGGGCAGAGGGTGTAGCTCGAAGGTCGAATGCCCCTGGGTTCCATCCCCAGACCCGCAAAAAAAAAAAAAAAAAAAAAAAAAGATAAAAATAGGGCAGGGGGTGTAGTTCGGAGGTCAAATGCCCCTGGGTTCCACCCCCAGACTCTTGCACACACACACAACTAGAAGCCAGGCATGGTGGCACATACTTGTAATCCCAGTCCTTGGGAAGCGGAGACAGGAGGACCGCAGATTTGCCGCCAGCCTCAGCTCCTTAGTGAGGTGCTCTGCAAATTAGTGAGACTCTGTTTCCAAATAAAAGAATAAAATAGGTCTAGCATGTAGCTCAGAGGTAGAATGCCCTTTGGCTCCATCGTCAGTAACACGCATGCAAGCTACACCACGTATTTACTAAATGTTATTTTTGAGAAATACAAAGCTTTTTAACTTATCCACTTCAAAATATATAGCATCTTGTATTAAAAGTTCCCTATACATGCCTGCTGAATAAAAGTCCTCCTCTGCGTCCTGGCACACACCTGTAACCCCAGTTACTTGGAGACTGAAGGTCATGAGTTTGAGGTCAGAAAAGAAGACTGCAGGCTCAAGGCCAACCCAGGCAAGGCAGTGAAACTGTCTTAAAAAAGCTTCCTAGATGTGTGCACTTGTCTAATGCATGGATTCTGAAGATTTCTGTTACTAATCAGAGCTTATATCCATACTTATCTACTTTCCATCTATTCTAACAATTCTACAGAGTACAGTGTACCAGGAAGGACTCATAAGTCTGGGCTATCTGGGGTTGACTCTTACTTCTGCTACTTACATATAAGGCAAATGACTTTAGGCATTACATCATCTCTCTGGATCTAAATTTTTGCATCTATAAAATGGAGATAATATATTTTCTATCTTGAGAGATTACTGTGATTAGAAACAATACACAAAATATGTAAGAGCATTGAGCACAATAACAACCACATTGTTTCCTTTCAATATATGGCAGCTATGTTATGACTGTTTTATTTTTAGATAAGCTCCATGAAGGCTCTTAGTTTCTCCCTGGCACCTACAAGATTTGAGTGTACTTTACCCATGTAGGATCAGCCTACTATTTCTCATAAACTATTTCTGTCAAGTAGTAGTTTTAGAAGCTCTGCTCTTCATAGTAGGTGCAGTCTATGAAAAGAGGAGCTGTTAGTCAAGGCGTCTCTTCTTATTTTTATTGTTCTTTCCAGCTTTCTCCAGACTTAGAGTCTGGAGCCCTGATTTCCCCCACATTCCTGTAGTCTGCCCCTTATTCTCCCAATATTAAACCCAAGGTCCTACCAACATCAACCTTGACCTGCATGGGTAGTTATGAAACCACACTTTTAAGTCTAACATCAAGAACCAAGAGCGCTCAAAATGTGTGTTGGCTTACTTCACATCCCAGCCCTCATTACTTTACCGCTGGCTAGATGGGATCTGAATTCACTAAATCTTCACAAATGGCAGGACCTTAATTGCTGAAGGTGTAGGGTTCATCTAGATGAATGTTAAAAGTTCCTTTTATTAGCTTAATTCTATGAAGTTAAACATATTTGTTCTTTCCATGGACCTCCATAGTAGCTACCTACCTAACACTAAAATACTAAGTGCATAGAATCAAGATGATATACTTACTACTAAATCTGCTCCTGTTCTAAGATATTTCATCCATCCCAGAAGACTTAAGAAAGTGTAGTACCAGTTTTAGAAACACAGAGTAAATGAGCTAACTTAAATAGTGACTTTCTGGAGTTTACAAACCCAAAAGAAAATGCATCTGTTTGAAATTAACTTTAGGTTCAATAAGTCAGTACTATCCTAAACAGTAACTCTAAACTGGATAATGAAAATTCCCACAAAGCAACCCTTCACATAACATGAATGGCAACTGTACTTACTCTTCCAGGAACCAAAGGGATGGTGGCTTCAGCCTTGGTTCTCTCTGCTTCATCGTAACTGGGCAGTGTTGTAGCCACGTTGTAAGAAGGGGGCTTTGGGAACCCAGACTCATCTTTGTAGTCAAAATATGCTACAGAAAAAAAAGTCCGGTGATTAGCTGAAGAAATAAAGTCATTCCATTAACTGTGGCAAACAAAACTCAGTCATTTCCCTAAGAGTTCAGATAGAATGACAACCAAAAGACAATTACAGTGCTAGGGATACAGCTCAGTAGTAGAACACTTGATTAGCATGAGTGTGGACCTGAGTTCAATCTCCAGCACTGCAAAAAAAAGAAAAGAAAAAAAAAAGCTAATGAACCTACAACTAGATATCAAGATTATGAAACTAAAATTAAGACAGCAGGGTACATGAGGATAAACCAAAGAACAGAAATAGCAATTCAAGAAACATCTATATCTATATCTGTCTAGTCACCTGACTTATACCAAAGGTAACACTAGTATAGTGAAGAAAGATATTTTCAATAAAAGGTGTAGGGCTAACTGGATATCTACATAGAAAAACAAGTTAATCTTAACCATTACTTTATATTATATAGAGAAATCAACTCAGATCTAATCAGGAAAAGTAAAAATAACAAAAACTTTTATAGGAAAATGTGTAATGGAAATTAAAGCTACCATGCAATCCAATGTAAAGAATATACTTTGTTCCACATCAAAATGATTATTTAACATACATACATACATACATAACATGTACATAGATGCATATATTATAAACATTTCACATAAAACTTCCTAGAAAATTTTTGTTTATTAACCAAGATTTTTTTTTTAATTTTCCCGGTACTGGGGATTGAACACAGGGGCATTCTACCTCCAGTGCTCACCCCCAGCCCTATTTTTTCCTTTATTTTGAAGTAGGGTTTCACTAAGTTGCGGAGGGCTTAAGTAGCTGAGGCTAGCCTCAAACCTGAGATCTTCCTGTCTCAGCCTCTTAAGTACTGGAATTACCAACAGGCACAACCACTAAACCAAGACATTTTATAAATTAAAACCTATACTTTAAATTTGCCATAGTAATTATGAATACATTAATATAACTGATATTTTTACCTCTTAAGTGAAGGTACCAAAGACGATTTTTCTCTATTTCAAAAGATTTTTCTAAGTGGGGCATGGTGGCACATGCTTGTAATCCCAGTAATTGGGAGGCTGACACAGGAGGACCGAAGGTTCAAAGCCAACCTCGGCCATGAAGGGAGGCTCTCAGATACCTAATTAGACTATTTCTGGGGTGTAGCTTAGAGGTAGAATGCCTCTAGTTTCAATCCTCAGTATTAAAAAAAAAGGGGGGGGTTTTTTTAAAAATGGAATTTATTAGCTGGATGAGGTAGAAGGGTTTCCAGGAACCCCAGTATCACAAAAAAAAAAAAAAATAGGGCTGAGGGTGTAGCTCAGAAGTAGAATGCCCCAGTTTAATCCCTAGTACCCCCCAACAGTTCTACAAATCTCATAAAGCCACCTCTGAATAAGGCCACTACCAGAGATCTTATACTTTTCTAATTGTTTCTAATTATAATCCCTAAATAATAAAAAAAAATTTAAACAAAGAATATAAAATAAGAGTAAACAAGGTAGAATACCAAAAATGTTTAAAATTTTTACAATTACAGAAGGTAAAACTCAGACATTATTCAGGAAAAAAAATTCTATTCTAATAGTTTGGGATGGCTAAACGTAAAGGACTTCTCTCATTACTAAAACAGGAAATCCAAATTCTTATTAATAATAAATTGGGGTTTTCACTAGGTATGTTTAATGAAACATCAATACACACACACACACACACACACACACACACACACACACACACGATCTGGAGAGGAAAAGGAGTGAATTGTGTGTGTGTGTGGTCCTGGGAATGGAACCCAGGGGCCTTCTACATCCAGGCTATATCCCTAGATCTACTTTATTTTTAATTTGGAAACAGGGTCTTGATAAGTTGCTAAGAGCCTCACTAAGCTGTTGAGACTGGCTTCGAACCTGCAATCCTCCTGTCTCAGCCTCCAAAGTACTGGGATTACAAGTGTGCACCACCACGCCTGCCTAAAATTGAATCAAAATTTACTCCTTGTGATTTCTTTTACAAGTCTTGGTGTTAAAGCTTTATTTTGATTCCATGAGATAACCTAGAATTCTTCCAAACCTTAAGTTAGCAGGATTAGTCTCAGATGCTTACAAGTAAAAGAATCATTATCTAGTACAGAGATAGAAATAAAGGGAATAAAATATTGAAATAAAATAAAATATTACTTATAATATAATTATAATAGTATAATAATTATACTATTATAATTATAATTACATAAATACTATATTGTAATATAATTATATAATATAAATATTATTCAATAAAATATTGAAATATAGAAATAAAATACTGAGAGTTCAGAAACTGAAGTCAGAAGGGAGATGAAATACTGTCTAACCTATGTTCCACACAACTATAATGGCAACCTCAGAGACAGAGATACCAATAGGTTTCATCTCACTTCAGCTGACAAGGACTGTCTAAGGAAGGTGCCCTACTGAAATGGATTCTGAGACCATGTCTGGGCTCCACTGGGATAAATACTATCTTCAATTCACCTGTGTATTCTGAAAGTAGGTTGGGTTCTGTAGTAAGTGGCATATGGCCATATATTTGCCACTCAGAGTCCTGTTTTGGAGAATAGAGAAGAATTTCTATCAAACTAGTCAACTTTAAGGAATTACATCAGAACTGGTTACCAGAAACTGTAGTTACCAAAAGCCCCCAATTACTGACATTTCTTTGCCCCATCTCTCCCACAAATACACATGAAAACCAAATAAATAACCTGGCATAAAATGAGAAACTAAAGGCAAGAAAAGTTTAAGCTATAAAATAGAATGAAAGAGTTGGAGACATCTATTTTTTATTTCTTTAAGAATTTACCAGCCAGCATAGTGGTGCACACCTGTAATCTCAGTACTTGGGATCTGAAGACAGCCTCAGCAAGATAGTGAGACTCTCAGCAATCTAGTGAGACCCTGTTCCAAAAACAAAAAAATTAAAAGGGCTGGAGGTATAGCTAAGAAGTAGAATGTCTCTAGGTTCATATCCCCAATATGAAAACAAACAAAAAAAAAATTTACCAAGCATATGTATATAATCTCTGGACTTGGGAGGCTGAGACAGGATGATTATAGGTCCAAGGACAGCCTTAGCACCTTAGCAAACCCTCAGCAATTGAGCTAGACCCTGTTTCAAAATTAAATAAAATAGGACCAGGTGTGTAGCACAGAAGTGAAATGCCCCTTGGTTCAATCCCCGGTATTGCAAAAGAAGAAAAAGAAAAAAGAGCCAGTATAAAAGACATTCAACATAGTCCATTTCTGATTTAGGATAACAGGCAAAACAACTAATAAAAAAATTGTAAAAATAAAAATCAGGCCGGGCGTGGTGGCACACGCTTGTAATCCCCGCGCTTGGGAGGTGGAGACAGGAGGATCGTGCTGGTTCGGAGATAGCCTCGCTGGCTTAAGAGACCCTGTTTCCAAATAACAAATATAAAATAGGTCTGGGAGTGTAGCCCGGAGATAGAAGGGCTTCCAAGAACCCCAGTACCGCAAAAAATAAATAATAAATAAATAAAATAAAAATCAGATGATCACCTAGTTCCTAAAGTCTACTTTTTTTTTTATCTTTTTTTTTTCCTTTAGTTTTGAAACAGGGTCTCACTGAGTTGCAAAGGGCCTAAGTAGCTGAGGCTGTCCACGAACCGCAATCCTCCTATCTCAGCTTCCCAAATGCTGAGATTACAAGCATTGTACTACCACACCCGGCTGCTAAAGCCTCCTTCTTTTATATTAAGAATCAGTTGGAAGCCAGGTGTGGTGGAACATAACTATGATCTCAGTACTTGGGCAATTGAGACAGGTAAAGAGCAGGCTTGAGGTCAGCCTTGGCAACTTAGCAAGACCTTGTTTCAAAATAAAAAGTAAAAAGGACTAGAAATGCAGCTCAGAGGTAGAATGCTGCTGCATTCAAGCTCCAGTCCAAAAAATTTTTTAATTAAAAAAAGTCACTGGAATGAAATTGAGCTCTATAAAAAAAAAAAAGCCCCATTGAGATTTTATCTGTTTTTCAAAATAGTGAGGCAAGTTTTTTTTTTTTTTTTTTTTTTTTAAATCTTGGGCTTCACACTAAAAATAAGGCCAATGACAATTTAAAGAAAGCTAATGCAATGCTGGGGGTGGTGACGAATGCCTGTAATCCCAGAGCTGAGACAGGAGGATTGCACAAGTTCAAAGCCAGCCTCAGCTACTTAGTGAGGCTCTCAAAAACTTAGACCCTGTTTCTAAATAAAATATAAATTAGGTCTGAAAGTATAGCCCGGAGATAGAAAAGCCCCTGGATTTCACCCCCAGTACCAGAAAGAAAGAAAGAAAGAAAGAAAGAAAGAAAGAAAGAAAGAAAGAAAGAAAGAAAGAAAGGCAGGCAGGCAGAGGCAAATAGCAATAAACACATCCTAGAGAAGATATAATGTTGAGTCAGTAATTACCTCATTCAGTACCTACCTGCACTCTCTGCAGAGATGCTGCTGTAGGGTGGGGGAGCATCACCTACAGCCTGTTCAGGTTCCCCAGGCTCTTCTTCATTCTGCAACTAAGTAAAATTTCAGATATTAATATACATATAAAACCAATTCGAAGAGCCTGAAAACTGGAATAGTCTTTCTGTAAAGTTGGCAATACATTTTTTGGTTTTTTGTTTGTTTGTTTGTTTTTGGTACTGAAGGTGAACTCAGGGACATGGTACCTGAGTACCATGTAGATCACAATCTACACTCCTAGCCCATTTTATTTTTATTTTGAAATAGGGTCTTGCTAGGTTCCGAAGAATCTCCCTAAGTTGCTAAGGCTGGCCTTGAACCTACAATTCTCCTGTCTCAGCCTCTCAAAGTACTGGACTACAGGTTTGCACCAACAATACCCAGCTAATATGTTTCAAAAGCCTTAAATGTGCAAATCCCTTTAAAACGTATCCTACTCCAAGTTATTCTATGGAAATAATCAGAAAAAGAGGTTAGATATAATGCTATTATAGCAAAAATTGGAAACAATTTAAATTCTAATCAAAGGGGGCTTACTAAATAAATGATAAAATCTCACAAGAGTACTAAGCAGCCACTAAAAATAAAAATAAAGGCTGAATGTGGTGGTACATGCCTGTAATTCCAGTACTTGGGAGGCTGAGACTGGAGGATTGCAGGTTCAAGGGCAGTTTCAGCAAGTAGTGAGATTCACATCAATCTAGTGAGATCTTGTTCCAAAATAAAAATAAAATAGGGCTGGAGGTGTAACTCAGGGATGGAATGCCCCTGGGTCCAATCCCCACTACCACAAAAATTAACAATATTTTTATAATACATATAAAAAATGAATAAAACGTGATGATTCAGATAGATATTCCTAGCAAACTGTTAATGAAAAAGCCAAACTTACCAAATATTATGTATCATATAATTTTGTTTTTAAAAAGACACACATAGCCAGGCATGGTGGCACATGCTTGTAATCCCCATGCTTGGGAGGCAGAGACAGGAGGATCACGCAGGTTCGAAGCCAGCTGTGCTGGCTTTAGAGACTCTGTTTCCAAATAAAAATATAAAAATAGGTCTGGGAGTGTAACCCGGAGGTAGAAGGGTTTCCAGGAACCCCAGTACCACACACACACAAAAGACACACATAATCTAGGCACATGGCACATGCACATTCCAGCTACTCAGGAGGGCTGAGGCAGGATGATCACAAGTTCAAGACCCTGTCTCTAAATAAAAAAACAAAAGGACTGCAGATATAGCTCAGTGGTAGAATGCTTGCCTAGTATGCACAAGGCCCTGGATTCAATCCCCAGTACCCACATGCACAAAAGAGTTAAACAATGGAAAGACAATCTACACTGACAGCTACAATTCAACACTGTTATCTCTAGAGGTAATGGAAGTGTAAGAAATTTTTTTTAATTTTTTTTATATGTGTATTCTAATTTTCATAATGAACACTTATCATTTAGATAACCTTATAGAGTTAAAAAAAGAATATGTTAGGACAAAGATAAATCAGACAAACGAAGGTTTACCATTATATTCTACTTGAACACAGAAATTAAATCCTAAATAATTAGCCAGGTGTGATATAATCCCAGTACTTGGGAGGCTGAGACAGGAGGATGGTAAAATTCAAGACCAGCTTCAGCAACTTAGTGAGATTCTCAGTACCCTAATAAAAACCTGTTTCAAAGAAACTAATTATTTATTTATTTATTCATTTATTTTTTGGCAGTACTGTAGATGAAACCCAGGGGCATTCTACCTCCAATCAACATCCCCAGCTCCATTTTTTATCTTTTTTTTTTTTTTTTGAAACAGGGTCTCACTGAGTTGCAAAGGGCCTAAGTAGCTGAGGCTGGCTGTGAACCACAATTCTCCTGTCTCAGCCTCCCAAACGCTGGGATTACAAACTTGTACCACTGTGCCTGACTCCAGCCTCCCCCCACCCCCCCCCTTTTTTTTATTGCGGGTCTGAGGATGGAACCCAAAGGCATTTGACCTCTGAGCTACACCCCAGCCCTATTTTTTATTTTGAAACAGGGTCTCACTAAGTTGCGGAGGGCCTCACTAAGTAGCGGAGGGCCTCACTAAGTAGCTGAGGCTGTCCGTGAACCATGATCCTCCAGTCTCAGCTTCCCAAATGCTAGGATTACAAGCGTGAGCCACCACACCTGGCTTCCAGCCTCCCTTTTTTAAATTTATTTTCTTAAGCTGGGTGTGGTGGTTCACACTTGTAATCCCAGCATTTATGAAGCTAAAACAGGAGGACTGCGGTTCACAGCTAGCCTCAGCTACTTAGTGAGGCCCTTTGCAACTCAGTGAGATCCTCTTTCAAAATAAAGAATAAAAAATAGGGCTGGGGGTGATGCTTGGAGGTAGAATACCCCTGGGTCCCATCCCAAGTAAGTAAGTAAGTAAGTAAGTAAGTAAGTAAGTAAGTAAATGGAGGCTAGGAGTAAAACTCAGCAGAATGATTCTGTGTTCAATCCCCAGCGTTGCAGGGGTTAAAAAAAAAACTTAAATAATTGAAGTGTGGCACATGCTTGTAATTCCAACATTCAGGAAGCTGAGACCAGAGGATCACAATTAGTGGACAGACTCAGCTACTTAGTGAGGTCCTCCACAATTTAGTGAGACCCGGTTTCAAAATAAAGAAAAAATAGAGCAAGGGTTATCGAATGCCCATGGGTTCCATCCCCAGACCCACACACAAAAAACTTAAATAAATAAGACAGTTATGAAAAACATAAAAATTCTAACCTGTCAGTATATCTCCTCTTATTATCTCAGCAATTTCCTGATGATCAAATTTTCAGTTATATTATTTCATTTTGCTTACTTTTTGGTGTTAGAGATTGAATTCTGGGCCTTGGCTGTCTAGGCACATGTTCTATCACTGAACTAAATCCTTAGTCAATCAATTCAAATAATACACTGGAAGTATGCCTGGCTGCTACTGCTGGCATATATAGTCTACCAAAGTCACTGTCACAGAACAAAGACATTTCAATTAATTTTTCCAGTGTGATAATACATTTATTTAAAAATTAAACTAGCAGAGAAGGGAGTGGATCTGTCAAGTAGTAATAGAATATGTATTGATGTAACCAATCTAGGGGTCTGATCTGGCTTCAGTCTCATCAAGTTACATAGAGACAACCAAATTATGTATAAAATATACACCACCTCTAAACCATCCTTTTGTAACGAACACTACCATAAATTGAGACAGAACAAAAGAAGGCACTAGCTGTTCTAACATGAAGTAGAGCTCCCTAATCCAACAAATTCTAAGTGGCCATCTTAATCTGATCCCTATGCTACTCAAAACCAGATTAATACTGCAAAGCACTCAACTTCAAAAGAATTCTTGTGTGATATTCTCATCAGCATATACAATTTGGGCATATTTTTTGAACCCTTGTAACCTAATATAGTTTAATATTTAATATAACTCCCAAGATAATTATATTGTAATCTAAGATAATTTCTTCTTGTAATTAAAAGCATACAGGCAAAATAGCTATAGGACAGCCAAATGTTCCTGGGACACAAAACCATTGAATTATATGAAGTCAATTTGTGAGTTGCTGAATGATTCTCCTGAATTGTGGGTTTTAACTTCTTTTTCTTTTCTTTTCTTTTTTTTTTTTTTTTTTGCGGTACTGGGTGGAACCCAAGAACATTCTACCTCTGAGCTACACCCCTGGTCCCATTTTTTTATTCTTTTTTTTTTTTTTTAAGTGAGGCCCTTTGCAACTCAGTGAGACCCTATTTCAAAATAAATAATAAAAAATAGGGCTGGGGGTATAGCTCAAGAGGTAGAATGCCCCTGGGTTCTATCCCCAGTACTGAAAAAAAAAGTTCTTATATTTCCTTTTTCCTTTCTTTCTTTTTTTTTTTTTGTGTGTGTGGTACTGGGATTCCTGGAAACCTTTCTACCTCCGGGCTACACTCCCAGTTTTATTTTTTATATCTTTATTTGGAAACAGGATCTCTTAAGCCAGCGAGCCTGGCTTCGAACCAGCGCAATCCTCCTGTCTCCACCTCCCAAGCGTGGGATTACAAGCATGCGCCACCACGCCCGGCTCTATTTTTTATTCTTTATTTTGAAATAGGATCTCGCTGAGTTGCAAAGGGCCTCACTAAATAGCTGAGGCTGTCCTCTAACTGCAATCCTCCTGTTTCAGCTTCCCAAATGCTGGGATTATAGGCATGCGCCCTCAGGCCCGGTTTAACATTTATCTGAAGTCCTAAAAAGGGTGTTTTTAGTTCGCTCACCAAAAACTACTTTGTGCCAAGGGAAGGCCTTGAAAAGAAGCTAAAAAGCTGGCAGAAAGAACAGCGGCAGAAAACTGGGGAAGGTGGACCACACCTGTAATCCCAGCATATTGAGAGGCCGAGACAGGAGGATCGCGATTTGTGGCCAGCCTTAGCTACTTAGTGATGCCCTCTGCAACTTCATGAGACCCTGTTTCAAAATAAAGAATTAAAAAAAAAAAAATTGGACTGGGGATATAGCTTAGAGGTAGAATGCCCCTGAGTTCAATCCTCAGTACCGCAAACAACAACAACAGTGGCAGAGGTAACTTTTCATTACAAGAGAGCAGCCAGTAATGCCATCCTTTATTAAACCTAGCTCAATTTCTCACCTGTCTTATACTCCTCAACTTGGTCAAATAGTGCTTTCTCTGCTAAATTTAGGTTTCAGAAAGGAAACGTGGCAATCCTAAGAAATACAGATGTTCAAAAAACAAAGAGGTAAAGAGATCTTACATGACAGTATCTATGATAGGCTGCCTATCTTCTAGCAACCTGGAATGTAAAATTTGATCATTCCATACCATAGTTAGCCGGGCGTGGTGGCGCACGCTTGTAATCCCAGCATTTGGGAGGCTGAGACCTGGAGGACAGCGGTTCGCGGACAGCCTCAGCTACTTAGTGAGGCCCTCTGCAACTCAGTGAGACCCTGTTTCAAAATAAAGAATAAAAAGTAGAGCAGAGGTTGTAGGTCGGAGGTCAAATGCTCCTGGGTTCCATCCCCAGACCCCCCCCCCCAAAAAAGAGTGGGCTATGACTTGTTTACCTAGTTCCAATCCCCCCCTTTGGTAATATTGAGGATTGAACCTAGAGGTGTTCTAACTTTGAGCTATACTTCCAGCCCTATTTTTTTATTTTTTATTTTTTGAAACAGGGTCTTGCTAAGTTGCTGAGGCTAGTCTTGGACCTGTGATCCTCCTGTCTTAGCCTCCCAGGCCTTTTCATATTTTTAGACACAGTTTCACTAAACTGCCTAGGCTATCCTCCTGCCTCAGCATCTTAGGTAGGTGGGATTACAGGTATGTATCACCAGGCCCCAGCTCCCAAATACATTTTTAAGATTCACCTTTTCTGTCCCTAGGAACAATTCATATGCAGCTCTCTCAACCATGTCTCGAGCTCAAGGACCTTCAGGCTCTCTCAGAGAATAAGCATCACTGTCACTTTGGGGTTGAGGCTGGAAAGCTTCCAGTTTCTTCTATCAACTAGGTCAGGCCAGCTGTGGTGGTACACACCTGTAATCTCAGAACCTGGGAGGCTGAGACAGGAGGAGTGCAGGTTCAAGGCCAGCCTTACCAACTTAAGGCTCTCAGCAACCTAGCAAGACCTTGCTTCAAACAAAAAGAACACAGGGCTGGTGGTATAGCTTGGAGGAAAATTTCCTCTGGGTTCCATCCTCAGTATCACAAAAACTGCGCCAGTGGGAATCTGAGGCCATCTTAACTGTCATAGAATCTGGGCTGTAGGTAATCCTTTGAGAGAGGTTTAAAATGGATGGGAACTTCTGTTCTTAGTGCACAGTGCTATTGGGTGGAGCTGAGAGGGAGAAAGCCTTTGATTGTATGAAGGTGATAATAAAAAGGTTTTGGAAGCTGGGGATACTGACACACACTTGTAATCCCAGTACTTGGGAGGCTGAGACAGGATTGTAGTTTCACAGGCAGCCTCAGCCTTAAAGAGGCCCTCCACAACTTAGTGAGACCTTGTTCCAAAATGATGAATAAAAAATAAGGCTAGCTGGGCGTGGTGGCGCATGCTTGTAATCCCTGCGCTTGGGAGGCTGAGACAGGAGGATCATGCAGGTTCGAAGCCAGCCTCAGCTACTTAGTGAGGCTCTCAGCAACTTAGTGAGACCCTGTGTCCAAATAAAATATAAAATGGGTCTGGGAGTGTAGCCTGGAGGTAGAAGGACCCTGGGTTCCATCCTCAGTACCACCAAAATATTAATAATAATAATGAGGAGGAGGAGGAGGAGGCGGCTGCTGGGTGTGATGGTGCATGTTTGCAATCCCAGTACTTGGGAGGCTGGAGACAGGAGAATCCAGGTTCACGGACAGCCTCAGCTACTTAGTGAGGCCCTTTGCAACTCAGTAAGACCCTGTTTCAAAATAAAGAATAAAAAATAGAGCTGGGGCATAGCTCAGAGGTAGGATGCCCCTAGGTTCCAATCCCAGTACTGCCAAAAAATAAGGCTGGGAGGATAGCTCAGAGGTAGACTGATCCGGGGTTCAATCCCCAGTAAACACACACACACACACACACACACACACACACACACACACGCGCGCGCGCTGTTGAGGACTAAATTAGATTATTTTCCGTTATATGTTTTTTTAAAATTCTGATCAATTTTATCTATTTCTACTATGATATGTGTAGGGAGGGGGTCTTGAGAATTAAATTCCACTCTACAAGTGAACTACAGCCCTAGCCTTTTTCCTTTATTTTTACACAGGGTCTCATTAAATTGCTCTTGCTCCTCCTGGCTCAGCTTCCTGAGTACCCAAGATTATAGGCATCTTCCACCATGTCCGGCTTTACTATTTGTTTGTTTGTTTGTTTGTTTATGTTTGCGGTACTGGGCAGGGATATTCTACCTCTGAGCTACACACCCAACCCTATTTTTTTTTTTTTTTTTTTTTTTGGAAACAGGGTCTCATTGAGTTGCAAAGGTCTCACTAAGTAGCTGAGGCTGTTGGTGAACAGTGATCCTCCTGTCTCAGCCTCCCAAATGCTGTGATTACAAGTGTGCACCACCACACCCAGCTTTTATTTTTAAAAACATTAGTCTACAAACAGATGCTACTGTTTTGTTTTCGAGATCAAACCTGTAAAATACAGTGCATCTAAAATGAAGGGGTTTCCTCCTTATTATCTTTCTTTGCACCCAAGTATTATTACAATTGGAAATAAACATAACATTTTAAACAATCTCTAAAAACCAGGTGCAGTTGCCCCAGGTGTTGGGGGACTACAAGAGGCAGAAGGATCATACACAGGTAATACTGAGCTAGCAAGATCCCTATGTCTTTAAAAATAATAATAATCTTCAACAGAGAAATCATATATGGTTCTAGTTCTAAAGGAAACAAACTTGAATTTAACAAGCTTTAAGACACTTATACTTACAGGTTTAAATTTACATTTGCAATCTCACTCCAGAATAAACTGTTTTTAAACAACAAAGCCAGGGCTGGGATTAGGGCCGGGATTAAGAGGGCAACTTTAATAAATGCATCGAATGTCAGTACCTAAAGGCACTTAAGTCAATCTTGAATTATCTATATTTACTAAAAATGGGATAACAATGAAAAACTCTAGTTAAAAAAAATCCTTATTGTAAAGGAGATGCAGATTTATACCCCTTAATTCAGACACAAAACGCATGTGAATAATAAAGCCAAACTAATAAATCCATAAAGTTACAAGTATTTAAACCACTTAATTGGGGGGGGGGCATTTAAAAAGCAAGAAAAGCAGAACATAGTAGTACACATCAGTAATCAGGAGGCGGAGGCAGGAAAATCATAAGTTCTAGGCCAGCCTGAGCAATCTGACGAGATCCTATCTCTCAAAAAAGAACATAGAAAGAAAGTGCTGAGATGGGTGTAAAACACTTGCCTAGAGTTCACGGGGCCCTGGGTTCAATCCCCAGTACTGCTAAAAAATAAGCAAAAAGTTTTTTTCTTGTAAATTTAAGTTACTTCTTTAAGTCAATAACAATAATTTCAAAACACCCTGGTTCAATGCTAAACTCTGGCTTTATGTATTATTTATTGAACCAGGTGGGGTGGTGCAAGACTGTCATCCCAGTAATTGGGAAGCTAAGACAGGAGGATCACAGGTTGGAGGATTACTCAGGACAGTTTGAGCAATAACGTGAGACTCTCAGAAACTTAGGAAGAATCTGTCTCAAAACAAAACAAAAAAATGAAAGTGCTAGGGCTATATCTCAGAAGTAGAATGTTCCTGGGTTCCATCCCTAGTACCACAATAGCAGAGCAGAGCAGAGAAGGCAGTACAGCTTGGGTAGAATGACTGAGTTCAATCCCTAGTTTAAAAAAAAAAAAAAGGTAATTGGCGCTTTTAATTCTAGACTCAATTTCTAAAACTTTCACCTTAAAAGGGAATTTTCAAACCTTTCATTACCTACCCAGTACTTCTGCATACTTTAAATCCTACCAAACAGTATAATTACCAGGAAGTAAACAAGCACATTTCTTTCTTCGTTTCCTTTTTTTTTTTTTTATTTTTCTTTCATTCCTCATTTTCTCTCTCTCTCTCTTTTTTTTTTTTTTTTTTTTGGTACTAGGAACTGAACCCAAGGCTATTCTACCCTAGCCCTTTTTATTTTTTTGGTTCTGAAACAGGGTCGTGTTAGGTTGCTGAAGACCTGTGATCCTTCTGTCTCAGCCTCTCAAGTACTAGGATTACAAAGGTGTGCTACCACATGTCAATTAACACATTTATTTAGGCAAATAACTGCATATGCTATTTTACTGTTATTCAAAATATTATTCTAATATATATTTTATTGTATTAATTTTTTACTGTAAATTGAGTCATTAACATGAGCCTAAAACTTAATTTTGAAATAGGGACTCTGAGTTGTTAAGGCTGACCTTGAACCTGCAATCCTCTTGCATCCCAAGTACTGGGATTGCAAGCTTGCTTCACAGCACTCAGCTCATCACCAAATTCTTTACTTTCAATAACAGTTCTCTAAACTAAGTAGCTGAGGCTGTCCTCAAACCTCAATCCTCCAGTCTCAGTCTCACCAATACTGGGATTACAAGTGTGCACCACCATGCCTGGCTGACCCTGTGTTTAAAAAAAAAAAGGGGGGGGGCTATAGGTGTAACTCTGAGTTAGAATGCCCCTGGGTTCAATCCTAGTACCACCAAAATTAATTAATTAATTAATTAATAATTAATTCCAACAAGGTAAGAAAGACAACAATAAAAAGGCCACCTTACTTTAAAAAAATAGGAAAAAGATTTGAATGCACATTTTTACAAAGACAATATAGGAGTGGCCAGTAGATACAAAATACTTATCATTAAGTCATCAGGGAAATGCAAATCAAAGCCATAAGATACCACTTCATAACTACTAAGACAGCTAAAACAAAGATAATAAGAAGTGCTGCTGCATATGTAGAAAAATTGGAACTTAACATGCTGCTAGGAGGATATAAAAAAAAGTACAGCTGCCAGAGCTGGACATGGTGGCACACGCTTGTAACTCCAGCACTTGGGAGGCTGAGACAGGAGGATCACACAGGTTCAAAGCCAGCCTCAGCTACTGAGTGAGGCTCTCAGCAACTTAGTTAAACCCTGCTTCTGCTTCTAAAAAAATATAAAATGTGTCTGGAAGTGTAGGCCAGAGGTAGAAAGCCCCTAGATTCCATCCCCAGTAACACTAAATTAATTAATTAATTAACTTAAAAAGTACAACTGCTATAAAAAAATTAAAGTCCTAAAGGGAAAACATTTTGAAATGGAGATTAAGCATTTAGCTTGTTCCCCTTGAATGTAACATAAGCAGAAACTGTTCATTGTTGAGTATAGAGTAAGTAATATGAAAAATAGTAGCTATTACTATCACTTTTGAATATTTATATAAAATCTAGTCCATAATTTCAATATGAAGGTGGTTTTTCATTTAAAAAAAAAACCCTCTAGTTTTGACTAAGAAATGTTAAGCTCTAAAATAGAAACATGAAAGCAAAAACAAACTCCTAATTATTCACTATTTAAAGTTATATATAAGCAGCCCTTTCTGGAAAAAACATCATAACAGAGTATGACTACAACTGGCATCTTTTTAAGAACTCTTTTAGATTTCAAGAATATAAGCTGGGCATGGTGGCACATGCTTGTAATCCCAGCTCTTGGGAGGCTGAGACAGGAGGATTGCACAGATTTGAGGCCAGCCTCAGCTATTTAGTGAGGCTTTCAGCAACTCAGTGAGACCCTGTTTCCAAATAAAGTATAAAATAGTTCTGGGAGTATAGCACGGAGGTAGAAAGCCTCTGGGTTCCAACCCCAGTACCACCAAAAAAAAAAAAAAAAAAAAGATTTCAAGAATATATATATATATATATATATATATATATATATATATATATATATGTATATTGGCACTAGGGATGGAAGCCAGAGGCATTCTACCTCCAAGATATGCCCCAGCCTGATTCTATTCCTTATTTGGAAACAGGGTCTCACTAAGTTGCTGAAAGCCTCACTTAACTGCCATGGCTGGCTGTGAACTTGTGATCCTTTTTCAGCCTCCCAAGTACTAAGATTACAATCAACACACCCAGCTGATTTCAAGAATAATTTAAAAAATCATTTGTTCCTATTTATAAACTCACAATATAGGGAGGGATTCTGGATTTGGCTCACAGGATATGAAGCTTTTATACAAAGATAGGCAGGTGTGGTAGCACATGCCTGTAATCCCAGCTATTCAGGAGGCTGAATCAGGAAAATAACAAGTTCTAAACTATCCCAGACAATTTAGCAAGACTCAAAATAAAAAGACATAGAGGGGTAGCTCAGAGACCTAGTGCTTGCCTAACATGTCTAATGCCCTGCATTCAATCCCCAGTATTATAAGTACTATAAAATAATAATTAAACCACTTTATAAATGCATATATATTAATACACACATATGTATGTAAACATCTATATATTTAGAATATAATATATATGCATACAGATGTCTTTAATCAACTCTGAAGCAAATTGTATGACATATTAAGTATATAATAAATAATTATGCCAGGTGTGGTGGCGCACACCTGTAATTCCAGTACTTGGGAGACTGAGGACAGGAAGATAATGGCTTAAGGCCAGTCTCAACAACTCAGCGAGACTCTCAGCAATTTAGTGAGACCTGTTTCAAAATTAAAAAAAATTTTTTTTTAAAAAAAGGATGGCTACTTAGTGAGGCCCTTTGCAACTCAGTGAGACTCTATTTCAAAATAAATAATAGCCAGACGTGGTGGCGCACTCTTGTAATCCCAGTACCTGGGAGGCTGAGACAGGAGGATTGTAATTCGCGGCTAGCCTCAGCTACTTAGTGAGGTTCTCCACAACTCAGTGAGACCCTGTTTCAAAATAAAGAATAAAAAATAGGACTGGGGGTATAGCTCAGAGGTAGAATGCCCTTGGGTTCCATCCCCAGTATTGGGAAAAAAAAAAAAAGAAGAAGAAGAAATAGGGCTGGGGGTGTAGCTGAAAGTAGAATGCCCTGGGTTCCATCCGCATCCCCAGTACCAAAGAAAAAGGGGGGATGGGTTTATAGCTCAGAGGTAGAACGGTCCTGGGTTTTAGTCCCAGTACTGCAAAACAAAACAAAATTGCATACCTATTTACTAATGTATTTAAATTTTTTCAATTTACACGTTTTCTAAAAAGTAGATATACTATGTATAATAAAACTGGAAATGCTATTAATATTGATAACTAACCTACAGGAGTCAGAACAAATGTGAATGTATTGTTGTGTTCAGGCTTTCCATTCTCTCCCATAACTGTTCTTCTGCCACAGCCCACAATAATCGCCTCCATGGATAGTCACAAGTTTAAGTATTTCACTCAATGAAATTTTACCACATACTACTATACTACTACCATGCCACGACCACAGTACTGTTTCTGCTATTTTGTCATTTTTCTTCCTCATGTCCCTGAAAAAGCACTTCTATATTTCATATTTGTGACTTAAAATAACAACTAAGTCACAAATAATACAATTTAGGCTAAAAATTTTGGAGGCTAGAAGTTAATTCAATTAGATATTTTGTTAAATGCTTTATGTATAATTATGAGGATCAACATATGTCAACAAAGACAAAATTTCTTTACTCAACATACTGACAGAGCACTATTCCTAAATACCATTACATAAACATACCAAAAGTAGTCCTTAGGAACTGTAGTACTTGGCTCTAGTGTTTTATATGTGAATGGTCTCTGCACTGTCATCAGCTATGTTATGAGGTCATCACAGGGGATGATGTGTTTTTAATCAACAATCTCCCAAAGGCAGAACTTATCTTCATCTTACTGTTCATCAAAACTAGACTATCTGCCGGGCGAGATGGAGCACAGTTGTAATCCCAGCATTCAAGAGGCTGAGACTGGAGGATCGTGGTTCGTGGACAGCCTAAGCTACTTAGTGAGACCCTGTTTCAAAAAAAAAGAGTAAAGGGCTGGGGATTTAGCTCAGTGGTAGAACACTTGCCTTGCATGCCTGAGGCCCGGAGTTCAACCCCAAGCAACACACACGCAACACACACACACACACACACACACACAAATAGCTGGGGGTACAGCTCGGAGGAAGAATGCCCCTGGGTTCTATCCCCAGTAATGAAAAAAAAACAAAACAAAAACAGTGGACTATCCATTTCTTCCTTTACAGTCATTTGCTTTCTTGTTTCCAAGGCTATGAAGATTCCCAGCATGTTTTCTTCTCAAATTAAAATCTTCTATTTGAGTTGGGTGTGGTGGCACACATTCCCAGTACTTGGGAGACTGAGAGGATTGCAGGTTCAAAGCCAGCCTTTGGAACTTAGTAAGGCCCTGTTTCCAAAAAAGAAATGAAATCGGGCTGGGAGTGTAAACTGGAGGTAGAATGCCTCTGGGTTCAATCTCCAGTACAAAATAAATAAATACTTCTGTTCATTCAAAAGTCATCACCAGAGAACAAAATGACAACACAAAGACTGGGAGAAGATATAGCTTTTAGATAAAGGACCCATAACCATGTAAAGAAAAATTATACCATATAAAGAACTTCTAAAAATCAAGGAAAAGGAAGCCAAGCAATAAAAAATGTACAGAAGGCTGAAAGTAGTGGTATACACCTATAATCCCAGCTACCTGGGAATCTAAGAAAGGAGGACCCTAAGTTTGAGGCTAAATCTAGGCAACTTAGCAAGACCGTGTCTCAAAAATAAAAAATTAAAGAGAATAAAGATATAGTTCAGTGATAGAATGTCCCTATTTTCAGTCCCCAGTAGTGCAATAAATAAATATTTGTTCACTAATTATAAAAATGTTACCACAGTAATTTATTAACAGAACTAGGGATGTAACTCAGTCATAGAGCACTTTGCTTACCATATGGGTAAGACCCTGGGCTCAAGCCTTACCACTCAAAAAATAAGAGAAAAAAGAAGGTATCCAAATGTTAAATTAGCTTATGAAAAGGTATGCCACTTCATAAATCATTACAGAAATACAATCTAAAACATAGTTAATACTAAAAATAAAAAAAGGAAATAAGCCGGGAGCAATGGTATATGCCTGTAATCCCAGTATTTGCGAAGCTGAGATTGAGGGCATATACATATTATGATGTATAACATAAATATAGCTACGTGCTGCTTAACACATGCATTTGTGATAGGTTCTAACAAATGCATTGTTAGGCAATTTCATCATTGTGTGAACATCATAGAGTGTACTTACCCAAACTTGGATGGCACAGCCTACTACACACCTAAGCAAAATGGTAATATACTTTTATGTATGTGGTCTATTGTTGACCAAAATGTTATGTGGAATATAACTACAGATGAATGTCAACTGGTAAGTTATATACATTAAGATTAGCTGCCACTTCTTCAGCGGGGTTTCTGTTTGAACTGTACCTCCATGCGGGTTTTGGTCAATAAGTGCTAGTATTGTCTGTGATTGTGTGCTGCTCATTGTTAGGTGCTAGGGTGAATACACCAAACAATGCCAAGATCCCAGTCCACAGAGATAATCATTTACTTCCCTAATTCTCTCACAGTCCCCTTTTCTTCCCTTTTGTGGATTCTTAGTGAAGTATGATTTACATACAGAAGCATACATATGTTAAATGTGGAGTAGAATGAACTTTTTTTTTTTTTGGGGTGGTACTGGGGATGGAAGCCTTCTACCTCCGAGCTACACTCACAGACCTATTTTATATTTTTATTTGGAAACAGGGGTTCTTAAGCCAGCGAAGGGCTTCGAACCTGCGCGATCCTCCTGTCTCCGCCTCCCAAGCGCGGGGATTATAAGCGTGTGCCACCAGGCCCGGCCTAGAATTAACTTCTACAAACCACACATGCACATTTAACTAGTTACTTAGATCAAGCATCAGCATATCTAGCACTCCAAAAGCTATAGATAGCTTTTGCTTTTGGAGTGTATCTCTGAGGTAGAATGTACCCTGGGTTCAATCCCCAGTACCACAAAAAATAAATATTATAATAAAATTTATCAAATAACAAGATAAAATTGAGAAAATCAAATATTACAGTAAAGAGATTGGAGATATAGAAAGAGGTAAAATAATAATAGTAATAAAAGAATCAGTATAAGAGGCCCAAGATTCAATTAAACCTAGACAAAATTAAAAAAAAAAAAAAAAAAATCAAGCCAGGCACAAGTATATTCACCTGTAATTCCTGCAACTCAGGAAGCTAAGGCAGGAGGTAGACAATTTTGAGGCCAGCCTGGGAAATTCAGCAAGACCCTGTCTCAAATAAAAATTAAAAGTACAGCTGGGGAAAGTGGCACAAGCCTATAATTCCAATACTTGGGGGTGCTGAAACAGGAGGATTGCAGGTTTGAGATCAGTCCATGGTAACTTAGTGAGACTCTATTTCTAAATAAAAAATAAAATAGGGCTGGGGATGTAGTTCAAAGGTAGAATGTCCCAGGTTCAACTGACAGTACCACAAGAAGAAAAAAAAAAAAAAAAGAAAAAAGAAAAAAGAAAGAAAGTAGGGCTCAGTAGTAGAGTACCCCTGGGTTCAATTCCATGTACAGCAGGGAGGGAGGGAATAAAGGCAGAAAAATCAAACACAATTTTAAAATTCCTATAACTGAAGGACATTCGTTTCCAGGTTGAAAGGGCCCACAATAAATGAAACAGACTGACACCAAGGTACATCATAGTGAAATTTCAGAACTGGGGGTAAGAAGCAGTTCCTAAAAGCATACATAGAGAGAAAGAAAAAAAAGAAAAAAAGGGCCACATCTAAACAATCAGGTTATCAGTTGGTTTGGTGGCATGTGCTATAATCCCACTTGGGAAGCTGAGACAAAAAGGATAGCAGGTTCAAGGCCACTCTCAGTAACTGAGAGGTAGAATGTCCCTGGACTAAATCCCCAGTACTCCCCCCTCCTTGTCAAAAATAATAACAACAATTAAGCAGCAATCTACAGGCATTTAGTAAACTTCTAACTCAGAAAGACTATGGTACATATTTCGGGGGCACATATTTTGGTAACTAAATATACAAGTAGATACTTCATATATGCCTCATTAATGACAAATGATTCATAGATGAAGTCTTTCCTTTTTTTGGGGGGAAGACTAGGAATTGAACCCAGGGGAATTCTACCTATAAACTACACCCCCAGCACTCTCTATTTGTTATTTTGCAATAGGGTTTCACGTAATTGCTGAGGCTGGCCTAGAACCTGTGATCCTCATGTCTTAGCCTTCCAAGTACTGGGATTATAGGCATATGCCACCAAGCCCGGCAAATGAAGACATTTCTTAAACCAATACTGTATACAAAATTTGGAATAAAAAAACCACTCCATGTTTTATATATTCTGAAACAGTATAATAGCTTTAATAATAATGAAAACAGCACAAAGGTATTTTGTGTGCACACATGGTACTAAGGATTAAATCCAGGGGCATTCTACCTCTGAGCTACACCCCAGCCCTTTTTATTTTTTATTTTGAAACAGGGTCTAGATGGGTCAATGAGTCTTGCTAGGTTGCTGAGGCCATCAAACCTGTGATCCTCCTGTCTCAGCCTCCCAAGTACTGAGATTATAGGCATATGCCACTATGCCTGAAACAAAGGGTGATTTGTGTGTGTGTAGGGGACTGGGGTTCCTGGAAATCCTTCTACCTCCAGGCTACACTCCCAGACCTTTTTTATTTGGAAACAGGGTCTCTGAAACCAGCGCAGCTGGATTACAAACTAGCGCCACCACGCCCAGCTACAAAGGGTGATTTGGGGGTGGGGGTGGTTCTGAGGATGAAACCCAGGGACATTCAACCTCCGAGCTACACCTCCTGCCCTATTTTTCTATTCTTTATTTTGAAACCGGGTCTCACTGAGTTGCAGAGGGCCTCACTAAGTAGCTGAGGCTGTCTGCAAACTGCGATCCTCCGGTCTCAGCTGATTTTTAAGAATATTTTTTTCTTGATAACAAAATTTCTGTGTGTGTGTTGTGTTGTCTTTTGCTGGAGATTAAACCCAAGGGTATTCTACCTCTGAGTACTGGGATTACAGGCTAAATTGTTTTATTTAAATGAGCATTATTGTTGGGCATAGGCAGGGCGCAGGCGTGGTAGCTCACGCTTGTAATACCAGCAGTTGGGAGGCTGAGACAGGAGGATTGCACAGGTTCAAAACCAGCCTCTCAGCTACTGACTGAGGCTCTCAGCAACTTAGTGAAACCCTGTTTCCAAATAAAGTATAAAATAGGTCTAGGAGTATAGCCTGGAGGTAGAAAGCCCCTGGGTTCCACCCCCAGTATCACAATAAATAAATAAATAAATAAATAAATAAATAAGCATTGCCAGCTGGGTGAGGTTTGTAATCCCAATACTTGGGAGGCTTAGACAGGAGGATAGTAGGCTCTCAACCAGCCTCAGTTACTTAGTGAGACCTTCTAAAACTTAGTGAAACATGGTGGCCCAGGTTTGTAATCCCAGCATTTGGGAGGCTGACACAGGAGGATCACAGCTAGTGGTCAGCCTCAGCTACTTGGTGAGGTCCTTTGCAACTCAGTGAGACTCTGTTTCAAAATAAAGAATAAAAAATAGGGCAGAGGGTGTAGCTTGGAGGTAGAATGCCTCTGGGTTCCATCCCCAGTACCTCAAAAATTAAATAAGGGGAAAAAAATAAAAAATAGGGCTGGGTGTAGCTTGGAGGTAGAATGACCCTGGGTTCAATCCCCATTACTGCTAAAAAATAAAGGGGCACTGTCCACTACCACATAAACATGGTTACGTTAAGCACTTGGACTTATTCAAAGGTAACATAGAAATACATTAAGAAATCAGGCATGGTAGTGCTCGCTTATAATCCCAGTTTATAATCCCAGCATTTTGGGAGGCTGAGAAAGGAGGATCACGATTTGCAGACAGCCTCAGCTACTTAGCGAGGCCCTCTGCAACTCAATGAGACCTTGTTTCAAAAAAAAAAAAAAAAAATAGGGCTAGGATCTAGGATGTAGCTCAAAGGTAGAATGTTCCTGGGTTCCAGCCCCAGTACTGGGGGAAAAAAATAAATATATTAAGAAGCCAAAGTGTTTATTTTAAAGCCTTAAGTACAGCAGGCATGGTAGCGTACACACGTAATCCTAGTAGTTAGAAAGCTGAGACAGGAAACCCTAAACCACAGGGCACTATTCAGCCCTTCCTCCAGGATTAAGACTTCATCTAATGCTTTAATATAAATACGGCTTGACCCATTAGAGACTTGAAAACTCTTTCCTTGATCTATCAAAATGTTCCTCCAGTTTTAACCAAAAAGTATCATTCCCTATGATGTTCTATAATGTCATCACACTACAATATGAACTGACTGGTGATGCTTACAAATGCTCGCATTAGTAGGCAATGAGTTGAGTCAGAAACTTAACATTCTTCAGCCTTTCAATCCATCTGATAGTATCATCATCATCCACTTATACTGAATTCACATCCACATATCTCAAAACATCTGGAAGCCGGGAGTGGAAGCGCACGCATGTAATCAGCATTTGGGAAACTGAGACAGAAGGATCATGGTTTGAGGACAGCCTCAGCTACTTAGTGAGGCCCTTTGCAACTCAGTGAGACCCTGTTTCAAAATAAAGAATCAAAAATAGGGCTGGGGGTGTAGCTTGAGGGTAGAATGCCCCTGGGTTCCATCCCCAGTAACACACACACACACACACACACACACACACACACACACACACACACAAATCTGGCATGAAGTGGTAAAATAAATGATACAGGTAAAGATGTTTTGCAGAATGGCAAAGCCAAAGGGGCTAGAGTAGATGGCCAGGAATTAACGTCTTCACAGAGCTACCTAAAACAGGTTTATCAACATGGGTATGGGCCTATGAAACCCTGCTTCCATGTATATGATACACAGTTGTAGTTTCAAACATTAAGATGAAAAAAATAAAATAAAATCACACCATAGGGAACCTATGAGCCCAGCAATTCTATATAAACTGACATTATGTTAATCAAGTTGTATATATATTAAAATACCAAGCTGTGTGTGTGTGTGTGTGTATATATATATATATATATATATATATATTAAATCAAAAGGGCCAAGGTGTGTAGCTCAGTGGATGAATATTTATTATGTTTACTTGGCTGGAAGACTATCTCAATTTGATTATGTAGATAAAACAGAAGTTAAAACAGACTTCGGTGACAACTCTAGAATATCATGCTATCAAGTTGCCAGGACAATTCACCAACCAATTCAAAGCCAGCCAGGCATGGTGACATACATCTGTAATCTCAGTACTTGGGAGGTTGGAATAGGAGGATTACAGATTCACAGCCAGTCTCAGCAACTTTACTGGGACACTCCACAACTTAGTAAGATCCTGTTTCAAAATAAAAAATAAAGTAGGCCAAGCATGGTGGCACACAATTGTAATCCCAGTACTTGGGAGGCTGAAACAGGAGGATCACAAGTTCGCAGCCAGCCTCAGCTACTTAAGTAAGGACCTGTGCAACTCAGTGAGACCCTATTTCAAAATAAAGAATAGAAAATAGGGCTGGGGGTGTAGTTTAGAGGTAAAATGTCCCTGGGCCCAATCCTTACTTAAGTAAGGACCTGTGCAACTCAGTGAGACCCTATTTCAAAATAAAGAATAGAAAATAGGGCTGGGGGTGTAGTTTAGAGGTAAAATGTCCCTGGGCCCAATCCCCAGTACAGAGAAGAAAGAAAGAAAGAAAGAAAGAAAGAAAGAAAGAGGAATATAGATAGAACACCCCCTGGGTTCTATCCCCAGTACACACACATACACACACAAGTAAATTAAATTAAAAACCTATAAATATGCATATTCTCTGACCAAGCACTGTCATACCCAGAAGTTTATAAGGGGAATAGCTGAAAATGTATGTAAAAGAAACTTCAATGGGTGAAAACTGATATTTTTAGTGGCCACCAATAAGCAACTGACTAAATTATGGTTAAGCCATACAATTACATGCCATGCAGATATTAAAAATATTTGATACAAACTGGGAGTGGTGGCACATGCTTGTAATCCCAGTACTTGGGAGGCAGAAACAAAAGGACTACAGGTTCACTGCCTACCTCAACAACTTTGTAAGGCTCTCGGCAACTTAGTGGGATCCTGTTTCAAAATAAAAGAATAAAATACATAAAGCCGGGCGTGGTGGCTCATGCTTGTAATCCCAGCATTCGGGAGGCTGAGACCTGGAGGATCGCGGTTCACAGACAGCCTCAGCTACTTAGTGAGGCCCTCTGCAACTCAGTGAGACCCGTTTCAAAATAAAGAATAAAAAATAGGGCAGGGGGTGGAGCTCGGAGGCCGAACGCCCCTGGGCTCTACTCCCAGACCCGCAAAAAAAAAAAAAAAAAAAAAAAGAATAAAATACAGCTGGGGGTACAGCTCAGAGTTAGAATGTCCTTAGGTCCCATCCCCATCCATCTCCAGTACCACACACACACCCCAAAAAAAAAAAAAAAAAAAAATCAGAGCTGGGCATGGCGGTGCCCACTTGTAATCCCCGCGCTTGGGAGGCTGAGACAGGAGGATCGCACAGGTTCGAAGCCAGCCTCAGCTACTTAGTGAGGCTCTCAGCAACTTAGTGAGACCCTGTTTCCAAATAAAATACAAAAATAGGTCTTGGAGTATAGCCTGAAGGTAGAAAGCCTCTGGGTTCCACCCCCAGTACTAAAAAAAATTAAAATAAAAAAATTGATAAAGATATTCATGATACACAATTATATGAAAAAAATTTACAAAGCCAGATGTGGTGACACACATTTGTAATCCCAGTACTTGGGAGGCTGAGACAGGAGGTCCGGCTGGTTCACAGCACCTTATCATAAAAGTTACAAAACAGGCCGGGCGTGGTGGCGCAGGCTTGTAATCCCCGCGCTTGGGAGGCAGAGACAGGAGGATCGCGCAGGTTCGAAGCCAGCTGCGCGCGTTGGCTTAGGAGACCCTGTTTCCAAATATAAAAATGTAAAAATAGGTCTGGGAGTGTAGCCCGGAGGTAGAAGGGCTTCCAGGAACCCCAGTACCACCAAAAAAAAAAAAAAAAAAAGTTACAAAACAGTATTAAAATATAAACCCATTTCATTATACATCTAGATTGTCTTTACAGAAACGTGCACAAAAATACACATATCCAAATTTGTGACCATACATACCTGAGAACATGACAAACATGGACACAGATGCAAAAGTGTGTGCAAGTATGACCAGAAGCCCACGGAACTTCATATGACCGCATAAAAATGTGCCTGTGGCAAAAAAAAGTGCCTATGTATGTGGGTGCATAAATGAATATATATATATATATATATATATATATTGCACACATGTGTATCTGCTAATGCCTGTGCCTATGTTTGGACCATGAGCCTGTGCTTTGTTGTGGTACTGGAGATCAACGTAGGGTCCTGGACATGTTAGGCAAGTGCTCTAACACTAAGTGACATCTGCAGCCCCTTTTTTTTTTTTAAGTTTGAGATAGGGTCTGGGTATTTGCCCAAATTGGCCTTGAACTTGTTATCCACCAGTCTCAACCTACCCAAGAGCTGGGATTACAGGCTGAGATTAAAGGCATGCTGTACCATGCCTATGCTCAGCAAGCCTGTTTTAAGTAGGTGAGTACATGTATTCCTTGTAAGCACAATTTAGCAGCTCTATGACCTTGAGCAAGTTACTGAGCTTCTTTGAGACTTGACTTTGTTATCTATACAATGAGAACAAATCCTGACTCATAAGGGTTTTGTAAGGATTAAATGAAAAACTGGATGTAAACCACTGAGTGCTGAGATTGGAGCACAGTAAATCAATATTAGCTTTCCTTATCTGTACACATGTAGAATGAACTATGTGTCCATTTACAAAGCTGTAAGTTCACTCGAATACACATCAACATACTAACTCTGGTTATCTATGGGTGATATATTTTTGGTTTTCATATTTTAGTTTTTCTGGTTTTTTCATTCTTTCATTAAAGATGACTTCATCAATGAATATAAAGCACCAATAAAAAAATTTTAAAGAAATAAAAAGATGACTTCATCAAAATAATTCTTAAAAGAATGAAATAAAGATGGCCTATTCCTGCTATATCTCAATTTTGCATGATTAAAAGCTATTAAGTACTACACTGAGGAACACATAATTTTTGTACTCCCAACAAATTTTCTGTATGCTAGCAGTGTATCAGCATTACCCAGTAGCTCAAGAAGATGGCAGTATAAAGAAAAAACACAGCTCTTTTGCTTGTTTGCTTTATCCAAGTCAGGATGAAAAACGAATCAGACGACACCATGGAGTGCAGACGATGTGCAAACACCCTAGTGACAGTTTAAGTGACACCTGTGATTCGCATTAAAGCAGGGAAGATCCCAGAGTCTTATCCAAGGTCATACCAAAAAATCCTGTGGTAGGCTTTGAAGAATCCGGGATGAGACTGCGCAGCCACAATTTTGGGTGTGTTTATGAAACCAAGAAGCTAAATTCTGAACTAGTCATTTCAGGAGTCCAGGCTGGAGGCGGGGCGGAAGAGGGGGGTGGATTACAACACATCGCTGAATACGGCAAAACAAAACAGTTAACTGGCCGCACCAGGGTTAATCTACATGTTATGATCGTATTGATTTTCCCTATTCTTAAAACATAAAAGTATAGATTATCTAAAACTAGACGTTTGATTTCATAAAAGCAAGGCTAACATTTGTATGTAAATTACACCGAAAGCGTTCGAAACTTGACAAAACACAAGCAGTTGTTTGCAGTTCCACTCGGCATCAAGTACACCCTGGCTCAATTCCCAATTATGCTGCGTTAGATTAATACCTCTAAAAACTCTGCAGAATGTCTCTAGATTCGCAAGGATTCCCTGGGGCCTCAATTTATAAATCACACCCAAGATAATAATCCAATCCTCTCCTCTGCGTTCTCTCCCTGGCTCCGCTATTAAATCTCTTTAAACGTCGCCTCCAAGAGTTTAAAATACCCCCCCCCCGGCACACGCCCTGTGGCTTCGCTAGAGCTCTACGTTCGGGGGCATCACCCAACCCAAACGTCGCCTCTTCCGAATCTGCTGCAAAATAAGGGCTTGTCTCTCGCCTCATCTTTTGACTTTTGTCTTAAAAACGGAGGCGAGGGGGATGGGTTTCGACGAGGCTCAGAAACCCTGAGTAATCGCTGCAGGGAGCGGGCGGCGCAGAAGCCGCGATTTTAATCTCGTCTCCCCCTCCCCCGTTTCCCCTTCCATTTAACGCTTTTTTTTTTCCCCCTTTCTTTCCAATGACATCAAACCAAAGGTGGAGAAAGGAGCCCGCAGATCGCCCCCGGCAACGGCGAGCTGGGCCCGGCCCCTCCCGGGAGCGCGGCGGCCTCGGCCCGCCAGGCCCGCCAGGCCCGCCAGGCGCAGGCCCGAGCCCGGCGCCGCGTGGACCGGGCCGCTCACCTGCTGGTACCGGCTGCCGCAGGCCGGCTCCACCGCCGCCAGCGCCGCCAACGCCAACGCCATGGCGCAGGCCGCAGGAAGGAGGCCGAGCGAGCGCGAGAGCGAGAGCGAGAGGGCGCGGGGCGCCGACGGGGACCGGGCGCCTCGGGTGTGTCGCGAAGGCCGCCGCTCGGGGAGACGCAGTCCTCGGGCAGAGACGCGCGACGCCGGGACGCGGGACGCCGACGCCAGCCTCCGCCGCGGCCCAGGGAGGAGGCGGGGCCACGACGCGCCGACGCCCCGCCCCGCCGCGTGACGCAGGGTCCTGGAGCCCGCCGGGTCCTAGAGCCCGCCGGCAGGATGGGGGCTCTGCTGCCCGCAGCCCGGCCCGAGGAGCTGGGCCCTCCACTCCCTCTTACCTGCCATCCTCGTAGGTCAGGGGTCAGCCAGCGGCAGGGCGACGGCCAAGGCGATTCCGCCATACTCACCTTGGAAAGGATATGGCATTCAAGTTTTGGTGCCCATAAAGTTTTATTAGAACACAGCTGCCTTCGTTTGGTCGGTCTCGGCTGCAGACCCTGTTTATCTGACCCTTTACAGAAAACGTTTACTGACCCTAAACCCCACTCGGAGTAAATTATTTATAATAAGAGCCTATTGTTTATACAGTTCTTTAGCATTATAACAGCCTCATCCCAGGATATGGGAACCAGATTTTCTCAAACAGAGCTCTGAGGAGGTGACATGAAGGTCACGCCTTGAAGGATTTAGCCAGGCTAAAAGCTTTTCAGGCAGCAGGAAGGCATTTCAGGCGCATAGGCCTGACAAGAGAGAGCTTGCCTGGTGGGAGAACTGAAAGGAGGCAGGTATAGGAGATATAGGATAAAGGATCTCCACGATATAGGAGATACAATTATTTATGTTTCACTGAATAGCAAATCACTTCTGAAGAGATTAAATATTTTACCCAGTGATGAAGAGCTAGCAAGGGGTAAAGTTAAGCCAGCTTCCTTCACCATTATCAAGCAACTAATTATAAGCTTTGTGAAGACAAGAGTATCTGTCTTTTCAGTCTTTTATCCTCCATCTAGCACAGTACAGTGATGCAAACTTTCAGAGCCTGTTTCCTTTTATTACATCCAGCCATCTGGAATTGCTTCCAACCACATGTCCAACAGGGGGGGAAATAGAAAAACCAAAAACAAAACTCTCAATCTTTGAGGCTTGCTGCAAACCCCATGTCTTCTCAATTGCCTTTCCAGGTTGGTATTCTAGATTGGTATTAACATGATTATCACAGCTTCTAATTTTCTTTTTTTCTTGTGATACTGGGAATTGAACTCAGAGAGGTTCTACCTCTGAACTACACGTCCCAGCCGATTTTATTTTTAATTTTTGCAAGAGGGTCTCACTAAGTTGCTGACGCTGGCCTTGAACCTGCAATCCTGTGTCAGCCTTCCAAGTACTGAAATTACAGGCATGTGCCACATCATCTGGCTCAAATTAACTATGTATTTTAAAAACATACTGTTGTGGTGAAATATGTTCGGTGTGTGAGGGGAGAAATAATTCCCCCAGCACAATCACACAAACAGAAAAACAGAAAAACCGCAGGTCCTTGTCCTGAGCTAAGTATAAATACACATTAGCCCGAACTCTTGCTGAAGATTTAAAGAAGTTTATTAAAAAGATAGAAATACAGAAGATAGTTACAGCCCTGTGCCAAAGAGTGGCACAAGGGGGCTATTAGAATGAATTTACCCACGAACCCCAATATGCTGAGTGTTATCCTGACCAAGTCTGCGGCCTGTCCTTTGATATGTAGATATGCTGCCCTATCTCTTTGCCCAGTTTTCTGCTGTCACCATCCCAGCCGGATTTGCCCCCCCCCCCCGGGGGGGGGGCAGCTCCATCTCAGAACACAGACCTCTACACCTTTTGTTACCCTTCCAAGATATGTTAAATTGCTTCTCTGAGAGCTGGCGTTTCCTCCCATCCTCCCATGCTTTAGGCAGTATGTCTCTCTTTAGATATGTAAAGAGACATCTTCCCTGGCTCTGCTTTCTTTCCTTCTCTTTAGAAATGTAAATTACACGCTGGGCGTGGTGGTGCATGCTTGTAATCCCCACTTGGGAGGCTGAGACAGGAGGATCACACGGGTTCGAAGCCAGCCTCAGCTGCTTAGTGAGGCTCTCAGCAACTTAGTGAGACCCTGTTTCCAAATAAAATATTTTTAAAAAGGTCTGAGAGTATAGCCCGGAGGTAGAAAGCCTCTGGGTTCCACCCCCAGTACCACCACCAA
Source organism: Muscardinus avellanarius (assembly GCF_963383645.1). Classification (NCBI taxonomy): domain Eukaryota; kingdom Metazoa; phylum Chordata; class Mammalia; order Rodentia; family Gliridae; genus Muscardinus; species Muscardinus avellanarius. Next base: position 104,142,387 of record NC_137786.1, on the reverse strand, counting down.
AAAAAAAAAAAAAAAAAAAAAGTAAAATACAAGTCCCTTCTTCCTGACAGTCCTAGCTTTCTTTAGTACAAACGATATATTTTCAAAATTGGAAATCTTTCCCAATACTGGTGAAACAGGGTTTCTTGAGAAGAAACACGGTGTTTCCTTAAGATGAAACGGAGTTTCTTGAGAAAAACTCTGCGTTTCCTTACCGGATTCTTGTCTGCGGTGAGCGAAGAATGACACCTGCAGACTGCAGGAAGGGGAGTAAAAGGTTTTATTGGAAGCAACAGGGAATAGGAAAAAATGGCTGAATACCCCTAAGGGCTATCGGGGCCCTGGTGTCCAGCAGCTGCCTTCAGGTCACTACCTGAGTGTAGCACGGGCCAAGTGCCTTCAGTTGCAAGCTGCTTTCTCCCAAAGTCCACGCGATCTGCCAGAAAAGAAGTGCAGGTCACCCCAAGGGGCCCTGGTCGGCCTTGATGTCCAGCAGAGGCCTTCAGGTCACTACCCGAGTGTAGCCCAGGCCAAGTGCCTTCAATTGCACCCCCCCCTTCTCTCAGAGCTAACGCGACCTGCGAGACAGAGAGAGAAAAGCTCCCCAACGGGGAGGGGTTCCCAGAGTGGGTAACTGTCCTGGTGACTGGTCTAGGGGTTTATATATTTCTGCATGTCCTCTGTTGGTTGGAGTCTGGGAGGCAGTTCTTAAAATTTGCATAGGGTATTTGCATGTCCTTTGAGGGGTCTCCTTTCAGTAGGGGTGTCAAACTTGCTCCAGTGATGTCTCCTGTGTTTGTTGATTGGTAAACAGATGGTTTTGTGAAGCTCTGGTCATTCTTATCTCTGAACCTTGGAAGAGCTGGTCTCTTTTAGGAGCCTTGGAAGTTAATAAGTATTCATCGTCCCTCAGGAAGTTAAGTTTTTCTACCAAGGCCTCTTCCCTACCTGCCTATTTCCTTTCTACCTCCTCACTGGTGCATTAATACATTTTAAAACCTCTTCCCAATACTAGTACACATACCTGTATTTGAATCACCCTAAGTTCTCTGTATACATAGGAGCAAACTGTAATCAACAAAAATTCTAGATGTTTATCTTCCTTACTTTGAGCTCTCTGTCAGCAGCCAGACTGCTACCTATACGTCCAAATTTCCAACTGTGAACAAATTCAGCAACATGCTAAGCTGTGAGGGCTCCTTACTCTGAAAAGCTCCTCACCCTTTGTTGTTTTCAATTCAGAAAAACAATGTTTAACTGTGATAAGGTTCAGCAAATCAAACAAATATAATGTCCTTCCTTGTGGTTTTATATAAAGGGAGAAATGTCTAACTTGAATTTTTTTTAAATGTCATCAGTGGAAAATAGAAATCTAGTCTTCTTTGTTCAGATTGTCTAAATTTATATAAGAAGGAAAAAAAGAATGTCTGTCCTGCCACATATGGCTATTGGAGCAACAACTTCCAGCTTTATGCATGTCTACAGTGCTGTGTGGCTTTTCTGGAAAAGAAATTTCTGCCCTTCCAGCTGCTTTTCTAAATTACTTTCCCCCTCCATCTCCATATATTTCTTGCCTATGGACACAAGTATTTATCATAGTATAATAATAAAATTTCCTACAAGAATATTTTCTCTCCAAAGCAAAATAAATTTAATGTCTAACTTCCAATCTTCCTTTTCAACTCGTTTTCTGATGTCCTTAATAAAAATGTTTTGTGAAAGCAAGGTATGGTGGCACACATCTGTAATCCCAGTACTTTGGAGGCTGAGACAGGTAAATTGCAAGTTCAAGACCAGCTTCAACAATTCAGCAAAACTCTCAGCAACATAGATAGATCTTATTTCAAAACAAAGACAAAGAAAGAAAGAAAGAAAGAAAGAAAGAAAGAAAGAAAGAAAGAAAGAAAGAAAGAAAGAAAAGAAAGAGCTGGGGGAATATCTGAGCGGTAGAATGCCCCTGGATTCAATCCCAATACCAAAAATGTTTTGTGGTGCCAGGCACAGTGATGACCACCTGTGATCCCAGTACTTGGGGGACTGAGACAGGAAGAGCACTCATTCAAGGACACCCTTGACAAGTAGTTAGACTCTCATCAACCTAGCAAGACCCCGTTTCCAAAATAAAAAATAAAATAGGGCTGTGGGTATAGCTCAGAGGTAGAATGCCCCTGGGTTCAAATCCCAGGACCACCTAAAAAATAAGCATAAGATAAAAATAAACTAATAAAAATAAGGTCTGGGGTGTAGCTCAGAGTTAGAATGCTCCTGGGATCGAACCCCAGTACCACAAAAAAAAAGCATAAGTTAAAAATAAATTAGTAAAAAAAATAAGGTCTGGAGTATAGCTCAGAAGTAGAATGCCCCTCCCTGGGTCCAATAACTAGTACCAAAATAAAATTTGTGGTAACAGTAAAAACTTTGGTTTCTTTTTTTTTCCTCTGAGTTTCCCCAAAGACTTTAATAAGTAAATTGAGGTTATTTTCCTTGATTCAATGGGTAGATAAATGGAAGAATTGAGAAATTGAGTCCTCACTGTATGAAGACTCTAGTTGGCAAGGAAACTGTACACTGAAGGGGAAAACTGAATTTCTTGTACCCAGGATGCATGCCTGGTACAAAACCCAGCAGAGAGGATAATCCAGGGCTGAGGAAATTGCACTCCAGCTTCATCTCTAGCTGCTCTCAAGAGAGTTTCCACAGAGAAAGTTATTAATTTCAGATTGCTGTACTTAGAAACTTATTTCCCCACAGAATAACAGTAATACTTTCCATGTGCAATACTTTTTATGTGAATTGCTGACTCTGAATCATCCATCCTAAGACAGAAAGGAAATATTATGAGCAAGTAAGAGTGTAGCTCATGCTATATAGCCTTTCTCCTCAAATTTAGATAAAAATCTCTGGGATATATGTGGTCTTCTGTCTTTCACCTTCTCCTGAGGCTTGACCTAGGCAGTGTTGATCTCAGTAACCAAAAGAATGTTTAAATTTGTTCAAAGCCTCATTGGTCTAGTATCTCATTTGAGGCCTTGAATTTCTCCAGCTCATTTGTACAAGACCCCAACTGGACCAGGCACTTTCATTTCTACTGACTTACTATTTCTTTTAATTCTCATTACATTACCATGAGTTTCAGTAAGGGCAAAAGGTAATAGTTTCATATTACAAATTTAAAAATTATCCTGCTAGCCAGGTGTGGTGGCGCACACTTGTAACCCCAGCATTCAGGAGGCTGAGACGGGAGGATCTCAGTTCACAGCCAGCCTCAGCTACTTAGTAAGGCCCTTTGCAACTCAGTGAGACCCTGTTTCAAAAAATAAAGAATAAAAAATAGGGCTGGGGGGTGTAGCTTGGAGGCAGAATGCCCCTGGGTTCCATCTCCAGTACCACAAAAATAATAAAATATAAAATATAAATATAATATAAAATATAATATAAATATTATATTTTATAAATATAAAATATAAAAAATATAATTAATGCTGTTTTGTGGAGCACCTCCTTGGGTCATGGACTCAGTCACACACTTGCTCCTAATCTTCATAACAAACCTTTCTGCAGATGAAGCGAGTCATGAGTTTTATATCACTTGCTCAGTTAGAGAGTAGTAGAGCCAAAGGACAAATTCAAATCTGACTCCCAAACTGAGCACTGCCATGAGCATGGTAGGAAATATGGGTCATAAAAGGACCAGTTCCAGCCAGGAGTAGTAGCTCTGTGTGATTAGAGAAGACCAATTAGAGCCAAGCATGGTAGCACAGGCATGTAATCCCAGAATTTAAGAGGCTGAGAAGAGGATGGCAGGTTCGAGGCCAGCCTCAGCAAGTTAGCAAGACCCTATTTCAAAACAAAAAATAAAGAGGTCTAGAATATAGCTCAGAGGCAGAATGCCCCCGGGTCCAAACCTTAGTACCAAAAAAAGTCGTAATAGTAAAGATATTAGGATAGTACCCCTGTGCAGGAACAGAATTTTAGTGAAACAGATCACAAGAGTTTGTTGGAAAATAAAATACACCTCAAGTGCTAGGCAAATAAATCAGTAAGAGACTGGCTGAAAGGCTGGGCTCTGGGACTTTGTTAGAAGAGTAGAAGAATGTCCATGGCTGCAAAACAGGCAGCCAATCTTTTTCTGCTCACCCTTACATAGTTGTTACCCTTTTTGGGTGGCAGCCCTATGCCTGCTCTGCACACAAGAGAACCAACGTGATTGTGATTGCATCAGTACTGATTGCTAATAAGGGCAGTATCAATTACTAATAAGAATAAGCTATACTTTAGCAAAACAATAAAGTCTTTTTTCTCTGTCTCTGGGCTATCAACAAAAGCTACAAGGCTGACCTTGCTAGCTGAACACTGGCTATTAGTCAGGGCCAAATTGTCATAGCAATTAAGATAAGGTGCAGAACACTAAATGCTGGAATTATAGACACCTGCAATTAAAGGGTTAGAAATTACACAGACCTACACAAAGTTCAGACCAAAATAAAAGATGAAAAGTCAGGTTGCATTAACTCCATATTGATTACTAATAATAGTACAAAAGTAGTTAAAGCCTTCTTCCTTTAGAAAGCCGCATTCCCATGTTACAAAACAAGCCAGTAACTACAGGGGCTGTTAAGCAGACAAGTTACCCTTAAAGACGTTAAAACTTACACAAAGACACAAGTTTCAAGACTTTCTTTTTGAAGAGTTAGTAAAGATGAACAAAGAATAATGTAGACCATGCAGCCCTGTGATTGGTGATGTCAGATCAGTCCGTCCTTGTGAAGATGAACAAAAGGGGCCACCAAGAAAGCTAACACAGCAAAGATAACAGAGCAAGCCAGCCCTACCTTTTGGTGGGAAAGAAAGACTGTTGGCTAGCAGAATAGGAGGGACAATATGATAAATTCCTATATAATGACTGATGTTTCAAAGGCAAATAGTGTCTCACTTCTGAGATACTTCATTGCATCTCTCTCTCTCTCTCTCTCTCTCTCTCTCTCTCTCTCTCTCTCCTCTCTCTCTCTCTCTTTCCCCATCTCTCCCTCTCTCTGATGTGGTCCTCTTCTTGCTCTGTCTCTCCTCCCTTTCTTCCTGTAATAACACCTTGCTTAAACTTGCAGCAGTCCCAGCTTTTTTTGTCTAAACTAGCCGAGAACAAGAACCCACGAAGGCATCATCCCAACCTGTAACATGAGGGTTTGCGCCTGCACGCTCTTTCTGGCCTAGGCCACCAAAGGAAAGTCATATGGCTGCCATTTGACCCTGGGAAAGCTCGTGGACACATGTGCCACCCTTAACCTGCAGAGGAGGATGGCAAACCCTTCTGTGAAATGTGGGTTTCGAGTAGCCTACCTGCCATTCCATAGCCCCACATGCACAAGGGGAGGGTGGATCTATGTCCCTGTATGATTTGTCTCCTTACAAGATGCCAAGGTATATGAAGGGCACTGAGGCCTTGGAGTCAAGTACTAGTGAGGGATCTCTTTACAGTCAGCTTTCTCTCTCCCATTTCTGTTCATTTTTAGCTAACTAGTATAACAATGCCACCCCCCAAACATGCCTCTTTTGCATGAGAAGTGTGTGTGTGAGTGTGAGTGTGTGTATGTGTGTGTGTGTGTGTGTGTGTGTGTGTGTGTGTGTGTGTTAGTGGGGATTGAGCCCAAGGGTGCTATACCACTGAGATACATTACCCAGCCATTTTATTTTTTATTTTGAAATGGTCTAAGTTGCTCAGGCTGGTCTTGAACCTGTAATCCTCTTGTTTCAGCCTCCCAAGGACTAGGATTACAAGCATGTGCCATCACCCAGGCTCCCATAAGGATTATTTTGAACTGATTATTTTGAGAAATAGCAGGCACAGAAGAAGCTATGAAAATAGAGAAGTGACCTTTCTATACAGAAAATGAACATCTATAAAACAAAGTTCTAGTCAGCAAGGTGGCTCACCCTGTAATCCCAGTACTTAGTATAGATTCAAGGCCAGCCTCAGAAACTTGGTGAGACCCTCAGAAACTTAGCAAGGTCCTGTTTCAAAACAAAAAATAAAAAGAGAGCCGGGCATGGCGGCACACAGAGGCTGAGATAGGAGGATCCGGGTTTGTGGCCAGCCTCAGCTACTTAGTGAGGCCCTTGCAACCCAGTGAGATCCTGTTTCAAAATAAAGAAGAAAAAAATAGGGCTGGGGGTGTAGCTCAGAGGTAGATTGCCCCTGGGTTCCATCCCCAGTACCGCAAAAATAAATAAATAAATAAATAAATAAATAAATAAATAGAGCTACAGGTGTAGCTTGGAGGTAGAACAACCATGGGTTCAACACACACACACACACACACACACACAACACACACACACACACACACACACACACACACACACACACAATTTCCCTTTCTATACCAGAAAGAGAAAGGTGTTCAAAATCACAAAAGATTCTTTATCAATGAAGGGATCAACTTAAATCTGCATAATAAATGTTACTTATTCACTCTATTTTTCCTGGTTAGTTTGCAAAAATTTTCCTCCCCAACTCTTTCATCAGTTGAAGATGATATTTAAGCCCGAGTTCTGAGCTATCGCTTTGAGAGTTATTCATTCCACTGGATGTCTCCCATGTGTATATGAGATATACATATTAGGAAATTTCTGTCTGTTTTTTCTTGTTACTCTTTCTTTTATTAAAAGGGCCTCTGCTAGAGAACTTCAAAGAGTAAAGGAAAAATTGTTGTCTCCTCCCATGTAAGGTATTGTGGGTGACCAAAAATGAGGAACAGCAAAATGTCCATCCATGAGGAAAACAAGTCCCTGTTCTTCACCTTTGGATGCAGTTTTCCCACCAATTGCGTTAACTAAGCTTTTTAATATAGAACCAGGGGAATCAGAAGGGTGCTTAACTCCCCGAGGCCGTCAGGCTGATTCATAAGGTAAATCAAGAGTTTCTCACATTTCCCAGGGTGGCAATTTTCTTGCTGTGTTTAGGGAAAATCATAAGGAATAACATTACCCGAGGGAAATGCTAGAGCTAGGAGCTCTGCACTGCCTGGGGCGTGTCAAGGGAGAAGCAATAGGTGCTAATTATGACACATAAGAGAAGTTACCTACAGGTCCCACCGGAAGAAGCCAATGTTGGCTTGAACCCAGCGACAGTGTATGGGCACCCATAGCATGCTGGTTCCTATAGGTCTCTAGGGAACTCTGCTTGGGTGATTTAGAGCAGGCCTCAGGCAAAGTATAAAAGCCATTCTCCAGCTCCAAATAAGACTACACAGGGGACAGAAAATAATACAGCATGCTTTTTATTTTGTTTTATTTTGTTTTGTTTGTTTTGGTACTGGAAATTGAACCCAGGAGCAATTGTGCCTCTGAGCTACATCCCCAGCCCTTTTTTATTTTTAAGTTTGAAACAGGGTTTGGCTAATTTGCTAAGGCTGGCAAATTAGCAAATTTGGTCCTCCTGTCTCAGCCTCCCAAGTACTGGGATTATAACTATGGGCCACCATGCCCAGCAATAGCAGTTTTTTAAGTAGAGTTTGAAATCCTGGCCAAATTGTTCAAGTGTGTGAGTGTGTGTGTGTGTGTGTGTGTGTGTGTGTGTGTGTGTGTTTCTTTACTGGAGATGGAACCCAGGGGCATTTTACCTTTGATCTAGACCCCCAGACCTAGACCCTGTTAGACGCTTGAAGCAGGGTCTAAGTTGCAGAGGCCCTAAGTTGCTGAGGCCAACCATGAACCTGAGATCCTCCTGTCTCAGCCTCTCAAGCACTGGAATTAAAGTATGCAATGCCACACCCAGCTTAGGTCTTTTTTTTTTAACATTATCCCTGAGTAGGGACTATCCTTTTTCGCAAGTTGTTTAGTAACCAAGGCTCACAGTTAGGGACAATACCCTTTCATGCCAAATTCCTCTTCTGGAGTGAGTGAGGACATAATAGGGTGGTTGGTGGTACAATGTAGTTCTGAAGTGTTCTCCCAAAACTCATGTGGTAAAGGCTTGGTCCCCAGCGTGGCACTATTCGGAAGTGGTGGAACTTTTAAGAGGTGGAGCCTAAAAAAATAAAGAAGAAGCAGGGCACAGAGGTGTTCACCTGCTGTCCCATCTACCTGAAGGCAGAGGCAGGAGGATTGCTTAGGACCAGGAATTCCAGGCCAACCTGGGCAATATTCTTGCAGGTTAAAAAAGAAAAGAGGTAGGGCCTAGTGGGAGATTTTAGTTCGTCGGAGGTATGCTTTCAAGGGACCCCAGACTCTTTATCTTTTTCAGGTTCCACCATGTAGTGAACAGTTTTGCCTCACCACGGTGTGCTGTCTTGCCACAAGCCCAAACACAATGGACCAACAGATCAGGGACCGAAACCTCGAAAACTGTGAGCCAAACTAACCTTCCTTTATACAAGTTGATGGTGAGCTCAGATATTTATTACCGTATTGGAAAGCTGACTAACACGGGTGGTGGCACAAGATGGGATAGAACCCTGTCAATGAGGCCTTTCCGGAGTTTATCATGACAAAACTGGTCATAAAATCTCAGATTTCATATCCAAATTGTTATAGGGCGACCACCAGAGAAGACCACTCAAGACTTGGTTTAAGCTGAATAGAAAGTCTTTATTAGCTGTCTGACGACTACACTGCAGGGTGTTTAGTCCTGAGCGCGGCCAAAGCCATTTCTTAGGGCTGCTTTTATACATCAAAATCACAAGCTCAGGAGTAAAGAGTTTAGGTTCCCACAGAATGAACAATCAACAGTTTCTTTTAGTGGGTGTGCAAGTCAAGCAGAAAGTACAGAAAACAGGAACAACATTGTGAGCTCAGCAAACCGTGTCAGTCCCTTCCATTGTCCACCTTTCAATTGTTTTAAGGATAGGAAGTTCCTAATGGCCTTTGTTTCCCTGCAGGTGTGAGCTAAGCAGGAGTTACAGAAGCCAAACAGGCAGTTATGTGTGACTAGCAAGATACCTGATGATGAACATTAGTTCTCAGGCTGAGGGACCTTGGGGTCTCCTCGGGCAACATCATGGCATTACTGAAGCCAAGGACTAGGCTCACTGAATCACAAGATGATTTAATAGGCACCTGCCTGGTGGCTGTGTGTTAGCAGAGTCCTCAGCTTTTGAGACACAAAGCTCCCTCTTTTTTGTTTCTCCTTTAGCTGGTAAGCCAGCAGCACTCCATGAGCAAATGTGGTTAACTAGTTGACAGCTCATCTGTGAAGAGTTCGAGATCTGCTCACCTTCCCAAATAACGGAGAATACACAAGGGATGTAATTCCAAGCAGGGTTTATTGCTGCAGCATGTTCCTCACCGGCAAGGGGCCTTCCCGGATCGACGGCACTCACCCGTGGGGAGGGGGAGTCAGTCGTGGTCCGGTGGCCCCTAGCCTCTGGTTCCCTCTAACTCTATAGCTGGAGTAGGGGGTGGGCACACACACCAGAGCCCGCCAAGGAGAAGCCCGCGAAAGATACATCCAATCAATTAAACTGGTAAACAGGTACAACCACTAAGTTTAAAGCAATCACACATCCATTTGAATTACAGCAAATGGTTTCACAGAGCTGCCTCCCTACGTCATTGCCCGCCAAGGGTCTCCTTTGTCTTCCCTATGGGGGGATGTGCGCCCCTGCTTCAGGAGCCGCCCCTAGCTGGCAAATGTTTCCCATCAGATAACTTTTATGGCTTCCAACATTCCTTCCGTATCACCCCTGTCTGAAACAAATGGCTATCTCCTCTGCTTGGACAAACGGCTATCTCACACTTATCTCCGGTACCTCAGCCAGGGTCTTAAGCAGGTTATAACAGAAGTAAGAAGTTTGCCCATTTATTCAATTCATTGCTTACACAAACTGCTACCTTCTTATCCTAACCTTATATAATATTCCCTTAACTCTTAACTAAAACCTCAGGCTGGGGAAGACTTTTCTTCCTGCATTCCTACATTTGGAACATCATTCCCATTAAGTAGCCTATAAAGTTTTAAGGCACATTTTTTTTTTTATCATCCAGTGTCCTAACAAAGGTACCTCTGATGTCACTGGCCCCAAGAACACTGCTTTAATGGTATTTTATGCCAGGGACTGCACTAGTTCATTTATACTCACTGTCTTTTCACCACTCACAATAAATACATAAGATAGAGTTTATGTCTATCTTATTTTATGGATAAAAGAACAGGTAATATAAAGGTTAATTATCGTGTGTGTGAGAGAGAGAGAGAGAGAGAGAGAGAGAGAGAGAGAGAGAGAAACAGAGAGAGAGAAACAGAGAGAGAGAAACAGAGAGAGAGAGAGAGAGAGAGAGAGAGAGAGAGAGAGAGAGAGAGAGAGAGAGAGAGAGAAACAGAGAGAGAGAAACAGAGAGAGAGAGAGAGGTATTGATTTTGAAGATTAGGGTTAAAAGAACTTCAAAAGTCATTTGGAGCCGGGCGAGGTGGCACATGCATGTAATCCCAGCATTTGGGAGGCTGAGACAGAAGGTTCGGGGTTCACAGACAGCCTCAGCTACTTAGTGAGGCCCTCCACAACTTAGTGAGACCCTGTTTCAAAATAAAGAATAAAAAATAGGGCTGGAAGTATAGCTTGGAGGTAGAATGCCCTTGGGTTCAATCCCCAGACCCCCCCCCACACACACACACACGAAAAGTCATTTGGTTTGAAATTTCATTTGATAAATGAGAAAACAGAACCACACAGCCAGGAAGTGGATTAGGATTAATAAACATCACTGTGGCCTCCTGTTCTCTGTTAGTTTGTGGCCAAGCCTTTCATGATCTGGGATCCATGCCATCCTCAGGTGTGCTCGTACAATCAAACTATGATTAAAAAAAAAAAAAAGATGATATGCTCTCTCTGCAACAGATTGGTAAAGTCAAATGTAACTCAGAATAGGCAGAAGCTGCCTGGCCTCAACAACTTTCTCCTCAGGAGGATACCTGCTAGGTGCTTGGTTACCTTTTGAATTCTTCAAGGGGATCAGAGAACACATCTAAAAATAGATCTGTCCCCAGGTCTCCTAGAAGAGGCTTGTAACCTAAAAATGTCACTCCCTTCCCCTTCCAAAACACAGCCTTTGCTGCCGCTGGTGTGTGCGCACGAGCGTGTGTGTGTATACATGTGAGTGCATGTGTGTGCATGTGTTCCCAGCCCAGGGAGTGTACCTCCCTCCAACTGGAGACTAGGTTTCTTTCTTGAGAAGGGAGAAAAATGTCTTTTGCTAGGTAGAAAAAGATGTTTCCTAGGAACTTTGGTCAAAATTGCTTTCTCTAAAGCAAGATGACTTCAAGGAGAAGTGCTTGGGTGTCTGGCCTTTTGCCTCCTAAAGGTTAACTAAATAAGACAATGTATGTAAAAGCACTTTGTAGAGCTAGACGTGGTGGCACAGAGTGTAATCCCACTTGGAAGGCTGAAACAGAATGATCACAGGTTCAAAGCCAGCCTCAGTGACTTATCAAGTCCCTCAGCAACTTAGTGAGACCTTGTTTCCAAATAAGAATAAGACAGGGTTGGGAGTATAGCTCAGGGGTAGAATGTCCTGGGATTCAATCCTTAGTACCAAAAGACAAGAAAAAGAAAGCACTTTGTAAACTACAAATACCAAGAGCTATCACATGTCTCTGCACAAATTCCCTGCCTCTTCAAAATTTCAATTTGTGGAAAGGGACTTCACTAGTGATATCTCTAGTGATACAGAATTTCCAGCCACAAAATCCAGGGAGTTTTCCTGGGCCAGGCTTCTGTGGTAACTCCTTGTGTGTTGGGATAAGAACAGGACCACTGCAGAAAGCAAGCCTGGGGCTGGATCTCTTCCAGCTAAAACTGAGTTTTAAGCAAGCCAACAGAATTTGGGAGATGGGGTAAGAATTGTTCTATCATGGGAGGACCTCACAATGGATTCTGCAAGCTATGTTAGCCTGGAGTTTGTCTTAATACAAAGGTGTGTCTGCTGGCTTCTTGCCAGAGCCATGACACTTGAGCTCCATGGAACCTTGTTATATCAGATATGTTTTCAGTTCTCCTATTCAAGCATTCACTCATTCAATAAATAGATATTTCGTTTTTTACTCCACACGCAGCTTTTTCCATTTAAAAACTTTGTTTTCTGCCAGGTATGGTGGTGCACACCTATAATCCCAGTGCTTGGGATGCTGAGACAGGAGGATGGCAGGTTTGAGACAGCCTCAGCAAGTAGTGAGACTCTCATCAACCTATCGAGACCCTGTTTATAAAATAAAAAATAATTTTAAAAAGTATATATATATTTTTGGTGGTACTGGGGTTCCTGGAAGCCCTTCTACCTCTGGGCTACACTCCCAGACCTATTTTTATATTTTTATTTGGAAACAGGGTCTCCTAAGCCAGCGCGCGCGGCTGGCTTCGAACCTGCGCGATCCTCCTGTCTCTGCCTCCCAAGCGCGGGGATTACAAGCATGCGCCACCACACCCGGCTAACAAAAATATTTTAAATAAAAATAAAAATAGGGCTGGGCATATAGCTCAGAGGAAGAATGTCCCTGGGTTCAATCCCTATTAACCACAAAAAAAGTAAACAAACAAATTTCACTTTCTGTCCAGATTCAATGAGTATAGCTTGAAAGGAAGCAGCAGAACACACCTATTTCCTCTTGCACCCAACCCCTGCCACCCATGTCGCCCGACTATAAACCAAAGGTCACTTTGGGGATATTTTCTGTTTCTGGGAACCATCAGACTCTGGAAAAGTACTGTTTTCAACAAACCATAATAGTCTTTATAATTTTGAATAATGTCATCATAGTATTTACTGAGTACTCTTAACGCGTAGGTCCATTCTAGATTATAAAGGAAAGTACAAGCAGCAACACATGTCATTAAGAACAAGATCAATGCTTCTTGCTTGGTTTGAAAAAACAAGCAAACTAAGCCGGGCGTGGTGGTGCACACTTGTAATCCCAGCATTTGGGAGGCTGATACCGGAGGATCGCAGTTCGCAGACAGCTACTTTGTTAGCTCTTCGAAACTCAGTGAGACCCTATTTCAAAATAAAGAATAAAAATTGGGTAGGGGGTATAGCTTGGAGGTCAAATGCCTCTGGGTTCCATCCCCAGACCCACAAAAAAAAAAAAAAAAGAAAGAAAAAACAAGCAAACTAATGAAAGAAGAACAAGACTTGCAAGTGCCGCTGCCTATGTTTTCTGTGCTTATTATCACACTCACAAATGTGAAAAAGAATTTTTCTCTCATTTTTTCTTTTGGTAAAAGGGATTGAACCCAGGGACATTCTACCTCTGATATACACCACCAGCCCTTTCAACTTTATATTCTGAAGCTCACTCAAACCCTTACTGAGTTGCTGAGGGCCTTGCTAAGTTGTTGATGCTGGCTACAAACCTGGGATCTTCCTCTCTCAGCCTGCCAAGTCCTGGGATTACAGGTATATGCCACCATGACCAGCTGGATAGAGAAAATCTAAATGCCCAAACCTGGCAGAGGGAGAACACATCATTCTCAGTTCCAAGCTTGTGACAGACATCAGTAATAGGCCATGGCACTCCTCTGAGCTCAGATGCAGCCAAGAGTCATCCCTAACACCTTGTTTTGAGAAGTCACTAATAGTTATCTGGAGTTGGCAGGTAAGATATAACCAACTCAGCTGCCTCTTTGGTCCATCCATGTATTTTTTTTTTAACAAGTTCAACAGAAATTCAGGAAAGGAAGAAATGACCATATGTGCTGATGTAGCTGCCAAAGAAACCATAGGAGAGGGCAATTTTAATCGCAGCCTATAGAATTGATCACACTTGGGTAGCATAAATAGACAAAGAAGAGGAGGAAAGAAGAACAAGATCAGTAGCCTGCCACGACCTGTCAGAGTCCAAGAAGGAGAATAATTTCCCTTGTGGATGCTTTAAAAGGCAATACTTCTAGTTGGACGTGATAGAGCACACCTATAATCCCAGCTATTCAGTTGGCTAAGGCAGGAAGGTCAAAAATCCAAGGCCAGCCTTGGTAATTTAGCAGAGGGCTGGGGGAGCTGGGTGTGGTGACACATGCCTATAATTCTAGTACTTGGAGTCTGAGACTGGAGGATTGCAGGTTCAAAGCCTATTTAGCAATTTAGTGAGGCCCTTAGCAACTTAGCAGACTCTCTTTCAAAAGAAAAAAGAAAATAGGGCCAACGGTGTAGCTCCAAGGTAGAATGCACCTGGGTTTAATCCCTAGCACCACAAAAATAAATAAATGTTTCTAGGTTCAATCCCCAGCACCAGTAAACAAACAAATAAATAAATAAAACCAGGTATGGTAGAGCATGCCTGTAATCCCAGTTTTGGGGAGGCTGAGACAGGAGGATCACAGGTTCAAGGACAGCCTCAGCAAGTAATGAGACTCTTATCAACCTAGCAAGACCCTGTTTCAAAATAAGAATAAAATAGGACTTGGGGTGTAGCTCGAAGGTAGAATGCCTCTGGGTTCAATCCCCACTACCACACATATATACATAGATACATGCATACTGTTAAGTTGGGTCCTGCACTCATGTGATTTTGTGTCACATGACCTCTGCAGGGCAAGGGAGGGGCTGAAACCCCCGCGAGAATTGGGCGTTCCCACGAGTAAAACCCCCATCTCGCGAGATGCATGCCTTTAAAAGGAGAGCCCGCGTCCTCAAGCTTCGGACAGGCGCGCGGGCCCCACGGTGCCTCGCCCTGATCCCCGGGAGAGCCGCGCCATTAAAACTTTACATGCCATGTGTACCGGACCTCTCTCGTGTTTTTCACACTCCGCCATATGCACATTATTTTTATTTTACTCGCATTTAATTTTTTATTTTACTTATCACATACATATATACATAAATGTTCAATTCAGTGGCTTTCAGTATATTTGCCATTGTGCAATATTCACCATAATCAATTTTGAAACTTAAATAGAAAAGACTTGAATCACTCATGCTGAAGTTCCACCTGGCAAAATTAAAACCTAAGTTATTTGCTTGTAAGATCTGGTCATCCAGGAAATCAGGAGAGAAATAATAATAAAATTATATTAAGCCAAGAAGATTATACTACTAGAAGAAAAGTATTTTTTAAATAACTGGGTTGTTTATTGTTTCTAGTATAAGGGAGAGAAGAATGGTTTCTCTTTGTCTTTTCAGGTTGTTTGTTTGGTGCTGGGGATTGAACCCTGGAGGGGATGGGTGTACATGTTTAGCTCATACTCTACCTCTGAGTTATACCGTCAGACCCCTCCTTATTAGGTTCTTCGGCTGGGAAACCAATTAAATGGACATAATGCAAATTAGCAGGAGAAAAAAACATTTTAATTACATACATACATGTGGGAGTTCTCTAAAACTTGAGACTCAAAGATAAGTCAGATGAAGCCGGGCATGGTGGCCCACGCTTGTAATTCCAGCGTTCAGGAGGCTGAGACAGGAGGATCGCAGTTTGCGGACAGCTTCAACTACTTAGTGAGGCCCTCTGCAACTCAGTGAGACCCTGTTTCAAAATAAAGAATAAAAAATAGGGCAGGGGGTGTAGCTTGGAGGTCAAATGCCCCTGGGTTCCATCACCAGACCCGAAAAAAAAGTTAAGTCAAATGATTGGGGTTTATATATAGCATCCTGAGATACAGAAAAGAAACAGAAGTTTCAAACTTATGGCAGGAGCCGGGCGTGGTGGCTCACGCTTGTAATCCCAGCATTCGGGAGGCTGAGACTGGAGGACTGCGGTTCACGGACAGCCTCAGCTACTTAGTGAGGCCCTCTGCAATTTAGTGAGACCTGGTTTCAAAATAAAGAATAAAGAAATAAAGAAAAAGAATAAAGAATAAAAAATAGGGCAGGGATTGTAGACCGGAGGTTGAATGCCCCTGGGCATTCAACTTCTGGCAGAAGTGGGAGGGGGATAAACATGTTATGGAAGGGTGAGGAGAGATTAGATGGACGATGAACAAAGGTTGTCCTGTTAGGGCCAGGCATGGTGGCACACACAGTACTTGGGAAGTTGAGGCAGGAAGATTGAAGATTTTCTTTTTATGAGGGTCTTTTTTTTTTTTTTTTGGTGGTACTGGGGTTCCTGGAAACCCTTCTACCTCCGGGCTACGCTCCCAGACCTATTTTATATTTTTGAAACAGGGTCTCTTACGCCAGCGCGGCTGGCTTCGAACCTGCGCGATCCTCCTGTCTCCGCCTCCCAAGCGCGGGGATTACAAGCGTGCGCCACCACGCCCGGCTTTTTTTTTGTCTTTTTCAAACTGGGGATCAAACCCAGAGTACCACATCTGCATGGCAGGCTTTTGCCACTGAGCTATATCTCAGTCCCAGGGTCGAAGGTCTGAGACCCATCTCAGCAATTTAGCAAGACCCTTTTTCAAAAACAAAACTAAAAAGGAGGTTTGGGGGTATATCTCACAGAGGTAGAATCCCCCTGGGTTCAATCCTTAGTATCTTTCCTCCAAAAAGTAGTAATAATAAAAAGACATACAAGTCAGCTGGCCAAGCGTCGCTGACTATAGCTATATATGATCATAGCTCAACACACCTGTAATCTCAGTTCTTGGTATTTAGCACACCTGTAATCCCAATACTTAGGAGGCTGAGATAGGAAGATCCCAGGTTTGAGAGCAGCCTTAACCATTTAGTGAGACCCTCAGCAACTTAGCAAGATCCCATCTGAAAATTAAAAACAAAAGTAAAAGGCTGGGGTGTAGTTCAGAGGTAGGTTCAATTCCCAGCACCACACTGAACCAAACCAAACCAAACCAAACCAAACAATACAAGTCAGTGGTGTTTACTACATTATATTGGGCAACCACCTCCTCTCTCTAGTTCTAAAAAACACTTTCATCACCCAGATAGGAAACCACAGTCTCCAAGCACACATCCCCCTCTGTTCTCCTCCAGCCACTGCAACCACTAACCAATTATGTGTCTCTATGGACTCGCCTGTTCTGGGTTCTGAAAATTTCATGTAAATGGAATTATATGTATGTGATTTTTTTGTGATTGGCTTTTTTTTTTTTACTTAGCATAATGTTCTCAAAATTCATCTATATTATAACATGTACCTGCATTTCAATTCCTTTTATTGTCAAATATTCCGTGGTATGGATAGACCATACTTGATGCATCCATTCATTGGTTAATAGGTATTTTGGTTGCTTCCTTTTTTTTTTTTCCCCCTCATTGGTACTGGAGATAGAACCCAGAGGCAGTTTACCACTGAGTTACATCCTCAGCCCTGTTTATTTTTTATTTTGAGACAGTACCACTAAGTTGCGCAACCTAGCTTTCAACTTGTCTCAGCCTGTCTCAGCTGCCCAAGCACTGTGATTACAGGCACACATCGCCACGCCGGCTCACTTCCACTTTAGGTCTGTTATAAATAACGCTGCTATGAATGTCTGTCTGAGCTTGTGTGTGGACTATACACTTCTTTTTTTCTATTTTTTATACTTTTATTGGTGCATTATAGTCGAATGTCATAATGCAGTTCATACTGATAGTGACATACACGCACACAGTGCTTGGTGGGCTTTCCAGCTCCCCCCACACACACACACTATACACTTCTTTATAGCACCTGCCTAACATGTGCAAGGCACTGCCTTCAATCCCCAACAATGAAAACAAGAAAAAAAGAGGCATTATCTTTTTGCATATAGTCGTATACTTTGTTTAAATACCAGTCTTGTGAACCATCTTTTCAGAATTATTAAAAAGTATATTTATGAGCTGGGTGTGATGGTACACACCTGTGATCCTAGTACTTGGGAAGCTGAAACAGGAGGATCACAGCTTCTACGCCAGCCTCAGTAACTTTTCAAGGCTCTTAGCAACTTAGTGAGACCCTATTTGCAAATAAAAAATAAAATAGGCCAGGGATGATCCTTGGATGTAGAAAGCTTCTGGGTTCAGCCGGGCGTGGTGGTGCACGCTTGTAATCCCCGCGTTTGGGAGGCAGAGACAGGAGGATTGCGCTGGTTCAGAGCCAGCCTTGCTGGCTTAAGAGACCCTGTTTCCAAATTTTAAAAAAATATATAATAGGTCTGGGAGTGTAGCCCAGAGGTAGAAGGGCTTCCAGGAACCCCAGTACCACGAAAGAAGAAAGAAAGAAAGAAAGAAAGAAAGAAAGAAAGAAAGAAAGAAAGAAAGAAAGAAAGAGAAAAAGAAAGCTTCTGGGTTCAATAAAAAAAAATTTTTTTTTTTGAGGACACCCTCAGCAAGTAGTGAGTGTTGGGAATTATGGGGACGAAGGAAACGCGGTCCAATAGACCCGGACAGGGTTTATTTGGAGTAAAGCCAGGAGAGAGTCCACAAGAGGCAGAAGGGGTCCTTCCTTACAGACTAGGGCTTTTTTATGGGGCAAGGAAGTGGGGGGGGTGTGCAGGAGTAATCATGTATGCCACTAAACGATTGTGTTAGTGGGCTAGCGACCAGGACATCTCAGGGGAGGGTAATGGTCAGGGGGCGTTTTTCTTTTACGCTGTTTCCTGGGTCTCTTTGTTCTTATTCTCCTCCAGCAGGACCTTACACTGCCACATTCCAGAGGTTTTATAATATACTGGGAATTGGGTCACCATTTTTACTCTAGCTTCTTCCTGCTTGACAATGGGATAAAGGTAGACCTAGGGCTAGAAGCTGCGTTGCAGGCACTGTGAAGATCAATAGCCTCCTCCCAATCACACTCCTGTGTTTTGGGAGGAGGATATATTGGCCTCTGGTCTCTAAGGGGAGAAAAAAAACCTCCTTGACAGGGCAGTTAGTGATTTTACTGAATTTGTGACATTATCAGGTTGATTATGCATGACCAAAGAGTAGGATGAGGAGGAAAAGGAGTTAGAAAGGGTATGAGCAATGCTATCCAGAAGGAATTATATCCAAAGATTCCTTTTGATTGGTGAACATTGGCTAGTTGTTTTTGCATCAGATATTAAACCAGTTATCTTTTCTGAGTAAAAAGTAATATTTAAATAACACATTCCAGGAAGTTCCTGACATCTCAAATGATGGAATAAGAGCAGGTAATCAATTGTTGCCCTGTTTTTAAGAACTTCCTGGGATACCTCACCGAGTTCTTTAACTGGAGGGAGGTTTGGACATTGGTGCCATTTCTGTTTTCTGTGAGTTTAAAGGTAGAAGTACTATGTAACTGGCTTTAGTGTAGCCACCCCTCCTGAAAAAGAACATTTGTTTCTATTGATACTATTTTACTCATATTCAAGATCAGGCAGGGAGTCCTATATTGGGCAAACAAGTTTTTCTAACAATCTTTGCTGTTAAGGTCAGTTAAGGCCCCTCAGAGTTATTTTTAGGGACTTAGTGAGGCTTTACCTCTATTAGCTGTGCCATCTGCCAGGACAGGTCATGGTCTTTCTAACCATTTGGCTTTACTTGAAGCATAGAGGACATTTTCCTCTCTGATGACTCTCCTTTTCACAGAATATGTGCTGGTGGTCCCCAGGCTCTGGGACCTTCATGATCTCCCTGTCTTGGGAGAGCTGATAACTCACCGAAGTAACAGGGGCCTTTAGTGAGGTCCTTCCCTGGGTCCTATTTGACCTTGGGGGACAAGAGCCAAAATATGGCTATTTCTCCTTAGTTCTTTGTTGCCTTATCGTTCTCTAAGTCTCAGTTGTTAAATACTCAGAATGTTAGTGTCATGAATCTTTTTAAGCTATCTTGCCAGCGATGGCTATCATCTTAAAACACTGTTTGGGTGTTACACTTCAGTTAAACACCAACAAACAACAATTTAATAATTTTCTAAGAAGAACACAGAATAGAATTATCAGGAATAAAACAAATCTCAATTGTATCTTCATAAAGAAGATGGTCATAATTCAATTAGTTTCTTGTGTAAGAACACTCTTGTGTTTTCCTTTTTGCCAGAGAGGAGTTAAAATATAGGGCTTTAGAATCCTAGAATTGGCTTTCAGTGTGTAAGAGAACAAACAATATTAGAAATTAGAATTATCTTAGAGGTCTTTACAAGAAACATTTAAACATTATCTACCCAGAGCTGAAGTTTTTGTATTTGACCAGCAGCAGTAGAGGCGTGGGTGCCAGATGTTACCAGTCACACCAAGGAAGGAGTAATTTACCACTCCCAGAGCCAGCATGTGGTGAGCCCAGAGGGGTAGCTTTAGAGCAGACACCTGCCTCTCATGCATATTGAATTTGGGGTGGTGAAGGGCTTTCCTTTGTTTTCTTTCCTACCACCCCACATAGGGTAGAGGTTTAACCCCCACCCTCAACTCATGGACAGAAACTTGCCAATGGTAGCTGTCTCTGATTTTTAGAGAACTAAGCAGCTCAGTTCTGACTAGCTCTCTAAGTAAGATAACCTGAGCTTAGAAAGTATGCTGCTGCAGCTGTCAATCCTCATACAAAGTTAGCTGTTAGAAATGGCTTTCGGACTGCTAAGAGGAACAGGGATTAATAGTGACCCACATGCACTGACTCTCCCACCCCACACACACCCCGCAGGCTGTATCTGAGCTGGAGAGCCTGGGCTTGAAGCCCAGAGTGGGCGGGGCCTTGGCTCCCCAGGGAAGAGCCTGGCTGCAGCCAGGGCCTGAGGATGGAAGGCAGGGCCCAGCGGAGAGCCCAGCGGGAGAATGGGCGGCTCTGCTGGTATGCGGGGACCAATTGGGTAAAGCTAGCAAAGTGCTAGAGTGGATCAAACCTGGCCTGGCTTCGAGGAGAGAGACTTGGCAGAGAAAATGATTTTTACAGAGCAAGAGATGAGAGCAGAGAGAAGAAAAAACTTGAAAAATAAAGGGCCTCTTGTCATTGGCCATTCAAGGCAATGTAGTTTTCTAAGTCTTGTAGGATTTTGGCGTTGAATGTGCCATTTTCAGGCAGGTAACGCATAGGTCAGTAAGGCACAGTGCTGGGAGGCAAACAGGGCTATACAAAGCAGTAGAGTCCTGGCCACCGCTAAATGGATGGAAGGGGCAAGAAACAGAAATCCCAGCATCCCGAACTTTTGTTTTGGCGGAGAGGGCTCCCAGGGCCTATAGCGTGTGGGAGGTTTTGGTGCGGGGTTGGGGGGATGTCCCGAGGTCTGTGGTGGTGTGGGAGCCCTAGAACATCTTTGGTACCTACATGAGGAGGAATGGGGGCAAAACTTACCCAAAATAAAGCTGGTTGGTGTTGGGTGAGTGGATCTGGAACCGGCAAAATGGCCTTTTGGTCTGGAGCTTTGAAGGAGAGGGAGGGGAAATGGTGCTGGTCCCTTGAAGGGCAAGAGAGACCTGACCGTCAATTCCCTTACCAGGTTTCAGGACTAGATTGTTAGGAAATATGAGGACAAAGGAAATACGGCCCAACAGACCAGAACAGGCTTTATTTAAGGTAAAACCTGGAAAGGGGAATTGACTGGGGGAGAGAGTCCACAAGAATCAGAAGCCCCCTACAGACACGAATCTTTTGCGGTACTGGAGATGGAACCCAGGGGCATTCTACTTCTGAGCTATACCCCCTGTCCTAATTTTTATCTTTTTTTTTTTTTTTTTTTTTTTGGTACTAGGGTTCCTGGAAGCCCTTCTACCTCTGAGCTACACTCCCAGACCTATTTTTTTTTATATTTTTTATTTGGAAACAGGGTCTCTTAAGCCAGCGAGGTTGGCTCCGAACCAGCGCGATCCTCCTGTCTTCACCTCCCAAGAGTAGGGATTACAAGCATGTGCCACCACACCCAGCTATCCTTTTTTTTTTTTGAAACAGGGTCTTACTAGGTTGCAGAGGGCCTCACTAAGTAGCTGAGTCTATCCTTGAACCGCAATCCTCCTGTCTCGGCCTCCCAAATACTGAGATTCCAAGTGTGCACCACCACACCTGGCTAGTTTTGTAATTTTGGTGGTACTGGGGTTCCTGGAAGCCCTTCTACCTTGGGGCTACATTCCCAGACCTATTTTATATATTTTTTTATTTGAAACAGGGTCTCTTAAGCCAGCACGGCTGGCTTCGAACCTACGTGATCCTCCTGTCTCCACCTCCCAAGCGTGGGGATTACAAGCGTGCCATCACTCCCTAATTTTGTAATTTTTGGAAGTTGAGTAATTTCTTCACATTTTGGAGTTTGTAGTGAGAAGCAAAAAAAAAAAAAAAAGTTTTAATACTGAATACAAATAATTTGCCAGTATCCCCAAGGTGGCTGCAGACTCTCACCCTCCTCCTAAGGATCCTGACCCCCTCAGGACTGTCTAACTGAGGCTCCAGGGGAAACAAGCAGCCAGGTCAATGCTGCTATTTCAGACGTGCAGCCCAGTGAGCTGATGTAGATAGCAGACAGCCTTGAACTCTGTCAGACCACTGAAGACAAGCTGGAGGAGAGCCAAAAAGCTCTCAGTGAAAGAACTCTTTGCCCCTAGTTAGATAAGCCTCTGTGGACATGTCAGACCAGGATGATGTATTCTGCCTCCAAGTGCCTGAAAATCCACAGTGTCTCAACAGACATCTCCCCACCGGAGGTGACATTTTGTGATCTTCCAGTGCTGGCTCCTTTGTAACACTCGGTAATAAATCCAGGTGTCACCTCCTCAGAGGTGCCTTCCCTGGCACCTCAAAATATCATGAAGAGCTGGGCGTGGTGGCACATGCTTGTAATCCTAGTACTTGGGAGGCTGAGAAAGAGAATTGCAGATTTGTAGTCAGCCTCAGCAATTTAATGAGATGCTTAGCAACTTAGTGAGACCCTGTTTCCAAATAAAAAAATAAAATGGGTTTGGATGCATAGCACAGAGGTAGAAGGCCTCTAGGTTCTATCCCTGTACCACATACACACACACACACACACACACACACACACACACACACACACACACACACCACGAGATGCTAAAGGTTAAATGACCAAGCCAGGCTGGCAGGACATAGAATCTCACTCTGTCTCCTCAGCCACAAGAGCACACTACTGGGACCATCTAAAAGGGTGGTAGGGCCGGGCGTGGTGGCACACGCTTGCAATTCCCGCGCTTGGGAGGTGGAGACAGGAGGATCACGCAGGTTCAAAGCCAGCCTCTCTGGCTTAAGAGACCCTGTTTCCAAATTTTAAAAAATATAAAATAGGTCTGGGAGTATAGCCCGGAGGTAGAAGGATTCCAAGAACCCCAGTACCACCAAAAAAAAAAAAAAAAAAAAAAAAAATCAAAGGGTGGTGCGGTCCTTTTAATGAGTTGGTACCCAGTTTTTGGGTTTTAGCATCTATTCTTTGGAATGACTATGATTTGTAACCTGTCCCAGAACAGGTAGAACTGAGACTTCTGTTTCTCAGTGTTCATTGCTAATTTCACGCACTCTTGGGTGTCCTGTTCCCTCTTGTTTTCCTTAGACTTCGCCTTCCCCTTTGCGATGTGGAACACTGGGAGCCCAGTGTGATATGATGGCATGTGTGTGAGGGCCGTAACTGACTGGGAGATTTGTCCCTCGAGCATTCCCACCCACACTAAGCTTACTCTTCAGCTTACTATGCTCCCAAACCTATTTTTATATTTTATTTTGAAACAGGGTCTCACTAAGTGCTGAGAGCCTCACTAAGCAGCTGAGGCTGGCTTCAAACCTGTGCGATCCTCCTGTCTCAGCCTCCCAAGCACGGGGATTACAAGCATGTGCCACCATGCCTGGCTTATTTTTTATTCTTTATTTTGAAACAGGGTCTCACTAAGTTGCAGAGGGCCTCACTAAGTAGCTGAGGCTGTCCGTGAACCATGATCCTCTGGTCTCAGCCTGCTGAATGCTGGGATTATAAGCGTGCACCACCACGCCTGGGACCTATTTTATTTTGAAACAGGGTCTTACTAAGTTGCTGAAGGCCTCGATAAATTGCTGAGGCTAGCCTTGAACCTGCAATCCTCCTGTCCCAGCCTCCCAAGTATTGGAATTATAGACATGAGCCACCATGCCTGGCCCTGGTTTATTATAATAATTGGAAAAGACAAATCAGTCGCCAAACCAAATTTATTTACATTATTGCTCAGCACCTCTATCATTTCGAGTCCTATACTTATAATGCTGTTTGGTAAATTTCTCTTAACACCAAGCATATAAGGCAAGATGGTCCCTGTTTCTTTCAAAAGGAAGTAAAATATCTCCAAAACCAGTTTTTGTTTTGTTGTTGTTGTTTGGTGGTACTGGGATTTCTGGAAACCCTTCTACCTCCGGGCTACACTCCTAGACCTATTTTTTAAATTTGGAAACAGGGTATCTTAAGCCAGCATGGCTGGCTTCGAACTTGCGTGATCCTCCTATCTCCACCTCCCAAGTGCGGGGGTTACAAGTGTGTGCCACCATGCCTGGCTTTTTTTGTGTGTGTGATTTTTTTGCTTTTTTTTTTTTGTTTTTGGTGTGGTAGTGGTCCTGGAAATTGAACAATGCAGGGGCATTCTATCTCTGAGCTACACCCCTGGCCCTATTTTATTTTTGTCTTGAAACAGATTCTCTCTAGGTTGTTGAGGGCCTCGCTAATTTACTGAAACTGTTCTCAAACCTGCGATCTTCCTGTTTTAATCTCCTAGGTACAAGAATTACAGGCATGTACCACCACACCTGTCTTAAAAACAAAGGTGTAGCCGGGCGTGGTGGCGCACGCTTGTAATCCCAGCATTCGGGAGGCTGAAACCTGGAGGATCGCGGTTCGCGGACAGCCTCAGCTCCTCAGTGAGGCCCTCTGCAACTCAGTGAGACCCAGTTTCAAAATAAAGAATAAAAACTAGGGCAGGGGGTGTAGCTCGGAGGTTGAATGCCCCTGGGTTCCATCCCCAAACCCGCAAAAAAAAAACAAAGGTGTGTGTGTGTGTGTGTGTGTGTGTGCGCGCGCGCGCGCGCGTATTATGGTGATTGAATGGAGAGCATTCTACTGCTGAGCTATACCCCCAGCCCTTTTGTATTTTTTGTTTTGAAACAGGGTCTCAATATGTTGCTGAGAGTCTTACTACATTTCTGAGATTGACCTTGTATCTGTCTTAGCTGACCTTGAGCCTGTCTTAGCTGACATTACCGGCATGCACCACTATGCTTGGTTTAAATTTTATTAAAAAAATTTTTTTAGCTGGGTGTGGGTGTAGCTACAGATTATACATATTCTTTTTAATTTTACAAAAAGGAGGGGAAGAAAGAAACATGTTCTGCATACTGATTTTGTGTGTGTGTGTGTGTGTGTGTGTGTGTGTGTGTGGTACTGGGGATTGAACCCAGTGACATTCTATCTCTGAGCTACACCCCAGATTACAAGTGTGCACCACCATGCCCGACTCTGAATTTTTTATATGCATTTTTTTCCTGATGCACACCATTCATTCATTCAGTTGGTTTTCCAACATATGGGATGTGCCATAGTTCATTTAATTAGTATTCTATTAATGGTAAAATATCTTTTAAAGCCTTCAGTGGGCCTCTTGACCCACTTACAGTGCTATTCATCAATAAGGGAGAAGAGAGCATATTTCCTTCACTCACTCAAAATCCTGTAGCTCCAAAGATTATTCAGCTTAGTCCAAAACATCTGGCAAATCAACTGTAAAGCCTCAGTGGAGCTGGGGTGGGGCAGGGCCATCGAGCCAAGTGTTTTCAGTGCCCTGGAATGGAGATCACTCCTAGTGATCACGAGGCGTTGACACTGGAAGACTGAGGCCTGTGATGGCCAAGCGTCATCGCCTTGGGTGACACCAGTGCAGCCTCGACTCACACAGAGACTTCAGACTAACAGTGTGTCTCCGAAGACTAAGAGCACGGAGGCTGCTTTATTTTATTCATAGTGAGTATAATCACTGTAGCTACTGAATCTCCTGTGCCAGTATGGTCTCCTGTCTACAAGGTCCCTGGAGAGCAGGGCCATCTTAATACTTGTATTTCTTTCTTTTTTCTTTTTTTTTTTTTTTTGGGTGGTACTGGGGGTAGAACGCAGAGCATTTCTAACTCTGGGCTATACTCCCAGACACTATATATATGTATTTGGAAACAGGGTCTCACTAAAGTTGCTGAGAGCCTCACTAAGTAGCTGAGGCTGGCTTCAAACCTGTGCGATCCTCCTGTCTCAGCCTCCCAAGCACAGGGATTACAAGCATGAACCACCACGCCCAGCTTAGATACCTATGATACAGGTATTTGGGAGGCTGAGACAGGAGGATCTCAGGTTTGAAGAAAGCCTCAGTAACGTAATGAGACTACTTCAAATAAAAAAAAATAAAGCTAGGCATGGTAGCACATGCCTGTAATCCCAGTACTTGGGAAGGTGAGACAGAAGGATCAAAGGTTTGAGGACAGCCTTGGCAAGTAGTAAAACTCTCATCAACCTAATGAGACCCCATTTCAAAATAAAAAATAAAATAGGGCTGGAGGTGATGGCGGGAGTGGTGGCGCACGCTTGTAATCCCCGCGCTTGGGAGGCTGAGACAGGAGGATCACAGGTTCGAAGCCAGCCTCAGCTACTTAGTGAGGCTCTCAGCAACTTAGTGAGACCCTGTTTCCAAATAAAAATTTAAAAAAAGGTCTGGGAGTATAGCCCGGAGGTAGAAAGCCTCTGGGTTCCACCCCCAGTACCACCAAAAAAAAAAAAAAAAAAAATTTATAAAAATATAAAGCCAGCCAGGTGTGGTGGCACACCCTTGTAATCCCAGTGCAGTAATCCCAGTAAGGCAAGTGCGAGGCTGAGACAGGAGGATTGCAGTTTGCAGACAGCCTCAGCTACTTAGTGAAGTCCTCTGAAACTTACTGAGACCTTGTTTCAAAATAAAGAAAAAAATAGGGCTGGTGCCGGGCATGGCGGCGCACCCTTGTAATCCCAGCATTTGGGAGGCTGAAACAATAGGATCACGGTTTGCGGACAGCCTCAGCTACTTAGTGAGGCCCTTTGCAACTCAGTGAGAGCCTGTTTCAAAATAAAGAATAAAAATTAGGGCTGGGAGTGTAACTCAGAAGTAGAATGCCCCTAGGTTCTATCCCCAGTACCAAAAAAATAATTATTTATATATACATCTACATTTTCAAGATAAGATAAAGTATATAAAGAAAATTACACACAGTAAGTGCTCAATCTGTAGTAAATGTTATAACCATGAAAAGCTATCAAGAAGTGATGACATCAGCAGGCAATGGTGGTACATACCTGCAATCCCAGTAGTTGGGGAGGCTGAGACAGGAGGATCATAGGTTCACGGCCAGCCTCAGCAACTTAGCTAGGCCATCGGCAATTAGTGAGACCCTGTTTTAGAATAAAATAGAGCTTTGAGGTGTAGCTCAGAGATGGAATCCCCCTGGATTCAACTCCCAGTACCACACAGAAAAAAATAACAAATAATTGGAAGTACAAACTATTCAGACTCTTTTGATAGCCAGCACCCCTTTTGAATTACAGAGTGGATAAAATGTTGACATTTATAATATATATAATGTTATATTTATAATAAGGAGTCAGAGTATGTCACAAAATCAAAACATAAGAATTTAGCTGGGCCAAATACATACTGAAACCAGACTCCAACATAACAGGACTCCCCGGCTTCCATCTCGGCCTCTCTAAGCCTCCGTATGCTCTTCATTCTTGTCTTTCTCTTTGTAGATCAGTTCCATCTGCTTTTCTGAGCCATAAAACTGAAAACAACCACCTGAGCCCCCCTGTTTGCATGTGGCAGCTGCAGCCCCCAGTGCTAGCGCCGATTTCCAGGGGAGCATCGACTTGACAGGCCCGAGTCACTTGTCAATTCCCGAGTCAGAAACCTGCACGGTGGCAGCTAGGAGGCCATCAGCCTGGAATCAGAACAGAAGCAGCACCTGGAAATGAGGAATGGTTGTGCCCCAAGGAGCCGACCCAAGAGACGCGTCTCACCCCTATCAGCCTCTGAATGTATGTAGATCAGCCTTGTCCAAAGAAATATAGGGTAAGCCACAAATGTCTTTTTAAATTTTCTGACAGATACATTAAAGAAGTACAAAAAACCAGGTGAGATTAATTTTACCTGGGTGGGCAGCCTACACCTATAATCCCAGTACTCGGGAGGCTGAGACAGGAAAACCACAGGTTGAAGGCCAGCCTGGAAACTTTAGGGAGCCTGTCTCATAATAAAAATTTTAAAAAGGGCTAGGGAGCCGGGCGTGGTGGCGCACGCTTGTAATCCCCATGCCTGGGAGGCAGAGACAGGAGGATCGCGCAGGTTCAAAGCCAGACACGCTGGTTTAAGAGACCCTGTTTCCAAATAAAAATATATATATAAAAAAATAGGTCTGGGAGTGTAGCCCGGAGGTAGAAGGGCTTCCAGAAACCCCAGTACCACCAATAAATAAATAAGAAGAAATAAAAAATAAAAAGGAGCTGGGGGCAGGAATGGTGGCACATGACTATAATCCCAGTACTTGAGAAGCTGAGATAAGAGGATCACAGGCCAGAGCCTTAGCAACTCAGCGAGGTTCTCAGCAACCTGGCAAGACCCTTTCAGAACCAAAAATAAAAAAGAAGGGCTGGGGTGTAGCTTGTTGTTAGAACTCCCCTGGGTTCAGTCCCCAGCACCAAAAGAGATAAAGAAAAAAAAAAAAAGAAAAAGATGAGATTATTTTTAATGATATAGTTAATTAAGCACAATACACTAAAATCTCATTTCTTTCTTTTTCTTTTATTTTGTGCTGGGGATGGAACTTGAACCTCATGCTTGCTAGGCAAGTAATCTACCACAGAACTACATTCTCATCCCCAAATGTCATTACTTCAATATATACTCAAAACAAAAATAAGATTTTAGATTTTTTTTTTTTTTTTTTGGTGGTACTGGGAGTGGAACCCAGAGGCTTTCTATCTCCGGGCTATACTCCCAGACCTATTTTATATTTTTATTTGGAAACAGGGTCTCACTTAGTTACTGAGAGCCTCACTAAGTAGCTGAGGCTGGCTTCGAACCTGTGATCCTCCTGTCTCAGCCTCCCAAACACAGGGATTACAGGCGTGTGCCACCACGCCCGGCTGAAACTAAGATATTTTATATTCCTTTTTAACATAGTATTTTCAAAATGCAATATGTGGGACTGGGTGTATAGCTCAATGGTAGAGTGTTATCCTAGCATGTATAAGGCCCTGGATTTGGTCCTGGGCACAAAAAACAAACAAAAAATTCAGCCTGTGTTTCTATTTGCCTGTCTCAGTTCGGGCTAGCCACATATGGCAGGTTGCTACATAGTGGACCTGCAGGTCTAGACTTCTTGGCTGAGAATCAGTGGCTACACCTCCATGTGTGTGTCACAGCAGGCCCCAGTTTGCAGTGATCAAATACAAGGGTTTTCTTGCCTAATCCAGTTGTCATTCTTTCGTGTCTGCTCTCAGGTTCAGATAAATGTGCAGGATTAAGCATCTTTGGCTTTCACAGTGCACACAACAGAAGCACATTTGCTGCCAAATTGCAATTACAGAGTTCTTTCTTTGATGGACTCCGAACTAATGTCTTTGTACTTCCTGTGTTCCAGAAATGAAATTAAAGCCACACACACAAGGCCCACGGAAACCTGCCACATTATCAGCAAATTGTTCAGGCTTGGAGGGAAAATCATTAGACTGGATTTTTATGGAGCCCGTAAAGCATCAGGACAAGAGATAAATGTCAAAATACTAGTCGCTCAGCTGCACTTCAGCTTAGCCTCCCAAAAATAATAAATGCATTTTTCCAAAGTGTGTCTACTTTCTCTTCAATGCACCGTATCCAGGTTAAGAGATTCTATGAGGTATATTTCTTTCTTATATGGATAAAAGACGACACACACATACACTCACAAACACACACACACCTTTGAGAATATGGATGTATATATGACAGACCTGTTCAGCTCACTTTGAGAGTCTGGTTATAGTTGTGTCCATAGATTTTTCAGATGAGTTTATTGCAAAGACCAAATGTAACTGGTTTAGAAGTTTTATTTTTCCTTAATAATTTATTATTATTATTATTATTATTAGTAGTAGTAGTAGTAGTAGTAGTAGTAGTACTGGGGATTGAACCCAGGGGCATTCTACCTCTGAGCTACACCCCCAGCCCTTTTTACTTTGAAACAGGCTCCAGGCCCACACTAAATTGCTGAGGGTCTGGCTAAATTGCTGAGGTCAGCCTTGAACCTGGGACTCTCCTATCTCAGTCTCCCAAGTACTGGAATGACAAACATGTGCCCCCAAGCCTGGTAAAATCCATTTGATATGTGATAACCTGGCTCTGCTTTTTTTTTCTTTTCAGTACTAGGGGCTGAACCCAGGGTCTGTGCTTGCTAGGCAAGCACTTTAACTCTACCACTGAGATACATCACCATCCCTTGCCTAATCATTTGATAACTACTATACATCAGGCACTTATTGTGTGCCAGGATACTGTCAGGTGATTACAGATAGTACATTATTTAACTGTTGCAACAACGCCATAGGTTAAGAATTATTACTAATACTCCTGTTTTATTTTATTTATTTTGTGATACTGGGGCTGAAACCAGGGAAATTCTACCTCTGAGCTACACTCCCAGCCCTATTTATTTATTTATTTATTTATTATTATTATTTTTTACTTTAAACAGGGTCTAAACATAGTAGGTTGCAGAGGGCCTCACTAAGTTACTAAGGCTTTCCAAGAACCTGGGATCCTCCTGTCTCAGCCTCAAAGCACTGGAATTACAAGGGTGCACCATCTTGCCCATCTAAACACTCCTATTTTTAGAGAAGGAAACTGAGATTTGAGAAAAATTAGGTGGTTTGCCTAAAGCTTATGTGTATTTTGTTTTTGTGGGGCTGGGCATTGGATCCATAGCCTTGAACATGCTAGGCAAATGCCAAGCCCTAAGCTTGTGATACTTTCCAAAATCTAAGGTCACCATGTCCGGCTCCACAGGGCCAGCACTTTACCAGAAGACTTCCAAGGGGCAGGGCATCTGAGAAGAGAGGAGAGTGGGAATGAGGCCACATGGGCGGGGCTTGAAGGCAGCAAAACGGGGCTCCTCTTAGGTCAGAAAAATAAAGACAGATGTTTAAGTGCCTGGGAGGGAGGCAGTTGGCCAGTCCTGGTGCAGAAGAGCCAGACTCTAGCTCATTGTAAACCAGCTCTGACCTCACTCAGCGGCCTGAACGGGCCACCTGGCTTTCAGAGATAATGACAGGGCCAGGCCTCCCAGAGGACTTATTTGGATTAACTAGTTAATGGTTATACACCAGTTTGCATAGGCAAATGGCCCAATAAAATCTACTCAGGCCTTTTTAGCACAGAACGGAACACTTGTTGGTTATAAATGATAAAGAAAGATCAAACCCTCTTCAGTTTTATTGCCTTAATTGAACCATTTGGCAGTAATAGACCAGACAAGAAAACAGTAGCATGCCTTCACTGATTAGCTAATGTGATTCTGAGAGACAACACTAGTAGTGTTCTTAGAACCTAATTTAATTTTGGTAACCTCAAGTGGACGGTAGGCATTACATAAGTATTTGTCGAATGACTAAATACAAGAATTTGATGTTTGCTTGAGCACACACTACATTTTAGACAGTGGATTACAAATCTCAGGCATTAAAAAGCCACCGCTCTGATGTCAATATTTGGCATAGAGATTGAGAATGTTATCATACATTCTAAATTTGGATTTATCTCTCAGGGAGTACATAAGCAGTGGTAGGCTGACTGCCAAATTCCAAACAATCCTGCTTGATAGCAAATTATCAAACTATTCTTCATACAAAGAGAAACTGACGCTTCAACAATTTCTCTTGACAGGATGACTGTGGAAGATAGAAATCTTCATTTTTCCAGTAGAGGTTAAATAGAATTTTAGGAGTTAGCTAGCACTTGTGGCCCAGGACTGTAATCTCAGTACTTGTGAGTCTGAGATAGGAGGAGAATTGCAGGTTCAAGGATAAAGGATGTTAATTTAGCTAGATCCTGTCTCAAAATAAAAAATAAAAAGGGATTGGGAGAGCTGGGCCATGATTGATTAGGATCTGATATCCTAATCAATATAATACCTACATTGAGTATTATAGGTGTGTGCGGTGGTACATACCTGTAATACCAGTACTTAGGAGACTGAGACAGGAAGATTGCAAGTTCAAGACCAGCCTCAGAAACTTAGTGAGACTCTCAGAAACCTAGTGAGACTCTGTTTAAAAAAAAAAAAAAAAAAAGCCAGAGAGTCGGGCATGGTAGTATGCGTTTATAATCCCAGCATTTGAGAGGCTGAGTCTGGGGGGTTGCAGTTCGCGGACAGCCTCAGCTACTTAGTGAGGCTCTTTGCAACTCAGTGAGATCCTGTTTCCAAATAAAATGTAAAATTGGTCTGGGAATATAGCCCGGAGGTAGAAAAGCCCCTGGGTTCCACCCCCAGTACTGAGAGAAAAAAGAAAACAAAAAGTCAGGTAGGATGGTGCATGCCTAAAATCCCAGTATGTAGGAGACTGAGACAGTAGGATAGTAGGTTCAAAGATAGCCTCAGCAACTCAGCAAGACCCTGTTTCAAAACAAAAAATAAAGTAGAACTGAGTATAGCTCAGAGGTAAAAAGACCCTAGGTTCAATTCCTACTACCAGTACAAATAAATAAATAAATGAAAAATAAAAAGGATTGGGGTATAGCTCAGAGTAGAAAGCCTCCAGGTTCAATCTCCCATACTCCCCTCCACACACAACAGAATTTTAGGAGTTATTTTGATAATAAATATAAATAGAAAAAGTATGCAGAATATTTTCACCTTTAAAGGACCACATGTACTCAAGTTTCCTACAAGGCAAGAGTAAGAAAATTTCCAGTTAAAAGTCAAAGTCTAATCCCAATCATATCCCTCAACTCCTTTTTATATCCCTCAACTCCCTCCCTGAGGGGGTTCAAGGTGTCTCTCCAGAGGCAAAGGAGACATCTACTCAGACTCCTTGCCCATTGCATAAAATATGCATCTGTTTTTAGCAAAGAGAAGGAGCTTTTTTAAAGAGTAAACGTTGAAGATATGCTGGGCGTGGTGGCGCACGCTTATAATCCCAGCATTTGGGAAGCTGAGACCAGAGAATCGCATTTCTCGGACAGCCTCAGCTACTCTGTGAGGCCCTCCGTAACTTAGTGAGACCCTGTTTCAAAAAATAAAGAGTAAAAATTGGGCAGGGATATAGTTCGGAGGGCGAATGCCCCTGGGTTCCATCCCAAGACCCGTAAAAAAAAAAAAGTGACGATATGAATTCTCTGAGAAGAATGCAGGTTAGGTGTGTGTGTGTGTGTGTGTGTGTGTGTGTGTGTGTGTGTGTGTGTGTGTGTGTGGTGGTATTGGGGATTGAATCCAGGGACATTCTCCCTCTGAGCTAGATCCCAAGCCCTATTTTATTTTTATTTTGAAGAAGGCTCTCACTAAATTGCTAAAGCTGTTTGTGTCTCTCAAATACTGGGATTATAGGCATGCACCATCATGACCAGCAAAATGCTGGCTAGCTCATGGGTAAGAAGTGCTTTCAGGGTCTCAGGCTCTTCTTTTATGTGAAACTTGTCCAGGAGTGGGCATGGGAAGGCACGTGGGAACAATGTCAACCTGATGAGCTCCATTTTTTATCATGGATCACAAGATACTTAGACCTCTCCAATGTCTTGAGGGTGACATTTGTCTCCTCTTATGTAGATGACTTTTTTTTTTTTTTTTTGCAGTACTAGGGATGGAATTCAAGGCATTCTACCTTTGAGCTACACTCCCATCCCGATTTTTTATTCTTTATTTTGAAACAGAGTCTCACTGAGTTGCAAAGGGCCTCACTAAGTAGCTGAGGCTGCGAACTGTGATGCTCCTGTCTCAGCCTCCCAAGTGCTGGGATTACAAGTGCGCGCGACCACACTTGGCTTCCAGATGACATTTTGAACGTGCCTATATTATGTAGTTCTTTCAATATATCTTCTTTGTTTTATCTAATCTGAAAATAGCTGTACAGGTGAATGTTGCCTGTCAGCTGTAATCAAAATAAGGCTGGGAATTAGGGAAGGGCTAAAAAGTGATGTGCCACATATGCCTCTATCATCTTGCACCCCATTACGATGTACGACTACAATGCACCAATAAAAGTAAGCAAGTAAGTAAATAAGGCAATTTTTACAGATTAGTGAATATATAGTAATTCTAAGATTTGTAGACTTCTTAGTCATTTGGAAGTGACAAATGGGGCAAAAATAGACCTAGTGAATAAAAGTCTGATGATGGGGCTTTAATTTATTTGTTTTAGTTTTTTGTGGTACGGGAGCATTTTTACCTCTGAGCTACACCCCCAGCCCTATTTTGCTTTTTATTTGGAAACAAGGTCTCATTTAGTTGTGGAGGGCCTTCACTAAGTAGCTGAGGCTGGCCTTGAGCCTCCCATCCTCCTGTCTCAGCCTCCCACGTACTGGGATTACAGGTGTGTGCCACCATGCGCGGCACGATGGAGTTTTTAGATATACAGCTACTGTCTGTATTCCTTTCCCTTTTGTCCCCTTTCCAGTTATCTTTCTTTCTTTCATCCTATCTCACCCCTAACTTTTAACTGTTTGGGAAAATGTAAAACATACAGGTTTCCATAGAAATCATCAGGTAATTGTCCAGCTGGTTAGTCACTTAACACCTTAACCTCTGGAGAGAGAAACATAAATCATTTCCACGCTCCAGACTTTTTTCAAACCATGATTGATTTTTTTTTTCTCCTTTTTGGTGCTGGCGATTAAACCTAGGGCCCTTCTACCTCCAATATGCACCTTCAGGCCTTTATATATTTTATTTTGAAGCAAGGTCTCACTGAGTTGCTGAGTGAGACTCATCTCAAACCTTCAATCCTCCTGTTGTGGACTCCCGAGTACCGGGATCATAGGTGTGCGCCACCACACTTGACAATTCATTCGGTTCTTCTATTCTTCTATTCATTCAGTTGCAATAAACTGAGGACTGGGTACAGTGACACATACCTGTAATGCTGGTAACTCAGTATGCTGAGGCAGGAGGACCAAAAGTTCCAGCCAACCCGGGCGATTTAGCAAGATCCTGTTTCAAAAATAAAAGATTAAAAGGGATGGGGATGCAGCTCAGTGGTAGAGCTCTTGCCTGGCTTTTACAAGGCCCTGAGTTCAGTCTTCAGTACTGCAAAATAAATAAGTGAATGGATGAATAAAATTGAGGGTCTGCTGTATGCCAAGGACTGTTCTAGGCTTCAGTGAAGCATGCCTAGAATTTACATGTAAAGTCATCATCCTGTCAATTCATCAGCAGAAGCAACAAAGCTGAGTACACTTTAGGTTTGTAGCTTAATGAAATGCAGTAGCCTTTTGGTCTGGTACTCAGATTTGCATATGTTGATCATTCTTTCAACAAATATTTACTGAGTAACTACTGGGCTATTTTGGAGCAATCAGATGTATGGAGTATCATGCTTTCACTATCAGGATGGAAATACATGTTTGTAAACACAAGTTTTTTACCCCAATATGATGTATGAATACAATGCACCAATAAAAAATAAAAAGATGGAAACAGTGGGGGAGGTCAAAGCCTTTTCCCTCACTCTTCTGAGTTCAATGTCTGGGGCCCCTGAGTCAAACTGATAAAAGATAGATTAGCTGTTAGGTTTGAAAATAGAGTTAGGGAGTTTATGAAGGAGGCAAAACCACCAACCGGGTTATCAGAGACCGCTGCTTTATTTGGACCCGGCCCCTCCGGAAAGTCAGCCAGCCGTGGGGGAAGGGACCAACGGGCCAGTGTCTGGAGAGTTGTGCATAGTCCTGATTGGCCGGCTGAGTCACGTGGTGGAGCGGAGGCACCAATGTTTTATAGGCATGCTGAATCTCTCTCGCAACATCTGTAGTCTCGAGATGTTTGGAGTCTCCAGGCACCTGGATTCTCGTGATATCTCTGTTTCTGGCTTCTGGGGTTCTACCTCCTGTTCCCGCTGACCTCACGTGGGGGAGAGACCCGACTTATCATTAACAAAAGAAAAATAAGAGTTTACTATCATGTGCATGACTTGATGATGAGGGCCTCAAATGGGTGGGGGTGGAGCCCCAAGTGGTAGTTCACACATGTAATCCCAGTACTCAGGAGGCTGAGACAAGAGGGTCACAAGTTCAAGGCCAACCTCAGGAACTTAGTGAGATCTGTTTCAAAAGAACAAGGAGGAGGAGGAGGAGGAGGAGGAGGAGGAGGAGGAGGAGGAGGCAGGAATGGTTAGAATCTGGACTTTCAGAGCATTTTTCTTTTTTTGGGGGGGTACTAGTGATTGAACTCAGGGGCATTCTATTTCTGAGCTCTATCCTAGCCGTTTGTTTGTTTGATTTTTATTTGTTTGTTTTGAAACAGGGTCCGCTTAGGTCATTGAGAGTCTTATTAAGTTGCTACGGTTGTCCTAGAACCTGTGATCCTCCTGTCTCAGCCTCTCAAGTACTGGGGTTACAGGTGTGGGCCACCACACCTGGTTTAAAGAGCATCTTTTTGTTTTGAAACAAGTTCTTTCTAGTTGCTGAGAGTCTTCCTACATTGCTGAGGCAGGTCTCAAACCTGCAGATCCTCTTGTCTCAGTCTCCTTAGTACTAGAATTACAGGCATGCACCACCATGTCCCCTCAGAGCATCTTAAGAAAAGAATAATACATTTTTAGAAAAGAAAAAGTACTTTGAATTTCTAGGACAACAAACTAAGGACTGGTCAATACTGGGGGAAAGAAGGGAAGGGGTGGCGAGTTAATAAGGTTGTCTATATCAATTCTCCAGTACCTTTTCTGGACTAAGGGTCTAGAGCTGTTTTTGATGACCGGCTGCTGTCCTTCCAGGTAGAGAAGGGAAGAAGGACATCCTTACAAATTTATGTTCTGCTTTTAGGCAAGTAGGGGAAGGCAGAGAGCTTTTCTTTTATCTACTTTTCAATTGCTGTTAGCTTAAAATAATCCTTGTGCCAAAGTGTATTTGGGGTAATGTATTTTGCTACCCTTCAGCAACATAAAGCATTTGTAGGAAAAAAAAAAAAAGGCATTAGATATGAGGAGCTAAGCACATAAAATGCTGTGACTTGGAGAAGAAAATTCAGCTTCACAGAGGAAGGAAAGAGGTGTGGTAGAGTTTGAATTTAAGGGATGATGATTTGTAGGTCGCCAATCGATGGGACAGGACATATTAGGATGAATGCCAGCCTGTAATGGGCCCAAAGCAACCAACACTGTTTTCTAATAGAGATATATTAGTAAAACAAGTTTATAGATGCAGACTTCAAATGAACTTCATTTGTCCAAATAAAACTTTAAAGTAGCTGTTGTCCTCAATTCGACTAAACACTCAAGGTCAACCTACAATGAAAAGTCATAGGATTAGGAAATTGGTTTTATCTCACATGCCCACTGGGTAGCTAGCTGCCAGAAGTACAATGTTGCTGATAATGCTGAGGCTTCATTAAGGTTCAACAGAAATGAACCATCACAAGGCTGTGATGGATTAGTGATGTCTGCCACAGGTACAGGGTGTGACAGCTGATCTGTGTGCTGTCCCTGGGTTAAGATCTGACACTTGAATTGCCCAGTGAGAAATGCTCTGTACAAGCCGGGTTCATGTTTATAATTTCAGTACTTGAAAGACTGAGACAGGAAGATCACAGGTTCATAGCCAGCCTCAGCTACTTAGGCCCTCTGCAACTTAGTGACACCCTGTTTCAAAATAAAGAGTAAAGCCGGGCGTAGTGGCGCACGATTGTAATCCCAGCATTTGGGAGGCTGAGACTGAAGGATCATGGTTCGTGGACAGCTCTAGCTACTTAGTGAGGCCCTCTGCAACTTAGTGAGACCTTGTTTCAAAATAAAGAATAAAAAAAAATAGGGCAGGGGGTGTAGCTGGGAGGTCAAATGCCCCAGGGTTCCATCCCCAGACCTGCAAATAAATAAATAAATAAATAAATAAATAAATAAATAAATAAATAAATAAATAAATATAAGGGCCGTACGTGGTGGCACATGCTTGTAATCCCCGTGCTTGGGAGGCAGAGACAGGAGGATCGCGCAGGTTCGAAGCCAGCCATACGCGCTGGCTTAGGAGACCGTTTCCAAATTAATAAAAAAAAAAAGTAAAAATAGGTCTGGGAGTGTAGCCCGGAGGTAGAAGGGCTTCCAAGAACCCCAGTACCACTAAAAAATAAAAAATAAAAAAATAAAAAATAAGGCTGAAGATGTAGCTTGGAGTTGGAATGTTCCTGGGTTCAATCCCCAGTACCACAATATAAAAATAAATAAATAAAATTTAAAAATGCTCTGTACGACTGGTTTTCAGACTGTTGTAGCAGCAGACCCATTTGTTCACATGGACTCTTACTCAGATTCCAGTCTATTAAAGAGTGGAGCTGTTCTCATTGAAGCAGGGAACCACAGGGTCTAAAGTCTCACCCACCCACTCTCCTTCTCAATCACCACATCACACCAAAAAATCCATATTTAATGGGATCAATGCTTTCCATGTGAGCAGAAGAGCATGTGATAATTTGTTCATATTAAATTCTCAGGAGAAGCTGGTCATGGTGATGCATGCCTGTAATGGGAGGCTACGACAGAAGGATCGCAGGTTCGAAGACAGCCTCAGCAACTTAGGCCTCCCGCAACCTAGTGAGAACTTGTTTCAAAATAAGAAAGAAAAGCTGGGCATGGTGGCGCACGCTTGTAATCCCCACGCTTGGGAGGCTGAGACAGGAGGATCGCACAAGTTCAAAGCCAGCCTCAGATACTGAGTGAGGCTCTCAGCAACTTAGTGAGACCCTGTTTCCAAATAAAGTATAAAAATAGGTCTGGGAGTATAGCCCGGAGGTAGAAAGCCTCTGGGTTCCACCACCAGTACCATAAATAAATAAATAAATAAATAAATAAATAAATAAATAAATAAATAAAAAATACGGCTGGGGGTGTAGCTCAGAGTAGAATGCTTCTGGGTTCAATTCATAGTACTATAAAAGAAATGAAAATTCTACAAGAGGAATTTTTTTTTTTTTTTTTTTGGTGGTTCTGGGGTGGAACCCAGAAAGAGGCTTTCTACCTTCGGGCTATACTCCCAGACCTATTTTCTATTTTATTTGGAAACAGGGTCTCACTAAGTTGCTGAGAGCCTCACTAAGTAGCTGAGGCTGGCTTCGAACCCATGTGATCCTCCTGTCTCAGCCTCCCAAGAGCGGGGGATTACAAGCATGCGCCACCACGCCCGGCCTACAAGAGGAATGTTAATCACCATTTTACAGAGGCAGAAACTGAGATCCAAAGGAGTCAAGCGACGATCCCCAGACTCATGATAGATGGAGTAATGAAAGCAAGCATTAGGAGCCAGGCGTCCTCCCGCTTACTTGCGCTAGGGTACCTCTGTTTCTAGCCCTGTAGAGTTTGCCATTGGGTTGGATACCCAGGGCTTCA
The DNA here is from genome assembly GCF_963383645.1 of Muscardinus avellanarius. Classification (NCBI taxonomy): domain Eukaryota; kingdom Metazoa; phylum Chordata; class Mammalia; order Rodentia; family Gliridae; genus Muscardinus; species Muscardinus avellanarius. The sequence continues at coordinate 104,103,095 of NC_137786.1, read as the reverse complement.
GAAGAGAGCTGAGTTTGGGTTGAAATAAATGCAGGAAGAAAAGAGATATCCCGCCTCTGTGTGAAATTCTGCCTCACTCTGCTTTCGCCCGCATATCATTTCCAACCAGCTCCTTTGTCCTTGACACATTAGCGGCCTGCAGTGCTGAGCAGCCCAGGGTTCCAGCACAGGCTCAAGTTTCCTGGTCACTTCATGCCACTTGCAGGAGCTGTGGCAACCCAAGAAGGACCATCTCCTTCTCTTTCTCAGCTATTTCTAAAGAGAACCTGTCATCTCTGCCTGCATAGAACACCGGGTACACCTGCAAAGGACTGAGCCAGGACAGAGGTATTGTACAAGTTTTGAAACACTTTTATTATCCACCAAGCCCACTCCATTCATCACTGCATCTAGCCAGGACCTCTGTGGCTGCCTCTGCCTCATGAAGTTTTCTTCCATTTCCCACACCGCAGGCAGGCAGAGAGACCTTTTAATAATGCAAATCTGATTGGGTCACTCCTTCACTTAAAACCTTTCAAGAGGCTTCCTATTGTCCTCTGTATCATGGGAAGAACACTTACTTATGAAAAGTGTGTGTGTGTGTGTGTGTGTGTGTGTGTGTGTGTGTGTGTGCACGTGCGTACATGCACATATGCTTTCTTAAAAGGGGCTGGTTTGCAATATTTAATCTGAAATGTGGCATCAGGATGGGCTCCTCTGAGTACACAGCACACTGTGTTTATTTATTCATGTATATTTATTTCGGTCCTGGCTCATCCACAAAGGAATTGGAGCAGCTAAGCATTGAATTTTATGTTTCCTGGGGCGGCAACACCAGGAAGCTTTTTCAGCTATATTTTGGAAACGTCAATCCTGTGGTATGAAATAACTATAATGTTTAATAATAATAAATTAGCAGCATTCCATTATTCTAAAAGCCCTGAAAGGAAACAGAAGAGATACCTGCAAAGGTGCTGGGTCACTACATAAGTATGATTTCTGGGTCATCAAAGGGGCACTCCAATGTGCATTAGGGGAAGCTGAGTCATTACCTAATATAGTAGCTCGAGTGCCAATATCATCCTAGCCCTTGTGCCTAGGCTCCTAGTCATGGATGTCTTCCACCAACCACAACTTCATAGTTAGTTATCTACTTATTTTTGTGGTGCTGAGGTAGGAAATTTAGCCTGGGCCTTGGGATTATTCTTAGCTAGGAATTTAGATTTAAGATAAGAAAAATAAGAATTACCCCACTCCCTACCCCCTAGTTGCCTGAAAGCTGACAAAACCAAGAGCCCTTTCAAAGTTAATTGAGCCGCGCAGGCCGTGGTGACACACGCTTGTAATCCCCGCGCTTGGGAGGCAGAGACAGGAGGACTGCACAGGTTCGAAGCCAGCCGCGTGCGCTGGTTTAGGAGACCCTGTTTCCAAATAAAAATGTAAAAATAGGTCTGGGAGTGTAGCCCGGAGGTAGAAGGGCTTCCAGGAACCCCAGTACCACCAAAAAAAAAAAAAAAAAAAAAAAAAAAAAAAAAAGTTAATTGAGCCGCTTTTCCCTCTAGGCAAGCTGGAGTCAGAATGTCAGGGGTCCTCCCAAAAGTAAACTAGGCAGCCCCCTGAGCATCTGCCAGATAAGAGAGAGACAAGACAACCTGATTTAACAGCTTTTCTGCTTTCTGTAACTTGCTTATGGTAGGTGTAATAAATCTCGCACTTTCCCTTTCCCTCCTTTTGGCAATTAAGTGACCAAGTATATAAGACAGTTGGAATTTCTTTGTTGGAGACAAGGTGGCAGCGATTGCTGACTGGGTTTTCACCTGTGAATAAAGAAGCCTGATTGTCCAGTTTCATCCACAGAGCTTCCTTTGTTTCTAGGAACAGGCCAGGACCAAGCATCCTGAAACGGTGCTAGGGAATGAACCCAGGATCATTCTACCTTTGTGCTAGACCCCTAGCCATTTGTTTGTTTGCTTTTTATTTTTTATTTTGTGTTTATGCGTGTGTGTGTGTGTGTGTTTAAACAAATTCTCACTAAATTGCTGAGGTTGGCCTTGAGTCTATTATCCTTCCATCTCAAACTCCCAAGTATTTACATTTAAATTTTTTTTGTTGTTGTTTTTACTTTTTGCAGTACTGGGGAACTACCCCCAGCCCTATTTTTTATTCTCTTTTTTTCTTTTTTTTGGGGGGGGCTGTCTAGGGATGGAACCCAGAGGCATTTGACCTCCAAGCTACAGCCCCTACCCTTTTTTTTTTTTTTTACTTTCTGTGTGTGTGTGTGTGTGTGTGTGTGTGTGTGTGTGTGTGTGTGTGTGTGGTACTGGGGTTCCTGGAAGCCCTTCTACCTCTGGGCTACACTCCCAGACCTATTTTATACTTTTTTTTATATTTGGAAACAGGGTCTCTTAAACCAGTACAGCTGGCTTCAAACCTGCGCCATCCTCCTGTCTCTGCCTCCCAAGCATGGGGATTACAAGCGTGGGCCACGCCCGGCTTTTTTACTCTTTATTTTGAAACAGGGTCTCACTGAGTTGCAGAGGGCCTCACTAAGTAGCTGAGGCTGTCTGCGAACCACAATTCTTCGGTTTTAGCCTCCTGAATGTTGGGATTACAAGCGTGTGCCACCATACCTGTCCTATTTTTTATTCTTTATTTTGAAACAGGGTCTCACTGAGTTACAAAGGGCCTCACTAAGTAGCTGAAGCTGTCTGCAAACGGAGATCCTCCCATCTTAGCCTCCTGAATGCTGGGATTACAAGTGTGGGTCACCATGCCCAGTTTACATTTTTAATTTTTAAAAAGTTTTTATTTAGCCAGGTGTGGTAGCGCACACTTGCAATCCCAGCATTTGGGAGGCTGAGATGGGAGGATCTCAGTTCGTGGACAGTCTCAGCTACTTAGACCCTTTGTAACTCAGTGAGACCCTGTTTCAAAATAAAGAATAAAAAATAGGACTGGGGGTGAAGCTTAGAGGTAGAATGCCCCTGGATTCCATTCCCAGTACCACAAAAAAAGGCTTTTATTTATTTACTTATTTATTAATTGGCTCTAGGGATGGAACCCAGGGGCATACTACCTCTCAATAGACCCACAGCTCTGTTTATTTTTGTTTTGAAATAGGTTCTTACTAAGTTGCTGAGGTTGGCCTTGAACTTGTGATCCTCCTGTCTCAGCCTCCTAAGACTAGGATTACAGGTGTGTGCCACCACACCCAGATTAAAACATTACCTATTTTTAAAATAACAAAATAGAAAAAAAAATACTTGTCATATTAGGTATCAAAATAATTTCAAAATTGCTGAGTGTAGTGGCATATACCTATAATTCTAGTACTTGGGAGACTGAGACAGGAGGATCACAATCTTGAGGCTATCCTCAGTAATTTAGCCAGATTCTCAGCAACTTAAAGATAACTTGTTTCAAAAAAAAAGGGGGCCTGCCGGGCGTGGTGGCGCACACCTGTAATCCCAGCATTTGGGAGGCTGAGACAGGAGGATTGCACAGATTAAAAGCCAGCCTCAGCTACTTAGGCTCTTGGCAACTTAGTGAGACCCTGTTTCCAAATAAAATAGAAAATAGGTCTGGGAGTAGAGTCCAGAGGTAGAAAAGCCCCTAGGTTCCACCCCAGACACACACACACACACACACACACACACACACACACACACACAACACACACGGGGCTGGGAGTATACTTTGAAAGTAGAATTCTCCCTTGGTTCAATCCCTAGTACAAAAAGAAAAAAAATTTTTTTTTTTTTTAATCCAAAGACACAAAGAGCAAAGGCTCCTGGCCGCCCTAGGCCTTCTTGAGAAGCAATCTCTATTACCAGCTTCTAGAAATAATCTAAGCATACACAGGCCTGCATGCTCATGGACTTTATGTTTTTTCAAACTGTAGAATTCTATCCACAATGTTCTGCTTTCCCGCTCACCTTGTTTCTTCACGCAGCAGTTTATCTTGAGACCCAGTTTCATCCTCTGCACCTGTTGGGAACCATGACAGGACGCTGTGCTTGGGATTCCTACAGGGCAAGGCTGGTTTGAGCTAAACTCATGCTGCCTGCAGTGGGGCAGTGGGGCTGAGGGTGGGGCCCACACCTCCTTATCTGCCAGCAGAGCAAGTCTGGGGTCAGTCAGCCTTCTGCACATCACTCAGGGACAGTTGGTGGTTTTTAGAGCTTTTTAACATTTTTGTTTTGCTTTATTTTTTCTGGTAGTGAGCATTGAACCCAGGGGCATTCTACCTCTGCCTTTTTTTTTTTTTTGAAACAAGGTCTCACTAAGTTGCTGGAGGGCTCGCTAAATTGCTGGGGCTGATCTCAAATTTGTGATTCTCCTGTTTCAGCCTCCCAAGTACTGGGAATATAGGAGTGGACCACCCAGCTGCAATTTAAATATTTGAGAGACGCTTCAAGATTACCTTTCAAAAAGAAAGTCGCTGGGTTTCTACTAGGCAAGAGCATAATAAATTATACAGGACTGTGATTTTGCCTTTGGAGATTGTAATTAAAAACTGATGTACCTGGGCGTGGTGCCACAAGCCTATAATCCCAGTACTTGGGAGGCTGAGACAGGAGGATTGCAGGTTCAAGACCAGCCTCTGCAATTTAGTGAGACTCTAAACCTAGTAAGATTCTGTTTCAAAACAAAAAATTAAACAGTGCTAAGGGTGTGGCATGGAGGTAGAATGCCTGTGAGTACCACCAAAAAAAAAAAAAAAAAGTCATTATTCACAAGCAAAAAGAGGCCTATAGATCCACAGGTTAATACAAATCCTAAACAATAAATAAAGCTGTTATGAAGGACCCCAGGGTGGAACAGAGCATATAGAAGAGCTGTTTGGAGAGCAGGCCCCTCCTCCTGGCCAGCCCTCCTCTGCTTTCATAAAGCGGTGCACACACACTGTGGAGGAAGGGCTGGAGGAGGAGCAGGGCTACGTGCAAGTGATGTTCTCTCCAGCATGGGGTTCAGCAGGCTGCCATCCCCAGGCACACTGCTAATGGGTAATTGCATTGACTCAGGCAGAAGTGTTCAGGCCGCCGAGAATCTTTCTGAGATGCTCTGCTTCTCGGTTTGTGATGTAATAAAACAAGGCATGATCTGATTTCCCCAAGTCCTCCAGCTTTCAAGCACTGTCCTTTGCTTCAGCATTCAAATACAAGGGCTTCTTTCTCCATTTCCTAAGCTATGGTAAGGCTGGATCCCTCCCCAGGCTACAACTAGGGTTGTTTATGTGTCCTGCCCCTGCTTTCTGCTCTGGTGTGTATATGCAGTGCTGGTTATGGAACCCAGGGGCATTCTGCCTTCATGCTACAACCCTACCCCTATTTTATTTTTTATTTTGAAACAGAGCCTCGCTAAGTTGCTGAGGCTGGCTTTGAACCTCCAATCCTCCTGTCTCAGGCTCCCAAGCACTGGGATTACAGGCACGTACCACCATGCCCGGTTCTGCCTCCTGCTCTTAACTGCTGTCTGCCCCTTGGCTCTCTCTTCCTCTGCTCATCGTAGACACCATCTCCCCCACTGTGTGTGTGTGTGTGTGTGTGTGTGTGTGTGTGTGTGTGTGTGTGTGTATGCAGTACTGGGGATGGAACCCAGGGGTATTCGATCTCTGAGCTGTACCCCCTACCCTATTTTTCATTCTTTATTTTGAAACACAGTCTCACTAAGTTGTGGAGAGCCTCACTAAGTAGCTGAGGCTGTCTGCGACCTGTGATCCTCCGGTCTCAGCCTCCCGAATGCTGGGGATTACAAGCATGTACCACCATGCCCAGCTACCATCACTTTTTTACTCTTCCAAATTTCAATGATTTTACTGAGGTTTGGGGGTAAAGGAGAGGAGCTTCTGCACTGTTCCAAGTAGGAAACATTACAATGAATGCCAGGTATCTTTTTTCTGGAAACCTTAGCTCCTGAGCCCTGGAGGAACTGCTGGCTGATAAACTTCTCAGACCCTGGCCTGTGGCAGCTTGCTAAGTTACTGCCTCTCTCTCAAGAGCCCTCTGCCATCCCCCAAATCGCTTCCCATTCAGCTCTCCAGGGAATACCTCCTAAATTCCTGCTGCTTCATTTGGTCCAGCAATTTAATGAGCTCCATCTGTTTAAATCTGGGTTCTGCTACTTGCTGCCAGTGTGACCTTCAGTAAGTTGCTTAAAACTCTCTCGCCTCCAGTTTCTTAACATGCAACAGGGATTAAATTAGAATGTGTTTAAAGCGCTGAGCATAGTGCCTCGCTGGCAATAAGTTAGTTTATAATATATCCAAGGGATCCCTCCTTTCATTCTAGAAAATGACACAAAAAGGTGTTCACCTTGCAAAAGAGAAGTCATTGCCCTAAGTGAACCCTGCCTACCACCCTGGTGAAACAGAACCCCTTTCAAAGTAAAGCAAGCCAGGCCCAGTGGCGCTCGCCTGTAATCCCAGCATTTGAGAGGCTGAGCTGAGAGGACTGCGGGTTCGAGCTAACACACCTCTTTTCTCTTCCTCTGGATGCCATACAGCTGTCTCTGGCCTCTGTGCTTGGCCTTCTCCAACCACTCTCCACATCTGCAGCTCCTCTGACCTCAGGCCCTTCGCTGATCACTCACTGAAATCCGCCTGCACCTCCAGCTTCTCGGGGTCTGGGTCTTACCTTCAGTTTTGCTGTTATTTACTGTCTCCTCCTTCACAAAATTGCAAGCTCCGTGGGGGTAGGAACCTTGCTTTCTTGTTCACTGCTCTGGTTCAGCACCTGGTACTATATATACCTGTCGAATGAATGGACAAGAGAACAGTTGTATCAGTGAGGACAACGATGAGGAAGGTCCAGGAGGGCGTGTGGCCTGAGGAAATACTCCAAGGAAGCTGGGTGCGGGAGCGTACACCTGTGATCCCTGTACTTGGAAGGCTGAAACAGGAGGATTGCAGGTTTAAGGCCAGCCTCAGCAACTTAGCAAGACCCTGTTTCAAAACAAAAAAAATAGAAAGGGCTAGAGGTAGAGCTAGGAGATAGGATAGTCCTGGGTTCAATCCCTGGTTCCATCAACTGTCACAGAGGATAGTTGATTCTGTGAGGGGTCCGAGGAGTTCCCAGAGATGGAAACCCACCTCAAGACTGGCAGCGTCCTTGGTTTACATGATGAAAAAGAATCTTAGCATGTGCCAGTCAGAGACATAGACAGAGGTTTATTTAGAAAATAGGAACTACACATTCAAGGGGAAATGCAGGCTTATCTCAAGAGGGAGACATATTTTGGAGAGTTATGGCATGAAAGGTGGGTAGGGTGGAGGTATGTGAGCATCAGCTCAGTCTGGTAGTCTGGCAGTTTCTGGCAGTTTCTGGCAGTTTCTGGTGGTCTGCTCATCCTTAGGGTACTCAGGCTGATCAAGATCTCCATTATCTGATCCATAGGTACGCTGAAGAATCCCTTAAAGTATGGGTTTCTCAAGATTTCTCTCTTGTCAACAGTGCACAGTTAACTCTGGGACTGAAAGATTCCCCAGGAATTTGGGAGAGACAGGCCTGGGAAAGAAAGCTGGTTTGGGAGGAAAAGCTGAGGAACTTTAGCACCAGGTTTTTATTATTAAATTTATATATTTTACTTCTCCTTCCTGTCTTCTTTCTACTTATTTCTTCTATCCTACATCAGTACACACACACACACACACACACACACACACAATTAAAAAATAAAAACAACAGCGGTGGCAGAGTATGCTTGTAATCCCAGCATTTGAGAGGCTGAGACCGGAGGATCACAGGTTCGTGGCAAGTCTCAGTTACTCCGTGAGGCCATCCACAACCCATCGAGACCCTGTTTCAAAATAAAGAATAAAAAGCAGGGTTGGGGGTATAGCTCAGAGGTAGAATGCCCTTGGGTTCCATTCCCAGTACCGAAAAAAAAAAAAAAAAATTTAGATAAATAATTAAAAATAGCGCTGGGGTTGTAGCTCAGAGGTAGAATGCCCCTGGGTTCAATCCTCAGTACTGCAAAAATAAAAAATAATAAAAACAACAACAGATAAGGGTCCCAAGTGACCACTACTCCACACAGGAGCCTGGCTCCTTACAGTGAGGCAGGTGTAGCTGAGCCAGAAACGAAGGCCTTGGAGCTCTGGGGCCTCCTGTGTATCCTCCTAAAATGGCAAAAGGCACACGTCCCTGGTCCCTCCCCTGTCACAATGCCTTGACTGCTTCAGCAAAGGGCAGAGCTGTGGTCTCCAGTGCTGATTTCCACCACTGCTGCCTTCCTCCAGCCGCAAGAGCCTACTGAGTTGCCATAGCAACAGAGGACTGCACCAGAGTCCAAATGGGGATGTCTGCATCTCCTGGTACTGGTGGCTGGGGAGGAGGAGGTAACCAGTCGGCAGCTGCACCATCGCCCTGTCTACCTCTAGCCTGTCCTGGTCGCTAAGCAAAACTCCCTCCTCTGCCCCTGCAACCTCACCCCACCTCCTCCCTTGAAAATCGGAGGGAGCATTCACTTTAGGGTCTTCTTTGTTTTCCCTCTGCGATGTGGAAGGAGAGGAGGAAGATGGCTTTGTCTCTGTATCCTACCTAGGCCCACAAATCGAGCAGAAGAGTGAAAAGGAAAGGAGTCTCTGATGGCCCACAGCTCTCAAGACTGCCTCAGAAAGATTTTCTTCCTAAACACTGCTTTGTTAGGCTAAGGAGTCACATCTTGAAGTTTCGGGGCCTGTTGACAGGACATGCTCAGCCTCCCCATCTCCAGCCAGTCTGTCCCCTGGGCCCTCACGTGGCTCCTTCTCAGCCACAGTAGCCAGCAGTTGTTGGCTCGCCCCCGCAACTCACTCAAAGTGGGAACAAAGGCAGCATTTTAAGTCCCTTCTTTAGAAACCTTGACTCCTGGCCACATGAAGGGGCCCTTGGATTGGCTGTCACCATAGCAACTAGCTTCTGATCTCTGTCCAATTATGTCAGCCCTGAACTCCAGGACCTCTGGGCCCATTTCTTGCCCACCCTTCCCAGCCCTCTAGCCCAGCCCCTCTGACCTCCAAGCAGCTCTGAAGGCTTATGCTTTCTAATTACAGCTGCCTCCCAGTTCTCTGGTCCTTTCGAAAACCTTTGTGATCTGCCTTGAACTTCTCCTCCCAACAGCATGTGCCACGCCTGGCCCCTGGCGCCTTAGCTCAGATGCTTGCCCTCAGTGTACCCACACGCCCCAGGGGCAGGCGGCTTAGACACCCTAACTTCAACATCAGCCCCCTCTGTCAGCGAGGAGATGTTTCTGAAGCTACTGTGGCCCGAGGGGGGTCTGCAGTGGCCTGATTTTAAGCCGGCTGCTTTGTACATTGGCTTAGTCACTCAGTGACTCACGGGTGCCCATTATGTCCCAGGTACTAGGGATCCCCTGCTGAAGGATACAGAACGGGACTTTACATTTTCCTGGAGATGGAGGGGTGATGAAAGGAAACAGATAAATGAGCAAACAAATAAACAAATGTAATTTTTAATTAAATGCATGGGGAAGGGAAAGGAGCTGGGAGTTCTGATTCTAGGATGGACTTGTAGCTGGGCGTGGTACACACTTGTAATCCCTGTACTTGGGAGGCTGAGACAGGAGGATCACAGGTTCAAGGCAAGCCTCAAGTATTTAGTGAGCAACTCAGTGAGACCCTGTTTCAAAATAAAGAATATAAGATAAGGATGGAGGTATAGTTTGGAGGTAGAATGCCCCTGGGTTCAATTCCTAGTAATGAGAAAGAAAAAAAAAAAAAAGGATGGACTTGTGTACCCTACAAAGGGGGCAAGGAGCTCAGTACCCATTGGGCACCTTTAGATGCAAGCAAGAGAGACCTAACTCCAGCCAGTTTAGGGAAAAGGCACTCTGGGCAGCAAGGCAGCGGGGCTCCGCGGCTTGAGAGTCACCAGGACTTGGGCACTGTCTCTTCTCTCCCACTTCCTCCTCCTCCCCTATCCTGGTGGCGACTTCTCCCACAAGACAGAAGCATGGTTGCCAATAGATTCCATGAATTTTACTTTTGACTCATGGGGGACAGCCTGAACTCAAGTTTTTCCTAATTCTTAGAAAAAAACTGCAAAGGAAGAGACTCATTGGCTTAGGCCAGAGGTCCCCATCCCTGGACTGATCAGCTAAGGCTCAGGGTGAGATCAGAGTCCAGAGCAGGAGGCTCCCTGGTGCCTACTTAACTCTCTATGGGTGAGGAAGGCTGGCAATTTCAGGGTGCAGAGTATCCCCCATCCCCAGTGTCCCGGTGTGCACCCTCCACTCCTCATCTCACTCCACCCCTCCTCCTGTTTGTCTTTTTCTTTTTTTCTTTCTTTTTCTTTTGACATTAGGGATTGAACCCAAGGACATTCTTCCTCCAAGCTACACCCTCTGTTCTTTTTATTTTGAAACAGGGTTTAGCTAAGTTGCTGAAGCTGTCCTCAAACTTGCGGTCTTCCTGTCTCAGCCTCCCAAGAACAATGATTCCGGTCTTCCTGTCTCAGCCTCCCAAGAACAATAATTACAGGCGTGGGCCACCACACCCGGCTCTGCTTGCTTACTTTGCCCGTCTCACTTCTGTTCCCGAGAGGCGATCCTGTGGCTTGTGACCCAGCTCAACTCCAACACTCTGTAGCTTGGCCCTTCCGCTCACCTCTCCTGAATTGCCTCGTATGGAATCCTATCTACGCCATGCATGGCCCCACGTCACCACTACCAGCAGGCTGTTGCAACAGCAAGCAGATTTTACTGAAGGCCTGGGGTGACAGATGGGAATGCCCCACGGCTCGCAAGACCAACTTAGGCTTCTCCAACTGGATCATTTCTCCCCGGCCCATCCTTAGCATTCAGACTAAGGACGCTGCATTTCCCCCTCCCCCTCCCCACTTCTGCCCCAGAATTCCCAGCATGCACCCCCAACTCCCTGTTACTGTGGTGTGTGCGTGGGTTAGGACTAGGGATTGAACTCAGGATATTCTACTTCTAAGCTATCCCCTACAAACTCCAGACCTATTTTATTTTTTGTTTTGAAATAAGTTTCCCAACTACCGGGATTATAGACATGTGCCACCATGCCCAGTTTTGTCCCTTTTCTTTTCTTTTCTTTTTTTTTTTTTTTTTGTTGGTATTGGGGATGGAACCCTTCTACCTCTGGGCTACAGTCCCAGACCTATTTTATATTTTTTATTTGGAAACAGGGTCTCTTAAGCCAGTGAGGCTGGCTTCAAACCTGTGCAGTCCTCCTGTCTCCGCCTCCTAAGCGCAGGGATTACAAGTGTGTGCCGCCATGCCCACCTTTTTTTTTTTTTTAATGTGGTACTGGAAGTGCATTCTACTTTCAAGTTACACTCCGAGCCTTAATTTTTTATTCTTTATTTTGAAACAGGGTCTCACTGAGTTGCAAAGGGTCTGAATAAATAGCTGAGGCTGCCCGCAAACCTAGATCCTTCTGTCTCAGCTTCCCAAATGCTGGGATTACAAGCGTGTGCCACCATTCCCGGCTCTTTTCTTTCTTCCTCTTTCTTGTATGTGGTACTGGGGATTGAACCCAAGGGAATTCTATCTCTGAGCTACATCCTCAGTGCTCTCTCTCTATATTTTTTTTCTTTTCTTTTTTCTTTTTTTTTTTTTTTTACTTTTTATTTTTAAACAGTGTCTCACTAAGCTGCAGAGGGCTGGCAGGTAAACCTGAGATCCTCCTAAATACTAGATTATGGGCGTGGGCCACCACTACAGGCCGCCTTATTTATTTATTTATTTATTTATTTATTTATTTATGTGTGTGTGGTACTGGGGGAGGAACCCAGGGGTCTTCTACCTCTAGGCTATACTCCCAGACCTATTTTTCTATTTTATTTGGAAACAGGGTCTCATTAAGTTGCTGAGAGCCTCACTAAGTAGCTGAGGCTGGCATCAAACCTAGCCGATCCTCCTGTCTCAGCCTCCCTCGCACTGGGATTACAAGGGTGCGCCACCACGCCTGGCTTCCAGACCCCTTTGTCTCCTTCCTTCCTTCCTTCCTTCCTTCCTTCCTTCCTTCCTTCCTTCCTTCCTTCTTTTTTATTTTTGGTGGTACTGGGGATTGAACCCAGGACCCAGGAGCATGCTACCTCTGAGCTACACTCCCAGCCCAATTTTATTTTTTATTTTGAAACAGGGTCTCACTAGGTTGCTGAGTTTCACTACTTGCTGAGGCTGTCCTCAAATCTGTGATCCTCCTGTCTCAGCCTTCCAAGTCCTGGGATCACAGGCATGGGCCACAGCGCCAGCTTCCCTTGTCACTTTCTTTTATTTTTTATTTTTATTTTTGTGGTGCTGGGATAGAAGCCAGGGGTGTTCTACCTCTGAGCTATACCCCCAGCCCTATTTTTTATTCTTTGTTTTGAAACAGGGTCTACTAAGTTGCAAAGGGCCTCAATATGTATCTCTCACTGGGATCACAGCCTGCACCACCACACCTGGCTTCTCTTGAAGCTTTCTAATGCAGATATTCAGATTTCAGTCTCCACCCAAGTCAAGTTCTAGAAACTAAATTGGCATATTCTAAAAACACGTTAAAGTCTTTTGCTAAACTAAAGACTCTTCATTCTGAGCCTTTACAGACATGAGCAGCTTTGAAACTGCAGGCATTTGTTTAACTTACTACCAGATTCTTAGGAGTCCATTCCCAAAGACCAGCGTGAGAACAGGAGGTGAGGATGGGGGCTCGCCCATAGCTTCTGATTTGAGCTAGGATAAAGTGCCGTCTCTCTCAGCTCATGTAAGTTTGATTGAGAAAACTTAGATGTAGCATACCTGACGATGTCTCCGTTAGGGTTCCATGGGGGCCAACTTCTCAGACCCCCTAGACTTTCTTTGAGGAAAGGAGTTTTCAGCAAGTGACTCATTAGCCCAACATCTTGACAGTGGCAATGCAGAGGAAGCATGAACAGCCCCCAGAGCGTGGAGGTCGGGGACACCTGGGTAAGAGAGGCACAGGTCCCACTCAGAGAAGGGAACGAGCAGTTTCCTGTTGTTCTACTTTCCAGCTGAAGAAGTTCAAGTCCAGGCTTGCATTTCCTTGGTGCTGTAGGGATCAGAAAAATGCTGAAATTCTAGTGGGGCTGCCTTCTCTGCTCCCAGGTAGCTTTGGAAAGATTCAAAGAGGACAGTCATCCAAGAAGCTGTGTCCTTACATGTTTCCAGCTGCCTGAAGCAATTTCTGAGAGTCATTGTGCCCTCTCCGTGGCCTTCAAAAGTCTATGCAGGGTGAGGTGGCTCATGGGGCTGCTCGTACCTGGGTCCAGAGCTGTGTCTGAGATTCTGTTTGTCATCTTCTGCAGAGATGGCAGGAAGGGGAGAGAGACTGGCTGGAATTCTGCTCCTGTCCCCTCTCCTTCCTTGAATTCACATGAAAAGATCCACTAAGATGTTGGTACTTAGGTCTTAGAGACAGTTCTTCCTATTATTATTATTATTATTATTATTATTATTATTATTATTATTTTTGTTGTTGGTGTTGTGCTGGGGATCAAATCCAGGGCCTCACACCTGCTACACAAGCGCTCTACCATAGTAGAGCTATACCCCTAGCTCCATCTTAACACTTTTTATCTCTCTTATGTATTATCTGTACTATTTTTTTTTGTGTGTGTGTGATATTGAGAATGGAATCCAGGGACATTTTACCTCTAAGCTACACCCATAGAACTATTTTATTTTCTGTTTTTGTTTTGTTTTGTTTTTTGGTGGTACTGGGGTTCCTGGAAACCCTTCTACCTCTGGGCTACACTCCCAGACCTATTTTTATATTTTTATTTGGAAACAGGGTCTCTCTCTCTCTCTCTCTCTCTCTCTTTTTTTTTTTTTTTGGTGGTACTGGGGGTGGAACCCAGAGGCTTTCTACCTCTGGGCTATACTCCCAGACCTATTTTATACTTTATTTGGAAACAGGGTCTCACTAAGTTGCTGAGAGCCTCACTAAGTAGCTGAGGCTGGCTTTGAACCCGTGCGATCCTCCTGTCTCAGCCTCCCAAGCGCGGGGATTACAAGCATGCACCACCACGCCCGGCGAAACAGGGTCTCTTAAACCAGCAAGGCTGGCTTCGAATCTGCGCGATCCTCTTGTCTCCGCCTCCCAAGCGTGGGCATTACAAGCGTGCACCACCACGCCTGGCTTATTTTTTTGTTTTGAAGTAGAATCTAACCAAGTTGCTGGGGGCCTTGTGCTGCTGAGGCTGGCCGTAAACCTGTGATCCTTCTGTCTTAGCCTCCCAAGTACTGGAATTACAGGTGTGTGCCACCACACCTGGCTACCTATACTACTATATACTTATTACTTTCTGAAAACTGAATTACCTTTTTTATTTGGCTTCATGCTAAGCAACCTAGCCAGAATATCACACATTTAATGGGCAGTTTTATTCTTCTACTGTGTACTAGAGCACACACATATTTTTAATCATGTTCATCTGCATGACCCCTGAAACCACGCTGAGTACCACGTACGTGAAGTACTGCAGCCTCCCAATGTCTTCACTCCTACTGTGAATTCTAATACTGCCAAAAAGAAAATGCCACTTCAGAAATGGGGGGGGGGGATCTGAGTCAATAGCATGACCCTTGGAACAAAATGGTTGTGTTTTGACAGCTGTTTCTCTTTCTTCTCTCAGCCCAATTGCAGAATCCAACCCTGACTGCTGGGACCCAAGCCTGCAGTGGGTCTCCTACGCCCCCATCCCAAATCACCTCAGGCCCCCACTGAGCAGTGACGGGTTGCTGTGATCCGGGTGAAAGGGCAGACCTCTCGCCCCACCCCAGTGACCGGGGGGCTTCTTCATCCCACCCAAGCGTTGCCAAGTATGGAGCAACACTTCCACAGGCTGGCATCTCTTTGTATCCTTCTCCTTCCTGCCGATTCCTTGACCTACTTGATGGTAGAGCCCAGGACACTTACAGGGATCCTCGACTGGGAACTCTTTTCTCTGGTAAGTAACTGGCAAGCAGGAGAGGAAAATTCTCCTTAGCCAGGGAGGGAGAGAACAGAATGTGGAGTCAAGGTTGATCTTTCGCTGCCTCGGGAATCCTCAAATCTGGTTGGTGAAAGATAAAGTTAACATATACTATTAACCCAGTAGTACCACGCCTAGGGATTTACTTAAGAGAACTGAAAACATTTGTAGCAGCTTTATTCGTATTAGATGAATAACACTGCAAGGCTCATTCAGGTAAACAAATTGAGTTATAGTTGTATGACGAAATACTACTTAGCAATAAGGACAAAAAAAAAAAAAAAAAGGACTGAGCTGGGCATGGTGGCACACACTTGTAATCCCAGTACTTGAGAGGCTGAGACAGGAGGATCACAAGTTCCAGTGCAGCCTTAGCAAGTAGTAAGATGCTCATCAACCTAGCGAGACTCTGTTTCAAAATAAAAATCAATCCCCAATATCACAAAAAAAAAAAAGGAAGGAAGGAAGGAAAGAAGGAAAGGAGACAGAAAGGTAAAGCCCAGAAAGGCAGGTATTTTATCTTTATTTTATTTTATTTTATTTTTATTTTTTGTGGGTCTGGGGATGAAACTCAGGGGCATTCAACCTCCAAGCTATTTGCTGGGTGTGGTGGCGCACACTTGTAATCCCAGTGCTTGGGAGGCTGAGACAGGAGGATTGCACAGATTCAAAGCCAGCCTGTTACTTAGTGAGGCTCTCAGCAACCTAGCGACATCCTGATTCCAAATAAAATTTAAAATAAGTCTGGCAGTATAGCCTAGAGGTAGAAAGCCCCTGGGTTCCATCACCATCACCACACACACACACACACACACACACACACACACACACACCAAACAAACAAACAAACAAACAAAAACAGGGTCTCACTAAGTTGCAGAGGGCCTCACTAAGTAGCTAAGGCTGTCCGCGACCTGTGATCCTCCGGTCTCAGCCTCCAGATGCTGGGATTACAAGCGTGAGCCACAGCTTCTGTCTTTACTTTATCAATATTATTGTTACTATCATTTTGGTACTGGTGATTAAACCCAGGGGCATTCTACCCCAGAGCTACACCACCGGCCCTTTTTATTTTTTTATTTTGAAGCAGGGTCTTGCAAAGCTGCTGAAGGACTTGCTAAATTTCTGAGGCTTGCCTCCAACCTGTTATCCTTCTGTCCTAGCCTCCCAAGTACTAGGATTATATAGGCCTGTATCACCACACCAGGCTTTGTCTTTATTTTAGGAAGAAACTGAGGACAAGACACTTGCCAAAGTAACCCAGCTAGTAAGTAGCAAGACTCCTTCCTTCAACTCTCCCTTATTATGAAGATCGCATTCTCTCCATCCTTCATTCATCTGTTCATTCATTCATGCAACAATCAAAAGCAAATAAGTACTGTGCGCCTCCTCCATGCCAGGCACTATCTGGGGTACCGAGCCATACCAGCCTCCCTGGGAAGACTAGCGAAGGGAGATGGGAGAGTTAGGTGAAGCCTCCAAAGCAGCCATGTCGTGGTGGGGAGGAGGGGCTCTTCTGATTGTAGTTATTCAAGTGGTTTAGCCAACAGGCAGGAGGTTTATGGTTATATAAACATAACTAAAGGAAACCTCCAGGTTACTGACTTTGGGAACTTTCCAGAAGCTGACATCAATAGCAGGTAATGTTAAAAACGGGTTAAAATCATTATCGGATTATGAATAATTCACCAGGCACCCCGTTTCCCATTACATTTTGTTCTACATAATTGCTTCCTGGAAGTCTGCTCTCAGTTCAGGGAATTGGGAGCACACATAAAATTGACTATTTCTGCCTTTGACAAATAAATTTAGACAAAATTGTAAATTAGTTTCTGTCCACTGCTGCCTGTCCTCGTTGAGTTGATAAGACTGGTCCTTTATCCTAGCAAAATAACTGAGCAAATAAAAAGGGGTATAGCATCTTTGAAAAGGACATCAACTGCCAGTCTCCTTCAGAACAGGCAGTATCTCAGAATTTTAAGCATTATGAGGGACTGAGGGTGGGATGGGGGAATAGAGGAGGGATGTCTGAGAGAGAATCAGTGTCAAACCACAAAATGTATTCTGCATGTATGACATAAAAATGGGAATGATCAGACTAATAAGAGAAATCATGTCTTTTTTTTTAAATGTAGATATAATTATACCAGAAATTCACCCAATTAAAGTGTGCAAGTCAGTGATGCTTAGCATATTCACAAGATTGGGCAATGGAGCCGGGCCTGGTGGGAAGCACTTATAGTCCCAACTACTCCTGTAGCTAATGTGAAAACCTACTCAACATCACTGGCTTTATGCACCATTCTTTCTGGATAGCACACAGTTTAAGACCTGTGGTGGTGCACGCTTGTAATCCCAGCATTTGGGAGGCTGAGACAGGAGGATTGCAGTTCGAGGACAACCTCAGCCACTACTTAGTAAGGCCCTTTGCAACTCAGAGAGACCCTATTTCAAAATAAAGAATAAAAAATAGAGTTGAGGGTGTAACTTGGAGGCAGAATGTTCCTGGGTTTCATCTCCAGTACCCCCCACCCAAAAAAAAAAAAGAAACCATATGATTTCTTCCCTTTTGGCAGGAATAGACAAGTATATCCATAAGGTGGTAAATTATGACAAGCTCAGAGAGGTGATGCAGGAGCTAAATGAGGAGCCTTCCATCATTTTGTCTCCTCTCAGGGAGGCAATGCTTAAATACACTCATATGGCCCCTCAGTCCAGAGGACACCAGCCTTTCCTACATTTATATTTTATCTCACAATCTGCTCCTGATATTTGGAGAAAGCTACAGCAGATGGAAGAGGACCCCAGACTGCTTAAGAGGTTCTCCTAGCAGACATGGTGGTGCACGCTTATAATCCTACTACTTGGGAGGCTGAGACAGGAGGATTGTAGGTTCACGGCCAGCCTCAGCCACTTAGTGAGATTCTCCACAACTTAATGAGACCCTGTTTCAAAATAAAGAATAGAAAACAAGCCGGGTATGGGCGTGTGGAGAAGGGGCCACTGCAGGTCCTCAATGAGGACACCCTCCTGGTTCAAGGATATTCTACTCTCAGGCCCCAGAGCACCTCCTAAGGAACTCTCTCCTCTAGTAGCCTTATCAAATGCTGATTTTGCCACTGGTGAGCCCAGGGGACCCCGGGTAAAAGGGGCAATGTCTGGTAATGCTGGCTTCTTATCTGTTTTAACAGAATTCTTGGAAACTTTACTTCCTTCCTCCATCTCCGTTAGTGGAGTAAAAGGAATCACAGAAAACCCCAAGAAGACTCCACCCCTATTTTACCATTTTGGACAAACCTCCCTTCTCTACTCCTTTCTGGTGATTTCACAATGTCCTACGCTACTTATAGGCAGGATTTACTTCACAAATTAGGTATGCCCATATGACTAAGTAGCTTTACAGAAAGTCATCCTTATTTTATTTTACACTTACCTATCCCACTACCTCAAGGGGCAGATAACAATTCCCCAAACATCCGTGCTCATATAAATTCAGATATGCAACACAAAATCCCCCAAAATAGCTATCCACCATACACCAATAAAAAAATCTCATTTAGAGATCTTTATCTCTCTATCACCATTTCCCAATACTCATTAAGCCCAGCCAATGTCCGAGGGCTCCAGCCTATTATTTCCTGCCTTCTATCCGCCCAACTTCTAATCTCTACTGACTCTCCACATAATACCCCTATCCTCCCTGTCAAGAAACCAAAGGGCTCCTTTTGCTTAGTGCAGGACCTGTGACATATAAACAAAGCCATAATCCCTACCCACCCAGTACTGCCAAACCCTTGTACTCTCTTATCCTGCCTCCCTCCATTTACTACCTTTTTCTCGGTATTAGACCCAAAAGATGTCTTTTTTTTTCTTTTCTTTAATATTCCTCTAACTCATCTTCACAACAATTATTTGACTTTACCTAAACGGATCCCAATACAATACATGCCCAGCAATTTACCCAGACAGTCATCCCTCAAGGTTTCCACAAGAGTACCCATTTCTTTAGCCAAGAACTTTATTCAGACCTAAAAAGACTTGACCTAAACCCCAGCATTGTTCTCCAACATGTTGATGATCTATTACTCTGTAGTTCAACCCAGCAAGACTGCAGAACTCATATTGTCCAGTTGCTAAATTTCCTGGCCACCTGTGGGTATCGGGTTTCACAGAAAAAGGCTCAATTGATCACTCAAAGGGCCATATATCTTGGTTTAATAATCACTTCTACTACAAAAGAAACTCTCTGCCGGGCGTGGTGGCGCACGCTTGTAATCCCTGGCTTGGGAGGCAGAGACAGGAGGATCGCGCAGGTTCGAAGCCAGCTGCGCGCGCTGGCTTAGGAGACCCTGTTTCCAAAATGAAAATGTAAAAATAGGTCTGGGAGTGTAGCCCGGAGGTAGAAGGGCTTCCAGGAACCCCAGTACCACCAAAAAAAAAAAAAAAAAGAAACTCTCTTATCCTGGAAAAAGACCATCATTTCTGTTACTTTTCCCAAAACAAAACAGGGAATTCTCTCTTTCTTGGGCCTTACTGGGTACTTTGGAGCCTGGGCACCCTTATATTCAAACCCCTCTATGAAGCCACAGAAGGAAACTTTACTGATCTAATTCCCCTGACCTATTTTCTAGCCAGGCATGGTGGTACACGCTTGTAGTCCCTGCACTTGGGAGGTGGAGACAGGAGGATCCCGCAGGTTCGTAGCTAGCCTCGCTGGCTTAAGAGACCCTGTTTCCAAGTAAAAATATAAAAATGAGTCTGAGAGTGTAGCCCAGAGGTAGAAGGGTTTCCAGGAATCCCAGTACCACCAAATAAACAAAAAGACAACATTTCATTCATTTCCCTGACTCTGACCTGTCTAGAGCCTTTAATGATTTCTGGAAAAAGGCCATCATTTCTGTTACTTTTCCCAAAACAAAACAGGGAATTGTCTCTTTCTTGGGCCTTACTGGGTACTTTAGAGTCTGGACACCCTTATATTCAAACCCCTCTACAAAGCCACAAAAGGAAACCTTACTGACCTAGTTCCCCTGACTCTGACCGTCCAGAACCTTTAATGACTTAAAGCCGGTGCTGAGCCAGGCAACCACTATGGGGCCACCAAATCCAAACAAACCCCCTTTTCTGTATTTACATAGCAAAAACAATAGGCCTTAGTTCTCCTGAATTAACCAGCTGGAGATCTTATGGTACCTGTCACTTACTTGTTAAAACAATTAGACACCATATATATATCATGTATCTATTCTGTCTAAATTCTTGGGTTCTGCCACCCTACTAATCCCAGAAGCCCTCCAGCTAACCTTCTATTGCCCCCTTCTGGTACTGTCCTCTCATAACTTACTTGATGTACTTAGTCACAAAGCTCTTAACACTGTTTCAGATTCCCACTTACAAACTCTCCACTCCACTCTCCTCCAGCCTGAAGTCTCCTTTGCAGCCCTTCTCTAAACCCTGCTAACCTTTTACCTTCAAAACACTCAGAAGAAAGTGACCAACAATTGTTCATAAATTATCAAATTTTCCCTGACCACCTTCTACCATATAACTACTATTCATATGTTGGGGGCACCTGGCTGGTTCATTGATGGAAGCGCATCTAAGGATCCCTAACTACTGGATACGCCACTATTCAAAGGTTATCATGACCATGATCGATGTTATCCATCCAGGAGGATATTTGAGGCAATCCCTTGCCCCCTCACATCACTTCCCAACAAGCTGAGCTCATAGCCTGACTTGAGCACTGACCCTAGCAAAAAGTTGTATTATTAATATCTATACTGACTCAAAATATGCCTTCAATATCCTTCATCCCAACACTCAAATCTGGAAGGATTGAGGTATTTTAGCTACAAAATTCAGTCCTATACTAAATCATAAATTAATTGATCACCTCCAAGCAGCTCTCCTACCAAAGGCAGTGGTGGTTATCCATTGCAAGGGACACCAAAAAATAAAGAATATATCTCCTCAAGTAATTGAGAGGTAGACAAATTAGCAAGATTGGCCACTAATGGCAAATATATTCCTCACAACCTATTTCCATTGATCCCAACTCCACCTTTTGTCCCAACTGAGTGTTCCCTAAAACAAGAGAGCCAGCTAAAGGTTCTAGGAGCCTTATTGGGATATCCAGGGAAAGCTAATTCTTCCAGAGCAGTCCCAAGGCCACTTCCTCACCAGTTTACATAACGTTTTCCATTCTGGCTCCTTCCCTATTCAAAGATTATTAGAACCCCATTTCTACCTCACACTTGAAATAAAACAACATATAAATGAAATTAAAAGACTTTAATATCTGTCAATAATCCTCAACATCCTCTAGCCTAACACCCCCACTTTTCCCCACTTACCAAGTCTGGTGTCACCTTCTAGGGGAAGACTTGCAAATAGATTTCACCCACATGTCCCCAACACAAAAAATATAATATTTTTTAGTCTTAGAAGATACCTTTTTGGAGTGGGTTGAGACCTTTCCAACTACCAACACAAGAGCCTCAACCAACTCATTACCTTACCTCTAGCATAATTCCCCAATTTGGTATATTCAATTCAATCTAACCCAATAATGGACCTGAGTTCACCTCAGAAATCACCCAAAGTTTGCTTAAAACTCTGGGGGTAATCTGGCATTTCCACATTCCTTATAGACCTCAGTTGTCAGGGATGGTTGAAAGAATAAATAGAATATATATATATATATATATATATATATATATATATATATATATATATATTTTTTTTTTTTGTAGTACTGGGGGTGCAACCCAGAGGCTTCTACCTCCGGGCTATACTCCCAGACCTATTTTTCATATTTTATTTGGAAACAGGGTCTCACTAAGTTTTTGAGAGCCTCACTAAGTAGCTGAGGCTGGCTTCAAACCTGTGCGATCCTCCTGTCTCAGCCTCCCAAGCGCAGGGATTACAAGCGCGTGCCACCACGCCCGGCTCATGAATGGAATATTTTAAAACACCCTAACCAAGCTCTCCCAACAAACTCACACTTATTGGATCAATCTCCTTTCCTTAGCCCACCTAAAACTAAGAACACTTCCCCAAAAACCCCTCATAGTAAACCCTTTTGAAATAATGTATGAGAGACCTGTTGTTCCCATTTACACTTCAACCCACCCAGGTTTCCCCTTCCATACCTCCACCCTCAGTCCTCTCCTCCGCTCTCTTGATTCTGTGTTATAGAAACACATAGATTCCAATCTTTCCCAACCCTCCCATTTTACACACTCTTCCTTACAACCAGGGAACTGGGAATATCTCCAAACTACACCTGAGCCACTTTGCCCAAAATTTGAAGGGCCCTACCAAATTATCCTGACTACCCCAACAGCAGTGAAATTAAAGGGACTCCCCTCCTGGCATCATTTATCCACTCTCAAGCAGGCATGGTTGCTGGGCCCATCAGAACTAGATTCTTCAAAACCAGATACCATATATACAAACACCCACCCTCCCTTTTTTCTTTACTAAACTCCATATTCCCTCACTCTTCTCCCCCTGCCCAGGTCCCTGTGGATAAAAATTACAAAACACCAGGAAAAAGGATATTATTTTACTCCCATACCAGAAGAAAACATATGAGCAGAACAACTTAGCCTGACACATGTCCTTTTCTTTTTTCTTTTCCTTTTTCTTTTTTTTTTTTTTTTTTTTTGGTGGTACTGGGGTTCCTGGAAACCCTTCTACCTCCGGGCTACACTCCCAGACCTATTTTTAATTTTATTTGGAAATAGGGTCTCCTAAGCCAGCGAGGCTGGCTTCAAACCTGCATGATCCTCCTGTCTCCACTTCCCAAGCGCAGGAATTACAAGCATGCGCCACCACGCCCGACATGATCTCTTTATATATTGTCCATGAGGTGTGGACCCTGGGCATGTTCCAAGATTATAACCCCACTCACTTCTTTTCACTCTGCCTTGCTTTCTCTGCCCTTCATGTTTTGCATCCTGCCTTCACCTCATGACAGATAAAACAGTAATGGTTCTAACTTTCATAGCCCTGGGTCAGATATTTCTAATTCTTTTAATTTTTAATTTTTTAATTTTTTGCAGGTCTTGGGATGGAACCAGGGGCATTCGACCTCCGAGCCATACCCCCTACCCTATTTTTGGAGCCCAAACTGCCTTTTCACTTCTTCATGTAATCAAGCATATACAGGCAGACTAACCATCCCTGCAAGGTAATTTAGTTGATTATTCCTAGGATCAAGTTTTTTCTAAATAAAAATCCAAGATAGGCATGGTGGTGTAAGACCCCCGCCGAGGGGAGACCCTCAATCAACCTCGGGATAAGCGACGTCAAGTACCACGAGAGACTACGTCCTCAATGCAATGAGCAAAAAGGTTTATTAAGGAGCCAGTGCACTGAGGCCGACTCGTATAGGAGTTCGGCCCCGAGCAACTGAAAGTGTGGATATTTATAGGGAAAAGACCACCAGTTAGGGGGGGTAGGGGTTTGGGCCAGATTGCATGCGTTTACAGAAAATTACAGAATCATTTGAAAAGTACATTCTGTAGTCAGGTGTTAGATAAGATACCAAGTGTAGTCAGTAAGCTCCCGGGTCAAGGCGCTCTGACCCAGTCAGTATAGATAAGATGGGGTGGGCTTATCGCATATTTTACATTCCTAAGCTGTAAGCTGCAGTAAAATATACTTTTCTTTTTAACTATTAGCTGGCTGCTAGGGGCTTATGATTTTTCTTCTAAATGGAGCCTTTCAGTGGCACACACCTGTTATCCCAGTACTTGGGAGGCTGAGACAGGAAGATCATGGACAACCTCAGCTACTTAGTGAGGCCCTCTGCAACTTAGTAAGACCTTGTTTCAAAGTAAAGAATAAAAAAATAGGGATGGGGTATATCTCGGAGGTTTAGGGTTCCTGGTCCCTGGGTTTCATCCCCAGTACCATTAAAAAAAATCCTGACTCCCTCCCCATTATAGTTGAGGAGGCTTTAAGATTTCAACTATTCTGGATTCTTGTCCTCCATACCTTTCTCACTACACTAGACCAACTGATGCAGAATTGCTTTCTGCCTGCCAGTTAGAACTATGCTGGGCACTGCTAGGACCTATAAGTTACCCACACCTCAGGATGATTGCCTTCCTCTACTCTGACCTCTGTTGTCCTGTCTCTCCTCAAGGGATCTGCTAAAGGTATATTCCCCTGTCCCTGCTATTCCCCAGAGCTATTTCCAGACTGTCTTCACTTCTTACACCCTAATACTGGCTGAATGCTACCAGGGGTTACACTGGCTCATTGCATTGCCTCTGGCCAAACCTACTAGAAGGTCAAAATTACCTCCCCAGACATAACATGGCGTTGGATCAATAGGGAACAGCCAGTCTGCTTCATTTTACAAACACACTGGGGATACTCTAATAGAGGAGGCATCCAGGACAAGACTAGGAAAGAAAACATCAAAAAGTATCAACTTTGTCTACAAATAGACAAATTCAAGTTCCAGGAGTCATTTATCTCCATTACTTTATTAATTGTTCTAACTCAAGCTTAGCAAAAGATAGCTAGTTCTGCTCATCTACCCCGTCCCTTGCTACATCTTTTCCTCTCAATATCTCCATCCTCAATTTAAGCACTTCTTCAAACCCCTACTCACCGATCCCATCAGTTCCAGAGTCCAGTTATTAACAAACTAACCTCTATCATGCATCTCCCAAAAGAACATAAAAAAGGTAGGAGATTTATGGAGCATCCACACATGCCAATCAATGGTCCAGGTGCTAAGCACTCAGCCTTTGTGACTCAGTGAATCAGGAGTTATGTTTCTCTGTGGTGGATTATCCTATTATTATTGTTAACCATCCAACTGGACAGGGTCTTGTGATGGAGTGTGGGTAATTCTTGCAGTTGACATTGCATCTACTAATCAGCCTTTCCTATTCCCCTGGAAGCACACACTCGCTATAAGTCGGTGGTCCAACTTATTCCTTCCTAATATTCTTAGGAATAACTAGCTCAGTGGCACAAGTGTTGGAGCCCTAGCCACTGCAACTACTTACGAAAAATGCCAATAACAATGGGCAAGTTGCCCAATCTATTTTTAAGTTACAGGATCGATAGACTCCTTAGCAGAGGTAGTACCGCAAAATCGGTGAGGTTCAGCTCTCCTGACTGTAGAAAAAGGTGGTGTGGTCTGTGCCTGGTTTTTGGAGAGGAACACTGTTTCTATGCAAATCAACCTGGCATCATACATGAGATGACCCCAAAACTAAAAGAAAGAAATAGCAAAATGGAGGAAAGAATTGGCCAACTATGGAGACTCCTGGGCACAATCCTTCAACTAGCTTTCATGGGTGGCTCCACTAGTGGGACCCCTGCTTATAATAATCTTAGCAGCCATCTTCAGACCCTGTCTGGTAAACTTGATCTTGTCCCAGATTTTTAAAAAAATCACTAACCACTCTGTCAATGAGCTTCTTCTCTTATAGACCAGAGGCCAAACACACAGGACCTCTAAGACCTTCACAGTGCCTGCAACACAGCTTCTAGTCCTAGGTCTACCTTTATCCCACTGGCATGCAGCTAGAGGGACTCCAGCCACCTATTTCCCAATATAAATATTATAAAACCTCTGGAATAGCCAGGCTCAGTGGCGCACGCTTGTAATCTCAGCACTTGGGAGGCTGAGACAGGAGGATCACACAGGTTAGAAGCCAGCCTCAGCTACTTAGTGAGGCTCTCAGCAACTTCGTGAGACCCTGTTTCCAAATAAAGTAAAAAATAGGTCTGGGAGTATACCCCAGAGATAGAAAAGCCCCTGGATTCCACCCCCAGTACCATAAAAAATTTTTAAAAAATGAAATAAAATAAAACCTCTGGAATGTGGGCACTGTGAGGTCTAACTGTGAGGCCTGGTTGGAGGAGGCCCCAAACAAAGAACTCCAGGAGCAGCAGTAAAGTAAAGAAAAAATGCCTCTAACCATCCCCTGCCCCAGCCCCATAAATTTACCTGTTCTGGCCTGATATCAAGCCCACCAATTGGAGAAATACACAACGCATGCAATCTGGCCCAAACCCCTACCCCCCCCCAACTGGTGGTCTTTTCCCTATAAATATCCACACTTTCAGTTGCTTGGGGCCGAACTCCTATATGAGTCGGCCCCATTGCACTGGCTCCTTAATAAACTTTTACCTTTTGCTTTTGCATCAAGGAAATTAAAGTTTCTCATGTGTTCTTGCTGTCTTCGCTTATCCCGAGGTTGATTGAGGGTCTCCCCTCGGCGGGGGTCTTACAAAATCACCCCCTCAGCTTTGTTGGTCCATCTGTCTAAGTCAACCCTGTCCTGAAGAGCTTCCTAGGAAAACAGAAGATACTAAGCCCCCGGAAACCCCACAGGCTCTTTAACTACAGGACAATGGTGCATCCCCACGGCAAACTTGGAGACAGGGCAGACTGTCCCTTACCCTCATTTTTACCTCCTTCTTCATTCTACTGTGTGCCACGGTGCTTTTTATCTTTATCTTTTTCTTTTTTTCTGTGTGTGTGTGTTACTAGTGTAAGACCCCCGCCGAGGGGAGACCCTCAATCAACCTCGGGATAAGCGACGACAGCAAGAACACATGAGAAACTTTAATTTCCTTGATGCAAAAGCAAAAGGTAAGAATTTATTAGGGAACCAGTGCACTGGGGCCGACTCATATCTCACGTAAGAGCAGAGGAGTTCGGCCCCGAGCAACTGAAAGTATGGATATTTATAGGGAAAAGACCACTAGTTAGGGGGGGGTTGGGCTAGATTGCATGCGTTTACAGAAAATTACAGAATCATTTGAAAAGTACATTTTGTAGTCAAGTGTTAGATAAAATACCAGGTGTAGTCAGTAAGCTCCCGGGTCAAGGCGCTCTGACCCAGACAGTATAGATAAGGTGGGGTGGGCTTATTGCATATTTTACATTCCTAAGCTGTAAGCTGCAGTAAAATATACTTTTCTTTTTAACTATTAGCTGGCTGCTAGGGGCTTATGATTTTTTCTTCTAAATGGAGCCTTTCACTAGGAATTGAACCCAGGGGCATTCTACCTCTGAGCTACACTCCAGCCTGCCTTTCTCTCTTTCTTTCTTCCTTCCTTTCTTTCTTTCTTTCTTTCTTTCTTTCTTTCTTTCTTTCTTTCTTTCTTTCTTTCTTTCTTTCTTTCTTTCTTTCTTTTGTGGTACTGGGGTTCCTGGAAACCCTTCTACCTCCGGGCTACACTCCCAGACCTATTTTTATACTTTTTCATTTTGGAAACAGGGTCTCTTAAGCCAGTGCACCTGGCTTCAAACCTGCCTGATCCTCCTGTCTCCGCCTCCCAAGCGCGGGAATTACAAGTGTGTGCCACCACACCCGGCTCTTTATTTTTGAAACAGGGTCTCACTACGTTGTGAGAGCCTCACTAATTAGCGGAGGCTGGCGGTGAACCTGCGATCATCCTGTCTCAGGCTCCCAAGTACTGGGATTACAAGCATTGACCACTACACCCAGCTTGCCATTGTGCCAAAGGAGCAGAGCAGAAACTGTCTTAGAAAATGAAGGAATAGAGCCCGTGTGGTGGCGCACGCTTGTAATCCCAGCATTTGGAAGACTGAGACAGGAGGGTCATGGTTTGCGGCCAGCCTCAGCTACTACTTAGCGAGGCCCTTTGCAACTCAGTGAGACCCTGTTTCAAAATAAAGAATAAAAATACTAGACTGGGGGTGTAGCTTGGAGGTAGAATGCCCCTGGGTTCCATTCCCAGTACCACAAAATAAATAAATAAATAAATAAATAAATAAATAAATAAGGAATAGGTTTAGTAATTCAAAGTATTTTCTTTCCTCTCCATGGGCTCCAAAATCTGAGACAGTTTCTTAAGAGACTTTTTTTTAAAATAAGGTTACACCAGAAACTGGAGCATACACATTAAAAGAGGAAATACGCCCAATCTGCAGATTTCAGAGCTGGAGGAGCCCATGAGGATCAGCTAGTTCTCCCTCTGGTTTTGCAGAGGGAGAAATGGCAGCTGCAAGAGACCTGTCAGGGAGATGAAAAGCGGCAGAGCTAGCTCTAAATCCAGCTCTCCCAGCCTGATCCCCTTTCCTCTCCCTCTTGAGTGCAAAATCATAGAAAACACAGCTCCAGGTATATCATAAAGGCCTAAGAACACCGTGCTGAGTGACTGCAGAGACTTCCCAGTTTTAATTTCCTCTTCGGGCATGGCAGGAACGCCATCTGCGCCCTGCGGAGGGCTTCTTGTTGAAGTCAGCTCAGAGCCATCTTCCCCCCTGTGAGTCACTGCCTGCACAGGAAGCATCTTAATGAGATCGCTCCAAGAGAAGGAGAGGACTTGAGGGCGAGCAACACAGAGGTGCAGACATTTTTGGAAACGAGCTCCAGAGCTGAAATCAACAGCCTCGATCTGAGTAATGACAACATGCAATGTTCTGTGGGCAGCACAAAAACCCTCCAGCTGCAACCCTCTGCCTGTATGTTTACAGACTATTTACACAGGAAAGGAAACACTACTGGGACATGTTTTGGGTTTTTCCTTTTTTCTTCTTCCTTTTTTGTATAACATTGTAAAAGCTTTGGGGGAGGGAGAGGTGGGGGGGTAGCTGTTATTGAACTCAGAACTGTTCTACATTCCCATTTTGAGACAATGTCTTGCTAAATTGCCCAAACTGTCCTCAAACTTGGAATTTTCCTGTTTTAGCCTCCCAAGTAGCTAGGAATACAGCTTTAAGCAATCATGCCTAGCCAGCAAAAGCTCTTTATCTAAGGGTTTAGTTTTTGTCTGTCTTGTAGTTTCACAAATATTTCTCTCTAGTGTGTGTGTGTGTGTGTGTGTGTGTGTGTGTGTGTGTTTGCACTAAATTGCGCAGGGCCTCCATAAGTTGCTGAGGCTGGCCATGAACCTGCAATTCTCCTGTTTCAGCCTCCCAAGTACTGGGCTTACAAACGTGCACCACCACACTTAGCTTCAATCTCTATATTTAATATATAAAAGTTATGCTTCAATAAAATGAATGGAAGTGTAAACATATGCCTTAAAAAAAAAAAGATATGAGAGCTGGGCGTAGTGGGGTACACTTGTAATCCCCGCGCTTGGGAGGCTGAGACAGGAGGATCACACATGTTCGAAGCCAGCCTCAGCTGGCTTAAGAGACCCTGTTTCCAAATAAAATATAAAATAGGTCTGAAAGTGTAGCCCGGAGGTAGAAGGCCCCTAGGTTCCGAACATCCCCAGTACCAGAGAGAGAGAGAGAGAGAGAGAGATTTGAGTCCTATC
The DNA here is from genome assembly GCF_963383645.1 of Muscardinus avellanarius. NCBI lineage: Eukaryota > Metazoa > Chordata > Mammalia > Rodentia > Gliridae > Muscardinus > Muscardinus avellanarius. The sequence goes on along the minus strand of NC_137786.1, from coordinate 104,073,897 downwards.
CAACATAAAAAGCTGCTGTGGCTGCTCAGTTCAGCTGACCAGCGGGTTCTGAGTCTCTGAGTCTGAGGACACAGTCAGTGTTTCCAGGGCAACCCCTCAAATCAGCTGATCTGCTTGCAGGATGGACACTTGACCTGGGTGTGGTAGAGCAGGCTGAAGCCAGTTCCACTAAAAGCAGGAAGAACAGAAGCTTGAGAAGAATGCCCAGACGCTCTAGGATGTGGAGATCTCCTAATCACTTGCACACCAAGCCTTATAACTGTTTGCCTGAATCCATAGAACACTCATGAAGAAATGTGGCAGGTGAGATCCCACTCACTGACCAAGAATGCCCCAGGGCACAGCTGGCCCCTGTTCCACCTAAGCCTGAGAGAATCTTATCACAGCAGAAAGATCGCTTCAGTGAAGAGTCTAGAGCAGTCCCCAGTGGGGACATAGAGGAACACAACTCAGGAGCAGCAGGGATAATCCCAGTACTTGGGAGGCTGAGACAGGAGGATCCAAGGTTTAAGAACAGCCTCAGCAAGTTAGTGGAAACTTTTTTCCAAATAAAAGTAAAATAGGTCTGTGAGTATCATTGCAAGATGCTTGGTCCCCACCATCAGGTCCCCAGAGACAAAGAAAGCATGAAGGAATGGAAGAATCAGGCAACACTATTTATGTGTGAAGATGTAGTAAGCCACAGCTATGGAACTGGGCCTCAAAGACATTCCAACTTTCTTATACATTTGGATATATTATATTATTATATTATATTATATTATACTATATTATACTATATTATATTATTATATTGTATAATAATAAAAATAATAATAATAAATTTTGGTACATGCCAGTCAGAGACATAGAATGGTTGTAATCCCAGCATTCGGGAGGCGGAGACCGGAGGATCGCGACTTGTGGACAGCCTCAGCTACTTAGCCCTTTGCAACTCATGAGACCCTGTTTCAAAATAATAAAAAGGAGCCAGGCATGGTGGCACACACTTGTAATCCCCGTGCTCGGGAGGCTGAGACAGGAGGATCGCACAGGTTCGAAGCCAGCCTCAGCTACTTAGTGAGGCGCTCGGCAACTTAGTGAGACCCTGTTTCCAAATAAAATATAAAATTGAGTGGAAAGCCTGGGGGTTTCACCCCCAGTACCACCAAAAACAACAACAGCAGCCAAAAAAAAAAAAAGAATAAAAAGAATAAAAAATAGAACCAAGGATGTAGCTTGGAGGTAGAATGCCCCTGGATTCCATCCCCAGTACTGCCAAAAATAAATAAATAAATAGCAAGAAATAAACATTCAAGGGAGAATGTGGGCCATCTCCACAGTAAGAGGTGCATTTGGCTCTTTTTATTTATTTGTTTGTTTATTTACTTACTTATTTTGTGGCACTGGGGATTGAACCCAAGGGAATTTCACTTTCAAGCTACACCCCAGCCTTATTTTAGTTTTATTTTGAAATAGGGTCTCACTAAGTTGATGAGTCTCACTACTTGCTGAGGTTGGCCTTGAACCTGTTATCTCAGCCTCCCAAGTACTGAGATTACAAGTGTGTACCACCATGCCCAGCTGTGGCTGTTCTTTTAAAAGAAACTCGGTGAGGGGTGGGGGTGGGAAGCTACGTGAGGATGACATCATCCCACTGATCACAAGTTGGTTTCTAGTGGGTCTGGCCATCTACCAGATCCTCCATTATCTGATCAATAGATAGCTGGCAAGCCCCCTAAATTATAGGTTTCTCAAGGTATCATATCTGGCTTACTAACAGTACAACAGGGTAATTATAGTTTTGGGAGATTAAGGTTTTCAGATTTCCCAGGAATTTGGGAAAGATAGGCCTGGGAGAAAGAACTGGTTCAGGAGTAAAAGTATGAGGAACTTTAGCACCAGGCGTTCATCTTAAAGTTATATTTTCTATTTCTCTGATTCCTTCTATCCTACCTCAGTTTCATCTATACAGATCTCTTCTGAGCACCATATTCTAAGCCAATGTTTCTGAGAAGAGTTGATCGTACCAGATAATTTTGGTGGTACATGAGCACTAAATAACTAATTTAGGGGAATTGGACCTAAGTGCATTCTATTTTTGAGCCATACTGTTTTTATTTTTATTCTTACTTTTATTTTGTGGTACTGGGGATTGAACACAGGGCAATTCTACCTCTGAGGTACAGCTCCAGTCCTATTTTTTATTTTGAAGTAGGGTCTCACTAAGTTGCTGAGAGTGTCACTTTGCTGAGGCTGTCCTAGAACTGCAATTCTCTTGTCTCAGCTTCCCAAGTACTTTGAAACAGGGCCTTGCTAGGTCGCTGAGAATCTCACTATTGCTGAGACTGGTCTCGAACCTGCAATCCTCCTTTCCCAACCTCCCAAGTATTGGGATTACAGGTGTACACCACCATACCCAGCTTTATTTTTTAGTTTTTGTGAAACAGGGTCTTGCTAGGTTACTAAGAGTCTTAATACTGAGGAGATAGAAAGGAAATAGGCAGATAGGGAAAAGGCCTAGGTAGAAAAAGCCAATTTCCTGAGTTTCCTGAGGGGCGACAAATATCTGAAATTCCAAAGGCTCAGAGATACAAGGACCAGAGCTTCACAAAGCCATCTGTTTACTAATCAACAAACCCACCCGAACAAGTCTGGCATTCCTGAAAGGAGATTCTTCAAAAAACTTGCAAATACCCTATGCAAATCCTGAGAGCTGCTTCCCAGAATTCCCAAAGTCACCCTAACCAAAAGATGTCAAAAACGATCAGGCCTTCGCCTTACTCAGACTGCAAAAGGGGGCTTTCCCTCTTGGGACTCCCTCCCCTTTTGGGGAGCTGTTCTCTCTCTTGCAGGTCGTGTTGGCCCTGAGAGAAGGCAGAGTGCATTTGAGGGAATGTGGCTCGGGCGACTCTCGAATAGTGACCTGAAGGCCTCTGTTGGGCATCAAGGCTGGCCAGGCCCCTAGGGGTGACCTGCACCTCTTTTCTGGCAGATCGCGTGGGCTCTGGGAGAAGTATGGCACTTGGCGCGGGCGACACTCGGGTAGTGACCTGAAGACAGTACTGGACAACAGAGACCCGACAGCCCCTTTGGGGTGTTCGGCCACATTTCTCTATTCCCTTCTGGCAGATCACATGGACTCTGGAAGAAAGCAGCCTGCACCTGAAGGCAATTCGGCTTGGGCTACTCTCAAGTATTGTCCTGAAGGCAGCTGCTGGACCCCAGAGTTCCAGCCCCTTTGGGGTTTTTAGCCACTCCCCCCCCCATTCCCTGTTGCTTCCAATAAACCTTTTACTCCCCTTCCTGAGGTCTGCGGGTGTCATTCTTCGCTCACCGTAGACAAGAACTCGCCGGGTTTCCTCTCAAGAAACCCCCATTTCAGTACGTTCCTGAGGCTCTCATGGAACCAGAAACCCTCCGGTCTCAGCCTCCTTAGTACTCAGATTACAGGTCGAGACAACCATGCTCGGCTCATTTTATTTTTAATAGTTACATATTTACTTAACTTTGGATATATGTAAGTATGTGCATAGATATAATGGAACATAAAATTCAATTAATTAAGTTAATGTTAAATTTGGGGCAGGTACTGGGAACTAAACCCAGGGGCATTCTACCTCTGAGCTACACTCCCAGACCCATTTTATTTTTAACTTTGAAAGAGGCTCTAAGTTGTGGAGGGCTACACTAAGTTGTTGAGGCTGGCCTCAAACCTATATTTCTCCTTTCTCAACCTCCCAAATACTGCGATTACAGGCATGCAACATCATGCCTAGTTTTAATGTTAAAATTTAAAAGATGACTTTTAAGATGGGTATGGTGGTACACATCTATAATCCCAGTACTTAGGAGGCTGAAACAGGAGGATCACAGGTTTGAGGGCAGACTCACCAACACAGCAAGTCTTTCAAAATAAAAAGGGATTGCCAGGCGTGGTGGCACATGCTTATAACCCCCGTGCTTGGGAGGCGGAGACAGGAGGATGGCGCAGGTTCGAAGCCAGCCACGCTGGCCTAAGAGACCCTGTTTCTAAAATATAAAATAGGTCTGGGAGTATAGCCCGGAGGTAGAAGGGCTTCCAGGAACCCCAGTACCACCAAAAAAAATAAAAATAAAAAAATAAAAAAAATAAAAAGGGATGAGGTATGCTGGGCTTGGTGGCGCATGCTTGTAATCCCAGCATTCAGTAGGCAGAGACTGGAGGATCATGGTTCGTGGACAGCCTCAGCTACTGAGTGAGGCCCCTTGCAACTCAGTGAGACCTGTTTCAAAATTAAAGAATAAAAAATTAGGGCAATGTTAAGAAAATGCTGGTCTTGGTGATTCTATAATCCCAGTGCTTGGGAGGCTGAGACAGGAGGATTGCAGGTTTGGGCCAGCCCCAGCAATTTAGTAAGACCCTATTTCAAAATAAAAAGAGAGTATAGCTCAGAGGCAGAATGGACCTCATTACAATAATTAATAATAATAATAATAATAATAATAACAACAACAACAATAACAACAACAACAACAGCAGCAGCAGCACAAATGGTACATGGATAGAACAAAAAAAAAGTAATTGGCATACAAATCTTTGGCATTTAAAAATGGAGTATACACCCTCCCTCCAGAAACTGATCCTGGATGCAAGGTTTGGGAGATGAAAATGGAAAGTTCCCTAAAAGGCAGCTCCATGCAGGTAAATCAGGAGGAAAAATAAATATGTTCAGAATCTCTCAAGAGCCATCAGGAACTGTTTGGCTGGGCCAGGTAGAGTGGCACATATTTATAATCCCAGCTATTCCACAGAGGCTAAGGTAGGAGAATGGCAAGTTCAAGGCTAGCCTGGACAACGTAGTGAGACCCTGTCTCAAAGTCAAAAACGGGCTGGGCATGTACTTCAGTGGTAGGTTGCTTGCCTAGCATGGGTAAGCCCCTGGGTTCAGTTCCCAGTACCCTCTACTCCTAAAAAAAAGAAAGAAAGAAAGAAAGAAAGAAAGAAAGAAAAGAAAGTACCTGGGTGGAAGCTATTAAAAAAAGGTGCAGGTCCTCAGGAAGAACTTACAGTGTAGTCACAATAGAGACTCTTCTTTCTAGAGACAATGGAAAAACTCACCCAGGTGATGTCCCCGGAGCTCACACTTCCCAGTTCAGCAGGTCTTCCCATGCGGGTACTTCTGACCTAGGAAAATCAGTCAGAACCTCGGAATTATTTTTAGTTAGGAATTTAGATTTAAGATAAGAAAAGTGAGAATTTTCCCACCCCTTTCCCCTAGTTTCCCTCAAGCTGACACTTTGGAAAATAAAAGAAAGAAAGCCCCTTTCAAAGTTAATTGAGCCGTTCTGTAGACATCCCTGGAGTCAGGACCCAGGTGCTCTCCCTAATGTAAACAAAAGAGAGTCTCTCTGGGCCATGTACAAGGTCAGAGAGAGGAGGGGAGGATGTGTGATTTAATGGCCTTTCTGCTTTCTGCATCTTGCTTATGCTAGGTAAAATAAACCACACACTTATCCCTCCCCTCCCAAAATTAGGAGACTGTGAGAGCCAGGTGTGGTGGTGCATGCCTGTAATCCCAGTATTTGGGAGGCTGAGACAGGTGGATCTGGGTTTGTGGACAGCCTCAGCTACTTAGTGAGGCCCTTTGCAACTCAGTGAGACCCTGTTTCCAAATAAAGAAGATAAATAGGGCTGGGGGTGTAGCTTGGAGGTAGAATGCTCCTGGGTTCCATCCCTAGTACTACCCAAAAAAAAAAAAAAAAAATCCTGTAAGCCCTTGTTAGCTGGTTCTTCACCAGTGAATAAAGAATCCTTGCTAACCAATTTTGGCAGCTGGAGTTTCCTTTGTTTCTGAGACCAGGCTGTGGGACCAAGAATCCTGCAACACTTTCTGTCTGGTCCATAGACAAAATGGCTGCAGCACTGACCAAGCCCAGGACACGATCCGCTGACGGCTTGACCAAGAGAAAGCCACAGGGAAGTACCCATCTGTAAGAACTGAATTTGTTGAACAAATAAAGGCATCAAACAGTAACCTATCTTTGAGTGGCTAGTTACTTATCAGTTAAGTCCATTTTGAGAATTTAGTTTTCTTATTAATATTCTGAAAACTTTCCTTTTCTTCCTATTTCTGACTAGGAGCTTCCCAACTTGGATAAAAGTGCCTTCAGATACCGGAGCTAGCTGTCAGGGGCGTGCTGAGACGCAGCAAGTAAGGGCTTTGTCCCACGCTTAAGTTTCTCTGGGGCCTTAGAACTCACTAGGAAGAGAACCTCCCTCCTCACCTCAGAAAAACACTTCGTGTCTCACCAGAGTCCCCAGAATTTTTTAGGCCTAAAGCCTTATGTGTAGCACATAGAGGATGATACAAGGATGCCACCATTGTGGGGGGTACTGGAGATTGAACCCAGAGCATTCTCCCTCTGAGCTACACCCCTTGCTCTGTATCTATCTATCACCTATCTATCCATCTATCCATCTATCTTGAAATATGGTCTTGCTAAATTGCTGAGACTGCCCTCAAAGGGTGATCCTCCTGTCTCAGACTCCCAAGTACTGGGATTACAGGCATGTGAAAACACGCCCAGATGAACATTTTGTTCTTAACGGTGTTTTGGGGAAGAGAGGAACATAAGTAATAAAAAGGCAGGAGGAGCCAGGCGCACGCTTGCAATCCCAGTACTTGGGAGGCTGAGACGGAGGGATCGCAGCCAGCCTCAGCTACTTAGTGAGGACTCTGCGACTTAGTGAGAACGTGTTTCAAAATAAAGAATAAAAGCCGGGCGTGGTGGCGCACACTTGTAATCCCCGCACTTGGGAGGCAGAGACAGGAGGATCGCGCAGGTTCGAAGCCAGCTGCGCGCGCTGGCTTAGGAGACCCTGTTTCCAAATAAAAATGTAAAAATAGGTCTGGGAGTGTAGCCTGGCGGTAGAAGGGCTTCCAGGAACCCCAGTACCACCAAAATAAATAAATAAATAATAAAGAATAAAAAAAATAGGGCTGAAGGTGTAGTTTGGAGGTAGGAGGTAGGATGCCCCTGGGTTCCATCCCCAGTACTGACAGAAAAAAAAAAAAAAAAGGCAGGAGGAAGCTGAGGAGGAGGAAAGCCAGGATTGGCTGCAGACAGAGCCGACACTGTCAAGGTCCCATCAGCTCAAGCGATGGGACTAGGGGAAAGTGAATTTTCCATCTCTCTCAAAGCTCCCTGCCACATGGAAGGACCTAAAACAACAACCATAACTGATTGTTATGTTATGACAGTTCACAATGGGCCAGGCATTGAGTGCTTTTGTTACCTATTCCATTTGGCAGAAGTCAAGAACATGGGCTCTGGTGTTACCCTTTCAGCCAGAAAATTGCTGGGCAAGTACCCTCCCACTGAGCTACATCCTCAGCCTTGCCTTTTACTAACTTTAATTATTTATCTATTTATTTTGGGTGCTAGGGATTGAACTCAGGGACATTCTCCCTCCGAACTACACTCTTACCCTTCTTTTTTTTTTTTTCTTTCTTTCTTTTTTTTTTTTTTTTTTTTTTTTTGCGGGTCTGGGGATGGAACCCAGGGGCATTCGACCTCCAAGCTACACACCCTGCCCTATATTTTATTCTTTATTTTGAAACAGGGTCTCACTGAGTTGCAGAGGGCCTCACTAAGTAGCTGAGGCTATCCGCGAACCGCAATCCTCCAGGTCTCAGCCTCCCGAATGCTGGGATTACAAGCGTGAGCCACCACGCCCGGCTCCCTCTTTATTTTTTAAACAAGTCACCCTAAATTGCTGAGGTGAGCCTCAAACCTGCAATCTCTCTGCCTCAGCCTCCCAAGTACTGGTATGATAGGCATGTACCACCATGCCCTGCTGTGTTCTACCTCTAATTCTGCCTCTGAGCTACCCTCCCCGGCCCCCCCTTTTCTTAAAAATTTGAAACAGGGTGTCCATAAATTGCTAAGGCAGGCTTGAATTTGTGATCCTCTTATCTCAGTCTCCTAAATACTGGGATTACAAGCATGAGCCAGCAGGCGGAGCTTTATGTCTCATTTTTTAAGTAACTGTTTTCCAGTGGCTACACCATTTTATCCTCCTACCACCAGTGCACATGGGGTTCAATTTCCCTACATCCTCGACAGCACTTGTTATCTTCTGTCTTTAGAGGAGCCATTGCCATGAGCAGGAAGCAGCAGCTCGCTACAGTTGCAACATGCGCTTCCCAAGGGCTAGAGATGCGTGCTTGCCAACGGTCTGCATATCTTCTCTGGATAAACGTCTAGTTGAGCCCTTTGCCATTTTAAACTCGGGTTGTTTGTTTTGTACTGCTTTTGAGATGTCGTGTGGTATTTTATATGTGTTTATCTATTTCTTCCCATGCACCTGAGTCCACCCACTAAAGCCCCATGCCTGCCAGGCAAGCCACAGGCCCTGCCTCCTCCGCAGTCCTCTAGAGGGAGTGGCTTCCTGGGAGGGCACCTGGCAGGTCAGACTGATAAATGCAGTCTGCAAGGGCAGCCGGAGACAAGAAGTAAACAAACCCGGGAAGAAGGCTCACCAGGGAGAGAAAACCAACAGGCTCCAGCTCTCTCAATCTCATCCATATTAAATCAGGTACAAACCAGCAGAGCTTCAAATGTCCGCTGACCCCTCTGAATCTCATCTGTGAGATGGGAGTCCAAGGGGAATGTGTCTGTGCACATTCTAGGGAAATCCTCCCTACCTCCCCTGACTGGAAGGGAGCAGCAGCAAAAACAAGAATAATGAAGCAAAAGAGTGGGTGGGGTCTGGCAAGATGTTGGATCCATGCAAGCAGCCTTCTGTGGGGAGAGACAGAGAAAAGGATTGCTCCCCGTAGCACTCTCCAGAGGCCGGGTCTTAGAGCAACAGCGTAAGAAGGCAGTTGGCATTCATAATGGGGCATGTGAGACCAGGAGGAAGGTTGTGTGAAGAAGATGTCAAAGCAAAGTCAGGAGACTCCTAGAAAGGGCAGCCATCAGAGTACCCTGAGATCAATCCCTAATACAAAAACAAAACAAAACAAATCTTCCATGAGGCACTTTTATTTATTTATTTATTTTCAGTACTGGGCATGGAACCCAGGGGCATTCGACCTCCGAGCTATATCCCCAGCCCTATTTTTTATTCTTTATTTTGAAATAGGGTCTCATTGAGTTGCAAAGGGCCTTACTAAGTAGTAGCTGAGGCTGTCCGCAAACCACGATCCTCCTGTCTCAGCCTCCCAAATACTGGGATTACAAGCGTGGACCACCACGCCTGGCCATGAGGCACTTTTAAAACAGGCTTCTCTTACTTGGGAGTGGTGGCACATGCTTTCGGGAGGCTGAGATAGGAAGATCACGATTCGCAGACAACCTCAGCTACTTAGTGAGGCCCTCTGCAACTCAGTGAGACCCTGTTTCAAAATAAAGAATTTTTAAAAAATAGGGCTGGGGGTATAGCTCAGAGGTAGAATGACCCTGAGTTCCATTCCCAGTAAAATAAACAAACAAACAAACAAACAAACAAACATAAAATAGTAGACTTCTCCTCTAACAGTGACTACAGGCCAGTCCAGGTCCCGTCAACCCTTGATATTAGAATAACATTCTAGGTCGGGAATGTAGGGCCAAATGAAAGACTGGACACACCTCTGGGCACATGGCCTCAGTGGCCTGGGGCGGCCTGAGAACCTGCATTTTCCCCAGCGGTGCCTGGGGAAGGTGATGCTCATGGCAGAGCCCACCCTTCAAGCCACTGTGGCTGCTGTCAGTGGTACAGAGACTACCCCAGGCCTTCCTCCGTCTGTGGGCCAGTGGGCATAGTTTCTGTTTCTTTTTTCTTTCTCAAATCTGGGGTGAGGATCTGGAAATGTAAACAGAAAAATTCAGAGTTAATGACTCATCTCATGACAACAGAATTCTTCCCTTCCTTCCTGCAAGAATTTGCTAAGAAGTGCTTTTATTTTCCAGGCCTTTGAGTGTTTGTTTGCCACATTAATGGCATGAGGAAGAAGTTTGGCAGATGGAGTTCAGGAGAAAGCGTGTTTAAGAGCTGTGGCAAACTATACTCGCTGAGTACTGAGGATAAAATGAGAACCCTAAGATAAAGTTACAGAGAAAATAGGATTTGGTTTTCATAGCTGTCGGAAACACATCCATCTGTGAGTGCAATAACAATGACATCTCTTGAGCCAGACCCAGAGATAAGTAGGCTTCAAATATCCATTCATCATCCCGGCACAGTGGCACAGGCCTGTAATCCCGGTATTTGGGAGGCTGAGATAGAAGGGTCACAAGTTTGAAACCAGTCTCAGCAACTTACCAAGCTCTTTAGCAACTTAGCAAGATCCTGCTTCAACATAAAAAGGGCTGGAGGTGCAGGTCCGTGGGAGAAGGCCCCTAGAGTTCCACCCCTAGAAAAGAAGGAGAAGAAAGAAGAGACAAAGGAGAAGAAAAAAGAGAGGAACCAGGCGTGGTGATGTACACCTGTAATCCCAGCTACTCTGGAGGCTGAAGCAGGAGGATCACAAATTTGAAGCCGGCCTTGACAACTTACAGAGACTGTATCTCAAAATAAAATTTAAAAAGGCTGGGGATATAGCTCAGTGGCTGGACTTGGTAGCATGCACAGAGCCCTGGGTATAATCCCCAGTACTGAAAAATATATATATTAAAAAAAAGAAAAAGAATCAAGTAAGATAGTACACATACAGTACCTGGCACACAGCAAATACTCAATCAGCAGCAGGCATTATTGCTATTATTTTTTTAAATTTGCTATAGTGTCTCCAAAAACATGACCTCATTAACAACAATTAACATTAATCAAACACTACACCAAAAACCACCCCTTGGGTCTATAGTCCCACTACCTTCCCCTTTTCCTGGTGACTTTATTTTTATTTTTATTTATTTATTTATTTATTTTTTTTTGCAGGTCTGGGGATGGAACCCAGGGGCATTTGACCTCTGAGCTATACCCCCTGCCCTATTTTTTATTCTTTATTTTGAAACCGGGTCTCACTGAGTTCCAGAAGGCCTCACTAAGTAGCTGAGGCTGTCCACAAACTGCGATCCTCCAGGTCTCAGCCTCCCGAATGCTGGGATTACAAGCGTGCGCCACCACGCCCGGCTGGTGACTTTATTTTTCTTAGGAATGGTCTAACCCTCATTCCATGGTCTTGGCAGGGCTTCCAATCACAGAACTCCATTCCTTCCCATGTTTCTCTTGAAGCCTAATCAGCCAGAGCCCTCCAGGAACACAGCCTGTCGTCTGACAAAGTTGGATTTCTGGTCTCGGTGCAGTGAGGTACAGCAATGCAGAGGAGCCTGGGAAGGAGGGCAGGCCTCCAGAGAGCCCTGGGCTCCTGCCCAAGGGTCACAAGGAGGGTCTAAGGGAAGCAGGAGTAAGTTTTGGACCAGTTGCTATTTTGGATCTGGGATTAAGAAAAGCAGGGATTAACTGGGTATAGTGGTGCTCACTGTAATCCCATACTTGGGGAGCTGAAACAGGAGGATCACAGGTTTAAGGTCAGCCTCAATAATTTAGCTAGACCCTCAACAACTTAGCATGACTCTGTTTTAAAACAGAAATTAAAAAGGGTTGGGGTGTAGCCTGGTGGTAGACTACCCCTGGGTCTGATCCCCAGTATCAAAAAGAAAAAAAGAAAGAAGGGGTAGGGAGAGAGGGAGGAAGGCAGGCAGGCAGGCAGGCAAAGCAGGGACTACTTAGGGATGGAGCATCCTGAGCCACAGCTGCTGAAGGTTTGGTTTCCCCAGCAACAGAAGACAAAGCAAGCAGGCCTGTGCCCTGCTCTGGGAGGAATAATGCCTCCTGTTAGCTTTAGAGCTGGCTTCCTCGCTTCTGTCTTCCTAGGCTACTTTTTCTTTTCTTTCTTTCTTTTTTTTTCAGTCCAAGCTGATTTTCACTTTTAGTCTCAGAGTTTTACTCTTTCTGCCCCAACTGAAACTTCATACAAAAATACCCTTCCCCAGGACACTTTACTGCTACCTGCCAGACAATTGTCATGATGAGACCCCAAGTCTCTGCTGCTTGACTGCAGTGCAGGCAGCAGCCCAGCCCAGTGCCCTTGAGCCCTGAGCGGGCAAGCAGGCACCCAGGTTAGGAGGGCTGGAGCAGTCATCTGAGCCCCGAGGGAGGCTGAGCTCCAAGCTTCTGGGCCGAGGATCCTGTCACTGCCCACGCTCCTTCAGGCCCTCTGAGGACTATTTAGATCTTCTGATTCTGAAACTATCTCAGTTTTCCACCAGAAATACTTTTTTTTTTTTTTTTTTTTGGTACTGGAGATTGAACCCAGGGGCATTCTACGTCTGAGCTACACCTTCAGCCCAACCCTATTTTAATTTTTTATTTGGAAATGGGGTCTCACTAAGTTGCTGAACACCTCACTAAGTTACGGAGGCTGGTCTTGAACCTTCATCCTCCTGTCTCAGCCTTCCAAGTCCTGGGATTACAGACATGTGCCACCACACCTGGCTAGTAATGCTCTTAAACAGAGCCAGTTTCTGTTGTTTAGAAATCTAAGTAAGCCAGGCGTGGTGGCGCACACTTGTAATCCCAGCATTCGGGAGGCTGAGACCTGGAGGATCGCGGTTCGCGGGCAGCCTCAGCTACTTAGTGAGGCCCTCCGCAACTCAGTGAGACCTGGTTTCAAAATAAGGAATAAAAAATAGGGCAGGGGGTGTAGCCCGGAGGTCAAATGCCCCTGGGTCCCATCCCCAGACCCGCTAAAAAAAAAAGAACTCTAGATAGCCGGGCGTGGTGGCGCACGCTTGTATTCCCAGTATTTGGGAGGCTGAGACCTGGCAGTTCGCGGACAGCCTCAGCTACTTAGGCCCTCTGCAACTCAGTGAGACCCGGTTTCAAAATAAAGATTAAAAAATAGGGCAGGGGCAGTAGCTCAGAAGTCAAATGCCCCTGGGTTCCATCCCCAGAGCTGCAAAAAAAAAAAAAAAAAAAGAACTCTAGGTAACATATCTCCTTTTGTAGTAGCCTTCTATCAAGTGCTGGGATAGAGAGAAATAAGATGCAGGCCTGTGTGGGTATACTGGCTTCTACCTGTGACGCAAGAGCATGATTATTCCCATGACGAAGGAGTTCTCTCTTTCACAATAATTCACCCGTGTCTTACCTCTTTCTCCCCATCTGAGTCTATAAATTCTGTGACTGCTCACGCTCCTCACTGCCTGGCCCACAGTAGGCCCTCAATAGGCTCAGTGACTGATGAGCAGTGTGGCCACCTACGTTTCTACAGATAAGGAAGCTGAGCTCCAGAGAGGCTCGTTGAACGGCCTATGCACAAGCTCCTTCTTTCTTTCTCTCTTTTTTTCTTTTTCTTTTTGTTACTTTTCTTTCTTTTCTTTTTTTTTTTTTTTAGTATGCAGGATTGAATTCAGCACATACTAACAAATGTTAGAGCAGGGATTCAAAACCAGGCCAGCTAGCATTACTATGCCACCACATGCTGTTTACCTTGCTTGTCAAAAAGTAGGCTTGAGGTAGGATAGGAGAAATAAAATATTAGGTAGAAAGGAGACAAACTGGGAAGGAAAGGGAAAATACAGTTTTAAAATCTAGAAACTTCATAATCCTTAACTTCATCTTACAGGGTCTGCTCTTCCTTAGGCAAAACCTCTTAAGAGGCCACACTTTAAATTTTTTAATTAATTAATTAATTAATTTATTTATATTGTGGTACTGGGGGTGGAACCCATGGGCCTTCTACCTCTGGGCTACACTCCCAGACCTATTTTATATTTTTATTTGGAAACAGGATCTAAGTTTCTGAGAGCCTCACTCAGTAGCTGAGGCTGGCTTTGAACCTGTGTGATCCTCCTGTCTCAGCCTCCCAAGCACGGGGATTACAAGCGTGCGCCACCACGCCCGGCTCACATGTTTTAATCATATGGCCTATGTGGCCTGGCGTTTTTCTTAGGCCAAGCTCCTCAACAGGACTACACTTTTTTTTTTTTTTTTTCGGTACTGGGGATGTAACCCAGAAGCATTCTACCTCTAAGCTATAACCTCAGCCCTATTTTTTATTCTTTATTTTGAAAAAGGGTCTAATTAAATTGTGGAGAATCTTGCTAAGTAGCAGAAGGTGGCCACAAACCACAATCCTCCTGTCTCGGCTTATACATTCACACTTACACTGGGATTATACGTGTGCACCACCACACCTGGCAGGCTTACACTTTTTAATCCTAATGGCCCATCTCGCCCGCCAGTCCTTTTTCTTGGGCAAAAATCCTTAATAGGCCACGCTTTTTCATCATAATGGACTGTCTTTACACTTGAACTTCCTGGGATGCTTGACAAACAAAAAATATCCCCCAAGGAAGTCTCACCATTTGTCAAGCCTAGCAACTGATCTTCACTCTTAAACTTCCTGGGATTCTTGGCAAACAGAAATTCCAAAGGAAGTCTCACCGTTTGCCAAGCCCAGGCATCACCCAGCACCCATCAACGAAATGGCAAGAACCTAAAGATTCAAAGACAGGAGCTCAGTCACTCCAAGTCACCCCATCCCTGCCATGCATCCATAGCCACCCCTCTTGAGGTCCCCTATAAAACAAGGATTGTGAAGACCTGAAGGGCCTTTCACCCTTGAATGTATACACCCACCCACTTTTTTTTTTTTTTTTTTTTTTGCGGTTCTCGGGATGGAACCCAGGGGCATTTGACCTCCAAGCTACACCCCCTGCGCTATTTTTTATTCTTTATTTTGAAACAGGGTCTCACTAAGTTGCAGAGGGCCTCACTAAGTAGCTGAGGCTGTCTGCAAACATGGAGGTCTCAACCTGCCGAATGCTGGGATTACACGCTTGCACCACCACGCCCGGCTCCCCCACTTTTCCTAAATAAAACCTCTGCCTTTGTGTCTGACTGGTGCATGCTAAAATTCTTTTCCACTATGAAAGCCAAGCACCCCGAGGTCCTGAGGAGAGCTTCCTTTCCCTAAACCTGGGAAATCTTTGGGACTCTCCACGGAATTATTGTTTTCCTGTGACAGGCTGGGCATGGTGGTACATGCCTATAATCCAAATATTTGAAGACTGAGACAGGAGGATGGCAGGTTTGATGCTGGTCACAGCAACATAGTAAGACCTTCAGCAATTTAGCAAGAACTTGCTTCAAAATAAAAAATAAAATTGGGTTGGGAGAGTAGGTCAGAGGCAGAATACCCCTGGGTTAAATCACCAGTAACACACACACACACACACACACACACACACACAGAGTTAAAATTGTTTAGCTGGGCATGGTGGCGCTTGCTTCTTGTAATCCCGCATTTTGGAGGCTGAGACTGAGGATCCCAGTTCCTGGACAGCCTCAGCTACTTAGTGAGGCCCTCTGCAACTCAGTGAGACCCTGTTTCAAAATAAAGAATCAAAAACAGGGCAGGGGGTGTAGCTTGGAGGTCAAATGCCCCTATGTTCCATCCCCAGACAGATCCGGAAAAAAAAAAAAAAAAAAGTTAAAATTGTTTCATATGCCGGGCGTGGTGGCGCACGCTTGTAATCCCCGTGCTTGGGAGGCAGAGACAGGAGGATCGCGCAGGTTCGAAGCCAGCCGCACGCGCTGGCTTAGGAGACCCTGTTTCCAAATAAAAATGTAAAAATAGGTCTGGGAGTGTAGCCCGGAGGTAGAAGGGCTTCCAGGAACCCCAGTACCACCACCACCAAAAAAAAAAAAAAAAAAAAAAAAAAAAAATAATAATAATAATAATAATAATACAGGAGGTGTAGTTTGGAGGTAGAATGCCCCTGGGTTCTGTCCCCAGTACTGGAGGGTAGGGGGAAGGAAGAAAATAGGGCTGGGGTTGTAGTTAAGAAGCAGAATGCCTCTGGGTTCAACCTCCAATACAAAACAAAAACAAAAAAAAACCATTTTGCTGAAAAGCATATCTCCACAAATAAAGATCTTGCCGTCTCTTTCACGTTAGGCTAAGGAAGAGCAGAGGAGGAGATTGAGAATTAGAAACACTTATTTTCATTTTCAGGAAAGGAAAACACTGTTCTTGGCAGAAGTCACTAACACGCACCGCTAATTAGAGTTCTCACAGTCAGCACAAAGGTTCTGAAAAACAGCCAGTCAGCGACCGCCTCACTCCTGTAACCTTGCTCAGGAAAGTAAGCCGAACCACGGCTGCCCAAAAGGCAGCCAATGAGCGGCAGCCCCACTAGATATCAGCCAATCAGCAGGTGCCTTACTCTGGTGACAGTGTTTCCCAGAGTCAAAGGCAGTTTTACTCATGCACTGCCACACAGTTGAAAGTCTTGGATCCTTCAGTATTTCCTTTCTGAAAGGTCGCTGTTCCCTGAACCCAAAGCTTCTGAAAACCTTACATAAAATCAATTCTGAGATTTTAGGAAGATTTCCACACAAATACAATTCTCTCTTGCAGGCAAACTGAAAGTTTATCCCCCCCCCCCCCGCGCCCCTTATCAGATGTCAAGTGCAATTTAATGCTGTTTTTATTTTTATTTTTTTGGGGGGTGGGAGTACTGGAGTTTGAACTCAGAGGCTAACTCCCAGCCCTGTTTTTACTTTTAATTTTAAAATGGGGTCTTGCTAAGCTGCTGAGGGAGCTAAATTGCTGAAACTGGCCTTGAACCCGCAATCCTTGTGTCTCAGCCTCCCAAGTACTGGGATTACAGGTGTGCACCACTACACCCGGCTTTAATGCAACTTTTTAAAACACATACACCCATTTATGGCTTGTTAGGAGTTCAGTCTTGTGAGTGACACGTATCTAAAGGGCTGGGAGAGAAGCAAATTCAGTATCTTCTTTTCTTGTGATGGTTTCTTTTATCTATTTTTTGTACTGGTATTGGGAAGAGGGTTTAAAATGTATTAATGTGTCAATACTGGGAAAGATGTCCAATCTTAAAATATATCTTCTTTACTAAGAAAGCCAGGGTTAGCTAACATGTCCTTGCATTCCTAAGAACAATTTAACACATTTTGGGGGAGAAGAGAAAGGTAAAAGCCTGTTTCTGGAGACAGAGATGCCTCCCTCTCAGGCCATAAATCTGGGCCTGTGTTTGGAGACAGAGATGTCTCCCCCTTTAGGCCATAAATTCGGCTGGAGAGATAACAGAAGCAGATCCGGGGTTGGAGATAAGGGGTAACATGATCTCCAAAAATCAGAGGGACCTGCTGGACTTAGACAGGATAAAAACTCAGTAAACTGGAGTTCTTTGGCATTTTCATTCAGATTGCCCCCCTGTGCCCCTCTGCAGCACAGGGCTGTAACTATCTCTATATTTCTATCTTTTTAATAAACTTCTTTAAATCTGCAGCAGCTGTCCAAGCGATGAATACTTATTCTTAGCTTAGGACAAGAATCCATGGTTTTTCTATTTGTCTGTCTGTCTGTATGGGGGGGGGGATTACTTCTCCACACACACAACACACACCTCCCCCCCCACAACCTATTCCCGCAACATATTTCATTCGTGCATATCTGAACTCTCAAAGGCCAAAAAAGTAAGCATACATTTTCTGAGCAATGGAAACTTATTAAATGAGGAAAAGGTACTTTTGAAGCTCCTTAAGTAGTACGCAATTGTTGATTTAATACAAAAAGTGGCAGAAAGCTAACTCTAAACTAGCATAGCCGGTCCTGGTGGTGCACATTTGTAATCCCAGCATTTGGGAGGCTGGGACAGGAGAATCACAGTTCACATACAGCTTGGTGTAGCTTGGTGGTAGAATGCCCGGGGTTCCATCCCCAGTACTGCCAAAAAAAAAAAAAAGAGTAAATAAAATAAAGTAGCATATGGCCGGGCGTGGTGGCGCACGCTTGTAATCTCAGTACTTGGGAAGCTGAGACAGGAGGATCCTGCATGTTTGAAGCCAGTCTCAGCTACTTAGTGAGGCTCTTAGCAATTTAATGAGACCCTATTTCCAAATAAAATATAAAATAGTTCTAGAAGTGTAGCCTGGCGGTAGAAAGCCCCTGAGTTCCATCCCCAAAACCACAAAATAAATAAATAAATAGATAAATAAACTAGCATACATTAACATATACGCATAAAAATGTATGACTTACTCAACTTTGGGCTAAGGTAATTGCTAAACTGATAAATAATAATAATAATAATAATATTATTATTATTATTATTATTATTATTATTATTATTATTATTTTGCGGTACTGGGGATGGAACCCAGGGATATTGTACCTCTGAGCTGCCCCCAGCCCTATTTTTCAATTCTTTTCTTTATCTCTCTCTCTCTCTCTCTCTCTCTCTCTCTCTCTCTCTCTCTCTCTTTTTGAGGTAAGGACGGTGGAACCTGATAAGTCAGGTTCCCCCACGTGACCCTGCAGGGGACAGTAGGCGGACCCCGGAAGCCATAGAATCCGGGCGCCCGGACATCCCAGGCATTGCAAGGCTCCAGATGTCCCGAGAGAATCAGCGTTTCCACGCTGTTAGCCCCACTCCCCCAACCCACCCGCCTAACACACAGACGCTCCTCTCCCACCGCGTGTGGCTCAGCTATCCCACCGGGACTCTGGTGACTCTCCCTATGGGGGCGTCTGTCCCTTCCCCCACGGCCGGCTGACTTCAGCTTTTCTGATACATCGGCTGGTGTATACCTCCTTCGCGACTCCCTAGCTCAATTTTCAACACTTCAAAATCCAGAGACATTGTACCTCCAAGCTATATGCCCAGCCCTAGATTTTAGTCTTGTTTTTTGTTTTGCTTTGTTTTGCTTTTGTTTTGAAACAGCGTCTCACTGGGTTTCAAAGGGCCTTGTTAAGTAGCTGAGGCTGTCCAGGAACCGCGATCCTCAGGTCTCCTCCTCTTGAATGCTGGGATTACAAGCGTGCACCACCGTGCCCGGTGATAAATTATTTTTATTACAAAAAATTCTGGTTGGACACGGTGGCACATACTGTAATCCCAGTACTCGGGAGGCTGAGATCAGGAGGATCACAGTTTCCAGCACAGCCTTAGCAACATAATGAGACCAACAACAATTCAGTGAAACCTTGTTTCCAAACAAAAAATAAAAGGGCTAGAGGTGCAGCTCTGAGGTAAGAGAGAAGGAAGGGAGGAATGAGATTCAGGTGTGTGTGTGTGTGTGTGTGTGTGTGTGTGTGTGTGTGTGTGTGTGTGTGTGTTGCTAGGGACTGAACCCAGGAGCTTTCTACCTCAAAGCTACACTTCCAGCCCTTTTGTGTTTTGTTTGGACACAGGGTTTCACTAGGTTGTTGTCCATCTCACTATATTGCTAAAGCTTTCCTGGAAACTGATCCTTCTGTCTCAGTCTCTCAAGTAGACTACAGGCGTGTGCCATCACACTCAGCTAGCAATTCAGTCTAAAAAGATAATCGCAGCAGAAGTTGTTATGGCTTTTCATACTGTGTATCCTCGTGTCTTTCAGCTCAATTGTTTGAACATACTACTAATGGAAGCTTTCTGGTTGTAAAATAACAAACGTATTTTCAAATGCTAGGATAAAATCTACTGCCAAAATAAAGTGGTAAGACACTGGGTATGGTGGCACACACCTGTTATCCCTGTATTGGGAGACTGATACAGGAGGGTAGCAGGTTCAAGGACAACCTCAGCAAGTAGTGAGACTTTCACCAACCTAGGGCAAACCCATTTCAAAATAAAAATAAAAAATTAAGGTTGGGGGTGTACTTGAGGTAGAATGCCCCTCAGTTTAATCTCCAGTACCACAAAAAATAAAAACAAAAAAAGTGATAGCAATTCCATTTAACTTTTCAGAGATTATCACATATCTACACACCTTACTTTATATGTCATGGTACACTACACAAAAAGTTTTCCTTTGTGCAAATATTTTGCTCATGAAAAAAGCGGAATCTGTTCCAGATGAGACTTGAAAAACAATAGCAAATTTTTGCCACAACTTTCATTGGGTTAGCAGTTAATGAGAACATTTTTACTGCTTTTAATGGAGAGAGAGCAAATAAAACTTTTAGTGGATGTTTGCATAAAGGTACAAACAATGTTTATTCAAAGTTGGAAGCAAAGCATGAGTGATTTTATAGAAAGTGGTGTCAGTTGTCTTGCTAGATTCTACATCATGCTTTACAAATAACAGTTGCCATACATTGAGTTTGAAGCAATCATTAATAAGCAATTGTTACCTACTTCTACTGTTACTATGTTTTAACTGAGAAATTATAGGATTTTATTTATTTATTTGTCCCGGGGGTTGAACCCAGGGGACTCTCCTGCTGAGCTACACACACCCCTAGCCCAATTTTGTTTTTTATTTTTTTTGTTTTGTTTTGTTTTTTTGGTGGTACTGGGGGTGGAACCCAGAGGCTTTCTACCTCCAGGCTATACTCCCAGACTTATTTTATATTTTATTTGGAAACAGGGTCTCACTAAGTTGCTGACAGCCTCACTATGTAGTTGAGGCTGGCTTCGAACCTGTGCGATCCTCCTGTCTCAGCCTCCCAAGAGCAGGGATTACAAGTGTGCGCCACTACACCCATCTTATTTTTTATTTTGAAATAGGATCTTGTTAAATTGCTGAGGCCAACAGCAATCATAAGATTTTTTTTTTTTTTTTTTTTTTTTTTTTTTGGTGGTACAGGAGATGGAACCCAGGGGCCTTCTACCTCTGGACTACACTCCCAGACCTATTTTATATTTTATTTGGAAACAGAGTCTCACTAAGTTGCTGAGAACCTCACTCAGTAGCTGAGGCTGGCTTTGAACCTGTGCTATCCTCCTGTCCCAGCCTCCCAAGTACTGGGATTACAAGCGTGCACCACCGTGCCTAGCTGCAATTGTAAGAATTTAATCATTTTTTGGCATTCAGAATTTTTTTCTTTCACAATCGAAAACACGTTGGCAATCTTTAACAAATGCAGTTGAGCAAAATCTTCCATTATTTTGAAGAACAGTTCAATCTGAAGAAAAGGCTCCTCCAACTCTTGACTTTTAAATGATCCATCGAATGAAGCCTACTTATTTCTTGTTCATAGTTTTCAATGTCAATTTAGTAACAGGATTATGCAAATCGAAAGAGCCAAGAGCATTATTGGAGGATTCTTGCTAAAAGTATAAAATAGCTGGGTGCGGTGGCACACCCCTGCCATCCTAGTACTTGGCAGGCTGAGACAGGAGAATCATAGGTTCAAAGTTAGCAACTTAGTGAGACCCTGTTTCCAAATAAAAAATAAAATAGGGCTGTTGCAGGAAAACTAGGTCCCCAGAGTCAGGAGACAGAGACTAGAATTGGAAGTAGGTTGGTTTTTCTTTCTTTCTTTTTTAAAATACTTTTATTGGTGCATTGTAGTCTCATATCATAATGTAACTCACAGTAATGGTGACGTACATGCACCCGGCACTTTCCATGGCTTCCTCCCCGCACCCCCTTCCCCCTTACAGATATTGAGACTGGCATTGGTGTTCTCACATATGCACATGCTATCAGCCATTCCTCCATTGATCCTCCCTCTTCCCCCACACAACCCTAGACCACATTCCTCCATCCACTGAAGCTTGTCTGCCATTATTTAAAATCCCTCTTGTATCCCGATTACTTCCTAGGTCACACACACAGCATTTTGCCATTTGAGCAACACCCTCAGCCCTATTTTTTTTTTTTTTTTTTTTTTTTGGTGGTACTGGGGTTCCTGGAAGCCCTTCTACCTCCGGGCTACACTCCCAGACCTATTTTTACATTTTTTTTATTTGGAAACAGGGTCTCCTAAGCCAGCGCGTGCGGCTGGCTTCGAACCTGCGCGATCCTCCTGTCTCTGCCTCCCAAGCGCGGGGATTACAAGCGTGCGCCACCACGCCCGGCTCAGCCCTATTTTTTATTCTTTATTTTGAAACAGGGTCTCACTGAGTTGCAAAGGGCCTCACTAATTACCCCAGGCTGTCTACAAACTGCGATCCTCCTGTCTCCGTCTCCCAAATGCTGGGATTACAAGTGTGCACCACCAAACCCAGCTTAATTTTATTTATTTTTTGTTGGCGAATAATACTCGCATATGTTTATGGGGTAAAATGTGATGTTCCAGTACACATTCTCATTGTTCAATGAGCAAATAAGGCTAATTAACATATCGGTCACATCCAGTACCTACTATTTCTTTCTTTCGTTTTTTTTTCTTGAGAATTTATTTGCTTGCTTTAATAGCTTACAGATTGAGAACAAAGGTTTACTTCTACAAACAATGACTTTAAAATTGGGGATCTTTCCACTATCTTGCCACTGAACTTTGGAACCTAGTTAAACGATGCTTAGATTTTTAAACAACATGGGAAAAGAACCATTTTAATACATTCTTTCCAACTTTGTGAATTTAGAAAGAATGCTCTTGTTGAATTTTCTCATTTACATACTATCTTGGGGGCTTTTTTTGTTGGATTTCTTTTTTTTAATAAATTTTTATTGGTACATTGTAGTCATACATCTTAATGGGATTAAAAAAAAAACAACTTGTAGAGATATACATGCACACATCACCCAATCAGCCCTTACCCTAACGCCTTCTCCTCCCTCCAACCCATTCTTGGCTTCCTGATTGACTGTTTAAGTACATCATGTGCTTTAAAGAGTATCCTTCTCCCCCCTCCCATCCCCTGAGATAAGTCACCTTAATTGTTCCTCTAGAGGATCCCTTCTTCATCTGGAGTTCCTCCTGTTACCCATTTCTCCCTAGTTTTCACGCATTAGGAAAAGTATCTGATTTCTTATTTTTTGTGACATTTCACTGTATATGCCATAATTTTGTTCTCCCTCATGTCTGGCAAAATTCTATTGTATGCACAGCCCATAGTTTTGAAATCCACTCATCCGCTGAAGGACACCTTGGCTGGGTCCACAGTTTGGCAATGGTGAACTGCGCGGCTATGAACATGGTTGCTCATGCATTAGTTTGGTAGTTTGGTTCTCATTCTTTTTGATAGATACCCAGAGGTGGTATTGCTGGATCATATGGTAAGTTCATTTTCCTTCTGCTGAGGATCTTCCATACTGTTTTCCAAAGTGGTTGCATTAATTTGCAATCCCACCAACAATGTATTAGAGCTTCTATTTCGCCACATCTAATCAATTACAGTTTCTTTCTTCCTTGGAAGTCCTTCTTTTAATTTCCATACTTATTCCCATTTACTGAAATCCTGAAAGCCAGAAGATGAGTAACTTTGAGAAGATGATCCACTCACAACCAATTTTTTTTAGAGGTCACTTGGATCTGGGAATCTGCTGAGAGATGAGGTGAGGCAGCGGCAGCTTCTAGTGCTTCCTGGCCACATGGTTGCAGGAACCCAGTGGCCCTTTGCTGTGGAGCAGGTCCTGGTTCCAGGCCTGCTGCACAACAGGCCTCAGGCCTGGCCTCACTAGCTACGGGCCCAGCCTTGCTGGCTCCAGAACCGGCCTCGCCGCACGGCAGCCTCTGGTCCCTGTCACCATGGGCAGAACATCTACAGAGGTTCCCATTTTCTCTTCCATATTATTATTATTATTATTATTGTTGTTGTTGTTGTTGTTGTTATTAATTATTATTATTATTATTGTAGGAGAAAATAGCACATGTCATTTGCAGAAGCTGGGAGCCCGATTCCCTAGCAGCAATAGATTTTTATCTCCCCACCAAAAGTGGAGGCCCACAGCCTCACCATGGAGAGTGGGTTCTGCTGCTCCAAGCACACCCTGGCCCGCAGCACAGTGCAGAGGAGCACAGCAGCCATGAGCGCTGAGGTCTCCTGAGACAACCAGCACAGCGAGCTGGCCCGGCCATATGGGCAGGACTCTCTCTGACTATCCCTGGACATTTTTCTTATATAGTTTGTTATCCAGAATTCCTGAACATGTGTGGCAGGAGCAGTCTACTTTCGGGGAGATTTCTTCAAAAAATTCAAGGTGGATTGGATTGGATCTGTCTGCCTCTCCTGAATACAGGCCACTGCCGCTGCCACCTTCTTGGTCTCTCTTAGAGTATACTGTTGTTAAGAATTCCTGTGCAAGTGTGGCAGGAGCAGTCTACTTTCTGATCTCTTCTGGGATACCACTCCAAAAATCACTTTTCTTGCCAGGTGTGGTGGCGCACACTTGTAATCCCCACACTTGGGAGGCTGAGACAGGAGGATCACACAGGTTTGAAGCCAGCCTCAGCTACTTAGTGAGGTTCTCAGCAACTTAGTGAGACCCTGTTTCCAAATAAAATATAAAATAGGTCTGGGAGCATAGCCCAGAGGTAGAAAGGCTCTGGGTTCCACTCCTAGAACCACCAAAAAAAAAAAAAAAAAAAAAGAATCACTTTTCTTGCAGTGGCAGGTGCTTCTAATGCCACCATTTCCCACTCTCTCTGCTATATTTCAGATAGGAAGTCATGACTGGAGATGTCTCCGTATGTTGTCCCAATCAGCTATTAACCCAAAATCTGTTGTCCAGGGTTTCTCAGAGGGGTGCATGTCCTATTAGACTGCTGTCAACCATCACAGCTGTGGCTGTGGTTGCCACTGAGGCCACAGCTGCTGCCATCTTCCTCACTCTTCAATATTTCTTAATAAAAGAAAACAGTACCTGTCTTTTGCAGAAGTTGGGGGCCCAGGTACTTAGCAGCCATGGGTTTTTATCTCCCTGCCAAGAGCGGAGGCCCACAGCTTCACCCGGGAGAGCAGGTTCTGCTGCTACAAGTGCACCCCAGTTGCCTTCGCGGTGCAGAGGAGTGTGTCAGCCAGGAGCGCCTTTGTCTTCGGGGACGTGCAGCCGACCAGGCTATGTGGGCCTCCCTCTGACATGCCCTGAACTTTCATATATATATATATATATATATATATATATATATATATATACACATAGTATGTTTTCCAGAGTTTCTGAGCATGTGGGGCAGATGCAGTCTACTTTCGGGGAGATTTCCTCAAAAGTTCAGGGTGGATTAGATTGACTCTGTCTGCCTCTCCCAAATACTGGCCGCTGCTTCCATCTTGGTTCTCCTCCCGAGCATTTTTCTTACATAGTATGTTGTCCAGAATTCCTGAGCATGTGGGGCAGGAACAGTCTATTTTCGGGGAGATTTCTCCAACAGTTCAAGGCAGGTTGGATTGGATCTGTCTGCCTCTCCCAAATACTGGCCACCGCCGCCGCCATCTTGGTCCATCTCGGAAGTAGGTTTCTTTATTCACTAGTGAAGGCTCATCAAGCAATGCTTCAGATCTGAGCACCGATCACTGAACATCACCGAACATATGAGCTCTTTCATGCAGCTGGTTACCTATTGTTGAGAGGGGAGGGGTACACATGAGATGTGTGTTTCCTAGCTTAAGCGTAATGACAGAAGCAGACCAAGCCATTAATCATTATACTGTTTATATTTTCATCACTGCTGTGTGTGTGTGTGTGTGTGTGTGTGTGTGTGTGTGTGTGTAGCCAAGAAGTAAAATGCCACTGGGTGTGGTGGCTCACGCTTGTAATACCAGTACTTGAGAGGCTGAAACGGGAGGATGGCAGGTTCATGGCCAGTCTCAGCTACTTAGTGAGGCTCTTTACAACTTAGTGAGACCCTGTTTTAAAATAAAGAATAAACAATAAGACTGGATGTGTAGTTTTGAGATAGAATGACCCTGGGGTCTGATCCTCAGTAATGCGCAAAAAAAAAAAAAAAAAAAAAAGGAAAGGAAAAAGAAAAAGAAAAAAAAAGAAAGCTGGGCACAGTGATGTATGCTTATAATCCCAGTACTTGGGAGGCTGAGATAGGATAATCACAAGTTTGCAGCCAGCCTCAGCTACTTAGTGAAGCCTTCTGCAACTTAGTGAGATCCTGTTTCAAAATAAAGAATAAAAAAAAATAGGGCTGGAGATGTATCTCAGATATAGAATGTCCCTGGGTTCAATCCCCAGTATGGAAAAAAAAAAAAGAAGAAGAAAGGAAATAAAAAGAAAAAAAAAGAAGTAAAATGCCCCTGAATTCAATTCCCAGCAAACAAAACACAAAGTCCTAATAATAATAATAGTGATTCTTTAATGAGGGCTTATTCTGTACCTGGCCCTATCCTAAATGCCTTCATTGTATTAAATACATCATCTACTCCTCCCCAAGGTGACTATTTATTATAATAATAGTGTATACAATAAGGTAGACATTATTCTTTCTGTTTTATGGATGAAGCGATTATGGCACAAGGGAACTGGGTAACTTACCAGAGGTTGCATGACACAGTGGTGGGGCTGGGACCCAAAGCCAGGCGCTGCAGCTCGGGAGTCCTCCCGAGCACATCCTCCTGTGGCTCTCTCGGGCCTCTGCCCCGCCTCCCGCCTCCCTAAGGTGAAACACTTAATGTTTGAACCATGCAAACAGGCAGTTTATTATATTATTTTTCCCTCGTGATGGAGCCTAACATAGCTAAATTTGTTCCCATTTTTCCCCTTTTACTTTCTCTTTTCTCTTTCTTTCTCTCTCTCTCTTTCATTCTTTCTCTTTTTTCTTTTTTCCTTTCTATTTTGATACTGAAGATTGAACCCAGGGGCATTCTACGACCAAGCTACACCTCCAGCCCTTTTTATTTTTTTTTAATTTTGAAACAGGATTTTTCTAAGTTGTCAAAGGTCTCACCCAATTGCTGAAGATCTTGCCTCGTTTCTAAGGCTGGCCTCAAACCTGTGAACCCCCCCCCGCCCCCGCCGTCTCAGCCTCCAAGTACTAGGATGATGTGCCATCACACCCAGCTTCATTTCCCCTCTAAAAAGGATGCTGAAATAGCCAAGTGGTGGAAGCAACCCAAGATCCATCTACAGATGAAGGGATGAACAAAACGTGGCAGGAAAAAGCAAGACTAGGGTGATGACAGAAAGTTCAGAGCCGGGCGTGCGGTTTATGCTTGTAATCCCAGTACTTGGAAGACTGAGAAAGGAGGATCGCAGGTTTGCAGCCAACCTCAGCTACTTAGTGAGGCTCTCTGCAACCGAGTGAGACTCTATTTCAAGACAAAGATGCTTGAGTTGAGACACTTTTCTTCACCTTTCTGTGCCTCAGCTTCCTCGGCTATCAGGGGGATGATAACAGTAACTGTTTCTGAAAGCTTTGTCGGGATTAAATGGGCTTTCACTTCTGAGCATTGCATTTGGAATTGTGCCTTATATGTGGCAAGTACTCAATAAATATCAGTGAGTACTAAATTAAACCTATGAAGTCACTCCTTTGGGCCGGGCGTGGTGAGGCATGTTTGTAATCCCTGCGCTTGGGAGGCAGAGACAGGAGGATCGCGCAGGTTCGAAGCCAGCTGCGCTGGCTTAAGAGACCCTGTTTCCAAAAATAAAATAGGTCTGGGAGTGTAGCCCGGAGGTAGAAGGGCTTCCAGGAACCCCAGTACCACCAAAAAAAAAAAAAAAAGAAAGAAGAAGAAAGAAAGAAAGAAAGAAAGAAATCACTCCTTTGCCATTTTTCAAAGTTAAAACTATTAAATATTAGCAAATTCATAGGATTAACCTAATATTGCTATTATCATCCTCCCACCCAAAAGTTAAATTCAGTCCAGCAACCAAAAACAATTAATGTTTTTGTTATTGTTTCTAGAAAAATGTCAAAGAAGCCGGGTAAGGTGGTGCAAGCCTATAATCCTAGTGATGGGGATTGATGGGGATTGAGCCTATATTGTTAATGAGAGGTGTATTAATTATTTTAAGAACAAATTTTCATACTTAGGCAGAACAATAAAATCCTTTTCTCAGATGCGTATGGTGGCACACACTTATAATCTCAGCATTTGTGAGGCTGAGACAGAAGGATCACGGTTCAGGGACAGCCTCAGTTACTTAGTGAGGCTCTCTACAACTTAGTGAGACCCTGTTTCAAAATAAAAATGAAAAATAGGGCTGGGGTTATAGCTCGGAGGTCGAATGCCTCTGGGTTCCATCCTCAGTACTGAAAACGAAAACAAAACAAAAACCAAACCAGGGCTGGGAGCTAGGCAAGGTGGTGCACGCTTATAATCACAGTATTTGTGAGGCTGAGACAAGAGGATTGCAGGTTCTTGGCCAGCCTCAGCAATTTAGTGAGGCCTCTACAAGTTAGTGAGACTTTGTTTCAAAATAAAGAATAAAAATTAGGGCTGGGAGCCAGCGTGGTTGCACATGCTTGTAATCCTAGCATTTGGGAGGCTGAGAGAGGAGGATCATGGTTCAAGGACAGCCTCAGCTGCTACTTAGTGAGGCCCTCTGCAACTTAGTGAGACCCTGTTTCAAAATAAAAAATAAAAAACAGGGCAGGGGTTGGAGCTTGGAGATTGAATGCCCTGGGTTTCATTCCCAGACAAATAAATAAATAAATAAATAAATAAATAAATAGAATAAATAGGATAAATATAAGGTTGGGGTATAGCTCAAAGGTAGAATGCCCCTGGGTCCCATTCCCAGTACTGAAAATAAATAAATAAATAAATAAATAAATAAATAAATAAATAAATACAGACAGACAGACAGACAGACAAGGGGTATAGTTCAGAGGTAGAACGCCAATGAGGTTCATTCTCCAGTAACACATACACACATATAATAAAATAATATATTGATGCCTCCTGTTGAGTTTAAGAAAAAGGATAAGGCCGACCCCTTGGACAGCCTCTGTGGGCCCTTCCTTCCCAGTCAAGCCCCCTCACTGCCCATTGTGGGTGCCACTCTACAAATGCCTATACTTGGGAAGTTGAAACAGAAGGATCGCAGGTTTGAGGGCTGGTGATGTAACTCAGTGATAGAGCATCCTTGGGTTCACTGCTGAGTACTACTACAGGTAACCAAATACTCCTTTGCTCTTTATCGCCCCCTCCCTGCCCCAACTATCCAGAAAATCCCTTTATTTCAAAGATATACTCGAAGTTCCAGTGTATGAATATACAAAATACAATTCTTTCTGGTCATCAGTTTTGAGTTTAAACCCCAAAGAGCAAGGCTTCTCCCATTTCCTTTCAAAATGTAGTGCCAAGGAACTGAGCTATTTCCGGAGTCTCAAGGGCAATTATTCCAGCATAATTTGCATACCCACAATACACTGCAAACAGTGCAAGTATTTTCATGAAAATAACATTTATTTTTTACTCAAAATTTAGAAACCATAAAACAATTTTCCACAGCATTCCTCAGATAAGTATTTGCAAGCAGTAACATTTTAGATAGAAAGTCACCACTAGTGAACTAGGAATTGCAGTTACTCCAGGCATGAATTACAGGCTTTCAGAGGTATACTCTGGTTTCTCTTCAGATCGTACAAATCTTTCGCCTTTTACTAAAGATTTCCGTGGAGAGGAACAATTCTGAGTCTTAAACCAATTTTTTGAGGTCTTGCTTTTGAGCAAGACTGTCTTATATTGTTTAAAAGAAGTGATAAGCAGTTATATAAGCTTATGGTTCTAGTACTATGTCAGCACCACAAGAATAAAGTTAGGTTTCTTGTCCATGGCTATTTTCATATTTACTTTGCACTCACACGAAAACACTTTTTCTTCTGGTATTGTGAATTTAATTCAGGGGCATTCTACCTCTGTACCACACCCCCAGCCATAGTTTTTATTTATTTTGAAACAGGCTCTGAGTTGCCAGAGTGGTCAAGACTGGCTCAAGTATTGGGATCAGAGAGCCAGGTGTGGTGCACATGCTTGTGCAGTTCAAAGACAGCCTCAGCTGTTTAGTGAGGCCCTCTTGCAAAGAAGAAGAAGAAGAGGAGGAGGAGGAGGAGGAGGAGGAGGAAGATAAGGCTGGAGGTGTAACTTGGAAGTAGAATGCTCCTGGGTTCCATCCCCATTACTGAAAAAATAAATAAATAAAAATTAATAATACATAAGTTAATTACTTTTTTGTGTGGTACCAGGGAGTAGAACCCAGGAGCTTTTCTACCTTGGAGCTACACTCCCAGACCTATTTTATACTTTATTTGGAAACAGGGTCTCACTAAGTTGCTGAGAGCCTCACTAAATAGCTGAGGCTGGCTTTGAACCTGCGCGATCCTCCTGTCTCAGCCTCCCAAGCACTGCTATTACAAGTGTGCACCACCAAGCCCGGCCCCAATTAATTACATTTTTAAAAGGGCGGGCAATGTGGTAAAGTATCCCTGGGTTCAATTCCCAGTACCTCTCCCCACACACAAAAGTTCTGGAAATTGGCCACACAACATTGCAAATATTATGTGCATATGTTTTTTGTTTTGTTTTTTGTGGGTTTGGGGCTGGAACCCAGAGAGAGGCATTTGACCTCCGAGCTACAACCTCTGCCCCATTTTTTTATTTTTAAAACAGCGTCTCAGTGAATTGCGAAGGGCTTCACTAAGCAGCTGAGGCTGTCTGTGAACCGCGATCCTCCGGTCTCAGCCTCCTGAATGCTGGGATTGCAAGCGTGCGCCAAAGAAGCAAATTCTGCCTTAACCTCCTCAAGCATCTTCCCTCTCCTCTCCTCCGAGAAGCTGGTTTCTGGTGGGTTTGGAGTGTTTTTGAGATGAGAGGCAACTGAGAAACCACAGGGAGGCATTTGCAGGGGAAGGACTAAGAGAAAGTGGCAACAGGAGAGAAGACAATGGCGGTGAATTGGAAGGAGGACAAGGCAGACCCACTTCGGCTGTCTATGTGGCTAGGTTTTTAGTTGAAAGTTAAGAATGAGGAGTACGAGCCCGGCGTGTGGCACAGGCCTGTAATTTCAGTACTTGAGAGGCTGAGACAGGAGGATCGCAAGTTCGAGGACAGCCTTAAGCAAGTAGTCTCTCAACACCCTAGTGAGACCCTGTTTCAAAATAAAATAAAATAGGGCTGGGGGGTGTAGCTCAGGGGTAGAATGCCCTAGTACAAAGAGCGAGAGAGCGAGAGCGAGAGAGAAATCGTGTGCACACAGTGAGAAAGGCTTCCTGATAAGTATAAATGAGAGGAGGAACTGAGGATGCAGCTCAGTGATAGCCTGCCCAGCATGTGTCAAGCCATGGGCTCCATTTCCAGTACTGCCAAAACAAATAAAGTAATAGGGAAGGAGATTTTTTTTTGTGTGTGTGTGGTACTGTGGATTGAACCCAAGGGCATTCTACCTCTGAGCTATACCCTCAGTCCTATTTTTTTATTCGTTATTTTATTTATTTTTTATTTTTTATTTATTTATTTTTGTGTGTGTGGTGGTGCTGGAGGTGGAACCCAGAGGCTTTCTACCTCCGGGCTATACTCCCAGACCCATTTTATATTTTATTTGGAAACAGGGTCTCACTAAGTTGCTGAGAGCTTCACTAAGTAGCTGAGGCTGGCTTCGAACCTGCATGATCCTCCTGTCTCAGCCTCCCAAGCGCGGGGATTACAAGCGTGCGCCACCATGCCCAGCTTTATTCGTTATTTTAAAAACACAGTCTCACTAAGTTGTGGAGGGCCTTACTGAATAGCTGAGGCTGTAGGTGAACCCACGATCCTCCTTTCTCAGTTTCCCAAGTACTGGGATTACAAGTGTGGGCCACTACACCCAGCGGGAAGTATAATTTTAAAAGGTGCTCTGAGTTTTGACTTGTATTCTCCTTGACACGTGTGTGTGTGTGTGTGTGTGTGTGTGTGTGTGTGTGTGTGTGTGTTACTGGTGATTGAACCCAGGGGCATTCTACCTCTGCTATCCTCCCAGCCTTTTTTTTTGTTGTTTTGAAACAGGGTCTCGCTGTGTTACTATCTCACCAAGTTGCTAAGGTTGGTCTCAAACCTGCAATCCTCTGTTTCAGCCTCTCAACTACTAGTGCAATGGTTTGAGATGTTGCTGTGGGTTCTTGTTCTTAGCTAGTTTGTTTGTTTGTTTGTTTATTTATTTATTTATTTATTTATTTATTTATTTATTTATTGTCGTACTGGGGATGGAACCCAGGGGCTTTCCACCTCTGGGCTATATTCTCAGACCTATTTTATACTTTATTTGGAAACAGGGTCTCACTAAGTTGCTGAGAGCCTCACTAAGTAGCTGAGGCTGGCTTTGAACCTGTGCGATCCTCCTGTCTCAGCCTCCCGAGCGCGGGGATTACAAGCGTGCGCCACCAGCCTGGCTCTTAGCTAGTTTAGAAAAAATAGCCAGAACTGCACTGCTGCACACTTAAGCAAAGCTTTATTATTACAAAAGTAATAACTTACCATTTGATCCAGCAATATCACTTCTGAGTATGTACCCCAAAGAAAGGAAACTAAACTACCAAACTAAAACATGCGTATCCATGTTCATAGTTGCACAGTTCCCCATTGCCAAGCTATGGAACCAGCCAAGATGTCCATCAACAGATGAATGGATTACAAAACTGTGGGGTATGTACACAGTGGAATTTTACTCAGCCATAAAGAAAAACACAATTACATCATTTACAGGGAAATGGAGGGAACTGGAGGACATTATGCTAAGTGAGGTTAGTCAGACACAAAAAATCAAGAAATCAGATGCTTTCCCTAATATGCAAAAGTTAGGGAGAAATGGGTAACAGGAGGACCTCCAGATGAAGAAGGAGATCCTATAGATGAGCAAATAAGGCGACCCAACTGAGCTGATGGGAGGAGAGAAGAGGGAAACTCTCTAAAGCACATGATGTACTTTTTTTTTTCTCTTTTTGCGGGTCTGGGGATGGAACCCAGGGGGCATTCGATCTCCGAGCTATACCCACTGCCCTATTTTTTATTCTCTATTTTGAAATCGGGTCTCACTCAGTTATGGAGGGCCTCACTAGCTGAGGCTGTCCGCGAACCGCCATCCTCCTGTTTCAGCCTCCCAAATGCCAGGGTTACAAGCGTGCGCCACTACACCCGGCTTACATGATGTACTTAAACAAACGTATCAAAGTCAGTCACTAAGCCAAGCATGGGAAGGACAGATGGGGAGGGAATGGGGTGGGGATTGGGTAAGGGCTAATTGGGTGGTGTGTGCATGTATGTCTCCACCATCTTTTATCCCATTAAGATATATGACTACAGCCGGGCGTGGTGGCACACATTTGTAATCCCCGCACTTGGGAGGCTGAGACAGGAGGATCGTGCAGGTTTGAAGCCAGCCTCAGCTACTTAGTGAGGCTCTCAGCAACTTAGTGAGACCCTGCTTCCAAATAAAGTATAAAATAGGTCTGGGAGTGTAGCCCAGAGGTAGAAAAGCCCCTGGGTTTCACCCCTAGTACCACCAAAAAAAAAAAAAAAAAAAAAAAAAGATATATGACTACATTGCACCAATAAAAAATTTTTTAAAAAAAGAACCAGGGCAGACCAAAATAGAATCCCACATAGGCCTTTCTGATTAGTCCCCAGTCCCTCTGACTCCAGTGCCTCCAGGCTTAACAGAGACCCTGCAATGGCTCCCCCAGAAAGGGCAACTCAGAGCAATTGAATTGGCTCAGTTTCAGCCCCATGAAGTCACTCTCCTGCAAAGATCTGCATGCAGGTAGATGGGGGTTAGGACTTCATTGTGAAACATCTGGAATCCTCATGCTGAGATAAGATTTCTGACTGAACTTAAAAACAGACAAGCAGCCAGGCATGGTGGTGCACGCTTGTAATCCCAGCATTTGGGAGACTGAGACAGGAGGATCGGGGTTTGGAGACAGCCTCAGCAACTCAGTGAGACCCTGTTTCAAAGTAAAAAATAAAAAGTAGGGCTGGGGGTGTAGCTTGGAGGTAGGATGCCCTTGGGTTGTTCCATCCCCAGTACTACCAAAAAAAAAAAAAAATCCATACCAATACTGAGGCCAAAGAACAAGTCCCTTGCTGTGATTTGGATCCAGAATGTCCCCCAAAACTCATGTTAAAAGTTCAGTCCCCAGCCGGGCGTGGTGGTACACACTTGTAATCTCAGCATTCTGGAGGCTGAGACAGGAGGATCGCGGTTCAGAGACCGCCTCAGCTACTATTGAGGCCCTCCGCAACTTAGTGAGACCGTTTCAAAATAAAAAATAAAAAGTAGGGCAGGGGGTAGAGCTTGTAGGTCGAAAGCCCCTGGGTTCCATCTCCAGACCCGCAAAAACAAACAAACAAACAAACAAACGAAACAAAAACACAAAAACACTTCAGTCCCCTAAGTAGCCAAGTTCAGAGGTGGGCCTTTAGACAATGATTGGATTATGGACCTAGCTGGAGGAAGCAAATCACCAGGGACATGCCCTGAAGAGTTTATCCTATTACTAGGCTTGTGCTCACTAGCTCTTGTGCTAGCACTCTCTCCCTCTCCCTCTCCCTCCCTTCCCCCCTCTCTTTCCCCCTCCCCCTTTCCCCCTTCCCTCCCCTCCCCTCCCCCTATCTCCCCTCCCCTTCCCTCCCCTCCCCTCCCCCTACCTCCCCTTCCCTCTCCTCCCCTCCCCCTATCTCCCCTCCCCTCCCCTCCCCTCCCCCTCCCCTCCCATCTCCCCTTCCCCTCCCCTCCCCCTCCCCCTATCTCCCCTTCCCCTCCCCTCCCCCTCTCCCTATCTCCCCTCCCCTCCCCCTCCCCTATCTCCCCTTCTCCTCCCCTCCCCCTCTCCCTATCTCCCCTCCCCTCCCCCTCCCCCTATCTCCCCTCCCCTCCCCTCCCCCTCCCCCTCCCCTCCCATCTCCCCTTCCCCTCCCCTCCCCCTCTCCTTATCTCCCCTCCCCTCCCCCTCTCCCTATCTCCCCTCCCCTCCCCCTATCTCCCCTCCCCTCCCCCTCTCCCTATCTCCCCTCCCCTCCCCCTCTCCTTATCTCCCCTCCCCTCCCCCTCTCCCTATCTTCCCTCCCTTCCCTCCTCCTCCCCCCTTCCCCTCTCCCTATCTCCTCTCTCTCTCTCCTCTCTCCTCTCCTCTAAGTTATTCTTGACAGGCCTACTGCTCACAGCAAGGCAAAGCTAACATGTTACAAACTATAAAGGAAGCAGCTCAACTGTCCCTGGTCTCATCAGGGTCTCAACAGATGCTCTGATCAGCTGGTCTGGAGCTGCAGCTGAGCCCAAGGACATGTGAGCCCCTGGACTCTCTGCAGCAAGCAGAGTCAAGGGAACTGCAGCCAGTGCTGAGGAAGGCCCTGTCGTCAAGGACACAAAGCCAGGGCTCCTTTGGCCTTTTGCTGCTGGAGGAGACCTAGGCTGAATCTGGAGGTCCTGCGCTTAGTCCAGAATAGCCCAGACTATGAGACACATCCGTGGACTCTGAGCCCCATTTTTCTCATCTATAAAATGGTGACAGTCGTTTCCACCTATTAAGAGGGACCATATAGCTGGGCATGGTGGTGTATGCCTGTAATCCCAGTACTTGGGAAACTGAGACAAGAGGATCCCAGGATTAAGAACAGCCTCAGTGACTTAAACAGGCTCTCAGCAACCTAGCGAGACCCTGTTTCAAAACAAAAATAAAAAGGACGGGGTGCAGCTTAGAGAGAGTGCCCCTGGGTTCAATCTCTAGCAACACACACACACACACACACACACACACACACACACACACGCATGCACACGCATGCATGCACGCAGACATGCACATGGGCGCACACACACATTATAGTAAACCTACCCATATGGGGTAAATGAAATAATGCAGGCCAAGTTTCTGGCCACTGGTGTATATACAAATATACTGTGTATATAGGGTATGTTCCCATGTCTCTAAAATAACAGTGTAAGCATAATCATAAAAAAAAATTTTAGAATGTTCTCTACATTGTTAGCAATGGTTACTTTGGTGTGGGCAATTGGGCAGGTTCCTCCCTTTTTCTCTAGTAATACACTGCTGCAAAACTGATCTTAAAACAAATATATAAAAAGCCCACTTAAATTTTAAAAAACAAGTTAGCTGAGCCTGGTGGTGCAGGCCTGTAATCCCAGTATTTGGGAGGCTAAAACGAGAGGTTGCAGGTTTGAGGCCAGCCTCAGCAATTTAGCTAGCCTCTCGGCAACTTGGAGACCCTGTTTCAAAATAAAATTTAAAAAATAGGGCTGTGGGTGTAGCTCAGAAGTAGAATGCCTCTGGGCTCAATTCCCAATACCAAAAAATGAAAAAAAAAAAAAAATGTAAACCAGGCGTGGTGGCGCACGTTTGTAATCCCAGCATTCGGGAGGCTGAGACCTGGAGGATGGCGGTTCGCGGACAGCCTCAGCTACTTAGTGAGGCCCTCTGCAACTCAGTGAGACCCGGTTTCAAAATAAAGAATAAAAAGTAGGGCAGGGGGTGTGGCTCAGAGGTCGAATGCCCCTGGGTTCCATCCCCCACTCCGCAAAAAAAAAAAAAAAAGTAATAGCTAGGCCAATAAAGAGCATCCACAGTTCTCCCCGCGCCCCGCCCGCCGGGCAGAGTCCGCGGCCCCGAGCCAGCGCGCGCCGCCGCCTCCCGCGTGACCCGCGCACGTGACCGCGGCCGCGCGCGCCGCCGCCGCCCCGCGACCGCGCAAGGGCGAGCGGGTCCAGGCCGCGTCCCGAACCCGCGCCCGCGAGGCAGCCGCACGGCCCGGGCGGCCCGGACAGCGAGCCACACGTAATACGGGCGGGGGGCTCGGGTCGCAGCGCGGCCTGCCCTCCACACACACCGCGGTGCCGGGGCCAGACGTCTAGCCTCTAGCCTCGATCGTGCTTTGGGGGAAACTGAGGACCAGGCAGGGCGGCGGGAAGAGGAACACACCTCCCCTGGCAGAGAGCCGCGACCCCTGCCTGCTCTGGGACGTCTTTGGGGTAGAATATCCAGCCTGTCTGGCGGTAGGGTTGCGGGCAGGGGGCCGAGTGGAGCTAGGTAATAATCGCCAACATGTTGAATCCTGTGTGGTTTAAAATCGGCGAAGGAGGTACGACTGTCCCACTTTTACAGGAGGAAACGGGCTCAGAGAGCCCGGCTGCTGATGAGGTCCTGCTCTTGGTCTATGGGGGAAGCTCAGATTAGAACCCAGTCCGACCCTCAGTGGGGTCTCCCGGCGGGTGGCAGAGGCGCTCGGCCCAGCCCCGTAGCTCCTCTAAATTGACAGGCAGGGCCTTATTTCTTTGCACAGCTCGGGAAGAAGGATGTTTGTTGCTAGGTTGAAGGGGCCTCTTCCCCAGCCCAACCTCCTCCATCCTTTTCTCTGATTTATTTTTCCGGTCTCATCCCCTCACGGCAGGACAAGATGAAGCTCATTATCCTGGACCACTATTCGCAGGCCAGTGAGTGGGCGGCCAAGTACATCAGGAACCGCATCATCCAGTTCAACCCAGGGCCGGACAAATACTTCACCCTGGGGCTCCCCACCGGTGCGTGCGGGAAGGCGAGGGTGCCTCGGGTGGGGGTGGGGAGAGTGAGCATCGGAGGCTTTTAAGGGGCCAGGTTCATGGTCTCACTCAACCCAGGGACTTAAAGGAGAGCTTGAGTGAGGCACTGGCTCCATGACAGAACCCCAGGCCCCTTCTGCATTCAAAATAGAGGACCCCACTTCCTATATGGGTTGGTATAGTTGGGGCCTGCTCCTATAGAATCCTGGAACTGAAAGGATCTGGGTTAGGCAGGAAGAACAGGAAGAACTAGTTTTGTTTTGTTTTGTTTGGTTTGGTGGTACTGGGGTTCCTAGAAGCCCTTCTACCTCCGGGCTACACTCCCAGACCTATTTTTACATTTTTATTTGGAAACAGGGTCTCCTAAGCCAGCGTGCGGCTGGCTTCCAACCTGCCCGATCCTCCTGTCTCTCTGCCTCCCAAGCGCGGGGATTACAAGCGTGCGCCACCACGCCCGGCTCGAACTTGGTTTTTAGGCTACATCCTAAATCAGTCTTCATCCAGGGTTCCTTAACAATTAAATCTGATTGCCTAAGGCATACATTTTACAAAATGAATTAATTTATCTTCGGTGCATGTAAGCAGGTACTAACTAAGCGCCATCTTTGGGAGAACGGAGAAGATAGTTACTCATATTGTTTTCCATAAGGCATATAATTAAGCACAGGATCTAAGTGAAAGATCCGTTTCTTTTGGAAAAGGGTAGAATGTTGCCTTTATAGAAAGGCATTTTTGACCCCAGTACTTCGAGGTGGATATCCTAATTATTCTTTTCACAGGTGTCTTTGCCCACCTCACTCATTAGAGGCCTTGAAACTTTTTCCGTAAATGACCAAACCATAGCTACTTTTGTTTTCGATTTTGCAACTGGAGTATGAAAGCAGCCACTGAGGATAGGTAAATGAATGAGGCTGTGTGCCAATAATAAGAACTTTTTTTGTGTGTGTGTGTGATATTGGGGA
The DNA here is from genome assembly GCF_963383645.1 of Muscardinus avellanarius. NCBI lineage: Eukaryota > Metazoa > Chordata > Mammalia > Rodentia > Gliridae > Muscardinus > Muscardinus avellanarius. The sequence continues at coordinate 104,035,815 of NC_137786.1, read as the reverse complement.
TGGAATCTCCCAAACTCCGGTCTCCTAAATGCTGGGATTACAAGCATGTGCCACCACGCTCAGCTCAATAAAACGTTTTTACTTTTTTTTTTCTCTTTTTTTGTGGTTCTGGGGATGGAACCCAGGGGCATTCTGCCTCTGAGTTACACTCCCAGCCCGATTTTTAATTCTTTATTTTGAAACAGGGTCTCACTGAGTTGCAAAGGGCCTAAGTAGCTGAGGCTGTCCGCAAACCGCGATCCTCCAGTCTTAGCCCAGCAAACACTGGGATTACAAGCTCAGTAAAACTATTTATAGACATATGTTTGAATTTGATTTTCATGTGTCACAAAATATTTTGACTTTTAAAAACTTTTCAAGTATAAAAACCATTCTTGTGAGCTTTACAGAAGCAGGCAGCAGGTTCAGTTTGGCTGTGGGTCAAAGTTTGCTGAGCTCTGCACTGGAGGCTTGTGTGAGTGGTATCTGCCTGCGCCTGTAAACCACTGGTAACTCAGCCTGTGGAGGCTGTTAACACCCGGTCTCCTGACTGTGGAGGGCCCCAGCCTCCACCTGCTCTGCGTCTGAGTCCTGCTGCAACTCCTGGTTCTGCTGGTTCCCACTGATACAGAATCAGAGCCCAGCTCCTCACAGTGGCATTCAAGATCCATTAAGACTAGGCCTCCCTGCCAGTTGTGGTGGTGCATGCCAGTACTTGGGAGGCTGAGGCAAGATGATTGAAGATTTGAAGCCAGGCTCAGCAATTTAGCAGGACTTTCCTCACCTTAGCAAGACCCTGTTTCAGAATAAAAAAATAAATAAAAAAGGGCTAGGGGTGTAGTTCAGAGGTAGAACACCCCCGGGTTCAATCCCTAGTACCAAAAAAAAAAAAAAAAAAAAAAAAGTGCAGGCCCCACCTTGCCTGGACTTCATCCAGCGCAGCATCATTCCCTCCGTTAGACGCATTACCAGTCAGGGTCCTGGGTACCAACCACAGAAACCAACTCCAGGCAAAATAAGCAGAAAAGGAGCTAATTGGCTAGGTATTGGCAGACACACAAAAGTGATAGGAAGGCTGGAGTTTGGGACTTGGCAGAAGACGGTAGGGCTCCGGCAGGGCTAAGGCCTTGCCTGTGGTGGGTTACTTGCCTCGGGGCTGGGGAGCTGCCCCTGCCACTCATTCAGCAGATTTTTTTTTTTTTTTGTGGTACTGGAGGTGGAACCCAGAGGCTTTTCTACCTCTGGGCTATACTCCCAGACCTATTTTATATTTTATTTGGAAACAGGGTCTCACTAAGTTGCTGAGAGCCTCACTAAGTAGCTGAGGCTGGCTTTGAACCTGTACGATCCTCCTGTCTCAGCCTCCCAAGCGTGGGGATTACAAGTGTGCGCCACCACGCCCAGCTCAGCAGATATTTCTTGAGTGCCTTCTAGAGTAAGGCAGTTGTAGGTTCTGGAGATACAGCAACAAAAGGGTGTAAATTCCTGCCTTCCAAAGCTTAAATTACAGTGGGAGAGTCAGATAATAGAGGTAATTAATAGAATATAGTATTTTTGGTTTTATTTATTTATTTATTTATTTATTTATTTATTTGCGGTACTGGAGATGGAACCCAGGGGCATTCTACCTCTGAGCTACACCCCAGCCCTATTTTATTTTATTCTTTATTTTGAAACAGGGTCTCACTGAGTTGCAAAGGGCTTCACTAAGTAGCTGAGGCTGTCTGTGAACCTGGACCCTCCTGTCTCAGCCTCCCAAATACCGGGATTACAAGTGAGCAGTAACACACCGTGCTTCCTAGTCTTTTTTCAAAATTTGAAACGGTCCCACTAGCTTGCTGAGGGTCTCACTAAATTGTTGAGGTTGGCCTCGAACTTGTGATTTTCCTATCTCAGCCTCTCATTTACTGGGATTACACGCATGTATCATTGCTCCCTGTATTGGGGTGCTGTGGGTTAAACCCAAGGTTCGAGCATGCTAGGAAGTGAAGATAACCACAGAGTCCCCCCCATCCTCCATCTTAGTGCTTTACTCCACTGTGGTCTTCCTGCCTTATGACATTGACTTACTAATGAGACTCAACTCGAGTTTGCTGCTTCTTGGGAGGTCCTTGAACTCTAAAGCACTCCATGATCCCGTAACGTGACAGTCCCGCGTCACTCCTAGAGAGTGGCTTCTTCTAGAGTAGCTGTTGTCTCTCCTCTGCCTCCCAGTCCATGGCTTTGTACCTTGCACACAGTAGTTGCTCAGAGAATTTCACGCCAATACTCAGGCCTGACATTCACTCTAGTACTAATCAGAGTGATAACGGGCGTCGGAGACTCACAGTGGGCAAGGCAGACACAGCCCTGCCCTCCTGGAGCTGGGAAAGGCACTGAAGCAGGCAGTGGATTGGTGGCTGCTGGGGCTGGAGCCTTGTGTCAGGCTTCAGACCTGATGGACAGGCTCTCCTGCGGAGCAGCCCTGACCCATCCCTGGGCGCCCTCTGGGCTTCCAGGAGCTGGGCCCGAGGGTGGCTCATGGTCACGGCAGCCTTTACGGCTGAGGTCTCTCTTGCAGGGAGCACCCCACTTGGCTGCTACAAGAAGCTGATTGAGTACTATAAGAATGGGGACCTGTCCTTTAAATATGTGAAGACGTTCAACATGGATGAGTATGTGGGTAAGTCTTTCTCTTTCAGAGTTCCTACCTGACTCAAGAAGAGCCATGCTCCTCCTCTTGCAGGCTCAGCCCTAGAGAGGAATGGGGAGCACTCAGAGAGCCGGTGATGTTTGGTGATAGGCTTTTCCAGCCTTGGTTTATTTAGCTATAAAATGAGGCTTATACCTCATGGGGCACAGCATTAAATGGTACCATGATAGGTATGGAAATTTCTTGCACATAATGAACATTTAATGAATATTTAATAAAATTAGGGTACTCCCTTCCCTTTGCCCACTTCCCAACAAAATGCCGTTTCTGAAACAAATGCTTACAAATAGAATTCTGCCAGGGGTGTGTCCCCAGGGTCTTTCAGGGCTTCTTTTCCAGTGAAGCTCTTGTCCCTCTTTCTTTCTTTCTTTTCTTGTGGTACTGGGGATTAAACCCAGAGGCAGTCTACCTCCAAGATATTCACTCAGCTCTTTTTATTTATTTTTATTTTTTTATTTATTTTGTGGTATGGGGGGCGGTGGTGGAACCTAGGGGCTTTCTACCTCCAGGCTACACCCAAGTCCTACTTTTTATAATTTATTTGGAAACAGGGTCTCACTAAGTTGCTGAGAGCTTCACTAAGTAGCTGAGGCTGGCTTCCAACCTGTGCGATCCTCCTGTCTCAGCTTCCCAAGTGCTGGGATTACAAGTGTGCGTCACCACGCCTGGCCTTTATTTTCTGTTTTGAAACAGGGTCTTTCTAGGTTGCTGAGAATCTCATTAAGTTGCTGAGGCTGGCTTTGAACCTGCGATCCTTCTGTCTCAGCCTTCCAAGTGCTGGGATTACAAGTATACACCACCACACCTAGCCTCTTGTTCACCTTTCTGCCAGGTACACTTGGAGAGTAACTGAGGCTGGTGGTTTTTCTTTTTTTTGTATGTCTGGGGAAGGAACCCAGGGGCATTTGACCTCCAAGCTACACCCTATTTTTTATTCTTTATTTTGAGACAGGGTCTCACTAAGTTGCAGAGGGCCTCATTAAGTAGCTGAGGCTGTCTGTGAACTGCCATCCTCCAGTCTCAGCTTCCCGAATGCTGGGATTACAAGTGTGTGCCACCACACCCGGCTGTTTTTTCTGCTGTAGGAGCTAGTCATGGTGGTGCATGCTTGTAATGCTTGTAATCCTCTCCAGTACTTGGGAGGCTGAGACAGGAGGATCTCAGGTTCAAAGCCAGCCTCGGCAACTTAGCAAGGCTATCAGCAACCTAGTGAGGCTATTTCCAAATAAGAAATAAAATCAGGTTGGGGGTGTAGCTTGGAGGTAGAATGCCTCTGGGTTCAATCCTCAGTGCCAAAACAAAACAGAAACTTAGTCTTCTATTCACCTCCTTCTGCCACTCCCAATCACTTTGTGATGGCTTTAAACTTTTTTTTTTTTTTTTTTTTTTTTTTTTTTTTGTGGTACTGGGGATGGAACCCAGGGGCCTTCTACCTCTGGGCTACACTCCCAGACCTACTTTATATTTTATTTTATTTGGAAACAGGGTCTTACTAAGTTGCTGAGAGCCTCACTGAGTAGCTGAGGCTGTCTTCAAACCTGTAATCCTCCTGTCTTAGCTTCCCAAGTGCTGGGATTACAAGTGTGTGCCACCATGCCTGACTCCTATTTCCTGTTCTTTATTTTGAAACTGGTTCTCACCGAGTTGCAAAAGACCTCACTAAGTAGCTGAGGCTGCATGAGTACCATGCTCCTCCTGTCTCCGCTTCCCAAGTGCTGGGATTACAAGCATGTGCCACCATGCCTGGCTTTTAAACATTTAAAAAAAAAATTGTGGTAAAATACAACATAAACTATCTTCAGTGCTGAATGTGGTTTGTGAGACTATAGTCTCAGCTACTCAGGAGAGTAAAGTAGGAGGATCACTTAAGCCCAGACTGAGGCCAGCCTGGGCAATATAGCAAGACCCTGTCTCAAAAAAAAAATTACAATCTTAAATATTTTATATGTACAGGACAGTAATGGTAGCGTTAAGTACATTCACATTGCTGTACATCTGATAGCCAGAACTCTTTGTGTCTTGCAGAATGAGATTTTAGATTTCATACCCATGAAATTACTCCCCATTTCATGCTCTCCCCAGGCTCTGGAAACCACCATTTTAGTTTGTCTCTGAATTTGACTTCTCTAGGTACCACATGTAAGTGGAACCATAAACATTTTGCAACCAACTTCTTTTACTTAGCCTGTTTTCAAGGTTCATCCCTCTTGAAACATGTCAGAATGTTTTTATTTTTAAGGCTGATTTTAATTTTTGGTGGCACAGGGGATGGCATCCAGGGCCTAGCTTATGCTAGACAAGTGTGCTGCTGCTCAGCTACACCCCCAGCCTTTTTCATTTTGAGGCAGAGTCTCACCAAGTTGCCCAGGCTGGGCCTGACTTTGCACCCTTCCTGCCTCAGCTTCAGAAATAGCTGGGGTTACAGGCTTGTGCCGCTATATCTGGTTTGATTTTAGTCCTCAGTGCTTGATATTGACGGTTCACTTTAAACAAATTCCTTTTCTTTCTCAAACAGCCCATTTGAGAAGCCCTAAGATAATCCTCTCCCACTGCAGGGTATTTTAGTTGGGGTTCAGGGGGAGAGGTAGAGCCCAGGGTGAATGGTGGAGGACCAGGCACAGGGGGAGGAGTGTGTTGCTTCCTTTCCCAGGTGGGCCCAGGCCACCTCCAGGAGCCCAGTGCCCCCAGCCCCCAGCCCCTAGCCTCTGTTATTCCCTTGTGTAAAGATCAGAGTGAGGGGATTTCCCAGGCCCAGCCAGCGTCGTCTGTGTGATAGTGTGTGGACACTTGACCCCAGCTCAGCTTATCCCAAGTGGCTGGGGGTCAGAGGACTGGTGCACAGGCCTCCTATGGCCCGTACCCCGAGTGTCCCTGTGGGTCGAGGTGGTGTCCTGGCATCCTCCCTGGGGGGGCAGTGCTAGCTCCACTTGGGCATGACTGAGTGATCCATGGCCCACAGGTCTCGCACGAAACCACCCAGAGAGTTACCACTCCTTCATGTGGAACAACTTCTTCAAGCACATTGACATCCACCCAGAAAACACGCACATTCTGGATGGGAACGCAGCTGACCTGCAGGCCGAGTGCGATGCCTTCGAGGAGAAGATCGAGGCTGCAGGCGGCATCGAGCTGTTTGTGGGAGGTGAGCTTGGGACTCCTCAGCCCACGTCCAGGCCCAGGCCCACGGTGACTGTGACATGTGGGAAGGACAGGACACCATGCCCGTCTCCACACAGCCCTGTCAGAGCCAGTGACATGGGTCATCTATCACCGTGTGGAGGCAGGAGAGGCATGAGGCAGAATCTTGGTCCCAGCCCTGGCTCTGCTGCTCAGGAACTGTGGTCTCGAACATCTCCTCTCTACTTTGATGTCTCATCTGTAAATTGAGAGGTGGAACTCAGGTCCCTACGTACCCCCCCCCCCCAGTCCTAAGGCTTTTTTGATCAGTCATGTAATTATTCTGGATATTTAAAATCATGGACTTGCCGGGCGTGGTGGCGCACGCTTGTAATCCCCGCGCTTGGGAGACAGGAGGCCACGCAGGTTTGAAGCCAGCCATGCGCGCTGGCTTAGGAGACCCTGTTTCCAAATAAAAAATGTAAAAATAGGTCTGGAAGTGTAGCCCGGAGGTAGAAGGGCTTCCAGGAACCCCAGTACCACCAAATAAAATAAAATAAAATCATGGACTCATGCAATTCCAGAAGGCTCTATCCAGTATGCTGTCAATAGCCAGTTGAACGCAGAGAGGTTGTAAAACTTATCAAGGCCAGCCAGCCAGGAGCAAAAGGGTGCTGGGTGTCTGTCTCAGAGTTAGACTTTGTTCCTACCCAGGGCTGACTACCTGTCCACTAGTTGGCCATCTTGGGAGTCACCCTGGGGTGTAAGCTGGACTGCCTTTTCCTGTTCTTAGTCTAACTTATATAAAAGTGGGGAGGAGGAGGGCAGGAGCTTGTAAGTTCTGAGAATTTTGTTTTGTTTTCTGTGGTGCTGGGGATTGAACCAGGAGCATTCTACCTCCAAGCTATACCCCTAGCCTATTTTTATTTTTTATTTGGAAACTGTCTCTCTAGGTTGCTGAGAGCCTATGTTGCTAAAGCCGGCTATGAACCTACAGTCCTCCCATCTCTGCCTCCCACACTAGGATTCCTGGTGTGTGCCACCATGCCCGGCTAAATTCTCAGATTTTAAAATCTTGGCAACCCCTTCCCCAGTGTTGTGGGGTTTTTCATTGTTGTTGGTTGTTTGTATTTTGTGGTTCCAGGGTCTGGATCCAGAGGCATTGCACTTCCTAGCTACACTCCCAGCCCTTTTTTATATTAATAAATTAATTATATTTAATTTTATAATTAATATTATTTTCATATTAATTAATTATATTAATTAATTAATGTGTGCATTTGTTTGTGGTACTGAGAATTGAACCCAGGACATTCTACATCTAAGCTACAACCCCAACCCTATTTTTTATTCTATTTATTTATTTATTTATTACTATTATTTAATTTATTTTTTTGGTGGTACTGGGGTTCCTGGAAACCCTTCTATCTCCGGGCTACACTCCGAAACCCATTTATATATATATTTTTTTAAATTTGGAAACAGGGTCTCTTAAGCCAGCAAGGCTGGCTTTGAACCTGTGCGATCCTCCTGTCTCCATCTCCCAAGTGGGGATTACAAGCCACCACGCCCAGCTATTCTTTTTATTTTTGAAACAGAGTCTCACTAAGTTGTAGAGGGCCCCACTAAGTAGCTGAGGCTGACTGCAAACCTGTGATCCTCCTGTCTCAGCCTCCCAAGTGCTGGGATTACAAGCGTGCACCACCACCCCTGATTGTGTGTGTGTTCGTGTGTGTGTGTGTGTGTGTGTGTGTGTGTGTGTGTGTGTACTGGGGGTGGAACCTGAGGGTATTCTACCTCTGAGCTATATCCCCAGCCCTATTTTGTATTCTTTATTTTGAAAAAGGGTCTCCCTGAGTTGCAAAGGGCTTAAGAGCTGAGGCTGTCCATGAACTGCAATCCTCCTGTCTCAGCCTCCCGAATGCTGGGATTACAAGTGTGTACCACCATGCCCACTGGCTCTTTTTTATTTTTTGAAACAAAGTCTCGCTAGGTTGCTGAGGCTGGTCTTGAACCCAGGTTCCTCCTGTCTTAGCCTCTCAAGTGCTGGGATTACAGGTGTGTGCCACCACACCCTGATAAGTGCTGTATTTTCTCTTCACTGCAACTGTATCCCAGTGGCAGGACCCTGGCTACAGGCAGGAGAGACAGAGAAGTCATACTACAAGGGTGTTGGGAGGAAAAGCTATTTGGAGTGCTCCATACTGAGCTTTATGAGAGTTGTAGCAAGTTAAAAATGTCTGTATATGCCTCCGATGGAAGCGATGGGGGGGGGGGTCCTGTGTTTAATGCATATCTACCTCAGAGTACAAATGAGCAAAGAAATTCAGTTTTCAAGGATTCCCCCAACTCCCAGCCCTAGTTAGGGAAGGAAAGTTGGCCATTCTTGAAATGTGGGATCTCTGGAACTCACAGGCTGTCCTGTCTGTCTCTGTCTCTCCCACTGCAGGCATTGGCCCTGATGGACACATTGCCTTCAATGAGCCAGGCTCCAGTCTGGTGTCCAGGACCCGTGTGAAGACACTGGCCATGGACACCATCCTGGCCAATGCCAGGTTCTTTGATGGTGATCTTGCCAAGGTGCCCACCATGGCCCTGACGGTGGGTGTGGGCACCGTCATGGATGCTCGAGAGGTAAGTATAAAAGTCCACCAGCCTTCATCACGGTGGGGCACCAGACTTGTCTTTTTGTTGTTAACTTTAGCTGTACAGGTACCACCTGAATACATTATCAAAGATGAAGGCAAAATAAGGCTAAAATCCCAGCTGGTTCTAAGACTGTCTCTCCTCCTTCTTGGGAGGTTACGTTGTTCCAGTGTGAGGTGCATCCTGTGAGTGTTTCTTCTATGCCTTTGGTTGTCTATGTACCTCTTTCGTGCTTCTCTCCAACAGAGAAGACTCCGGCACCATTACTGTGGGGATGTGAATTTTACCTCCCCAGGTACTGAGAGGAACCCTTTGATGGTCACTGTTTGAAGGGAAACTCCTCTTGAAAACCAAGGATGCTGTGATTAGAGGCCTGTGCTCAGGGATAGTGAATGTGTGAAGTATGATCAGCTCGTGTCCTAAGGCTGGTGTGTAGTGCAGTGAGAGAGCACTTGCCTGGCATGTGTGAGGTTGAGTTCAGTCCCCACTAATGCAAAAAAAAAAAAAAAAGTGTCTTGAATTTGATTGCGTGTGTGTGTGTGTGTGTGTGTGTGTGTGTGTGTGCATGCATATGTGTGGGGAGGCACCAGTGTCCTTACTGCTTTCATTAGAATTTTTATTTATTTTTTGTACTGGGGATGGAACCCAGAGGAATTCTACCTCCAAGTTACAATCTCAGCCCAATTTTTTATTCTTTATTTTGAAACAGGGTCTCACTGAGTTGCAAAGGGCCTCATTAAATAGCTGAGGCTTTCTGAGAACCCGGATCCTCTGGTCTCAGCCTCCCAAATGCTGGGATTACGAGTGTGTGCCACCATGCCTGGCTCATTAGAATTTTTAGGAGCATTTTCTCTTCCTATTTTCTCTTCCTTTTCACTTCCTGTTCAGTGGGAAGTGGCTCCAGACATTTTAGCCTCAAATTTCTTTGCTCTGGCCTATAAACAAGCATCCGAATCCATGTGAACTTCTGTGAAACGAACGACAGCACTCAGATTTCCCTTGGGACTTTGAATTGTAACCTAGAGGATTTTTCTCATTGCTGTTTAGAAACACAAGGGTTTGGGTCATTCTTATCCCCTGAGGGTATCTGGTTTGGGGAAGGACCTGGGCCAGGAATTAAGAAATCCTCTTCAAAAATGACCTCAGAGTTGCTGAGGGGTCCTGAGGGGTTCTGCTCTCTCTACACTTCTGTGTTCTTATCTTTTAATAAAGGAATAGTGACTCCTGTTTTCAACCTCCTGATACAAATGAATTAAAATGGAAGGAAATTTATAGAGCTGAGTTCTCTGGATCACTTTCCAGCACTTAGGTTCTTGATATTTTAACTGTTACATGGAGTCTATGCATTTGTTCTATACACAAAAGTGTCATTCCAAGTCATATTGGTAGGGTAAATGCTCTGAACTAAAAGGGGCCTTTTATTTTATTTTAATTTTTCGGTGGTACTGGGGTTCCTGGAAGCCCTTCTACCTCCGGGCTACACTCCCACACCTATTTTATACTTTTGAAACAGGGTCTCTTACGCCAGTGCGGCTGGCTTCGAACCTGCGCGATCCTCCTGTCTCCGCCTCCCAAGCGCGGGGATTACAAGCGTGCGCCACCACGCCTGGCGCTTAAAAGGGGCCTTTGAAAGGGCACTTTTCTGGGATTCAACCTTCGCAGACCCATAGATAGCTCCCACAATTGCTTCCCAGGGGTTTCCTGGCTAGCTGGTGCAGGCTGGGGCCCCTCAGATTGTGAGAACTCATCTAGCTGATGGGCTAAGTGTGTGGGCCTCTGCACGGCATATCTGCTCACGGGGGCCTTCCGTCTTCATCAGAGTTGTCTAGAGACGCTGTCATGTAGTCAAGAGTGTGGACTAAGGTCACAAATGACCTTGAGCAAATTACTCAGCCCCTCCATTTCCTTATTTTATGACACGGGGATAAGGACGCCCCCTGCCTCAGGTCATGTGTGTAAAGCGCAGGGAGCAGTGAGCACAGCGTGTGCATGCTAAGTACTTACAACGTGCTATGAAAACCATCCTTACCATCGTTTGAGGCATCTGGACTTCTCCATCCCAGGTGATGATCCTCATCACAGGCGCTCACAAGGCCTTCGCTCTGTACAAGGCCATCGAGGAGGGAGTGAACCACATGTGGACCGTGTCGGCCTTCCAGCAGCATCCCCGCACTGTGTTCGTGTGTGACGAGGATGCCACCTTGGAGCTGAAAGTGAAGACTGTCAAGTACTTCAAAGGTGAGGGAGGGTGGGCTGGGAGTGAGGAGTGGATCTAGCTTTCATTTGGGCTATTTTAATCCACATTATGATCCTAATTAAAAATCGGACCCTGGGGGCTGCGGATGTAGCTCAGTAGTAGGGCACTTGCCTGGCGTGTGTGAGACCGTGGGTTTGATCCCTAGTCAGACTTGACTGCCTCACAATACAGTTATTTTTCAATTCATGACTGCAAGGATCCATTTCCAGAGACCTGTTAGCTCGAAGGAAGCAGCAAGAAAACAGAGTTGTCATCAAAGGCTGTGTGGTGAGCCTATAATGCCATCAAGCCGTGGCTTTTCTCTGTCCAGACCTCATATAGGCCTTTCCCTCCAGTAGAGGAAATGAGGATCTTTTCTTTTACTTTTTTGGGGAGAAGGGTACTGGGGATTGAACCCAGGAGCATTCTACCTCCAAGCTACACCCCCAGCCCTATTTTAGTTTGATTTTGAAATAGTCTCACTAGGTTGATAAGAGTCTCATTCCTCGCTGAGTCTGCTCTCAAACCTGCCATCCTCCTGTCTCAGCCTCCCAAGCGCGGGGATTACAGGTGTGCGCCACTACGCCCGGCTCCTTTTACTTTAAAAGGGCACCTACTTGGGAGCTGGAAGTGTAGCTCAGTGTAGTGCTTGCTAGCGTGCATAAAGCCCTGGAGGTTCATTCTCCAGCACAGTTCCTGCTTTAAGAAAATTATATGAAAATCCTCATTTACGAAGCAAGTAAATTAGGAATCTGTTCTGTGCTGAAAAGATTAACCTGTAGTCAGCCAGCTCCCTGGTGGTGGGGTTGACAGAACTTCCATGCACGCTCTCTCTCTTACTGGGAATAACTGCTTTCCTGCTCTTAGTGTTTATCACTTGGAGATCAGAGAAGTATCAGTTCTAAGACAAAATCTGAGAACTCTGGATGCTACTGGTGATAACTGTGGACCTCTTGTCTCTACCTGCATTAACCACATTTTGTTTTTAATTTTTTAGGCTTAATGCTTGTTCATAACAAGTTGGTGGACCCCCTGTACAGTATCAAAGAGAAAGAAATTGAGAAAAGCCAGTCTTCTAAGAAACCATACAGTGATTAGCCTCTGCTGGGACCTAGTATCCAAAAGTACTTCGTAGGGACAGGAGGCTGCTGGAAATTGTTTTTAGAACAGAATTGCTTTTCTTGATTCCAGTCTGGTTTTTACAGATAAGGGGGTTGACGCACGGTTCTTGGCTCTGGGGCTAGGTGCCTAGTCATGGTGTTTTACAGGGAGAATGACTTGCAACTTAATGGGATAGAAATCTCTGAACAACTGCTCCATCCTCTTGATGCCTGCCACACCCAAGTGAGGGCTTGTTAGCTTTTTGTTCTGCCTTAGCCACTGTTCACATGTGTTAACATGCTCCTGTCAGGAATTTCTATCCTGTGTACTGATTCTCAAGTGGGTAGCAATTAGGCATTTGTGTGTTTTAGATATAACCTCTTAGAGAATCTGGAAAGCTCCTCTTAAGCAGGCCTGCTTAATTTGAGAGGCCCTTGAAAATCTCTGCTCCAAATTAAGGAACAAACTCCTGTGTGTGTGTGTGTGTGTGTGTGTGTGTGTGTGTGTGTGTGTGTGGTACTAGGGATTGAACCCAGGTATGTTCTACCTCTTAACCACACTCCCAGCCCTATCTTATTTTGAAACAGTCTGCTTAATTCTTGAGGCTGTCCTTGAATCTGTGATCCTCCTATCTCAGCCTCCCAAGGACTGGAATTACAGGTGTATGCCACCACATCTGGCAGGAACAAACTCTTGATATATAAATGATAAATAAGGAAGCAGTCTCTTGGGTCAGTAACAGGTACCACAGAAGGAACACTACCCTTTACTCCCTTTCCTCTGGCTGTTTTCTGCTCTCAAGTTGGTTTCTTCATAAACTGGGAACTCCCTGGGAGAGGATTTGGGTGGTTAGGGATAAAGAGGTGGCCTTCACTGATAAACCCAGAGCCCCCAGGGGCCCAGCCATTATAAAATTCTCTCAGGGACCCAAAGGAGGAAAGCAGGAACCCTTTTCCGTCAAAGGTCACATCAGCGTCAAAGGTCACATCAGCGCGGAGGCAGTCCAGGGGGCAGCAGGCACTTCCAGGATTTTAGTGTTGTGTTCCACCACGGTGATGGGCTGGAGAGCGCACTCCATGCGAGTGCCACGCTCTCCTGCCTCCCTCGGCCAAGTGCCAAGACCGCACGGCAGCTGCTTCTCATTTTGTCTCCATTTACCCTGCTCTCTAGCCCTCTTTAGGTTCAAGTGGTGTGATCTGATGTTCTCAGAACATGAAGAAACACAACCCTGGGCTGGGGATGTGGCTCAGTGGCAGAGCACTTGCCTAACGTGTGAGGCCCTGGGTTCAATGCCCAGCACTTCAAAATATAAAACAAACAAAAAGGACAGCCCTTTGCCCTTCTCTACTTAGCCCTCCCTCCCAAGATGGTCTGTTGCCGTCTTCCCTTTATGCTCTTAGGCCTCTGTGGAGTGGCCGCTGCCTTTTCTTCCTTTCGGTGCCTGTTTGGAGCTACCCCTGCCTCTTTCTGGGGAAGTTTTCTCAGAGCGAGGCTCAGGCCTCTTTTCTAAGTGCTGTATTTGGCACCAGCAATTCATCTTTAGCTTTTATACACATGATTGTGCTGTCATTCTGTGGACTTGTTTACAATGTGATGTTTTATATTAAATCTGATATTTTCAAATAAAATGTGTCATTTGTTTGTTTCTATCCCCAAAGTTCAGAAGCTTGTCTTCTAAAGTTTTATTCCCCAAATTCTTGTATTTTGAGATAGCCAGTCAGCAGAGCTTCACACTCATCCTCACAAGAGTTTGCAAGAAGGTCACAAGCATAGCAGCCATCCATTGATCTCTTCTTCAGTCGTCAGGGTGAAAAAAAATTATAAAAATGAAGCACCTATGTGAAAAAAGGTGGGAATGAACCGGTGAGCAGTAGACGGTCGTGTTCTGGCTGTACTTGAGACTAAACAGGGATACAGTGGCTAAAAGAGTAGCACAGGCTAGAGATGGGGACACGGGGGCTAGAGATTGGCTCAGTGAGAGAGTGCTTGCCTAGCAGTTGCAAGGGCCTAGATTTCATCCCCAGCACCTTAAAAATAGTAATAAACCTGTAAGGTAGCCATGAGTGGTGGTGACACTTGTAATCCCAGTACCTGTCTCAAGGAGGATTGCAGGTTCAAAGCCAGCCATGGCAATTTAGCGAGGCTCTCAGCAACCTAGTGAGACCTGTTTTCAAATAAGTAGAATCAGGAGCCAGGGTGTGGTGGCGCATGCTTGTAATCCCAGCATTTGGGAGGCTGACACAGGAGATCACAGTTGCAGACAGCTTCAGTTACTTAGTGAGGCCCTCTGCAACTCAGTGAGACCCTGTTTCAAAAAAAAAGAATAAAAAATAGGGCTGGGGAGGGGTGTAGCTTGGAGGTAGACTGACCCTGGGTTCCATCTCCAGTACTGCCACAAAAAAGAAAGAAAGAAAGAAAGAAAATCAGTCGGCGCATAGCTTGGATGTAGAATACTTCTGGGTTCCATCCCTAGTGCCTAAAAACAAAACAAAACTATAAGGTATGGGAAATACATTTTTCTATTTTTTAAAACCAAGTCAGGCCGGGCGTGGTGGCGCACGCTTGTAATCCCCGCGCTTGGGAGGCAGAGACAGGAGGATCGCGCAGGTTCGAAGCCAGCCACGCGCGCTGGCTTAGGAGACCCTGTTTCCAAAATGAAAATGTAAAAAATAGGTCTGGGAGTGTAGCCCAGAGGTAGAAGGGCTTCCAGGAACCCCAGTACCACCAAAAAAGAAAAAAAAAAAAAAAAAAAAACAAACCAAGTCAGTATAATAGGATATCGTGGGTCAATATGATCAAGTTAAGAAGGTACAAGAAAGAAGAAGGTTTTACTTTTATTGAGGTACTTATATGCTAATAAAATCCACCTATTAAATATAAATCCAATGATTTTTAGGTTTATGGAATTGTACAATCTTTCTATTATTCCCAAAAGCTCCCTATTTCTACTCCCAATCACAGGTGACTACTGATTTGATTTTGTGTCCATAGATCTGTGTTTTTTTTTTATTTTTTGTTTTGGTGCTTGTTGAGCATTGAATATAGGGCCGCATACATTACATGCTAAGCACATGTTCTACACCCCTAACCCTTGTTGGAAATTACATATAAATGAATATGACATCTATGTCTGGCCTCTGTGACTAAGCATATTGTTTTTGGTGGTGCTGGGATGGAGAGCCTCATGCATTCTGAGCAAACATGCTACCACCGAGCTATATCCACAGCTCAAGCACACTTCAAGATTCATTACCATGACACCTGGTAGTCCATTCCTTTTATTGCTGATTAGTACTCCATTGTGAATATGCAGCTTTTTGTTTAGTCAATAAGGGTTTAAATTTTAAGTAGGTACATTAGAATGAAATGAAGAAGGATTTAGTCATGACATCTAAACTGGAGATAAGCTTGGGACCTTGAAGAAATCTGATCTCTTCTCAGGTCTGTTCCCTGGTGGGCTGACAGCGGTGCCATCCTGCTACAGCCAGTGTTAATGGGGTCAAGTAGGGTAGCTCCAGCTTGGGCCTCTAGTAGTACTCTGGGCTCCCTGTAGAGAAGCTAATTATGTGCGTGGGGGCAAGATTCACGTTAAATCTGGAATATCTTGTTCCTAGAAAATAAGAATGTTTTCAAAGATACATGAGGCAGTGTTAACAGGACAAAGCAACCAGCTAACGGGACTGCCACTGGCCAGGTTGTGATAATTTGATCAAAAAGAAAATATCAAGTACGGCTGACATGGACAAGTTGAATCTGTAAAAAGTAAATTTGATACTCAAAAAAGGAAAAGGTAATATTAAGTGTACACAGAGTTTTATTTTAGGAAGAGTGGTTGGAATGTATTTTAAGTTTCACTACATTTAATAAGAAGTTGCAAATTCGATGACACTTTTCCAGGAACCGAAATCCTTACTGTGATAAGGTGCTAGAGAAGGCCGCGTGTGATCAGGTGTGTTCAGAGACAGTGGGCACACAAAACAGAGTAACTTAAACTTCCAGGGAGCCCTAACGCCAGCTGGCAATCATACTATATTAGTGGTCACACCTACTCACTTTAGTCTCGCGAAGACCATGAGACCTCAAACCACTAATGCACCAGCTTTTCTCTTGGCTGATGACGTAAAAGTAGAAGCAATTAAAAAAGAATATCCACAAGTTCCCCCATCACACACGCCCCAGCAAGCCAGCCTGCCCTCACCTCGCCATCTGTTGCTGGCTCCGTGGCTGAGCCTCCACTGAGCCTAGGCCCCATCCCCTCCTGCCTCCTTGGGGCTGCTGCCCCAGCAAGATTCCTCTCTCACCCACAGCAGCAGACCATCCTCTCCAAATCACCATCACTCCACTGGCATGCAAAACAAGAGGCAAAAAGAAAACCACCTCTCTGGCCCCTCTGCTTATAGCCTCATTTTTTTTGGTCCCTTTTATAGCAAAATTTCTAGCTACCTATTAAAATTTATCTCTTCCATTCTCTTTCTCTCCTGAAATTTACTACAACCCATTGTTAGGCTTTTTGTAGTTGTTTTAGAGTTCTCAGATATTTTTTTCCCTATTCTTTTTTGAAATCTTTTAATTTTAACTGAGCATGGTGGTACATGTCTGTAATCCCAGTACTTGGGAAGCTTAAACAGGAGGAACACAGGTTTGAGACCAGACTCAACAACTTAGTAAGGCCCTCAGCAACCTAGTGAGACCCTATTTCAAAGTAAAAAATAGAGACGCTGGGCGTGGTGGCGCACGCTTGTAATCTCCGTGCTTGGGAGGCGGAGACAGGAGGATTGCGCAGGTTCGAAGCCAGCCTCGCTGGCTTAGGAGACCCTGTTTCCAAATAAAAAAAAGTATAAAATAGGTTTGGAAGTGTAGCCTGGAGGTAGAAGGGTTTCCAGAAACCCCAGTACCACAAGAAAGAAAGAAAAGAAAAGAAAAGAAAGGAAGAAAGAAAGAAAGAAAGAAAGAAAAAGGAAGGAAGGAAGGAAGGAAGGGAGGGAGGGAGGGAGGGGAAAGGAAAGGGAAAAAAAAAGGCTGAGGATGTAGCTCGGAGGCAGAATATCCCTGGGATCAATTTCCAGTATAGACAGACAGACAGACAGACAGACAGAATTATAGAATGGTGCTCCTCCCCAATGTCGTACCATCAGTGGACTGTATAATAAGAGCAGTTTACAACTGAGAGCAGCAACACACACACAGACTCTAGGGAGTTTCTAGAGAAAACCAAAGGCAACAGGGGGGACATAAACAAGGAACATAAGACCCAATTACCCAACTGACTCTTCTACAGTAGACTGGACACAACTAAGAAGGAATCAGTGAACTTGAAGATATATCAATAGAAACGTCCCAAAATGAAATTAAAAGATTTTTGTTGTTGTTGGTTTGGTACTAGGGATTGACTAACCCAGAAGCATACTACCTCTGAGCCATACTCCAACCTTTAAAAAGCTTTTAAACTTTGAAATAGGTTCTAAGTTGCTAGAGTCGCACATATTGCTCAGGCTGTCCTAGAACCTACAATCCTCCTGTCTCAGCCTCTTCTATAATCTTATTAAATCTCTGCCCTTTTTATCCCCCTCCCTCCCAGTGGGTAGAGTCCCTGGGCTGGGACCTTCAGAGAATTCTTAGCTTTCTTAACCTCTTATGTGAGACAGGAAGGCCAGAGGAGGCCTGAGCCATCCAATTGCCCTCCCTCTTGGTCAGAGACGTCTGTAGCAAAGTAGTCTTCCCTAAGGGCAGGCCTCTGCATTGGAGAAGAAAAGTCTGGGGCTATTTTCTCTCTGAATGTACTTCAAAATGGCTCCTTTTCCCCTCCCCTGGCCCAAAGCACAAGGAGATTTTTCTGCCATCTTCATAATAGCACTCCTGAAGGGGAAAACCCACCAAATTGTGAAAGGCCCTGTGCATTAGCTCCCAGATCTGTGTTTCAGGAGCATTCGACCTCTGAGCTAGACTCCCGTCTTACTTTGAAACAGCCTTATTTAGTTATTTACTTATTTTGAAACAAGGCCTTGCTAAATTGCCGAGGCTGGTTGGTGAGCCTGTGATCTCTTCTCTCAGCCTCCCAGTACTATGATTATAGATGTGAGCCATTGTGCCAAGCTAGCTCCCAATCTTTAACTCAAGCTGGCCCATACCTAGCCGCCAGCAACTGATTAAAATTTTAGTTACTGGCTCTACCAGCTAATGTCTTAGGTAAGCTGACCTGCTATTTCCCTTCCCCTTAGTGTTTAAGGTGGAGGTTAATCTATGGCCTCAGTGCTCTAATGGGTCTGAGAAAGTTGATTTTCAGTTCAAATTTTCTTCCTTGAGGACACTCTTTCTTTCTTAAAAAACATTCCAATTTTTCCCCTCCCCTCTCCTTACAGAGCACTTGTCAAAGTCCACAGTGACCTCAACACTGATTCCATCAATTGGTAGGCTCCTATTACTTCTGTGCAGCATCTGATACAATTGATTACTCCTCTTCCAAACCTGATTTGGCTTCCAGGACATCTCATACTGCTGTTTTTCCTACTTCACCAGCCACTCCTTGTCTGGTTCTTCCTCATGTCCTTGACCTCTTAGCATTTTGAATGACCCAGAACTCAGTCCTTGTACCTTTCTTTACATATAACTCACAGCCTTGATAAATCTCATCTAGTCTCCGGGTTTAAAACACCATCTAAGCCAGGCATGGTAGTGCATGCCTGTAATCCCAGTATTTGGGAGACAAAGACAGATGTATCGCAGGTCTGCATCTAGCCTCCGCATCTTAGTGAGACCCTGTTTCAAAACGGAATAGGGCTGAGAGTGTAGCTCAGAGGTAGAATACCTCTAGGTTTAATCCCCAGTACTACAGGGGAGGAATAAAGACCATTAGACATTGTCTCCCATATTTATGCCTCTAGCTTGAATCGCTAACTGCCCATCTAGCATCTCCTCTGGAATTAGTACCAGACATCTCAAACTAACCTATGACCAAATCCTTGACTTTTACCTTCAAGGTCAGTATAGAATTTAATCAATTCTCCAGATTCCAACTGCTGGCACACTGGTACAAGCCACACACACTTTCCACCTGAGTTACTACAATGGCCTGGGTAGTTTCCACCCTTGTTCACCCCTAAAACGTAAGTCAGACTCTATCACTTCCCTGCGCAAAGCCCTCTAAAGGCTCCCATCTCAGCAGAGGTTCACACCAGGCCCCTCCGGTCCACTGTACTACCTGGCACATCCCATCTCTTCCTATTCTCCCTTCCTTGGTCTACTTCAGCCCTTGGTGACTACCAGGCTGTTCCTGGGGCCCTCTAACATGCTCCCATCCCAAGGGCTTTTTCCCTGGCTATCCCTTTACCTGAATTTTCTCCTCCAGGGACTAAAAGGATCATTCTGACACTGCCAAGCCTTTGTTCAAGTGCTATCAGAAAAAAAGCCTTCTTCACTCTTAAAGATTCCAGCAGGTCCTACTCTCCTGACTCCACAGTCCTTCCTGACTTCTCTCATGAAGCTTATCTTCTGGCGAGCCATATAGTTTGCTTAGTGTTTGTCCCTTTCCACCAGGGCAGTAAGCTTATGTCCATCTTATTCAGTACTACATTCTTAGCACCTAGAAAAAGAGTAAGGCCCATTGCAAGATGCTCAATAGATATGTTAAATAAGTGAATTACTAAAAGAAATGTAATAGATTACAAAAGTGGAATGGGTTTGAGAATGAGATACATAATTACTTTAAAAATGTATGTGACTTGTAATCCCAGCTCTTGGGAGGCTGAGACAGGAGGATCACATAGGTTCAAAGCCAGCCTCAGCTACCTAGTGAGGCTCTCAGCAAACTAGTGAGAACCTGTTTCCAAATAAATAAAATCGGGCTGAGGGTGTAACGTGGAGGTAGAATGCCTCTGGGTTCAATCCATATTAACCAGAAAACAAAAACAAAAAATTGATATAAGCCAAGCATGGTAGTACATGCCTATAATCCCAGTATTTAGGAGGCTGAGACAGGAGTTGTGTGTATATGTGGATATGTGGATATATATAAAATTTAAAAATTGGGCTGGGGGTGTAGTTCGGAGATAGGATGCCCCTGAGTTCAATCCACAGTAACACACACACACACACACACACACACACACACACACACATACACACTCCAAAAAAACCCAAAAAAACCTCTGGAACTCAAGTGGCCCTCCTGTGTCAGCATACCAAAGTAGCTGGGACTGCAGGTGTGCTCCACTAGGTCCTAGTAAGATCACTTGATTTTGTGTGTGTGGTAGTAGGGATAGAATCCAGGGAGAACCTCTGAGCCACACCCCCAGCCCTATTTTATTTTTTAGGTTCAAACAGGATCTGAAGTTGCTGAAGGCCTCACTAAATTGCTGAAGCTGGCTTTGAACCAGTGATCCTCCTGTCTCAGCCTCTCAAGTACTGGGATTATAGGCCTATGCCACCATGCCTGCCTTCCTGTTTGTTTTGTTTTGAATACCATGGGAACTGCTGCCACCTTCTGGTGATGCTTATGCCAAAGTTAATACTTTGGGAATAGTAAAAATATTTATATTGTTTTGAAGTCAGAAGCCATATGAACAGCTTCATGATTCTTCCGTGATTAGCTCATTACTCTTGACAGAAATATAAATAGCAGGTATATTAATGGATTTTTAAAGTAAACAAGAGCCTTCTACCACAAAATAATCACCTTACTAACCATGCTACAGGTCTAAGATGTCTTCCAAATCATTTCTGTTTGTCATATTGATAGACAGGAAGAAGTATGCTCCCTACTCTTTTTTTTTTTTAAAGAAGTTTATTAGAAAGATAGAAATACAGAAAATAGAAATACAGCCCCATACCAAAATAGCATTGGGGGGGGGGCGGATGACTCTAAATGAATACACCCAGCTCCCTACTCTTGATTGCACTGAGTTGACAGGCTAATCCTCTCACACCAGAGCAAAGGTGTGTGGGTCCAGCTCAATCAACTTGCCCAGTGTTTATAAAGATTTTCTTCCATGAAGCTGAGCAGGAAAATGCCCATAACAGGTACAAAGCCTAGACTTACACATGCAGCCAGTGAAGTATCCTGAGAGATAACTGGCTTAAAGCTACAGAAAGACCTCAATCAAAAACTTCATTGATGCCAGGCATATTAGTAATAGAGGTCACTGGGTGTAGGATATATGGGTACTCTAAACTACCTATGACTGAAAGTTTTTAGCAGAGCATGGTAGCTTATAATCCAAGTACTTGGGAGGCTGAGATAGGAGGATCCAGCCTTAGACAGGTTCGCTGCCAGCCTCAGCTGCTTAGTGAGGCCCTCCACAGCTTAGTGAAACCGTTCCAAAATAAAGAATAAAAAAATTGGGCTGGGGTGTAGCTCGGAGGTAGAGTGCCCCTGGGTTCAATCCTCAGCACCCCCCTCCCATTGATTTACTGATGCTTAGGAATAGGTAACCAATTAATCTTTTTTTTTTTTTTTGTGGTACTGGGGTTCCTGGAAGCCCTTCTACCTCCGGGCTACACTCCCAGACCTATTTTTACATTTTTATTTGGAAGCAGGGTCTCCTAAGCCAGCGCGCGCGGCTGGCTTCGAACCTGCGCGATCCTCCTGTCTCTGCCTCCCAAGCACGGGGATTACAAGCGTGCGCCACCACGCCTGGCACCAATTAATCTTTAAGAAAAGGTTTTGCCGGGAGTGGTGGCGCACGCTTGTAATCCCCGCGCTTGGGAGGCAGAGACAGGAGGATCACGCAGGTTCGAAGCCAGCTGTGCTGGCTTAGGAGACCCTGTTTCCAAAAATAAAATAGGTCTGGGAGTGTAGCCCGGAGATAGACGGGCTTCCAGGAACCCCAGTACCACCACCAAAAAAAAAAAAAAAAAGGTTTTCAGCTTTCGACTAATATAAGTGCATTAACATGTAATGGACTGGGCTTGGTGGCGCACACTTGTAATCCCCGTGCTTGGGAGGTGGAGACAGGAGGATTGTGTAGTGGAAGCCAGCCCTGCTGGCTTAAGAGACCCTGTTTCCAAATAAAATATAAAATAGATCTGGGAATGTAGCCAGGAGGTAGAAACAAAACAAACAAAACAAAAAACAAAACAAAACAAAAAAGATGTAACAGTAACAATAAAAATGGATGGGAAAACAGTGTACATAAAGAGAAGGTTAAGAGTCATGATGAGTAAATGTAATAATACAGTGTCCTGCAACAAAAAGCAAAATGAAGGAAAAACTGAGGGAATCTGAATAAAATATGGATTCTAGTTAGTAATAATAGTGATGATGATGATGATGTGTTAACATTGGTTCAGTGATGTGATGAATGCACCATACTAATACACTGTATGAGTAATAGAGGTCACTGGGTGTAGTGTAGATGGGTACTCTAAACCATCTTATGACTAAAAGTTTTTAACAAGCCATGATAGTGCACACCTGTAATTAAGTACTTAGGAGGCTGAGACAGGAGGATCATAGGTTCAAAACCAGCCTCAGCAATTTGGCAAGACTCTCAGCAACCAAGCAAAACCCTGTTTCAAAAAAATAATAGAGGACTAGGGTATACCTCAGAGGTAGAATGCATCTGGGTTTAACCCCCTTTTACCATACTACATAAACAGATAAATATTTCTTTAAAAAATATTATGAAACAAGATCTATCTCAATTAACAAAGACAAGCTCTTAATTTAATTCAATCAAAGTCACAGAGAGCCGGGCGTGGTGGTGCACGCTTGTAATCCCAGCATTCAGGAGGCTGAGACTGGAGAACTGCGGTTCATGGACAGCCAGAGCTACTCAGTGAGGCTCTCTGTAACTTAGAGAGATCCGGTTTTAAAATAAAGAAAAAAAAAAAAAATAGGGCAGGGGGTGTAGCTCGAAGGTAGAATGCCCCTGGGTTCCATCCCCAAACCTGCAAAAAAAAAGTCACGGAGACTTTATTTTTGACTTAAAAAATTTATTTGGAGGTTGAGATGGGAGGATTACAGGTTTGAGGTGAGCCTCAGCAATTTAGTAAGATCTTATTTCAAAACAGAATGGAGCCAGCTGTGGTGGAACAAGTCCATAATCCTAGTTTCCAGCTGAGAAAGATCTAATAAGGTTCAAGGCCAGCCTCAACAACTTAGTGCGGCTCTCTGCAACTTAGTGAGACCCTGTTTTATTTAGTTTTTTATTTTTTAAATTTTTTTGGTGGTACTGGGGTTCCTGGAAACCCTTCTACCTCCGGGCTACACTCCCAGACCTATTTTATATTTTTTTATTTGGAAAACAGGGTATCTTAAGCCAGCGAGGCTGGCTCCGAACCAGCGCGATCCTCCTGTCTCTGCCTCCCAAGCACGGGGATTACAAGCGTGCGCCACCACACCCGGCTGAGACCCTGTTTTAAAGTAAAGAATTAAAAATAAGGCTGGGAGTAGAGCTCAGAAGTAGAACGCCCCTGAGTTCAATACCTAGTAACACACACAAGCACACACACACCACATAACACAATTGTAAATGGGCTGGGTGTGACAGTGCATGCCGGTAATCCCAGTACTTGGGAGGCTAAAACAGGTTTGAGGACAGCCTCAGCAACATGGTGAGACCCTCAACAACTTAGCCAGACCATATTTTCAAATAAAAAATAAAAAGGACTGGGGGTATAGCTTGGAGGCAGAATGCCTCTGGGTTCAATAGTCCCAAATAAATACATAAATGAATAAATAAATATATATCATAAATGGAAAAAGATTGAGCTGGGCATGGTGGCGCACCCTTGTAGGCTGAGGTGGAAGAATCACAGGTTTGCCGACTGCCTTACCTACTTGGTGAGGCCTTCTGCAACATAGTGAACTTAGTGAGACCTTATTTCAAATAAAAATAGAGATGAGGGTGTAGCTTGGAGGCAGAATGCCCCTGGGTTCCATCCCCAATACCGCAAAAAAACCAAAAAAACAAAAAAACACAACAACAAAAAACAGAACCCCCCCCTTTTTTTCAGTACTAGAGATTGAACCCAAGGACATCTACCTCTGAGCTACACCCCCAGCCATATTTTTTTTTTTTTGAAACAGGGTCTAAGTTGCGGAGGGCCTCACCAAGTAGCTGAGGCTGGCTGTGAACCTGTGATCCTCCTGTTTCAGCCTCCCAAGAATGGGGAGTACAAGTGTGCACCACCACGCCCAGCTGACTCTTCCCATTTCTTTAATAAAACTACTGTAAAAGCTTCATTTCTACTTCTATGACACCATCAATATAACGTTTAACAGCTTAAAATCTCTAATGCAAAGTATCAACTACTTCATGAACTACAGCTTCTGAGTGGCTACTACTGAAAAATCCAAACTGAACCCATCACAGAAATCACTCTTCACAGTATAATTGTTTTAATTTCCATTTCTTCAACTTATTAACTTCAGTTCTTACATAAAATGCACTAAATGGAAATTTAAAAAACTGACTTGTTTCAACAAAATACAATCCCTTAAGCCTAGGCTCAGTTACAAGTCCAAAAGAGGAGATGTTCTGGGACTTATATTTTCACTTAAAGAATAGGTTACAGGGGTCCAGGTGTAGCTTAGTGGTAGGAGCGCATGATGAGTATGCTCAGGGCCTTGGGTTCAACCTCCAGGACCCTACAAAATAATGTTATAGTTTTAAAATGTGACAGAACACACAGAGCAATTCTGTTCTAATCATTAGATGGTTTTTAAAACTATTTTTATTTTTAAGATTAAGCATCCTCATTGACAATTCAGAAATAGTCCTTGCTGACTTTGTGGACACACACCTAAAACAGAAGTGATTCCTCTATTTTCAATGACAAGGTCGAAAAAACATGTTCACAAGCTGCAGTTGAATTCTGCTATCCTATTTTTTTGTTTAAAAAAATCTTAATTTGCCACCAACTCACCAAACCATAAGGAAAGATAATTTCCCCCAAAGCCAACAAAACCCAGAAACAGGAATCTAGGTGTCTTTCAAGACAAAATTATCACCCAAAATACTGCTATTGAAATAAAGGGTAGGAAGCCAAATTCCCATAGTTATTAGAGAAAACCTTTAAAAAGAACTCAGGTTAGGACTAGAACTACGGTGTGTGTATAAGTTCAAAACCAAGCAATTAAATTTCCAGCTTGAGAATATATTAGGTTCTCTCTTATTCCAGCAAAAGAAATAAAAATATGTGCTCCTGGAATTAATATTAAAATTGTCTTACCAACAGAAGGGGGGAGGATAAAGGGAAAGAATGTGGAAAGGTGAATCTAACTAAGCTCTACCGCCCAGGAAGGTAGACTGGGGCTGAGATTCTTCTGAGCCAGTATCGTTACATTCTAGATCTGGGTCAAAGTCAAGCAATTATAATACCTCTCATAAATATCAAGTCATCCACAGTGTTTATGGTATTAAAATATTTCTTAAATTATTATAAATTTCTAAACTCTGAAAAGCAGTAGATCAAAATGACACCGGGCCATTCCGTCAGTTATAGAGTACAAGGATCCCTCCAAAGAGAACGAACTTAGCAGAGATTTAAGTCAGAAGGAATGTGAGTGACATGGAATAATAAGGTCAGGCTCTCAGTACAATTTAATAAGGCTTCCAGCCCTGCTCCCTCCCGCTGCAGCTGTGAGTAGGAGGACTGGGGGTGCCAACAGAATGTCTCAGAGGGATGCTTCTCAGAGATGGTTAAGTTTAACTCTTGACCCTCTCCTTACCTAAAGCTTGGGGAATAAAATAAATATTTATTTTTAAGTTTCAGAGCTTTGAGCACAGTATAATATTTAATATCCTATAGTTTTCATTTCTGAACCTTTGGCTTATAATTTTATCGATTTATGATACACAGGAAAATGTATGAATGTGCCATAATCAGTAGTACCAAATGAAAATATAAACCTTGTTCTTCC
This sequence comes from Muscardinus avellanarius, assembly GCF_963383645.1. NCBI lineage: Eukaryota > Metazoa > Chordata > Mammalia > Rodentia > Gliridae > Muscardinus > Muscardinus avellanarius. The sequence goes on along the minus strand of NC_137786.1, from coordinate 104,010,183 downwards.
TTATCTTCTGTGAAAGCATGGTACCCTAGTTATTGTGCAAAGTTAATCTGTGTACTTGACAGAAGGTTAGGGCAAACCATTCCACTTCCGTATCATGAGCAGGACTTAACTAGTCTTCAATCTCATCTTCCCAAATATCTCCATTAACATCCACCGCATGGAACAACCTGGAAGCATGAAATGAGCATATATTTATATGCACTTGGACAAAACTGAACATACTCCACCTTTCCTCTCTTCAAAAAAGCTTTCTGTGTTCTCTGGTATCTTTTCTTCCTTAATTACTCCATTGAGGAAGACTGAAATCTGGATCCCTCTGAATAAGCTGCCTAAAGTTTATAAGACCAGTCCTTTTAGCTAGGCATAATGGCACACACTTGTAATCCCAGCTACTCAGAGGCTAAGGCGGGAGAATCTTAAGCTTAAGACCAGTCTGGGCAACCTAGTGAGACCCTGTCTCAAAATAAAATATGAAGGAACATAGATGTAACTCAGTGATGGAACACTTATCTAGCATGTGCAAAGCCCTGGGTTTAACCCCTATTAATACTCAGTCCTTTTAGGATCCAAACTCTATAGGACCAAGGACAAACTTAGGCTCAATGTACACAATAAGTGAAATAAGATTGGGAGCTGGTCGTGGTTTTTCTTGTAATACCAGCATCTGGGAAGCTGAGACAGGATTGAGGGTTCGTGGCAGTATCAACTACTTAATGAGGCCCTCTGCAACCCAGTTAGACCCTGTTTCAAAATAAAGAATGAAAAACTGGGCTGTAGCTTGGAGGTAGAATGCCCCTGGGTTTCATCTCCAGTACCTCAAAATCTAAAAAAGGAAGAAAAAAAAAAAGATTTGAGAACGTGGCCATCTAAAAGAAGTGGAGCGCTATCATTTCTCTATCATATGTTAATCCTTCCATTCTCTATCTTCACAGTCCTAGTACCTTCCACTAGTGAAATATTTCATATTGGAGTATTTTGCCAATTTGTCTTCCTTCCCTTATAGTACCTAAAATTAATGCAATTTCCAATACTAGAGTCCCAATAGTTCACAGCAGGGCTTATTTCTTTAATTTCTCTTTCAGTTTCATAACACTGATGAGTATAGGTGCTCTGGAGAATGAAGACAGGAGGCTACAGCAGGAAGGCTGCAAGTTCTAACCTATCCTCTACAACTTAGTGAAACCCTGTCTCCAAATAAAAAGTAAAAAATGATGTAACTCAATGGGATAAAGCATCCTGCCTTTAATCACTAGTTTTAAAAAATTGCCTATTAAGGGAGATCATTATCAGCTGAGTTTGGTGGCACATGCCTGTTATCCCAGTATTTGGGAGGCTGAGAGAGAAGGATCAAAACCTCGAGGCCAGTGTGCAGTAACTTAGCAAGACCCTATTAAAAATTACAAATAAAATAAAAAGGTTGGGAATGTAGCTCAGTGGTAGAACACCCCTGCGTTCAATCCCCAGTACCATACACAAAGAAAAAAGAGAGATCTTTGACTGATGCTCAAATATGCTAGCTGTTGGAGAACAGAATATTCACGCCATGCCAAGCAATCAACCAACAGATTACTTACTAATAAAAAAGGGGAAACTTACCTTCACGATGAAGTAAGTGATAGAACTGAGCATCACACTAACAGAAGACAGCCTGGCATTATGGGCTCCTAATGTGGTACAACCCATAGTGCATATCACCCACTCATGAAATATCCTTGTCAAATATGTTACTCTAAATCGATTCAAACTTCATTCTAGATCTAATTTCCGGCTGAAAGCATATATAGAAGATAGAGAAACAAACTAAAAGACACTATAGAGAAATAAAACTATAGAAGGTAAGACATCATATAGGATAACTGATCTAGACTCTTCAAAAACTCAATGTTCAGGCTGCAGGTATAGCTCATTAGAAGAACACTTATATGGCATGTGCAAGGCCCTGGGTTTGATCCCCAGCATTAAAATTTTTTTTTTCTCCTAAAAAAAAAAAAAAAGCCAGGCATGGTAGTACATGCCTGTAATCCCAGTACTTGGGAGGCTGAGATAGGAAGATCACAGGTTTGAAATCTGCCTTGACAGCTTAGTAAGGTTCTCAGTAACCTAGTGAGACCCTGTCTCCAAGTAAGAAATAAAATCAGGCTGGTGCTGTAGCTTGATGGTAGAATGCCCCTATGTTCAATCATCAGTACCACAAAAAGATGAAGGAGAGAGAGAGAACCAGGTACAGTGGCTCAAGCCTGCAATCCCAGCTGCTAAGGCAGGAGGACGACAAGTTCAAGGCCAGTCTCAGCAACTTAACAAGACCCTGTCTCAAAATAAAAAATCAAATCTGGGGTGGTGGTGTACATCTTTAATTCTAGTATTTGGGAGGCTGAGACAGGAGGATTGTAGATTCAAAGCCAGCCTCCAAAACTTAGTGAGACTCTATTTCAAGATAAAAAAATTTAAAAAGCTGGGGGTGTAGCTTGGGAGTAGAATGCCCCTGGGTTCAATTCCTAGTACCAAAATAATTTTAGCCGGGCGTGGTAGCACACACTTGTAATTCCAGTATTTGGGAGGCTGAGACAGGTGGATCGTGCAGGTTCGAAGACAGCCTCAGCTACTTAGTGAGGCTCTCAGCAACTTGGCAAGACCCTGTTTCCAAATAAAATATAAAATAGGTCTGGGAGTATAGCCCGGAGGTAGAAAGCCTTTGGGTTCTATCCCCAGCACCACACACACACACACACACACACACACACACACACACACACAAGTAAAATAATATAAAAAAGCCAGGCATGCCAAGTGTGGTGGAGTATACTCGTAATTCCAGTACTTAGGAGGCTGAGACAGGAGGATCGCGGTTCGTGGACAGCCTCAGCTACGTAGTGAGGCCTTCTGCAACTTAGTGAGACTCTGTTTCAAAATCAAGAATAAAAAATAGGGCTGGGGTGTAGCTCAGAGGTAGAATATCCCTAGGTTCGATATCTAGTTTAGAGAGCCCCTGGGTTCAATCCCAAGTACAAAAAAGGGAAAGAAAAATAAACAATTACCAATTACAATAACTGAACTTGATTAGATCCTGGCACAGTAATATGGCTTCAATAGGACTTTCAAAGGACAACTGGGAAGATTTAAGTATGTGATGCTATTGAGGGCGGTATGCCATTATCATTAATTTTTTAAAGGTATTGTCATCATGTAGGTCATGTAGAAGCATTGTCTTCTTTTACTCTTTTCCTTTTTTTCTTTTTCTTTTTTGGTACTAGAAATTGAAGCCTGAGGCATTCTACCTCTTAGTGAAACCCTCAGCCTATTTTACTTTTTATCCTGAAACAGTCTTTCTTGGTGAGTTGACAAAGCTGGTCTAGAACCTTCGATTCTCCTGTTTTGGTTTTCCAAGTAATGAGATTATGAACCAGGACCTCACACATGCTGCAAAAACACTGCACCGCTGAGTTACACCCTCACCACTAGAAACATTTTTTCCCCCCCTATAATGGGGAATGGAACCCAGAAGCATTCTACCTCCAAGCTACACCCCCAGCCCTATTTTTTATTCTTTACCTTGAAACAAGGTCTCACTAAATTGCAGCTGAGGCTGCCACGAATCCTCGATCTTCTTGTCTCAGTCTCCCAAGTACTGGAATTACAAGCATGTACCACCACACCTGGGTAGAAGCATTTTCTTAGGAGATATGTGTGGAAGTATTTAAAGTTAAAGCATGCTGGGTGTGCTGGCGCACGCTTGTAATCCCCGCGCTTGGGAGACTGAGACAGGATCGTGCAGGTTCGAAGCCAGCCTCAACTACTCAGTGAGGCTCTCAGCAACTTAGCAAGACCCTGTTTCCAAATAAAATAGGTCTGGGAGTGTAGCCCGTTGGTAGAAAGCCTCTGGGTTCCACCCTCAGTACCACCAAAAATACATAAATAAATAAATAAATAAATAAATAAATAAAAGCATTATCATAACTACCATTTATTTTCAAGTAGCTTAGCAAAAAAGATGAATAGAGAGGACAAATATGGAAAAGTATTACTGTTTACTCATACTAGTCATAGTACTACCCTCTCAACTTTTCTGTATGTTTGAAATTTTTCACTATGAAAAGTTGAAGACAGCTGGGCATGGTGGCACATGCCTGTAATTCCAGTCACCAGTGAGGCTGAGGCAGGTGATTACAAGTTGGAGGCCAGCCTGAGCAGCTCAGAGAGGCCTCATCTCAAAATAAAATAAACAGGGCTAGCGGGCATGCTCGTAATCCCCCCACTTGGGAGGCTGAGACAGGAGGATCACGCAGGTTTGAAGCCAACCTCAGCTACTTAGTGAGGCTCTCAGCAACTTAGTGAGACCCTGTTTCCAAATAAAGTAGAAAATAGGTCTGGGAGTATAGCCCGGAGGTAGAAAGCCTCTGGGTTCCACCCCCAGTACCACCAAAAAATAAAAAAATAAAATAAAAAAACAGGGCTAGCTCAGTGATAAGAGTATTTGCCTAGCAAGCAGGGGTTCTTGTTTCAATCCCCAGTACCAACCAATTAACCAAGGAAAAGGACAAAAAGTAAAATAAAGCCGGGCGTGGTGGCGCACGCTTGTAATCCCTGCATTTGGGAGGCAGAGACAGGACGATCCTGGATCGCGCTGGTTCGGAGCCAGCTTCACTGGCTTAAGAGACCCTGTTTCCAAATAAAAAATATAAAATAGATCTGGGAGTGTAGCCCAGAGATAGACGGGCTTTCAGGAACTCCAGTACTGCAAAAAAAAAAAAAAAGTAAAATAAAAAAATTTCAGGTAGTGTATATTCTCATTATAAAACTCATTGTTAAGCCAGGTGTGGTGGCGCACACTTGTAATCCCTGTACTTGGGAGGCTGAGACAGGAAGATCACAGGTTCAAGGACAGCTTTAGCAAGTAATGAGGTTCTCATCAACCTAGCAAGACTCTGTTTCAAAATAAAAATAAAATAGGGCTAGAGGTGTAGCTCAAAGGCAGAATGGCTCTGGGTTCAAACCTTACTTAGTACCATAAAAAGCCCTCATTTTCAAGAAAATAATATATAAATTATATACATGGGAAAACATGCAGAATCCTGTAAGGCCAAGTACTTAATTAAAACATTGGACTGTGACCTGCAAATTAAGTACCAAGAATTGCTGCCAAGTCTGTACAATTCTGTGAATACACACCTGTTAAAACACGGGGAATCGGGATCCGTGAAATGTTTGTAAGGGTTTGCTCTAGAGAGAGAACCCATGCAAATCCAGCAGAAATACTGCATACAGCCAGTACACGTCATTTTGTTACAGCCATCTAACTTCTGGTGGGGAGGATAAGAAAGAGAATATCAAGGTTATAAAAGCTAAATGGAAATGCACTGCCAAAAGCATTTGGTATAACACTCTCCTCGTTTCCTCCCTTTTCTCATGCAAGATTGAGATAGGTTAACATACTGATAGTTTAATGCTTACTATTCTTTATTACAAGTAAAATACAGAAAATACTTAGTGTTTCTGTGAATAAATACTTAGCAAAATCTCTCTCTTTTGTTTTTTGTGGTACTGGGGATGGAACCCAGGGGCATTCTACCTCCGAGCTACATCCCCAGCCCTATTTTCTATTCTATATTTTGAAATAGGGTCTCATTAAGTTGCACAGGGCTTCACTAAGTAGCTGAGGCTGTCTGTGAACCACGATCCTGTCTCATTCCTCCCAAATGCTGGAATTACAAGCATGTGCCACTACGCCCAGCTGCAAAATCTCTTCTGATAAACAATAAATACAAAATAAACTCTTTTCTTAATACTTTACCCAATCTGTAGTAAATTAGCAACAGAAAATAGACTTGTGCATAGCCCATAATTTTGATTTGGATATGAGAACAACTGGGTCTGTACAAAAGCACTATGTTATTTAAGGTCAGTAACAAGCTGGGCATGACGGTGCACACCTATATTCCCAGCTACTCAGAAGGCTGAGGTAGGAGGATCACAAGTTTGAGAAAAGTGCAGGCAATTTAGCAAGACCCTATCTCAAAATAAAATTAAAAATTGAGGATAGGGATATAGCTCAGTGGTAGAGTACTTGCCTAGCTTAAGCAAGGCCCTGGGTTCAATCCCCAGCTCTATTAAAAAAATAAAAATAAATAAAGGTTAACTGGGGTAGAGGTACACACCTATAATCCTCGTTTTTAGAAGGCTGAGACAGGAGGGTCACAGGTTCAAGGCCAGCTTCGGCAATTTAGCAAGACCCTCAGTAACTTAGTGAGCCCCTGTTTCAAACTAAAAAGTAAAAAAGGGGATGGGGGTATTGCTCAGAGGTAGAATGCCACTGGGTTCAATCTCCAGTACCCTCTCACTAAAAGGGTCAGGAACAATATTTAGTAGTCAAATTTGCATTTTCCACATAAGAAGGCTTATAGGCGGTCGTGTGGTGCACGCCTATAATCCCCGCATTTTGGAGGCTCAGACAGGAGAATCACAGTTCGCAGACAACCTCAGCTATTTAGTGAGGCCCTCTGCAACTCAGTGAGACCCCATTTCAGAATAAAGAATAAAAAATCGGGCCTGGGGTGTATCTCGGAAGTAGAATGCCACTGGGTTCCATCTCCAGTACCCCCCCCCACACACACACAAAGGCTTAATATATACCAAAATATAAGTTACTAGACTAATAGCCTTCCTTTCTTTCTGTACTGGGGGTTGAATTCAGGGGTATTCTACCTCCAAACTATACCCCCAGCCCTTTTTATGTTTTGTTTTGCTGAGAAGCTCCCTAAGGTGCTGCGGCTGGTCTTGAACTTGTGACCCTTCTGCCTCAGCCTCCCAAGTACTAGGATTACAGGCATGCACCACCCTGCCTGGCTTAGGCTTCTTAATTTCAGGTAATCATGACATGCTTTCAGATCTGCTGCCTCCATCTCTGTTCCAAAACACTTACCTGTATGGGAGTCCCACAACACGGGCAACTCTTCGAGTTCTTTTCTAGCCACTCTTTACTTTCCATTTCTTCCAGGGCCTTCTGAATCACCCTCTTACCATATCTCTGTTCCAAAAACCTTTTAGTGGCTTCATCTGCTTGCAGGTACTCATTTTGTAGGTCTATTAATTTTTCTAGAAAGTGAAACAAAAAATTAACTTTTATACTACTTTGTGATATTGACTAAAAATCATTTAAAATGGTCACAATCTTTTTTTTTTTTTTTTTGCGGTACTGGGGATGGAACCCAGGGCCATTCTACCTTTGAGCTACACCCCCAATGAAACAGGGTCTCATTGAGTTGCAAGGGTCTCACTAAGTAGCTGAGGCTGTCCACGAACTGTGATTCTCCTGTCTCAGCCTCCCGAACATTGGGATTACAAGCGTGCGCCACCACGCCCGGCCTAAAATGGCTACAATTTTTTACTACTCAATAATACTATTCCTAGGACTTCATCAGAAGAAAATACTACAAAGTAAAGTCATGTGTATTTCCATGCACATAACAATGGCAAACAAATTAAATTTTCAAGAAAATAAATATGTGTGAAAGATCTATTTAAAGACAATATTAAATTATTAAAATATAATCAGAGCCAGGCATGGTGGCATACATGTCTGTAATCCCAGTACTTGGGAGGCTGAGACAGGAGGACTGCAGGTTCACTGCCAGCCTCAGGAACTTAGTGAGGTCCTGTTTCCAAATAATACAGGATTGGAGGTGTAGTAGCCCCAATTCAAACACTCATTACAGAATCCAGAAAAAATATAACTATGTAAAAATTACACATGCACAAATGACAAAGGAGGGAAAGGAAGTCCCCATCTAGAAAAGCTGGACTTGCTAGAGGTAGACTTTCCTTTGATTTTGATTTCTTAACAATGTGTTTATGCAACTAGTAGCATACAGTTAAAGACTAACTCGTCTAAAAGGTACATATGGTGGTGCACACCTATAATCCCAGTACTTGGGAGGCTGAGCTACGAGGATCATAGGTTTAAAGTCAGCCTTAGCAACTTAGTGAAGGCCTCATCAACTTATAGAGACCCTATTTCAAACTAAAAATTAAAATAGGGCTGAGGATGTAGCTCACAGGTAGAATGCCCCTGGGTTCAATCTCCAGTACCAAAAAATTAAAAAATAAAATAAATAAATAAAAGATACATAGCGTAAAACAGACACTGCTTTTCCACTGTTAGCAACATTCCCCATCTGATAATCAACAAGGTTTATCAACTACACAAGGCACCTTGACTTAAGAGCAAAGACCAACCATTCAATTGTACATATAAAATAATCAGTGAATAAAATTTATCATCTTCACTTTGCCCCGTCCCGTGTTACAGGTGCTATAAAGTTCTTCCTGCTAATGTTTTCCTTTGATTCTTTTTACCTTGCTTCTACTGCTCTACCGATTAACTTAGATGGATCAGGCAACCATTTGCAAAGGTTATACCTGAAGACAAAATGCTTTTGTTCACAATTCTATTTTATTTTTCAAAAAACTTAAAGATCTTCCTTATTAATGTTCTGGTTGTTTTATTAGTCTACTCTCCTCACATTATTCAGAGATGTCGCTCCCTCTTTTTTGTGTATGTGGTACTGAGGCTTGAACCTACGGCATTCTACCTCCAAGCTATAGCCTCAGCTCTATCCTACTGTATTTGTATTTTGAAATAGCAATTAGTAACTATAATAATAATTTGCATTTTGTCAGCCTATTTTTTTTCTCATATTATTTAGGGTAAAAACAATTTTCCTCCACCAATCTGTCAAAGATAAATACTTTTACAAAATAAAATCAAATGAATTATTATAAAAACTAAAGAATACTTTTTATTAGATTTGACTAACATAAAATTAGTCTGAAGTTGCTATAAGTTTCTAATCCTCTCAATTTCTGTTTACCTTGTCATAGACTAGTATAAGAACTTTTTTTTTTTTTTTTTGTGGTACTGGGGATAGAACCCAGGGGCATTCTACCTCTTGAGCCATACCCCCAGCCCTATTATTTATTTATTTATTTATTTATTTATTTATTTATTTATTTATTTATTTATTTTTGGTGGTACTGGTGATGGAACCCTTCTACCTCCAGACTATACTCCCAGACCTATTTTTTATATTTTATTTGGAAACAGGGTCTCTTAAGCCAGAGGCTGGCTTCGAACCTGCCTGATCCTCCTGTCTCCGCCTCCCAAGCACTGGGATTACAAACTGTGTGCCACCATGCCCTGGCTATTTTTTATTCTTTATTTTGAAACAGAGTCTCATTGAGTTGCAAAGGGCTACACTAAGCAGCTGAGGCTGTCCTTGAACCACATCCTCCTGTCTCAGCCTCCCAAATGCTGGGATTACAAATGTGTGCCACCATACACCGCTAAGAACTTTCTGAGTAGAAGTTCTCTTCGTCTTCTTAATAGCCCTATGAAAGAGCTAATATCATCATTCCAGTTAAATCTGAGAAGAACTAAGCCACCAAGGCCAGTTAACCTCACAACCAGGGCCTGATTTCCCAGTCTTTATCTAGATCAGAATTGAAACACGGGTTCCCCGCCTGTGCCCACTCTAACAGAGGGCGGCTCTGTGAGGTGCTATGTTGAGGGAGATTCTGAGGCCTCCCTGGGAAAAATGAGAAATATTTGATGACTGAGCCTCTAAGAGTTTTATTACCCATGTTCCTATGTAGATATTATCTTGCCATTTCTTTCCTGAAATGCTCTCCCTGTATCTGCACAGTTCTCCTTACTGTCTTCAAGTCTTTTTTCTTCTCTCTCTCTCTTTTTTTGGGGGGTGGTGGTGCTGTGTGTATGTTTGTGCGCATGCACGTGTGTATGCTTGTGAGGTGCTGGAGCGAGCCCGGGGCATTCTATCTCCAAGTTTTGAATAGGGTCTCACTAAATTGCTGAGCCTGGCTTTGAACTTGCGATTCTTGTCTCCGCCTTCCAAGTACTGAGATTACAGGCATGCGCCACAGTGCCAGGCTTTCTTCAAGTCTTTCCTTAACCCATTCTGACCCGACCCTCCCCTGGTCTGAGTAACTAAATCCCAAGTCCTCTCCCACTCAGAACATTTCATGTCCTGCCTGCTTCTGCTTTCTTTCTTTTCCTCCTTAGCACTTATTAATATCCTTATTTATTTTGTTTGTTTGTCACCCACACTGGAATGTAAATTCCACAAAGGCATAAATTCTCTTTTCTGCTACTATAAACCCCAGAGCCCAGGACAGTAAACGAACACAAAGTATCTGCTGAATGAATATTTCTATTACTTATTTACTTCTGTGGTACTGGGGATTTAACTCAGGAATATTCTACCTCTGAACTATATCTTCAGCTCTAATTTTACTGATTAATTAATTGAGAGAGAGAGAGAGAGAGAGAGAGAGAGAGAGTGTGTGTGTGTGTGTGTGTGTGTGTGTGTGTGTGTGTGTGTTTACTGGGGACTAAACCCACGGTCATTCTACCTCTGAGTTAAAAATTTTTATTTTTTTATTTGGAAACAGGGTCTCACTAAATTACTGAGGCTGGTCATGAATCTGCAATCCCCCTGTCTTAATCTCTTAAGTCCTAGACTACAGAAATGCACCAACATGTCTGGCAAATGACTATTTCTAAATTTAAGAATTAAAGTCATATAGCTTTGCTTGGGAAGGGGTAAAGAAAAGGGGTTTGGGATCCCACAATTACAACATACCTGCAGTCACCTTACATGGAGAGACCCCATGGTAGGTCAATCTACACAAGGTACAGAAGGCAAAATTACAGCTGGAGCAGATGCCCATGGTGCAGCCAGGCTCCTGCATGACAGGCAGCTGGCAGCACGGGCGGGGGCAGTATACCACATCTGCCATCAGGTCCAAGGTGGACTGGAGGAGAAGACGGTCATAACGGGCGAATAACTCTGCTTCTACTAGCTCTTTGACCTGAGGGGACACAAAACCAGTTAAGATTCTAAGGAGATTTTTAAGATGCTGGTGTAAGCCAGGAGCACAGAAATTACAACCTCTGTCTTGCTTCAGAATCAAACCAAGTATGCCAGGTGTGGTGATGCATGTTTGTAATCTCATTTCTTGGGAGGTGGAGACAGGAATATCGTGGGTTTGCAGCCAGTCTCGGCTAGTGAGGACCTCTGCAATTTACTGATATCCTGTTTCACAAACAAAAGAATAGAATAGGGCTGGGAGTGTAGCTCAGAGGCTGAATGTCCCTGGGTTCAATTCTCAGCACCAAAAAAAATTAAACCAAATATGGCAACCAAGATGGTGGTTACATGGGTCTAAACCTTTGTCAAAACTAAACAAACTACAATTAAATGGGTGGCATTTATTACTGTAAGTAAAATTATGAGTGCATAAAGTTAAAAACAAACCAACCAAGTAGACTGTACTTATGCTAAAGTCTATAAATAATTCAGTTAATCATCCCAAGGGATGTCCCTTTCAAATCCCAATCTCATCCAAGAAAGGCTAATAAGCCCAAGGTGGATGGGATCATAGAAGACATACAAAGTAAATCACCCAAATTATTTCGTAATTAACTTTTTAACACTGGTCCTTGTCTAGAACTAGTGATCAAAAGGCCAGAAAAGGAAGCATTTACATTCATCTAAATCATAGAATAAACCATATCTTTTTTTTTTTTTTTTTTTTTTTTGCAGAGTACTAAGGATTAAACCCAGGGCTTCATACATGCTAGGCAAGCATTTCACCACTAGAGCCCTAATAGCAGTCTGACCATAGTTGTTTTTTGGTTTTGTTTTTGGGGTGTGTGTGTGTGTGTGTGTGTGTGTGTGTGTGTGTATGTGTGTGTGTGTGTTTCTGGGGATTGAACCCAGGGGCGTCCTATCTCTGAGGCACATCCCCAGTCCTACTTTACTTTTTATATGGAAACAGGGTCTTGATAAGTTGCTGAGAACCTAAGTTACTGAGGCTGGTTGCAAACCTGCAATAATACTCATCTCACAAATAAAATAAAATAAAATAAGGCACAGGAAAACAAGTGCTGCTTGGTCTCACTATGTGGAATTAAAAAAAAAAAAAAAAAGTACTAGGGTCATAGGCGTGCATCACCACACCCAGCTCTGACCACAGCTTTCTTAATGGATACAGTGAGCAACAAGTGGGCTGGCTCCAAGGCAGCAGAATGTCCAGGGAGCCCGAGAACTTTTCCTTTGTGAAAGAGGATGAAGAGGCAACGGTTACTAGATTAAAGTTACCTGACCAGGGGTGGCCACTGAAGAGCACTTTGGTTCTGGGCAGTTGAGGCATTGAACTTGGCCGTCTTTGATCTGGATTTCAAAGTAGTCCTTCAAACAGGCTTTGCAGTACACATGCCTGCACTCCAAGAAGTACATGCATTCACTACCCAGCTTCTCACAGAAACAGATATTGCACAGGAACAATTTACTATTAAAGCATTTAATCTGCTGAGCTTGATCAAAGTCCAAGATTTCCTGGATCAGACTTGACAATGATTCTACATCCTGTACGGCTCTCTCATCCACAACTTCATCTGGGTCTACATCAGATCCAGCAGCTCCTCCAAAATCTAGCTCTGTGTTGGAAGACGCCTGAGCCATCCTTCTTTGCACTTTTTTCTGAGAACCCATTCTAAGCTCAAAAGGAGAGACAATATTCAAGTAGGCCAGGGTATCTTCTTTAAGAAACTGCATCCATGCAAACAGGACCACGCTGCCTCGGTGTTCTTCCCACAAGTTGTCCAAGTGTTTGCAGAGAGCAGAGAGCTAGGAGGAAACACACGAGGATGTTGTGAGCTTGGAAAGATGATGATGCTTACCAACTCCTGATGGCTCTAGGAATCTTTTTAACTTGTTAGACTCTTGTACTTCCTAACACCATTTTTCTACCACTGTGATAAAACTATGCTACACATTTTTTTTTGTGGTACTGGGGATTGAACCTAGGGGCATTCTACCTCTGAGTTACACCACCAGACCTATTTTTTATTCTTTATTTTGAAACAGGGTCTCACTAAGTTGCGAAGGGCCTCACTAAATAGCTGAAGCTGGCCATGAACCCAGATCCTCCTATCTCAGCCTCCCAAGTACTGGGATTACAAACATGTGCCATCATGCTTGGCTCAGAATCAACATTTTTATTGAAGCACTTCTTAAATTGTCCAGCAACATGAGCCAAAGTTGAGAATACAAAGTCAAGAGTTAAATAAAATTCCATAAAAACAGGAGAAATGGCAAAACCCCCTAAGACATAGAACTAGGTTTATATTTTACATTTGAGCCACTGAGATAGGGGACTTTTTTTTTTCCTGTTCTTTGTTCTTAGTTTTACTTCTAAAATTATTTCTTTCCCTTTAGGAGTTCTAGTCCTATAGGTACCCTGAAATAGTGGTTAGAAAAAGAAGAGGGTTTTTTTTTGTTTGTTTGTTTTTGTGGTATTGGGGTTCCTGGAAGCCCTTCTACTTCCAGGCTACACTCCCACACCTATTTTATATTTTTATTTGGAAACAGGGTTTCTTAAGCCAGTGCAGCTGGCTTTGAACCTGCGTGATCCTCCTGTCTCTGCCTCCCAAGCGCGGGGATTACAAGTGTGCGCCACCACGCACGGCGAAAAAGAACAGTTTAAAGTGTCATCTAGGACTGGGAACGTGGCTCAGTGGTAGAAGGCTGGCAAACAATACTCGAGGCTCTAGGTTTGGTCCCCAACAGCACAAAACAAATCAACAAAGAAAGGACAGTCTTTTCAATAAAAGGTGATGAAAAAACTGGATCTCCACATTCAGAAGGATAAAACTATACCTTTATCTCTCACTAGATACAATGTCAACACAAAATAAATGAAAGAGGAAAATATAACACCTTGAAACTACTTGAAGAAAACACAAGGGAAATATTTCAGGACACTGGGATGCTCATGGACTTTTTGTTTTTTGTTTTGTGGTACTGGGGGTGGAACCCAGAGGCTTTCTACCTCCAAGCTATATGTCCAGACCTATTTTATATTTTATTTGGAAACAGGATCTCACTAAGTTGCTTAGAGCCTCAGTAAGTAAGTAGCTGATGCTAGCTTCAAATCTGTGTGATCCTCCTGTCTCAGCCTCCCAAAGCAGGTATTACAAGCTTGCGCCACCACGCCCGGCTATGCTCATGCACTTTTTAGACAAAATCCCAAAAGCATAGAAAACAAAAGCAAAAATAGACAAATAGGATTATACCAAACTAAAAGGCTTGTGCACAGCAAAGAAAACTATCATCAGAGTGATGAGACAGCCTACAGAATAGAAGAAACTATTTGTACTGCATATATTTGACACAGGGTGATATCCAGAATATATAGGGAACTACAAGAATGTAATCGCAAAAAACTCCCCAAATAACCTGATTTAAATAACCTGAAAAATAAAGGGCTTGGGTGTAACTCAGTGGTAGAGTGCCTAGCATGTGAGAGGCCCACGGTTCAATCCCTAGCACTACAAAATGAAAAAAGGGGAGAAGACCCAAGTAGACATTTCTCAAAAGAAGACATATAAATGGCCAACAACGCACATGAAAAAACGCTCAACATTACTCACCAGGAAAATATAAACCAAAATCAAAATGAGATTTCACTTTTGTAAGAATGGCTATAACCAAAGAGACAAGTGCTGGCAAAGAAGCAGAGAAAAGTAAACTCCTCCATGCTGCCGGCCATGGAGAAATTTGTACAGCTAACATGAAAAACAGCACCAAGGTTTCTCAAAAAGCCAACACAGAACTACAATATGATACAGGCATCCCACCACCGGATGTGTATCCAAAGAAAATGAATCAGAATGTCAAGAGAGACATCTTCACTTCCATGTGTTTTAGAACACTATTCCTATAATCAAGAAACAGAAACAACTTAAATGTTCATTCATAGATGAATAAAGAAAATGGAGTACATATATACAATGGAATACTATTTAGCCATAAAATGGATGAAATCCACTATTTGCAACTACATGGAATGAACAGAAGATCATTATGCTACATAAAATAAACTGGGCACTGAGCCAGGCATGGTGGCACACACCTGTAATCCCAGTACTTGAGGATAGCAGATTTGAAGCCAGGCTCAACTACTTAGACCCTCTTTCTTTCTTTCTTTCTTTCTTTCTTTCTTTCTTTCTTTCTTTCTTTCTTTCTTTCTTTCTTTTTTTTTTTTGTGGTGGTACTGGGGTTCCTGGAAACCCTTCTACCTCTGGATTACACTCCCAGACCTATTTTTTTTTTAAATATTTTTATTTGGAAACAGGGTCTCTTAAGCCAGCACGGCTGGCTTTGAAGCTGTGCGATTCTCCTGTCTCTGCCTCCCAAGCGCGGGGATTTCAAGCATGCGCCACCACACCTGGCAAGACCCTGTTTTTAAATAAAAAAAAAGAATCATCATCAAATGGGGCTGGGGGTGTAGCTCTGAGATAGAATGCCTATAGGTTTAATCCTCAGCACAAATAAAATAAGGCACAGAAAACAAGTGCTGCTTGGTGTCACTATGTGGAATATTAAAAAAAAAAAAAAAAAAAGGCAGGAATGGTGGCCCACGCCTGTAATTCTAGTAATTGGGAGGCTGAGACAAGAGGATCGCATGTTCAAGAACAGCCTCAGCAAGTAGTGACACTCTCATCAACCTAGCAAGACCCTATTTCAAAACAAAAATAAATAGGACTTTGGGTATAGCTAAGAGGTAGAATGCCTGGGTTCAATCCTCAGTAACACACACACACACACACACACACACACACACACACACACACACACTATTTTCTCAATTTTGAGAGTGGAATGGTGGTCACCAGAGGCTGGAGAGAATAAGAATGAAAGTTGATGAGTGGGTACTAAGTTAGTTAGACAGGAACAAGAAGTTCTAGTGTGCTATTGCAAAGAAGAATGACTACAGATTATAACATACTATTTCAAAAGCTACATGAAAAAAAAAGCCAGGATTGCAAATGTTTTCATCATAAAGAGTTAATATTTGAGTAGATAAACGTTTACCTCAATTTAAACATTATACAACATATATTGTGTATTGAAACACACACACACACACACACACACACACACACACACACACACACCATATCCTAGGAACCCAATAATTTTGTTCAATTTTTTTTTTTTTTTTGGTGGTACTGGGGTTCCTGGAAGCCCTTCTACCTCCGGGCTACACTCCCAGACCTCTTTTTACATTTTTATTTGGAAATAGGGTCTCCTAAACCAGCGCGCGCGGCTGGCTTCAAACCTGCACGATCCTCCTGTCTCTGCCTCCCAAGCGCGGGGATTACAAGCGTGTGCCACCACCACGCCCGGCTAATTTTGTTCAATTTTTATGTTTTTATTTATTTATTTATTTTGGTGATTCTGGGGATGGAACTCTTCTACCTCCAGGCTACACTCCCAGACATACATACATATACATATATATATATATATATATATATATATATATATATATATATATTTTTTTTTTTTTTTGAAACAGGGTCTCTTAAGCCAGCAAGGCTGGCTTTGAACCTGCACGATCCTCCTGTCTCTGCCTCCCAAGCACAGGGATTCCAAGCGTGCACCACCACGCCCAGCCAATTTTTATTTCATTAATTTTTCTTTTGCAGTACTGGGTATTGAACCCAGGGGCATTTTAACCTCTGAGCTATACCCCCAGCCCTATTTTTTATTATTTATTTGAAACAGGGTCTCAATAAGTTACAGTCTCCCAAGAACTGGGATTGCAAGTGTTAGCCACTATGCCCAGCATATATTTTTGTTTTTATCAAATAAAAATAAATTTAAATTAATGCTGGCATTAATTTAAATTTAAATGTGTGGTGGCACATGACTGTAATCTCAGTACTTGGGAGCTGAGACAGAATGATTATCACAGGTTCAAGGCCAACCTCAACAACTTAGCAAGACTGTTTCAAACTAAAAAAATAGGGCTAGGGTTGTAGCTCAGAGGTAGAATGCCCCCAGGTTCAATCCCCAGTACCTTCCAACACAAAAAAATGGGCTGGGGTATAGCCCAGTGTCCCTGGGTTCACTCTTTAGCCCAGGGGTGAAAAGTATCAAACAAGTTTTTAAAACTGGTTCTAACTTTAAATCCAATCAAAAGCCAAATCATCCTAAGGAATTACTAACAGAACTCAACCTCAGAGTCCTTTTTCAGATTTACAAGCTACTAAGCAATCCAAACTTTTATCAAATCCCAATTAATAGAAGCAGGCTGATATTAGCCCTGAGCAATTACAAGCCCTCAATATGGTTTGGCTGCCACGCAGTACACTTTTGCTACCTAAATAGCCAATGTTATAGCCGGGTGTGGTGGTGCACACTTGTAATCCCCATGCTTGGGAGGCTGAGACAGGAGGATCACACAGGTTCGAAGCCAGCCTCAGCTACTTAGTGAGGCTCTCAGTAACTTTGTGAGATCCTGCTATCAAGTAAAATATAAAAGAGGTCTGGGAGTATAGCCAAGAGGTAGAAAAGCCCCTGGGTTCCACTCCCAGTAACACACACACACACACACACACACACACACACACACACACACACAGAGAGAGAGAGAGAGAGAGAGAGAGAGAGAGAGAGAGAGAGAGAGAGAGAGAAATAGAAAAGAAATAGCCAATGTTAAACTATTTCGATTTCTTTTTTTTCTTCCTTTTTTTGTGGTACTGGAGATTGAACTCAGGGGCATTTTATCTCAGAGCTATACCCCCAGGCCTATTTTTTATTCTTTATTTTGAAACAGGGTCTCACTGATTTGCAAAGGGCCTAAGAAGCTGAGGCTGTCCATGAACCGCATCCTCCTGTCTCAGCCTCCCAAATGCTGGGTTTACAAGAGTGTGCCACCATACCCAGCCTATTTTGACTTCTTTTGAACTGATCTGTTCAATTTAAAAGGCAAATATAGGAAGATTTTTCATTAGAAATGTAGAATATTTGTACATAGAGCCCAGGAATTATAAGCTGTGTTTCTTTTTTGGGGTAAACACCCAAAAAAGCATTCCAGATGACAAACTTTGAAAATTTAAATAACAAATGGAAAAGGACATTTTTTTTAAAACTAGGGATTGAATTCAAGAATATTCTACCTCAAAGCTATACCCCCATCCTTTTTTGTTTTAAAACGGTTTCATTAGGTTGTTGAGAGTCTCGTTAAGTTGATAAGGCTAATCGCAAATCTACAATCCTCTTGTTTCAGCCTCCCAAGTACTGGGATATTTTCTGTTCTTTGTTCTGTGTAGCATGCTATTGACTAAACTCTGCACAGGGACTAACTTAAATACTTATTAATGAAATAAGATTGGACAACTAAAGACAACTAATGCTTTTTCAGATTTGCTTGAAGATGCATATATCAACCATGCTTTTGAGAAATGTGCTAAAATCTGTAAAATGGAGCTGGGCGTGGAGGTGCATGCTTGTAATCCCAGCATTCAGGAGGCTGAGGCAGGAGGATCACAGTTAGCAGCCAGCCTCAGCTACTTAGTGAGGCCCTTTGCAACTCAGTGAGACCTTGTTTCAAAACAAAGAATAAAAAGAATAGGGCTGGGGGTGTAGCTCGGAGGTAGAATGCTCCTGGGTTCCATCCCTGGTACTGCACAAAAAAGAGAGAAAAATTAAAATCTGTAAAATGTACTACTTAAAAGGGAAGTACATGCTGTGTTACCAAGTCCAGTGAAGAAATAATTCTCTTCCATCCTTTTTCCTTCTCCAGCCCCTTCCCAAAAGAGGCAGCAGGAATGCATGTAAATGTGAAGGAGAGAAGGGAAAGACAGAAGGAAAGAGCAAGAGAGATACTGTGTGTATTTATACTGGGAGAGGAATGATGGAAAACACTAGAAAACTAAACCCACTTCTCGAATCTTAACTACCCACTCCAAATTCAGTGAATGACAAGTCTGTGTGTTGGCTTCATTATCAACCGGTGAAATTCACAATGCCATGGTGTCAGGGTACAGCAGCAAATAAGAATTGAACCAGGAACCTAAGAGACCAGTTAAAATGTCAACTCTATACATAAGAATTTATTTGATAAACTCGTACTGTAATTTTTAGCTTTAAAATGTAACACAATGAACAATCTTCTACCTCCACCATCCAGCATTAAGTGGATGCTAGAATCTGAAACTACAACTACACAGCCAGTTCATCTGTTCCTATTTTATGCCCGTGCCGGTGCATATACACATGCATGACAGCTCTTGAGCTTCCTGAAGAAATAGAATTATAAATATATAAATAATTTAGTCGACTATCATTGATCTAAATGTCAGTCTTGATATTTATGGGGAAATAATCAGCTGTTTATATATATATTGCCTTTGACACAAACACTAAAATGTTAAGTAATAGTCATTCTTATTCTGTCTATATATTATCCTTATTTATTTATTTCGCAGTACTGGGGATGAAACCTAGGAGCATTCTAACTCCAAGCTACACCCCCAGCCCTATTTTATTATTCTTTATTTTGAAACAGGATCTCACTGAGTTGCAAAGGGCCTCGCTAAGTAACTGAGGCTGTCCGCGAACTGTGATCCTCCTGTCTCAGCCTCCCGAATGCTGGGATTACAAGTGTGCGCCACCACGGCCAGTTCTCCTTTTATAAAGTTTAATTTTCTTTTGGAACCATACTCTCATTTTGCAAAAACATTCATATCTAAAAGATTAGACTGGTGAGTAGTAAGATGAAAATTATATGATTAAAAGAGAAAAACTAGCCAGGCATGGTGGTGGTATACGCTTATAATCCCAGTACTCAAGAGGCTGAGACAGGAAGATTGCAGGTTTGCGGCCAGCCTCAGATACTTGTGAGACCCTTTGCAACTGAGACCCTGTTTCAAAATAAAGAATAAAAAAATAGGGCTGGGGGTATAGCTTGGCGGTAGAATGTCCTTGGGTTCCATCTCCAGTACTGCAAAATTAAATAAATAAATTAATTAATTAAAGGAAATACTAATGATCTATTCTTTAAGGTCAGCAAATCTGATGGCTTTGGCTTAATATGTCAGCCTATCAATCTTTATCATGATTTCTGGAAAAGTAGCTGCTACTGATCCATTATATCTGAATATATTAGCTTAAAGTTATATTTATGTCTCAATCAAGAATTCAGGTTGAAGAGAGGTATGTAAAGGCTCCAAACATAAATGGTAAAATGGAAATGTTAATTACCCTGATCCGATTACACTCTATACATTTGTTGAAACATCAGTGTACCCCATAAATATGTACATTTATTACAAATGAATGTTTTGTGTATTGGGAATCAAACCCTGTGGTATTCTACCTCCAAGGTACATGCCCAGTCCTTTTTAACTTTTTGTTTTGTTTTGAAACAGGGTCTTGCTACAGTGCTAAGGTTGACCTCAAACCTACAATCTTCCTGTCAGCCTCCCAAATACTGGGATTACAGGCATGTGCTACCATGCCCAGCTATTACACGTTAATTTTTTTGTGCATGTGTGGTGCTAGGGACACAACCCAGGGGCCTTCTACCTCTAGGCTACCCTCCCAGACCTATTTTATATCTTATTTGGAAACAGGTTCTCACTAAGTTGCTGAGAGCCTCACTCAGTAGGTGGGGCTGGCTTTGAACCTGTGCGATCTTCCTGTCTCAGCCTCCCAAGCGTGGGGATTACAAGCGTGTGCCACCACACCCAGTCACATGTTAATTTTTAAAAAAGAATCGAGGTTGTAACTGGAAAAGAATATATAGTCTGAAGGGAACAAAGGTTCTCAATGTAAGGTCTAAATCCTTACTGATTATCTATGAGAATGGTATAAATTTCTTTCTTTCTTTTTTTTTTTTTTGTGTGGTACTGGGGTTCCTGGAAGCCCTTCTACCTCCAGGCTACACTCCCAGACCTTTATATTTTTTTATTTGGAAACAGGGTCTCCTAAGCCAGCGCGCACGGCTGGCTTCGAACTTGCGCGATCCTCCTGTCTCTGCCTCCCAAGCGCAGGGATTACAAATATGCCCCACCACGCCCAGTTAAATTTCTATATTTATACATTCACATTTGCATGATACCAGTCAACAACTGTTATTAATATGTAGATTTTTATGGAAAAAAATCACTTATTTACTCAAGAAATTTACTTATAGCTTCATCAGCTCAATTTTCAGTCCTAATTACAATGAAATCTTTCATTTAAGAAATGAATTAAAAATTAGGAAAAAAAATATCAACATCTCAGAAAAAATGAGGACCTTACTAGTCTCCATTACAATAGAGTTAAGTGGGAAAATAGTTAAGACAAGAAACAAAATACTTGATTAAAAATCACTACCACTGCAATTTATGATTCATGATTTCAGTTACTGCCATTTCTGTTTAAGACACCGAACATTCCCAATTAATTACCATTAGGATTCATGAAAGCAAGGGGGAAAAAAAAACTATAAAACCAGTCATTTGTTCTTCATGCACTAAATTCAAGATCATCGAGGTAGTCTTCAATTAAAGATGATTTTGTAGGTTTCTAAAAATGGATAGCAGAAATTAAGTTTTGGGTCTACCTGAGTTGGTGACAGCCATTTGCCACTAAGTGTGAATGAAGGTGGGGAGGAGGATGGATAATCTGGTGGCAGTTCAAAGTTCAGCACAAGTGGAGGCAGAAAGCAAATGGTGTATTCAAAGCCTCTATTCTGGAGACACTCATTTGAATTGCCTGAACCAAAAACAAAGATTAGAAAGGATCAGCTGGTCAACACCTGAGTGTCCATTATGTGGAGCAGTGCTCAAGAAAGACTTAATGCTTTAGTTGAAGGGATAAAAACCTCCCAAAGCACATTCTATTCTCTATTTTTAACTTCACAGCCACCACCTAAAAGAACAATCTTATAAGCCCTTGAAAAATCTACAAGACACCATGAAATGTATATTGAAGACATATAACATATTCTTGTACACACTTCTCAGTATAATTCCTAACACTAAAAAGCAAACAATACACACGGTTTTGTTTTGTTGAAAGTTTAAAGTAGACATTTAAAGACATATTCTAGAGAAAAAGGTATTTTATTTCTATCAAACAACTTAAGACCAGGATGCGCCAACTACCCATGAATCATAGTTGAGAAATTTTTGTGCCCAAATGCTCTCAGGCTTGAGGAGACATTACAGCACACTGCACTGTCACAATCAGGTTTCGTTTAAATCATCACTTGTTCTTTACTCAATGCCTCTATAGTAGAAACATTTTGAGAAAGTGTACATCAGGGTCTTCTGTGAATGTATTTAATCAAAAGTAGTTTTGTTTTTTGAATAACAGCATTGTGTCACCTGTTTATGGTAGTTGAAATGATTCTGGAAACCAAATACAATTAACAATCACCATGGTACTTTAAGGCTTTCCAAGTGCTTACTTCCTTGGTTTCCTTTTCTTCTTTCTCTTTTTTTTCTTCCTTCCTCTTCCTCCTCCTTCCTTCTTCTTTCTTCCTCTTCCTCCTTCCCTCCTCCTTTTGTTTCTTTTGGTATTGGGGATTGAATCCTGGGCATTCTACCTCTGAGCTACACCCTCAGCCCTATTATATTTCTTATTTGGAAATAGGGTCTCACTAAGTTGCTGAGGGTCTTGCTAAATTGCTGAGGCTGACTTCAAACCTATAATCCTCGTGCCTCAGCCTCCCAAGTATTGGGATTACAGGTGTGGGCCACAACTCCTGGCCTCTTTCTTTTTTATTTTTATGGTACTGGAGGGACTGAACCCAGGGATGTCCTACCATCATCGATCTACCTTCCTAGCCCTTTTATTTTTTATTTTAAGACAATGTCTCACTCAGTTGCCCACCTGGCCTCAAACTTGTGACCCTCCTGCCTCAGTCTCCCAGGTAGTTGGGACTGTATATGTGTGCCCCATCACACCCAAATTCCAAGTATTTTTGCAGATGTTTCTCATTTCATTTTGTCTGTAACTACCAATAATTCATGGATGATAAACTGCTGGTTAAAAGACAGGATGCATACAATATGTAAGCTAATAACCCAAATTCAGTGGTCAGAAAGGCAAAATCAAATTGCAAACTGCTTATCTCTCATTCTAACTTATTTTTAAAATGAAAACATGCATTACATTTATAATACTACCATTTATCATTAAGGCTAAAAACACACCATGACAAATAGTTTAGGGTATACTAAATAACTGAAAATAATCTTTATTCAGAAAAGTCTGTTTAAGAATATATTATTAACTAACCGCTCACAAATATCTTGAAATTTTGTGGCAAATCCAAATAGATCCTGGTCTCTCCACCTTGGACAGAATCTGCTTTTCTGAACTCATCGCCATCGTAAATACTCGCCAGGGCCAGCAGTTCATCCTCCTGAGCTTCTCGGTCTTCTGACGACATTTACTTTTCTGAAGAATTGAAGATAACCACTCAAGTCAGTGAAGAACAGAAAATGCAGAGTCAGGGAAAGCTTAATGGTAGATAAAACAAAGGTTCCTCACAACTAACTGCAAGGGATTAATCAATACTCCCACTTTTCTCACAGCCGTATCTATCTAGCATTCCATTAGTTTTGCAATAGTCTGTGCGTGGGGTGGGTACTGGGGACAGAATACAGGGGCATTCTACCTCTGAGCCACACCCTCAGCCTTATTTTATTTTTATTTTGAAACCGTCTCATTAAGTCGTAGAAAGTCTCACTAAGTTGCTGAGGCTGGCCAAGAACCTGCAATCCTCCTGCCTCAGCCTCTCAAGTACTGGAATTACAAATGTGTGTCACCATGTCTAGCTTTAGCTTTCTAGTTTTTCAAAAAGGGTGCTGGAGCCCAGCATGGTGGTACATACCTGTAATCCCAGTACTGGGAAGGCTGAGACAGGACCATCAAAGATAGGAGGCCAGCCTCAGCACCCTAGCAAGACCTTGTCTCAAAACAAAACATAAAAGGGCTGGGGAGGGCTGCGGGGTAGAGCTGGGAAGTTATTCCCAGTACCATACATAAACACACACACACACACACACACACACACACACACACACACACACACACACACTCATGGACTCATGGTGCTTCTAATTGCTGACTTTATCAGTTAAGTATTATGACTGATTCAGAAAAAACAACCCAATTTTAAAGCTTTTTTTTTTTCCGGTACTGGGGATTGAACCTAGGGAATTTCTACTCCCAAGCTATGCCCCAGCCCTATTTTTTATTCTTTATTTTGAAACAAGATCTCACTAAGTTGTAGAGGTCCTAACTAAGTAGCTGAGGCTGGCCATGAACCTGCCATCCTCCTTTAACTTCCCAAGTACTGGGATTACAAGTGTGTGCCACCACACCCAGCTTAAAACTTTTTTTTTGGCAGGTCTGGATATGGAATGCAGGGGCATGCGACCTCCAAGCTATACCCCCTGCCCTATTTTTTATTCTTTATTTTCAAACAGGGGCTCACTAAGTTGTGGAGATCACTAAGTACCTGAGGTTGTCTGGGAACGGTGATCATCTGGTCTCAGCCTCCCGAATGCTGGGATTATAAGCGTGCGCCAACATACCTGGCTAGTTTAAAACTTTTTAAAAAATCTTTTTTTTTTTTTTTTTTTTGCACTGGGGATTTAACCCAGAGGTATTCTACCTCCAAGCTATACCTCAGCTCTATTTTATTTTTATTTTGAAACAGGGTCTCACTAGTTTGATGAGTCTCACTACTTGCTGAGACTGTTGTCAAACCTGTAATCCTCCTGTCTCAGCCTCCCGAGTACCAGGATTATAGACATGCTTTACCATACACAGCTAAAAACATTTTTCAAAAAAATGACAAATCAGGCTGGAGATCTACCTCAATGGTAAAGCACTTGCTTAGCATGCATGAGGATCTGGGTTCCAGCCCAAGCACTGCAAAAAAGAAAAAAAAGACAAGCTAGACATGGCGATACATACCTGGAATCCTAGTACTTGGGAGGCTGCCCCTGGGTTCGATCCTTAGCAACACACACACATACACACCATAAATTACTTTGATTTGTCCACTTGACCTAGCAGAGTACAAAAGGAACTGGAAGTATATTTGATATAAATCTTAAATGTTTGTTGTGGGGAAGACTATGTTGTGCACTGTAGGATGTTTAATGACATTTCTGGTTTGTACCCACTAGATGCCAAAAATATGCCCCAAGAGTTGTAACACTATAAACGTCTTCAGTAGCCAAGCGTGATGGTGCATACTTATATGCTTGGGAGGCTGAGACTGGAGGATCACAGTTTAAAGAATAGGCTCAGCAACTTAGTGAGGCTCTCAGATATATATATCTTCAGATAGGGAGCAAAATTGTTCCCAATTGAGAAAATTCTATTCTAGGTGACATTATAGGCAGATACTATATGTTACAATTAAAGCATTAGTCAATACTTTTTATTTTATTTTTATTTTTATTTTTTTTGGTGGTACTGGGGATGGAACCCTTTTATTTCCGGGCTATACTCCCAGACCTATTTTTTTTATATTTTATTTGGAAACAGGGTCTCTTAAGCCAGTGTGGCTGGCTTCCAACCTGCGCGATCCTCCTGTCCCCGCCTCCCAAGCGTGGGGATTACAAGCGTGTGCCACCACGCCCGACTAGTCAATACTTTTTTAATGCAGTGACTGAAAGAAAAGACAAAATTTCAGAACACTTAAAGTGGGAAAAATATGCAATGAGAATCCATTACAATTACTTTAATAAAAATATATTATCATTCTGTTGACTGAAATGTTGAATGTAATTATAGTTGTTCCCTCTCAACTGCAATTTTTTAAGTGAAATGTACAAAAGCAAACATGGTTCTCACATTATAAAAGGTGTTACTACAAAATGTAAACAAATTCATGAAAATGATTCCATTTTCAAAAAAATTATTTTTTCCTAGCAATGTTAATGGCTCAGAGTGCACAATGACATGTTCTATTTGAGCTCAGTTAGTACCTGTTAATAATAACCTGAAGAAAGTGATATTAACACTGTAGTTTGTATTTCAGTTCCTTTTGGAATCTGTGCAAATCCCATTTATTCTTCAGCCAGTGGAGCTGAGACTGCTGAAGCTGGATAAGAGGCCGAGATGTGGGACTCATAGTAGAGAAACTATGAAAATCCTGCCATCTGCAGAAAAGAAATATGAAAGATGCTGTTAGGACCCTCTCCAAATTTAAATTCTGAATTTCCATCATCATTTGCTTAAGCCAAACACATACAGCCAATTCTAATCTACAGCTACATATTACTCTAAAAGACTGAGTCATGTGGTTAGAGGCAACTGCATGTTCCCAAGCACTGACGAGTCTTATCTGACTGCTCTCAGCCCTGGGAGGAACTCATCATGCAAGAGGTTAGGGACACATCCCACAACAAACACCTTCAGCTTGGTTTTTGGTCTTTTGCCCTTTCCGGTTTGGCTTCTTCAATTCCTTAATTTCTATCCCCACCAGTTTTTCTTCTCTTCTGCTCATGAATTAACCTTGCCAGTGACACTCAAGGTTAGGTCAGCTGATGGCAGGGTAATATTTTGAAGCAAGAGCAAACACATACACCAACTTTTAAGTTTTATTCTAAATGTTTTAGAGCCAGACTTCTAAACTGGGATTCCCAAGAAAGGAAGTGTGGTGGTACAAGGTAATAAAAGGATTAAGCTTTTTGCTTCTTCTGTTAAAATGTTTACAGATGGTATAAGAGATGAACTTACAAGTTTATAGTTTTAAGTTAGTGTTCTCTATCTTGTCAATGCATTAAAATCTCCTGAGTGGCAGCTTTTATAAGTGTCTATACCCAAGCCACACCCAAGAGCAATTAAATCAGTCCTCTAGCTTCCCGAGCTTTCCAATTGATTCCAAAGTGCAGCCACCGCTTCCCTTGAACAACTCCTCCCGTCCTAAACACCAGACCCCAGCTTCTAAAGCTGCCAGTGTATCAGTTCCTTAGTTCGGGTCACTAACCTTCATTGCCTACTGCCTCCATCTATCTACTCGTCCTTGGAGGCCTACCTCCAAAGCCCTCCTCCATACAGCACTTTCCAATTAAATATCATGTCTTTAAATTCCGGCCAAACTGTAACCTTCTTATGACATTGTCACACCTCACCTTGTATTACAGTAGTTTGGTGAACTTCCTCCCCTACTAGTCTGCAAGGGCCAAGGCCAAGTCTTTTTCGTCTGTTTTGTTCTCGGCACCTAGAGATGCCTTGCAGTAAATAATGAAAAAAATTCTAACTGCACTGGGGTGAAACGCACCGTACTGGAATGGGGAACCAAGGGCATAGGGTTCAAAGACCACTCCGCTACATCCCACTAGAAGCAGGAAGCTGGAATGGTCGTCATAACAACATTAAGAACCGTAACAATGAGTGCGCTCTTACCGTGTGCCAGGCATGTGCCAGCCCTTTCAGTCCATTAACTGAGCTAGATATTTCCACAACCACCAAGAGGCAGGTCCTATTACTACTTCAGTGCACAAATGGGGAAAATGACACAGTGTAGGTCCCTTTCTGGCTCAAGGTCACACCGCTAATATATAACTAAATCTGGATTCACAACGCCCGGTTTCTTCATCTATAACACAGAACAAGTATAAACCCCGACACCATCAGATTACGGGCAATTCAAGTTTAATATTACTTGTGGCAAACCGGAAACCGCCACACCAGTAAGGGCAGCTCCTCGGCCGCCGGGTTTCCCTACGGCCAGAAAAAAACCCTACTCGTTCTCCCAGGCCGCAGTGTGTGGACTCCAGCCCGGGCAGCCCCGACCGGTCTTCACCGCCGGCCGCCCGCCGAGCAGAGTTGTTCCTGCGACTCAGCAACAAGCCGGGGCGGGGCAGGGCCCCGCTGCCTGGCCGGGCGCCGGGGCGCGGGCGTGTGCGGCGAGGCCGGGGCGGCGGGCGCCCGCGGGAGCAGGGCCTGGACCTCCCTCTTCCTGCCGGGCGCCCCGCGGGTCCAGGCCGGACGGGGCGGCGGCCGGGTGGGGAGCGTGGGGCCCGCAGGGCAGCACGGCCCGGCCAACCTGCTCGGTCTCGCGCGCCCAGAATTGTCCCCCGGTACCTTCCGGCAGCCCCGCCGTGCCGAGCCCGAAAGTTCCGCTCTCCGCCCTCGCCGGGGCAACGCGCCGCCGCTCGCCGGCCTGGCCCGGAGACGCCCGGCTCCACCGGCGCACCGCCCCTTCCGGTCCTGAGCTGTCAGCTGAGCGGGGCGGAGGCTGCAGGCGCCGCGGGCGAGGGGACGTTCTGCGCAGCCGCGGGCCGCTTGGTCCCCGGGCGCCCTCCCTAGGCCGCAGGCGGCACTGCAGGCAGCCGCGCTCACCCCCTCCGCGCCTGGGAAGTCTCAGCTATCAAGAAGTGCAGATTCTGAGGCACCCTGCTCAGGGCACTCCTTTTAGCTCAGTAGTTCTGAGTGTGGCCCGAGGATTAGAATTTGTACCAGTTCCTAGAGAGGAACCTGAGTCAGAGATATTCTGATTTGTAAAAAAAAAAAAAAAAAAAAAAAAAAAACCCAGGCCAGCTCCTGCTGGCGAGGCTGGCCTGGCCCATCCCAGCCACCCTCTCGGAAAGGCTGCCCGCCTTTCTAGCAGCTGCACTAGAACGCGTTAGCTCACTGTTCATTACAGCAATAACGACCACGATTCCTGAACATTGTACCCATCTTTATGTGTTTTCTCTAGCTTCACTAAAATCTAATGATTAGGTGCCATTTGTTATTCTCACTTTACAAAGAAGTTGAGACTTAGGCTCAAGACTTTACCAAAGGTCACATGACTATTGAGATGCTGAACAGGACTCAAAATTATATGTCCCCTACTTCACACCACAATACAAACATTTGAAGTGCATCGAGATCTAAATGTAATGCCACTACTTGGGAGGCTGAGACAGGAGAATTGTAATTGAGGCCAGCCCGGGCAATTTAATGAGAACCTGTCTCAAAATCAAGTATTACAAGGGCTTGGGACCCATCTCAGAGGCAGAACTCCCTGGGTTCAATCCCCAGCGCGGGTGCACGCAGACACGGACAAGGGATCTGATAGTTCTGCAAAGAAGATGTGAAAACGATCAGTAAACAACGGAAAAGTTGCTCAACATCATTACTTATCAGCGAAATGAAAATTAAAACCATCATAAAAATCCATTTCACACCCACTAGGACTATTTGTAATAAAAAAAACATAACAAGAATCCATAAGGATATATGGAAATTGGAGCCTTTATATACTGTTGATTGAAATGTAAAATGGAAAGCCGGGCATGATGGCACACACTTGTAATTCCAGTACTTGGGAGGCTGAATCAGGAGGATCGCAGGTTCTCTCGGCCAGCCTCAGCTACTTAGTAGGCTCTTTGCAACTCAGTGAGACCCTGTTTCAAAATAAAGAATAAAAAGAATAGGGCTGGGGGGTGTAGCTTGGAGGTAGAATGCCCCTGGATTCCATCCCCACTGCAGAAAAAAAAAAAAAGAAGAAGAAGAAAATAGGGTTGGAGTGTAGCTCAAAGGTAGAATACCACTGGGTTCAATTCCCAGTATCACAGAAGATAAAAATAGATGTTTCAATAAAAAGTAGTACATGAGTGCTCATAGCAACAATATTCACAAAAGCCAAAAAGTAGAAACCCAGACTTTCACCAATGGGTGAATGAGAAAACAAATGTTGCATACCGATACAATGAAATATTATTCAGCAAGAAAAAAGGATTGAAGTACTGATAGACACTTCATTATGTGTTTTGTTTTGTGGTACCCAGGGCATTCTATCTGAGCTACACCCCCAGCCCCTTTTGTTGTTGCTGTTGCTTTGAAACAGAGTCTTGCAATGTTGATGAGAGCCTCCATACATTGCTGAGGCTACCCTCCAACCTGAGATCCTCCTGTCTCAGCCTCCCAAGTACTAGGATTCCAAGTGTGAGCCACCACACCCGACTCATTATGTTTTTAATCTGAATTGTTCCCTAAATAGTCCCGTGTTAAAGGATTGGTTCCCAGGGCAGCAATTTAGAGGTGGGATTTGAGGAAGCGACTGGATCGTGAGGACTCTGGCCTCATGGATGGATTAATCCATTGGGAGGTTCATAGCTGGGTGGACTGTTCGGAGGTGGTGGGAGCTGTAGAAGGTGAACCTGGTTGGAGGGAGGGAGTCCTGGGGGCGCGCCCTTGTAGACTGTATCTTGCCCCTGACCCCTCCTCCTCCCTCTGCTTCCCAGGGCATGAGCTGAGCAGCTCTCCTCTGCCGCGCCTTTCCACCGCGGCGCGCTGGCTTGCCTCAGGCCCAGAGCAGCGCAGCACGCCAGCCACGGGCTGAAACCTCTGATGCTGAGAGCCAAAGAACCCTTTCCTCCTCTGAGTTGGTTCCCTTAGGCATTTTATCAAAGCAATGACAAGCCAACATGGATGAACCTTAAAAATACTATGCCGTGTGAAAGAAGTCACAGAAAAGGCCGCATATTGTATTTTTCTGTTTATATGAAATGTCCCTAATAAGCAAATCCATAGAGACAGGAAGTAGAATAGTGGTTACCAGGGGTTAAAACAGGAGGAAATGGGAAATAACAGTTAATGACGATACTGAAGGAGGATAGAAACGTTGTGGAATTAGAGTAGTGACAGTTGCATAACTTTGTGAATGCACACACCACTGGAGTGTACACTTTTTTTTTCCTATACTGGAGATTGAACCCAGGGCTTTGCACATACTAGGCAAGCACTGCACCACTGGACTTCATCCTCAGCTTCCCGTTTTTTTTTTTTTTTTCAGGTCTGGGGATGGAACCCAGGGGCATTTGATCTCCGAGCTACACCCCCTGCCCTATTTTTTATTCTTTATTTTGAAACAGGGTCTCACTAAGTTGCAGAGGGCCTCACTAAGTAGCTGAGGCTGTCCACGAACCGCGATCCTCCAGTCTCAGCCTCCCGAATGCTGGGATTACAAGCGTGTGCTACCACGCCCGGCGGCTCTCAGCTCCTCTTTTAAAAATTTATTTTAAGGAGGCTGAGATGGGAGAATCTGGGTTTGCAGTCAGCCTCAGCAACTTAGTGAGGCCCTTCTCAACTTAGTGAGCCCCTGTTTCAAAATAAGAGAATAAAAAAAAAACAGGCTAGAATGCCCCTGGGTTCAGTTCCCAGAACCACTATATATATATATATATATATTTTTTAATATACATATTTTTTAAGACAGAGTCTCACTAAATTGCCCAGACTGGACTCAAACTTTAAGTCCTCCTGCCTCAAACTCCAAATTAACTACAAGTATGCACCACCATACCTGATTTCTGCACTCTTTTGTTTTTTTGGGAGTTTTTTGGCAGTACTGGATTTGAACCCAGGGGCATTCTACCACTGAGCTACATCTCCAGCCCTACTTATTTGTTCATTCATTCATTCATTCATTCATTCATTCATTGGTGGCTAGGAATTAAACCCAGGGCATTCTGCCTCCAAGCTACACCCTCAGCCCTATTTTATTTTTATTTTGAGACAAGTTCTCATTAAGTTGAGGAAAGTCTCACTATTTGCTGAGGCTATCCTCAAACCTGTGATCCTCCTCTCTCAGCCTCCCAAGTTCTGGGATTACAAGCGTGCACCACCATGCCCCGCCTGATTTACTTATTCATTTTGAGACGAGTTCTCACTATGTCAACTAGGCTATCTTCAAACTTGTGATTTTCCTGCCTCAGCCTACCAAGTTACTGAGATTACAGGCATGTGCACTGCACCTAGCAAAGGTTATACACTTGCAAAGAGTTGATTTTAAACTGGGTGTGGTGGTGCACGCTTGTAATCTCAGCACTTGGGAGGCTGAGACAGGAGGATCGCACAGGTTCGAAGCCAGCCTCAGCTACTTAGTGAGGCTCTCAGCAATTTAGTGAGACCCTCTTTCCAAATAAAGTATAAAATAGGTCTAGAAGTATAGCCTGGAGATAGAAAAGACCTTGGGTTCCACCCCCAGTACCAACAAAACAAAACAAACAAAAGAGTTGATTGTATGATATGTGAGTTATATAACTAAAAAAATTTTTTTCTTATATATGAAGCACAATTCTCAGTATCTAAGTGGAATACAGAAATGTTGCTTCCTGCTCCTGGGAACCATCAAACTAATGTGCCTCCAATGATCTAATAAGTTCCTGTGTCCTCCTCATCCTATATTTCTTCCCCCAGAAAATGGCAGAACTCAGATTCTAATCCAAGCCTACAGAATCCCAGAGCGCACATCCTCCTGCCTCACTGTAGGGCGGCTTTGTAGGCCAGCACCTGAGCAGTGGCTAAGAGCCCTCCTGGGAGGCCCAGGCTTAGAAGGGCTCTACTTTTGATTTGATGCTGTGCTGTTGCAATTTTGAAATTCCTAGTAATTTCTGAACAAGAAATTCTGCATTTTTATTTTTCCCTGGGATCTGCAGATTATGTAGTTGGTCCTACACCCAGGAGACAGGAAAAGCCAAGTGGGTAAATCAGAGTACCCAGAGGGTACCTGGCCGCCACAGAGAGAAAACTTGAAATACCAATAATCGCTCTGAATTTTCTGTACTTTAAATCCGTGTGTGTGTGTGTGTGTGTGTGTGTGTGTGTGTGTGTGTGTGTAGATTGAACCCAAGGGAATTTTACCTCTGAGCTACACCCCCATTGCTCTTTTATTATTACTTTTTTTTTAAATTTTGAAACAGGGTCCCACTGAATTGCTGAGGGCCTCATTAAGTTGCTGAGGCTGGCCTCAAACCTGTGGCCCTCCTGTCTCAGCCTCTCGAGTACTGGGATTACAGGTGTGGGCCACCCTACCCAGCTGCACTATAAATCTCAATTGTCACATAACAGAAGCCAAACTATCCCTAGAATAGACACCCAAACCAGAAACATACCCCTTAAAAATGCAAAGGAAGAAAGAAGAGTCTCCAAAGCCATTCACCAGGGTCCTTATTCATGTTTAGCTAAAGGAATAAAACCCAGAACAAAACACACGGCCACCCTACCTCAGGGTGCTCGGGCTGGTGAGACCAGACACTTCCTAGAGATGTAAAAAGTGAGACCACGCAAGAACCAGCTCGGGAAATTCTCAGAAAGTTGTCGCCGGTGCTGGATTGTGACATCGTGTCATGACCTCATGTCAAAGGTCACAGGATAGAGAGAAGAGAGCTATTCAAAGTAGTATTAATTGGTGGTAGCCGGGCGTGGTGGCGCACGCTTGTAATCCCCGCGCTTGGGAGGCAGAGACAGGAGGATCGCGCAGGTTCAAAGCCAGCTGCGCGCGCTGGCTTAGGAGACCCTGTTTCCAAATATAAAAAAAAAAATGTAAAAATAGGTCTGGGAGTGTAGCCCGGAGGTAGAAGGGCTTCCAGGAACCCCAGTACCACCAAAAAATAATAATAATAATAATAATTGGTGAATGTTAACATTAATTAAAGATTTATAGGCTAGTTTTAAAAAAAGAATTAGACAAAGAGAGTCTTTTAATATGTTTTGTCTTTATACTCCATGAAAATAACAGACTTCTGTGACTTGGGTTTGTGCACCTGGTTAGTCTTTTAAATTGGGCTTTTCCCTTGTGCCCGCCCCTCCACTGAATTAATCACTTTACGTGCATCACTTCACTAAATGCCTAGGGCTTCCAGACTTGGGTAAATTTGTCTTCCTGTTTACAGAGGAGGATATCGGAGCCCTGAGGATGAAGTTGTTTGTTTGTTGTGGTACAAGGGCCCTCTACCACTGAGCTGCAACCCCAGCCCTTTTTATTTCTTTACTTTGAAACAAACCCTCACTAAGTTGAGAGAGGAAGAGACCTGCCCCCCCCTCTGGCCCCAGATGATAGGGCCGAGGGGGGAGAGAGGGTGGAGTGTGTGACCTACCAGAGGATCAGAGCCAGGCGATTGAGGAACGAGTCACAAAACAAGGTCTATTGCTCCAGCGGTTAGCGAGCCTTCCGCTGGTGACTGAACTCGTTCCCATCTACCCAGCATCCAGTGGTGTCCAGAAACTTTTCTGAGCTCAGTGGACCAGCCCCTTTTATTTATTTTATTTTTATTTTTATTTTTGATATTGGGGGTGGAAAGCAGGAGCATTCTACCTCTGAGATATACTCCCAGCACTTTTTATTCTGAAATGGGGTCTTGCTGAGTTGCTGAGGATGGCCTCAAGCCTGCAGTTCTCCTGTCTCAGCTTCCCAAGTACTAAGACTACAGACCTGGGCCAGCACCCGGCCATAACCTCCTTTTGAAAGACCATCACTCACAAGTACCCATGGTCCAAGCCCTTGACACATGGAGGGGCAGCAGTGTGGAGGGAAAGGTCCTGCATGGCAATTGCATTAAGATTGGACAGTAGTGAGCCCATCCAATACAGAAGTGTCACTATCACTGAATTCATGTTGGTTACTTATCATTGTGTTTGCTCATCAGGTAGGAGGTGTGTGTGTGTGTGTGTGTGTGTGTGTGTGTGTGTGTGTGTTGTGTTACTGGGAATTGCATTCAGGGGCATTCTACCACTGAGCTCTACCCCCAACCTTTATAATTTATTTTGAGACAATCCCAATAAATTACAGTCTCAATAAATCTCAACAGATTCTGGTCTCTAACCTGAGATCCTCCTGTCAGCCTTCCAAGTACTGAGATTATAGGCATGTGCCATCATGTCCAGTTTCATCATACAGATGTTAAAAATGTATTGTCAGCCAGGTGTGGTGGTGCATGCTTGTAATCCTAGTACATGGGAGGCTGAGACAGGAGGATTGCAGGTTCAAGACTAGCGTTGACAATTTAGCAAGACTCTCAGAAACCTAGCTAGACCCTGATCTAAAATTTAAAAAAATAGCCGGGCGTGGTGGCACACACTTGTAATCCCCACGCTTGGGAAGCTGAGACAGGAGGATCGCACGGGTTCAAAGCCAGCCTCAGCTACTTAGTGAGGCTTTCAGCAACTTAGCGAGACCCTGTTTCCAAATTAAAAAAAAAAAAAAGGTCTGGGAGTATAGCCCGGAGGTAGAAAGCCTCTGGATTATACCCCCAGTACCACCAAAAAATAAATACATAAATAAATAAAATAAAATTTTAAAAAATAAAATAAAACAAAAAATAAAACAGGGTTGGGCATGTAGCTCAGAAATAGACTGGCCTGGGTTCAATCCCCAGTACCACACATACACACAGAGCATCTTAGAGTGCCGCCCATGCCGCAGGTCCTCTAAGTGCAGTGTACTGACTAGGCTAAACCTGACAGCAACTCGACAGCTAAGTTGTATCGTGGTCACCATTGTCATCATCATTGTCATCACCATCCCTGTTTTAAACTAAGGAGACTGATCACAGACAGGCTCTTAATTGGCCTGCTTATATCACACAGATGGTAAATTAGAGAGTCAAACCTAGAACTCAAACATCGATGCCCCCAGCGCTATGCTTGGCCCAACCAATACTTATTTCAAAGAGAACAGTCAGTCGGGTCTATAAGGAGAAGCCTGCAGATCACTGTGACCAGCTTCCCCCGTCAGTGCGGCCAAACAATCCCACAGGTCATCCCAGGGTGAGAGGAAGACAGACTCCTGCAAAGGCTTGAGGTTGCTGACAGCATAAAATGTTTTCTGTGCTCCTGATGTAAGGTAAAATTTGATTTATAATAATAGGCACAGAATGATCATGTTTATACTTGCAACCTGGCATTTTATTATTATTCCCCTGAATAACAGTGAAAAGAGTTTTGTAACCCCAAGGTAACATGGCTCTGGAAGAAGGAAAGAGGGGTGAGATTTAGCAGCAGCTGCCATCGTAAATCAGTGTGTGGCTGTTCCTCTCAGGGCTCCAGGCTCAACTCCTGGCTGTCATAAACTTGTAAAGGGAAGCCCCATGAGAATTTATGTAACGATGGGAAGTCTCATTTTCCTTCCTGCAAGAGCCTTTCTGAAGCCAGGCGAGAATTAGGCTGATTAAGGTTCTATATGAAGAAAAAACCCAAACCAACGGTTTAAAGGAAGGGGAAAATGTGGGTCAACCTGAGCTACTTCCCTTGCCATCAGAACCGACCTTGTAAGCAGAGAAGAACATGCCGAATTCCACCAAATAAATGAGTGACTGGATGACCGAGTGGTTTAATGACTTAGTGTGATCCAGGCTTCCTCCGGGTGGCTCTTTGAGTGTGAGAACACTTCGATCCTGGAGTGACCCAGAAATGCTGAGTACATAACAAGGCCAATCAACAGAGTCAGCTTCTGAATATTCATGAACAGATGATGCACCCAGTCAATAGGTTTGATTTTGTGTGTGTGTTTACTGATACATTTTCGAATTCACTGTGTAAACCAAAATTCTGGTGGGGAACAAAAAAAAAAAAAAAAAGAAAATGAAACGTGTTGAGAGCATATGTTATTTCTGGATAGGGTTGTCAGATAAAAATACTCATACCAAAAAAGTAGTCTCTGTTTATCTGAACTTCAAAGTTAACTGGATGCCCTGAATTTTTGCTTGCCAAATCTGGCAACCTGTATCTGGGCCAATAACCCAAAGAGGAGAGGGCTGAGCACAGGATCTGGGGAACATGCCTGCAACTGGGAGTCAGAAGGAAGGGAAACCAAAGGAGAAGCAGACGGAGGGGAGTGCAGACACGCAGGAAGAGGGCCAGGTGAGCACAGAGCTCTGATGAGCAGTGACACAGCTATTGGAGAGGCACCAAGAGGATGCTGAGGAAGGAAGCTTCTCAGCTGCCGTACTGAGCCACAGACTTGGTGCGTTAGTCAGCTTTCTGTTGCTATGACAAAATACCTGGAAAACGAAACTTAGAGGACAGATTTATTTTGGCTCGCGGTTGCAGAGGTTTCAGCCCATGCATGGCCGTGGAAAGGCAGTACATCGTGGCTGAAGGATGCGGTGGAGCAGAGTGCCTCACCTCATGGTGGTCAGAAAGCAGAGACAGCACAAGCAAGCGGCTGAGACGAGATATAGCCCCCAAGGGCATGTCCCCAAGGACCCACTCCTGTAACTAGGTCCCACTTCCTACAGTTTCTACCCTAGTCCAGTTAGCTATGAACCCATCAGTGACCCACTCGTTTCCCCCAAAAGCCTCTGAACATTGCTACACTGGGGACCAAGCCTTCAACAGATGAGCCTCTGTAGGACATTTCAGATGCAAACCACAGCAGTTAGCTATAAAGTTTGGCCCCTATAAGGTCACTGGTGCTTCTGAGAAGTTCCCTTCAGGGCTCTCAAGAAGGTTGGGGTGCAGATAGAGTGTGTATCAGAATCACCTATAGTATATCAGAATGGAAATCTACAGGATGAGAGCAGTGGCACATACCTATAATCCTAGTACTTGGGAGGCTGACACAGGAGGAGGGCAGGTTTGAGACCAGCCTCAGCAACTTAGTGAGGCTCTCAGCAACCTAGCAAGACCATGTTTCAAAGCAAAACAAGCCAAACGTGGTGGCACATGCTTGTAATCCCAGCATTTGGGAGGCTGAGACAGGAGGATCTTGGTTCGAGGACAGCCTCAGCTACTTTTAGTGAGCCCCTTTGCAATTCAGTGAGACCCTGTTTCAAAATAAAGAATAAAAATAGGGCTGGGGGTGTAGATCAAAGATAGAATGCCTCTGGGTTGCATCCCCAGTACTGCAAAAACAAAGAAACAAACAAATAAAACAAAACAAAAAGGGCTGAGGGTATAGATTGGAGGTAGAATGCTTCCCCCAGTAACACACACACACACACACACACAGACACACACACACACACACACACACACACACACACACACACAGACAGGAATTGAAAACCTTTCTCCTGTGAGAGTTGGGGCAAGAGATGTGTGTAACCTTTATTTTATTTATTTATTTATTTATTTATTTATTTATTTATTGGTGGTACTGGGGTTCCTGGAAACACTTCTACCTCCGGGCTATACTCCCAGACCTATTTTTATACTTTTTAAAATTTGGAAACAGGGTCTCTTAAGCCAGCGCGGCTGGTCTCTGCCTCCCAAACACGGGGATTACAAGCGTGCGCCACCAACGCCCTGCCTACGTAACCTTTATTAACCCAGAACTCAGGCCATCCAATTTCATCCAGTTTGGCAGCCATGTTCTTCTGACCAAAGCAGAAAATAAAATTCGAAAATAAAATTAATATTTTCTTAAAAATCATGGAGGTTCACAGTTTGCAACAACTCTTTCTAAAGTTCTTGTCATCTGCTGTCTTCTACTAACTTCCCAGCCTCTACTGTTCTCTCGTGCGTCCCACTTCATAATTTTCTTAACTTTCAGCAACACTATTCCTCCCATATATTTTTTTAAATTTTATTGTATAGATTAGCTTAACCTCTCTTTCCAGCAGAAAGATCCAACCGGCTTCACCAATGATGCTCCAAATGATCTGAAAGATGAAGCCTTTAGAAAGGGAAAAAACTAGCCGGGCGTGGTGGCGCACGCTTGTAATCCCCGCGCTTGGGAGGCGGAGACAGGAAGATCGCGCAGGTTCGAAGCCAGCTGTGCTGGCGTAAGAGACTCTGTTTCAAAAATATAAAAATAGGTCTGGGAGTGTAGCCTGGAAGTAGAAGGGCTTCCAGAAACCCCAGTACCACCAAAAACAACAACAATAACAACAACAACAACAAAATAATAAGAAAGGGAAAAAACTGAGCTAGAAATTTACAGAATACTTAGCCGGGCGTGGTGGCACATGCATGTAATACCAGCATTTGGGAGGCTGAGACAAGAGGTTCATGGTTTGTAGCCAACCTCAGCTACTTAGTGAGGCCCTTTGTAACTCAGTGAGACCCTGTTTCAAAAGTAAATAATAAAAGCCGGGCATGGTGGTGCACGCTTGTAATCCCAGCATTCGGGAGGCTGAGACCTGGAGGATCGCGGTTCGCGGACAGCCTCAGCTACTTAGTGAGGTCCTTTGCAACTCAGTGAGACCCGGTTTCAAAATAAAGAATAAAAAATAGGGCAGGGGCTGTAGCTCGGAGGTCGAATGCCCCTGGGTTCCACCCCCAGATCTGTAAAAAAAAAAAGAAAAAAGAAAAAAGAAAAAAGAAAAAGAAAGAGAAGAAAGAAAAAAAGAAAGAAAAAATTACAGAACACTTGTCGGAAGACTGGGAGAGGGAGAATGAATTTTCTTGTCCTGTCCCTCGTATCTTGCAAAGCCTTCCAAGTGGTTCTCATACTCAGCTTCTTTTGAGGACTTCCACTCTTAACCAAGACAGAAGCCTTTTTATTGCTTGAAAAGTCTATTTCTTGTCAAGTTTCTCCTTGCAAAGTGCACACTTCTCTCTGCACTGGGCCCAGAAAGAAGTGTCTCTGTATGGGAGGGGACATCTGTCACCTGTTCCAACAACTCCCCAAAGTGCCATGTCAGGAACAGGTGACCCAGAACATCTGGCTGCATCCCCCGTCAAGATTTGAGACAGGCTCCAACATCGACAACGTGTTCCTGAAAACTGAAGCTGAGCTTGAAGGGTCCGGCCAACTTCCTGACCAGAAAGGTCCTGCTACTTCTTGTAGCCTTGCTGTGGCGCTGTGGCAGCTGCTGAGCGGATTGGTCAGGATCCCAGAAGACCTGAGTCCTGAGATTGGGCCACAGCTGAGAGGACTGGGGGGTTATTTATGTCTTCATCCAGATCTCCTGGGAATCGCTCAAGGGCAGAGTTGCACCATACTACTCTGACCCCTCTAGTTTCTCAAGACTCCCCAGCCTTCTGAAAAGCTCCTCTGACCCTCCCCTTCCCACCTCACCCACCAAGGATTCCTGTGTGGGCAACCTCAGGTGGTCCTGAGCCAGGCCTTCGGCATCAACCTCCACCCTGTCCTCTTTATAAAAATATTTCCGATCTGAAGGAGACTATCTTTGACCATTTCAAACCTATTTCAGAGGACTACCCCTGCTCCTTCAAACCTATTTCCAAAACTCAAGGAAATGAAGCTTCTCCAGACAAGCTCTAGAGAAAGCGCCATTCGCTCCTTGATCTGGGGCTAGTAGAAGGCAACTGACTTCTGTAGCCTAAAAGGAACAGAGAAAATGACTAAATGGTGGCCTTGTTCCTAGAGGCAATCATCTGTAAAGAGTTGGATGCCTTGTTGGCTGCTTTAAAACCTTCATGTGTACATGTGGCACTGGGGATTGATCCGGGGACTGGAGCAGGGTCTCACTGAGTTGCCTTCAAGCTATATCCCAGGCCCTGTTTTATTTTATTTTTTGAAACAGGGCCTCACTAAGTCACTGAGGCTGACCCTGAACCCATGATTCTCTTGTCTTAGACTCCAAAGTACTGGGGTTACAGGCTGTGCACCACCACACCCAACTAGCTTTGGAATCATAAAAGGTTGTCTTAGCTTCCTATCCCCATGTGAATAAGACAAACACGAGGCAATTTGAAATCCAAATTCAAGCTTTCCGGTGACCTGTGAGTCCATTTTCTGTATCCATCGTCTCAGTCAAGAAGCAACACACACACACACATACATGCACACACACATACATGCACACACATTTATATTCTCAAGAATATAATAGCACAGGTAAAAATCATGAACTCCCTCTATTCCTTCTGAGATACTTGTCCACTTTAGATTAGGTTTCCTATTAAGACATACAATTGTTTCCCATCCAAGTACTAACTAAAATAAAATAGGGCTGAGGGCGCAGCTTAGAGGTAGAATACCCATGGGTTCAGTCCCTAGCACCTAAGGCGGGGCGGGTAGCGGTATGATTGTCATGTGTGTGTAGCTTCTCCCTTGAGTTCTGTGGGCCCTCGGGTCTCAGGGGCTGTCCCTGGTGAACCTCTCTGCTTCTTTCCTTGCCTTTGGCCACCAGATGGCATTCTGGAAACGCGCCCTCCTCTGGAGTGCTCTGCGCGGCTGCTCCCAGCAGTGCTCTCCCTGCCTCCCTCCCTCCACTCCGCTGCCTTCCAAGCCATTTTCCAGAGCTTCCGGGAGAGCAAATCTGCATGATTTTTTTTTTTTTTTTTTTTTTTTTTGGTGGTACTGGGGTTCCCGGAAGCCCTTCTACCTCCGGGCTACACTCCCAGACCTATTTTATTTTTGGAAACAGGGTCTCTTAAGCCAGTGCGGCTGGCTTCGAACCTGTGCGATCCTCCTGTCTCTGCCTCCCAAGCGCGCGGGGATGACAAGCGTGCGCCACCACGCCCGGCTCCGCATGATCTTTGACAGATTGCCTGACCCTCTGTGCTCAGCTTCTTCAACCTGACAGCTTGGTTGTGAGGGTGACAAGATGTAGGTAAAGCTCTCAGGACAACGCCGGCATGTTGGCACTATTCTCATCCTGCTTTGAGCCTTTCCAAAGTGCCCCGTGGCCTTCAGGACAAGTTTTAAATCTTACTCTGGGTCCCAGGATCTCCATTGTTTGATGACTCCTACTTCTGTCCCCAGTGCTGCCTTCCCCCCTCCACTCTACCCCATGATTCCTCCTTTAATGTGTACGGATCCCTTCCACTTCCCACCCCACCTGCGGCAGTGAGCCCCTTGGGCACTTGCCTCGCTGCTGCCCAGCGAATGGTGGGGTGAATGAGGCCCAGGCAGTGAGTCTGCCAGGAGGGCTGACTGTCTCGAGGATGCTCTGTGTCCCGGAGTGCCAAGGGGCCACCTGGCTCCCTTGAGCACAGGCAGCACCTTGCCCTCACCGAGCTGAATAAGACTAGGGAAACACAACTCCTTGCCAGCAAAGCAAAGGACAAGGAGAAAGGGCAAATGTGAGGCCATCTTTGCCACCTGCTTGAGGCATAAAGCCTGGAAGATGACCGAAGGTTAAAACCATAGCCCCAGGTATCCGGGGCTTTCTCTGGGGCAGGCCCACCCACTCATGAGGTGGGTGACCACACCCCCAGAGAAGGAAACTGAGGCTTGTCATGTCACCTGAGCAATGTCTCAGAACTTGTGAGGACCTGCTGCTCCCCAAAGCCTTGCTTTAGGAAATGGCCCTGCAGATCCAGGCCCCTTGCTACAGTTAAATGGGTCCCGGTAAGATGATTTGGAAACCTCCAGGAGTAGAAGAGGGCATGGAAGGACTGTCTCCTGATTGCCACTGCCTCCATATCAACAAGCCAGACTGGAGCCCGGTGAATCCAAAGGGGGCCTCTCCGGCCCCAAGGTCTCAGCTGCAAACATCCACCTAGGGGAAGCTGACCTAAGTCCCATCACCTTTACGAACCTTGGGAATCAACCCGGAGGTGGGTGTGAGGCCAGGAGAAGGTTGGGGCAATGTGCTGAGAAGCAACAAGGCCACTTCAAAGGCCACCAATCAGGCTGCCCGTCCTGCACCTCACCTCTGTGAGCAGGTATACCTTAAAGTGGCCTGGACGGCAGCAAGTTGTCACTCATGGGACTCTGTCATAAACAGAACTGGGGAGAGAAGAATAGGAGGAAGGGAGGGAAAGCCACAGATGAAAGAGAGAGGAAGGTGTGGGAGAGGGAAACCTATAAAAGTCTCAAGCACGGAGGGAGGCTGGGGGTTCCCCAGACAGGCGCTCAGGCTGGACCAGATGCAGAGAACAATGGATCTTAGGATGGGGCCGGAAGAGAGGGGGAGGGAGCAACCGGTCAGGGCAGACAGGCCTCACAGCTTCAAGAGCCAAGACCATGGGCATCCTCCTGGGTCGGTGTGAGCCAGGACTGCCCCAGCCAATCCAAGAGCCAGAGGCAGCCGCAGGTGGGATGGACTGAGCAGATTACAACACCTGCTTCTTGTGATGGAGGGC
Source organism: Muscardinus avellanarius (assembly GCF_963383645.1). NCBI lineage: Eukaryota > Metazoa > Chordata > Mammalia > Rodentia > Gliridae > Muscardinus > Muscardinus avellanarius. Next base: position 103,967,584 of record NC_137786.1, on the reverse strand, counting down.
CAGGCCAGAGCCCTTCATGCATCATTGCTTGCTTGCTTGCTTGCTTTCTTCCTTCCTTTCTTCCTTTCTTTTTTCTATCTCCTTATTTTGTGGTACTAGGGATGAAACCAGGAACATTCTACTTTTGTGTGTATATGTATGTGTGGTACTGGTTTTGAACCCAGAGGCATTCTATCTTTGAGCTACACCCCCAGCCAGATTTTATTTCTTATTTGGAAACAGGGTCTCTCTAGGTTAATAAGAGTCTCACTACTTGCTGAGGCTGTCCTCAAACCTGCAATCCTCCTGTCTCAGCCTCACAAGTGAATAGGCCAGCATTCCTGGCTGGCATTTTACTTCTGAGCTTCTGAGCTACACCCCCAACTGCTCATTTTTTTAAAAAAAAAATGAGATCTTGCTAAGTTTCCACATGGTAGCCTCAAACCCACCATCCTCCTGTCTCAGCCTCCCAAATACTGGGATTACAGGCATGCACCACTGTGCCCAGCTGCATCATCTCATTGAATCCTCACAATTTGCAATTGAGAGGGCTACTGATCTTATCGCCACCCCCATGCTAAAGATGAGGCAATGGAGGCCCAGAGAGGTTAAGTAACTTGTCTCAGAGGACCCAGCTGGTAAGTTACAAAGTCAGTATTTGAATCCAGACACTTTATCTCTGATGGATGCTCTGTTAATCATAGCTGCTTCCTAGTGAGACAAACAGGAGTGATCAGAGCAGGCTCAAAACTGAGAGGTAAACAAGTGTAAGAAAAAGGAGCTGGGCGTGATGACGCACCATTGTAATCCCAGCATTTGGGAGGCTGAGACAGGGGGATCAGGATTCACGGACGGACGGCCTCAGCTACTTAATGAGGCCTTTTGCAACTCAGCGAGATCCTGTTTTAAAATAAAGAATAAAAAATAGGGCTGGCGGTGTAGCTCGGCGGTAGAATGCCCCTGGGTTTCCATCCCCAGTACCGAGAGAGAGAGAGAGAGAGAGAGAGAGAGAGAGAGAGAGAGAGAGAGAGAGAGGAGGAGTGGGAGGAGGAATGATGGGGAAAGACAGGAATAAAGAGAATTGAGAGAAGAAAGCATGACTTGCACCGGGGACATCATCTCAGGTCGCTCACTTGGCTACGCAGGGGACCATGTCCCTCAGCGCTGGGTGTCTCACTGCGTGGACAGCACCTTCTCATCCGGCCTGTCCCGGGGAGCCCCTGCCTCATCCTCCTGAGCAGCAGGCCACTCAGCTCCACAGGAAATGCTCTTTCTCTAATTGGCATTGAAATTCACAGCCCTCCCTTTTCCTGTAGGTGGGGTTTCCAGAGGAAAAAGCTGCTTCTCTGTTTCCCTGGCCTAATAAATGTTTGGAAGTCAGATCCTCGCATCCTGCTCTACTGGGTCAAGTCCCTCTGGGAGCTGCTCTCGTCCATCACTGCACGTGGCCCTGTTGGTGCTGCGTGGGGGCGTCTCCCTTGGCAATTTTACTTTATCAGTGCTTGGACCTCTCAGATCACTTCCAACGAAGATGGCCTTGCCTGGGAATCCTGCTTGTCTTGCCATCTTCTAGTTATGGGATGAGGATGTGCCGGCAGGTCCAGGGGCTGGAGAACGGGGCTAATCCAGCCATCCAGGAAACACTAGAAGGCTTGTCCAGTCTTCGGAGAGCTCTAGCGGTCTCTGAATCCAGCCCACGCTGGCGGTAAGCATGACACCACTTCTCCCTCTTCTGCTGGGGATTTTTGGGCCAGGTGGCTATTTGTTCCGTTCTGGGGGTTGTCAGGAGGTGGCCACTCTCACGGTGAAATACCAAGTGACGGAGGAAGTGCCGCCTGGCACGGTGATAGGGAAGCTGTCCCAGGAACTGGGCCGGGAGGAGAGGCCCCAGCAGGCAGGGGCTGCCTTCCAGGTCTTGCAGCTGCCGCCGGTGCTCCCCATTCAGGTGGGCGACGAGGACGGCTTGCTCAGCACCGGGGCTCGACTGGATCGAGAGCAGCTATGCAGGCAGCGGGATCCCTGCCTGGTTTCCTTCGATGTGCTTGCCACAGGGGATTTGGCTCTGGTCCATGTGGAGATCCAAGTGCTAGACATCAATGACCACCAGCCACAGTTTCCCAAAGGCAAGCAGGAGCTGGAAATCTCTGAGAGTGCCTCTCTGCGCACGCGCATCCCCCTGGACAGAGCCCTTGACCCAGACACCGGTCCAAACACCCTGCACTCCTATACCCTGTCTCCCAGTGAGCACTTTGCCCTGGATGTCATTGTGGGGCCCGATGAGACCAAACATGCAGAACTCGTGGTGGTGAAGGAGCTGGACCGGGAAGTCCACTCGTTTTTTGATCTGGTGTTAACTGCCTATGACAGTGGGAGCCCCCCCAAGTCGGGCACCAGCTTGATCAAGGTCAATGTGCTGGACTCCAATGACAACAGCCCCGTGTTTGCTGAGAGTTCCCTGGCACTAGAAATCTGGGAAGACGCTGCCCCTGGTACTCTCCTCATAAACCTGACTGCCACGGACCCTGACCAGGGCCCCAATGGGGAGGTGGAGTTCTTCCTCGGCAAGCACGTGCCTCTAGAGGTGCTACACACCTTCAGTGTCGACGCCAAGACAGGCCAGGTCACTCTGCGCCAACCCCTGGACTATGAGAAGAATCCTGCCTATGAGGTGGATGTCCAGGCGTGGGATATGGGTCCCAATCCCATCCCGGCCCACTGCAAAGTTCTCATCAAGGTTCTGGATGTCAATGACAACGCCCCAAGCATCCACATCACATGGGCCTCCCAGCCGTCGCTGGTGTCCGAAGCTCTTCCCAAGGACAGTTTCATAGCCCTTGTCATGGCAGACGACCTGGACTCAGGAAGCAACGGGCTAGTCCACTGCTGGCTGAGCCAAGAGCTGGGCCACTTCAGGCTGAAAAGGACCAATGGCAACACATACATGCTGCTGACCAATGCCACACTGGACAGAGAGCAGTGGCCCAAGTACAGCCTCACGCTGCTGGCCCAAGACCAAGGACCCCAGCCCTTATCAGCCAAGAAGCAGATCAGCATTGAGATCGGCGATGTCAATGACAACGCACCTGTGTTTGAGAAGAGCCGGTACGAGGTCTCCACTCGGGAGAACAACCTGCCTTCTCTCCACCTCATCACTGTCGTGGCTCGTGACGCCGACCTGGGCACCAATGGACAGGTCTCGTACCGCATCCAGGACTCCCCGCTTTCTCACTTGGTAGCTATTGACCCCGACACGGGGGAGGTCACTGCCCGGAGGTCTCTGGACTATGAAGAGGTGGCTGGCTTTGAATTCCGGGTGATAGCAGAAGACAAAGGGCAACCCCAGCTGGCATCCAGCATCTCTGTAAGGGTCAGCCTCTTGGATGCCAATGATAATGCCCCCGAGGTGGTCCAGCCCGTGCTCAGTGATGGCAAAGCCAGCCTCTCCGTGCTCGTAAATGCCTCCACAGGCCACCTTCTGGTGCCCATCGAGACTATCAATGGCGTGGGTCTAGCAGGTGCTGGCTTACCACCCCTGGCCACTCATGGCTCCCGGCCATTCCTTTTGGCAACCATTGTAGCCAGAGATGCTGACTCGGGGGCCAATGGAGAGCTCCTCTACAGCATTCAAAGTGGGAATGAAGCTCAGCTCTTTGTCCTCAGCCCCGACCTGGGGCAGCTATTCATCAACATCACCAATGCCAGCAGCCTCATCGGGAGCGAGTGGAAGCTGGGGTTAGTGGTAGAAGACCGGGGCAGCCCCCCTCTGCAGACCCGAGCCCTGTTGAGGGTCGTGTTTGTCACCAGTGTGGACCACCTAAGGGACCATGCCTATGAGTCCGGGGTCCTGAACACATCGATGCTGATGGTGATTTGCTTGGCTGTGCTGCTAGCCATTTTGGGGTTGATCTCGGCTCTGTTCATGTCCATCTGCCGGACAGAGAAGAAAGACAACAGGGCCTACAACTGTCGGGAAGCTGAGTCCACTTACCGCCACCAGCCCAAGAGACCCCAGAAACATATTCAGAAGGCCGACATCCACTTGGTGCCTGCGCTCAGGGCCCAGGCAGATGAGCCTGGTGAAGTCGGCCAGTGCCGCAAGGATGCGGCCACAGAAGTGGCGATGGAAGCAGGCTGGGACCCCTGCATGCAAGCACCTTTCCACCTCACACCAACCCTGTACAGGACTCTGCGGAACCAAGGCAACCAGGGAGCACTGGCGGAGAGCCGAGAGGCGCTGCCCGACTCCGTCAACCTCCTTTTCAACCATCCCAGGCAGAGGAATGCCTCCCGGGAGAACTTGAACCTTCCTGAGTCCCCAGGCCAGCCACGCGCCAGGCCTCTGAAGATTGCAGGCAGCCCTGTAGGGAGGCTGGCTGGGGACCAGGGCAGCGAGGGGGCCCCACTGAGTCCGCCAACCTCCTCTGCAACCCTGAGGCGGCAGCAGAATCTCAATGGCAAAGTGTCTCCCGAGAAAGAACCAGGTCCCCATCAGATTCTGCGGAGCCTGGTCCGATTGTCTGTAGCTGCTTTTGCAGAGAGGAACCCTATAGAGGAGCTCACCGTGGATTCACCTCCTGTGCAGGTACCTTGGGCATGGGCGGCTCTTTCTCTGGTCACCCCGGACCACCACCAGTAGCACCATTTCCCTCATGATCCTCCCATTCAGTCCTTAGGCTCACCAGTACTTTATGATGCTATTCTATGTTTGTTTTTGAGTAGCAGTGGTTCAGAGCGCAGCTCCGGGGGCACAGATCTTGGCTGTGTGATCCTGAGCAAATTACTCACTGTCTCTGAGCCTTAATTCCCTTAACAGTAAATAGAAATTACAGAAGAGTATCTGCAACTGTCCTGAGAATCTGATCAGTTAATTCCTATGAAGCGCTTATTCATGGTCCCCAGCACAAGTAGACATAGCAAAGATCGTGATTTTGAGTTCAAGCTTTAAAGCAAGCTTGCCTGGGTTTGAATCCTGGCTCTACCTCTTCGCAGGTGTAACTCAGAGAAAAGTTACTCAACTTCTTGCTAAGAGCACCCATCTCCCAAGCTTGCTTAAAGATAAAATGAGTCGGCATACTCCATACTTGTGGAACGGTGTCCAGCATGTGGTCAGTGCTCAGCAAGTGATCACTATTACTTCTGCAAAGCCCTTCTCTACTGCTGCTCTCCTCCTGCTGCATCTCATCTGGGCAACTTCCCTATAAAGCGAGCCAGCCTGGGCATCATTGCTCCCCAGCTCAAGAGCAGCATTTGACTTGCCTGAGACCCCAGAGTTCATTGTTGGACTGAAGAATGGGGCAGCTGAATTTAGAGTTTTGGAGTTAGGCAGATCTAAGTTCAAATCTCAGCATAGCCACTTAGGAGCTGGACAACCCTGGGTAGGCCTCATTTTCTTTATAAAATGAGGATTGCAAATGCCAAACTTACCCTGTGTCTTCCTCTCTGGAGGGTGAGGATTAAATGGGATGGCAAATGCCAAACTATTCAGTAACTCCGGTTTGCTAGATATGGCTGGGGAATCTCTACAGGGATGGTGCCGTATCTCACACCCTCATTGGCTCCTCTGAACTCCAGAGATCTGTCATTGTGCCAGGCTGCCTGCCCAAAGCACAACTCTGTTTGGCCAGGCCATCAGCTCAGACTTTGGGTAGGGCAAAGACACAATTTCCTTTCCCCAGCCCCTTCCCAGAAAGCCACCTGGAAATGGCCTAGCTCTTCTCTAAGGACTCTTGTCCTGGCCTCCCTGCAGATGCAGAGATTGTCAAGAGCCATCCATCCATCCATCCATCCATCCATTCATCCATCCATCCATCCACCCATCCATCCATCCACCCATCCATCCATCCACCCATCCATCCCTCCAATACTTTGCAGATAAAGTCTTTGTGCTAATCACTGTGCTGGCTGCTGGTGGACAAGACAGCAGAGAGCAGGCCCTTTGGTAACACCTCTAGGTGATGGAAAGAAAGGTGCCCATTTGGCATAAATTTGAGGGTCAGAGGGTGAGATGTCCAGTGCTGGTGTCTTTCCATCATCACAGCACCACAGTAGAGTCAGAACTGAGTTCAAGTTTCGGCCCTACTTAAAATGGAGCCCAAGCCAGTGTAATGGTATCTCCTCCTTTGGACTATTGTAAGGATTAAATGAGATTGTATACTACCAGACAGTGTTTATCATGAGATCTATTAATAAGTGATTTATATACTGTGGCTCCTTTAAACTTCATAACTAGCTCATGACCTGAGTTTCATTATTATTTACCTTTTTACTGTGGAGGAAATTGAGGCTCAGAACACTTAAATAATTTTGGGGGGCCACAAGATGGGAACTGGGGCAAGAACAGCTTTAGAATGTGAGCCTGAGTCCTGCCGACTCCCAAGTCTGGGCTCCTACTGTAATGTGACCCTGAATGACAGCACAAGGCTTGTTGTTCAAGGACAAGGAGTATTTGCCAAGAGTCATTTGAGCAGACAGTAACAGGTACTTTGCCAGGGATGCTAGGCCCAGGCTGGGAGGTAGGGTCTGCTTTGAGGCAGTAATGGGACCTTGACCCTCCCAAGTCACAATGAAACCCCAGGCCTGGCCACTTCTTCCAACTGTCCTATGAGGCCAGCACTTCTGGGGCTCTCAAGGAAAGAGTGGGGATGGTCCCACGAGGCAGAAGCAGCACTTCTAGTAGTAACAACCCAAACTCCTCCATTTGCAAAGGGTGTTTAACTTTGTTCAAGCTATCTAATGTATCTGATAGTACTGTGAAGAAGACAGCCCCAGCTGGGTGTGGTGGCGCATGCCTGTAATCCCAGTACTTGGGAGAATGAGACAGGAGGATTGCAGGTTCGAGGATAGCCTCTGCAGTTTAGTGAGACCTTCAGCAGTCTAGTTGGGTCCTGTTTCAAAATAAAAACTAAAAAGGTCTGGGGGGTAGCTCAGATATAGAATACCCCTGGGTTCAGTCCGCAGTCCAAAAAAAAAAAAAAAAAAAAAAGATAAGAAACAGGTTTGAGGAGGTCTACATGCCTGCCTGATATTACCTGACAGGCTAGGAATTACATTTAACTAAAACTCAGCCTCCCAAGATTTAGTCTACTGTCTCTCTCTGGCATGGATTGCATGGTCTGGCACTGACATCTCACCCACCCCCATCTCCTTCTCCAGCCTTTCTGAAACTCTGCCATCTTTCTAGCCATTCAGCTTACATTGCTCCTGTCCAAACCTCCACCCCCCTTGCTCAGATCCTCACTTTCATTCCACCTGCTGAACGTCTGCAGGGCCTTTGGGCCTCAGCAGAGGTGCCTGGCATGGTAGCAACTCAACATTTGTTGAGAATATACTTCTCCCAGCACCACCTCCTATTTCTTCCCTGCTCCGTGATGGGTTGGGGGCCTCCTCTGCTCCTGTGGCCTCACCCTTTTCCATCACCCAGATGCACCCCTGTTGTAACCACTCTCTCCCTGCCGACTGCAAGCCCTCAGAGGGCTGCAGCCAGCCTCCCACTCTTACCCCATAGGAAGCATCCTGCCTGGCACTAGCGAATAATTGTTAAGGCATTGAAAGGGTGAATAAATGAATGCTTAAATGACATCATTTTTGCCTTCTACAATGCTGTCTTATGTCTGGCTCATACAAATTGGCCAGAGTGGTATCTGAATACTGCTAGACGGGGAAAATAACTCTCAATGACAATCCTTATCAAAGTAATAATGACTTTATGATCAGGAAATGCCTTTTTCACCCCCTCCCACAGAGTCCACTAGGAGGAGAGCATTTGGGATAGTGCTCATGAAGGGATGGGCCTAGAAGGTCCCTGTGCTCTCTCTCAGACACCCACGTCCCTGTCTCTGTCACGAGGGACCATCCCCCATTTGATCACACAAACATCTGAAGCCAGAGGAAAAACTATAAAAAGCAAGCACCGGCATTGAGGGAAACATCCGGCGAGGAAGTGTGCTGGGTCGGAATTGTGTGGAGTCAACAGATTTTTCCTGTCTTGTAGCAAATCTCCCAGCTGCTGTCCCTGCTGCACCAGGGCCAATTCCAGCCCAAACCAAACCACCGGGGAAATAAGTACTTGGCCAAGCCCGGCAGCGGCAGGTAAGCTGCACATAGCCCCAAGACTTCTCGAGACTCCCGTTGCCCCATTATTCTGCAGCCTCAGTGATGGGAGGAAGGGCAAGCACATCCCAGACACTGGTCACCAAGTGGGCAGCAGACAGCACCATCCCCCCCAGAAGGCTCCATCCTGGGACGGCTGTATTTATAGTATTTACAGGACCCACAGTCAGTCACTAAGGAAATGACTTCATCCTGAGCTCCATCTGTGCCCTGATTACAGAGGTGCTGCAAATTGGCTTTAAACCTGTAACTTTCACCTTTCTTTCTCTTGACCTATAAACATAATATATAAGGACACAGATCTGTGAGTGTGCCCCGTGGGCATTCCCAGAGTTGAAGACACCTCATGAGGACATCTAGTCGCTGGGCATGGTGGCGCACACTTGTAGTCCCAGCTACTCTGGAGGCTCAGGCAGAAGGATCTCAAGTTTAAGACCAACGTGGGCAATTTACAGAAGCACTGACTTAAAATTCAGAAAGAGCTGAGGATGTATGTCAGTGATAGAAGGCTTAGCATGTATAAGGCCTTGGGTTCAAACCCCAGAACTACAGAAGGAAGGAAGGAAGGAAGGAAGGAAGGAAGGAAGGAAGGCAGGCAGGCAGGCAGACAGGCAGGCAGGAAGGAAGGGAGGAAGGGAGGAAGGGAGGAAGAAAGGAAGGAAGATCTAGTCAGGTAAGAAGAAAGGAAGGAAGGAAGGAAGGAAGGAAGGAAGGAAGGAAGGAAGGAAGGAAGGAAGGAAAAAAGGAAGGAAGATCTAGTCAGGTATGGTGGTACATGCTTGTAATTCCAGCTAGTTTTAAGACTGAGGCAGGAGAATCACAAGTTTGAGGCCAATCTGGGCAACTTAGTAAGCAAGAGATCCTGTCTCAGAAAAAAGAAAAAGAAATAGGACATCTATTCTAATTCCTTAATCCAGATGCAGAAACTGAGGCTTTAAGTAGTTTGATCCAACCCAACTATACAAACTTGAACAAGTCAGATATTCTCTGTAACAGGGAAGACATACTACCTCCCTTATAGTGATGGGCTAAAACTTTAATGGTCAGCTACATTCTAAGGCCATAGCTTAACGCCCGTACCTAGCAGGTGCACAAGCAATCATAGATCCTGTCCCCTTAAAGTGGCTTTGCTCAAGGTCACATAACAAGTAAAAGGCAAAGCTGGGACCAGCCCTAAGGGGTCCTGCCCTCTGGGTCAGGGCTCCTGCACTGATAACTTGTATCTTCTTCTTCCTCTTTTTTAATTTTTTTTCAAAGATGGAGAGCAATGGTGTAGAACAGAGAGGGGAATACTGTAAGGAAGCTCAAATTTTCTCTCTAAAGGTTTGATATTCCAGTCTGCTAAAATAAACCGCCAATAACAAGAAAAAGGCCGTAAGATTGTTTTGGTCACAGTTTATGTGACATGGGATCTTCAGATTGGAGGCCCCAAGCCCAGGGTAAACTACTACATATTTTTATGCTTAGGCTCAATGAAGCAGGGCAGCTGTGTGAAATATGATTGGAAAAAAGGGTTCAAGATAAAGGGAATAGAGCTAGGGAGAGCCCAGCGAGGTCTGTCTGTTCAGATTCTTGGCCTCTGTGCAGCACAGTGAGGTGTGGGCAGGACCCTTGCTGGCATGGTGGTCTTATGACCTATACCCAAACAAAGTAGGTCATGAAATTTTTATTTTATATTTGTGGCACTGGAAGTTGAACTCAGAGGCATTCTACCTCCAAGCTACACACTCAGCTGTATTTTATTTTTATTTTTGAAACAAGAGCTCCCAAGGTTAATGAGAATCTCACTACTTGCTGAGGCTGTCCTCGAACCTGCGATTCTCCTGTCTCAGCCTCCTAAGTACTGGGATTGCAGGCTTGAGCCACCATACCCAGATAATTTCTTTTTTTTTTTTTTTTTGGTGGGTCTGGGGATGGAACCCAGGGGGATTCAACCTCCGAGTTACACCCCCTGTCCTATTTTTTATTCTTTAGTTTGAAACAGGGTCTCACTAAGTTGCAGAGGGCCTCACTAAGTAGCTGAGACTGTTCATGAACCGCGATCCTCCAGTCTCAGCCTCCCAAATGCTGGGATTATAGGCATGTGCCGCCATGCCCAGCTCAGAGAATTTCTTTACAGCCAACTCTTACACAGGAAGGTGGGAGGAAATTAGAATAATATCTTTAGGTTTGATGGATGATTTTGGGGAAAAGAGGTTCTGGTTTCTATGATCCATCTTGGAAATAATAGATTCTAGGTTTGGTTTTTTTCTTTTTCTTTTTTGGTACAGGGGATTGAACCCAGAGGCATTCTACCTCCAAGCCATGCCCTACCCAATTTTATTTCTTTATTTGAAAACAGGATCTCACTATGTTTCTGAGTCTGGCTTTGAACCTGTGATCTTCCTGTCTCAGCCTCCCAAGTACTGGGATTATAAGTGTGTGCTACCACACCTGTCCCAGCATTTGGGAGGCTGAGACAAGAGGATTGCAGTTTGCAGACAACCTCAGCTACTTAGCTAGGTCCTTTGCAACTCATTGAGACCCTGTTTCAAAATAAAGAATAAAAACAAGTGGCGGGGGGGGGGCTCGGAGTATAGCTTAGAGGTAGAATGCCCCTGGGTTTCATTCCCAGTACCAGAAAAAAAAAAAAAAAAAAAAAAAAAAAAGAAAGAAAGAAATTCTAGTTTCTATGGCTTGTTCTCAGGGAAAAATGAGAGGGGAAAGATGGGATGGAAGAAACTTTGCTTCTGAGGCTTTCACTATGGGGTATTCTTTTCCTCTTTTTCTTTTTTTTCCTTTTGGTACTGGGGATTGAACCCCCACAGGTGTTCTGCCTCTGAGCTACATCCCAACCCTATTTTATTCTTTTATTTTGAAACATGGTCTCACTAGTTGCTCAGGGCCTCACTGAGTTGCTGAGGCTGGCCTTTAACCTGCAGTCCTCCTGTCTCAGCTTCCCAGTACTGGGATTACAAGCATGTGCCACCACACACAGCTGGGGTGTCCTTTTCTGCTCTCTAATGGTACACACAAATTTGAATTCTTGCCTTCTCACTAAATTCATGGGCACAGTGGGCATGCTGCAAAATCCCCACAAGTCTTGGTTTTCTTGTATGTGAATGGTGGTGACAACAGGAGACCCCTTACAGGTGTGAACGGCACATGTTCTTGGGCAGCTTGAGGCCTGGCTCAGTTCTGGCTCTGAGTCAGTGTCTGCTAGTTGCTGTCATTATTACTTGCCGAACTGCCCACGTCCCCTCTGATCTCTGGTGTGTCTGTGTGAGGGGCACTGGGGATTGAACCCAGGGGTGTCTACCTCTGAACTATACCCCTAACCTTAAAAAAAAAAAAAAAGAACCAGGAGCTTACTAAGTCATCATGTCTGTCCTCAAACCTGTGTTCCTCCTGCCTCAGCCTCCCAAATATGAGATTACAGGTGTATGTCACTGTGCCTGGCCTACTGATTTTTTACTTTTTATTTTTGGGACTGAAGATTGAATCCAGGGGAGTTCTACCTCTGAGTACACTCCCAGCCCTTTTTTTTTTTTTTTTTTTTTTTTTTTTTTTTTTTTTGGTGGTGGTGGTGGTGCTGGGGATGGAACCCAGAGGCCTTCTACCTCCAGGCTACACTCCCAGACCTATTTTATATTTTATTTGGAGACAGGGCCTCTTAAACCAGCTGAACAGGGTGTTGTTAGGTTGCTGAGCATCTTGATAAGTTGCTGAGGCTGGTCTCAAACCTGTGATCTTCCTGTTTCAGCCTCCCAAGTACTGGGATTATAGGTGTGCACCACCAAGTCTGGCTCCTATTCATCTCGTAATAGCAGCAGAAATTGCCACAGTAGGAGTGGGTGACTACAGCCTGACAGGGCTCCTAGGCCTACAGCCTACCAGAGCGCCTTCCCGCCTGTTGGGGTGAGGGTCTAGGGGCCACTAAAGGTAGAGTACATGAGATAGGGGGTTCGGGTGGAGTCAGCAGGAGGCTGGGAGCAGCGGTAGATGGAGCAGCTTTAGGAGGCACGCAAAGCAGCCCGTCATACACCTGCTCTTTTGACCTGAAATTTGGCTTAAACAAGAGGACAAAACATTCCGTCACTTATTCCGAAAAGTATTTATTAAGCACCTACTATGTGCCAGGCCCTGTTCAGAGCACTGATGGAAAGTAGGGAATGAGAAAGAGAGGAAAACAAACAAACAAACAAACAAACAACCCTGCCTGGCTTGATGGGGCGTGGATTGCCTGCCCTGGCTCGATACGTTTGCTGAACTGCTCTGTGCCAGGCACTGTGCTGAGCCCTGTACCAGCCATGTCTCATGTTACAGCACCCCCAAAGGCAGGGGTTACTTAATTACTCCTATTAACAGATGAGGAAACAGAGTAAGCAGGAAGGCTGGGATCGCAGGTGGGTCTCACTCTGAAGGCCGGCTGCCGCGTGTCCAGCTTCCTGAGGATGAATGAATGCGGGCATGTGTGAGCAATCCACATGGGGACGTTTCCTGACTGGCAGGTTTCCTTCACAGGAGCGTAACCCCAGACGCAGATGCCCCAGGAGCCAGGGCTGGGGTCCAGGCGGAAGCGGACCAGGAGGAAGGGCCCTTAGACCCTGAAGAGGACCTCTCTGTGAAGCGCCTGCTGGAAGAAGAGCTGTCAAGCCTGCTGGATCCCAACACAGGTGGGGCTCCTGCCTACTCCACGGCCACCCCCACCCCTTGCTGCCTCTGCCCCACCCCAGTGCTTCCTCTCATGTGCCAGGTTTCGGAGTTCTGTTCCAATTTGCTGCACAAAAAGGCCATTCTATTTCTAGAGAGGAACATTTTTCTCTGGAGCCCCAGAAAGCATTCCTTTGTTTAAAGACCAGGTTCTTCTTTGATTATTAATTTTATTTATTTTTTTGTGGGATAGAATTCAGGGGCATTCTACCTCTAAGCTATACACCTAGCCCTATTTTTTACTCTTTATTTTGAAACAGAGTCTCACTGTGTTGCAAAGAGCCTCACTAAGTAGCTGAAGCTGTCTGCAAACCACGATCCTCCTGTCTCAGCCTCCCAAATGCTGATATTACAAGCATGCGCCTCCATGCCCAGCTTGATTATTAATTTTAAAAAGTCACCATAAGAGCAGGGAATGGTGGCACACGTCTGTAATCTCAGTACTTGCGAGGCTGAGACAGGAGGATCACATGTTCAAGGACAGCCTCAACAAGTAGTGAGACTGGAGGTGTAGCTTGGAGGTAGAATGCCTCTGGGTTCAACCCCAAAACCAAAAAAAAAAAAAAAAAAAAATCACCATGAGAATATTGAATGATTATTTGAGGTCTTGGTGTATACCAGGCACTGGGAAAGCATGTTATATATAATATCTCATTTAAGCCTCTAAACATTTTTTTTTTTTAGTACTGGGGATTGAACCCAGGAGCATCCTATCAGGAGATACAGCTACACCCCCAGCCCTTTATATTATTATTATTATTATTATTATTATTATTATTATTAATTTTGAAACAGGGTCTCACTAAGTTGTCCAGGCTGATCTTGAACCTGTGATCCTCCTGTGCACAGCCTACTAAGTATTGGGATTACAGGCATATGCCAACATACCTGGCTCAATCTTTTGAGATAGTTTTATTAGCCACCATTTACAAGGAGCAAACGGAGGCTTGGAGAGGTAACATAGTCTACCCAAAGTAACCCAGCTCTTCAGGGAAACCTAAACCTGGGCAGGTTTTACTGTCTAAATCCTACATTTGAGTTTCTTTGTGATGTTTTAATACCCTTTCACTCTGGGGACAGAGTCAACTCTTTGATATGCTAACACTTCTAATTGAAACAAAAAGAATTGCTGGGGAGAGAAAAAGAGTGGTTTTGACAATAAATACACAATGTAACAGCCGGGAGTGGTGGGGATGCTTGTAATTCCAGTACTTGGGAGGCTGAGACAGGAAGACAGCAGTTAGCTGGTTAGGGGACAGCCTCAGCTACTTAGTGAGGGCCTCTACAATTTAGTGAGAGCCTGTATAAAAATAGAGTAGAAAAATAGAAAAATGGGTAGAATGCCCCTGGGTTCTATCCCTGGTATCACAATAAATAAATAAATAAATAAATAAATAAATAAATAAATAAATAAATAAAAATATACCATGTAAAATTCAATTCAAGAATCTGCTAGCCAGCTCTATACCTGTAATCCCAGAACCTGGGAGACTGAAACAGAAGGATTGATATTTGAAGATAGCCTCAGCAACTTTGTAGCGAGGCCCCCAGCAACTTAGTGAGACTCCATTTCAAAATAAAAAGTAAAATAGGGCTGGGGGTGTGGGTTGGAGGTAGGATGTCCCTAGGTTCAATCCACGGTTGTTGTTTTTTTTTTTATTTTTTTTATACTGGGGATGGAACCCAGGGGTATTTTACCTCTGAGCTGCACCCCCAGCCCTATTTTTTATTCTTTATTTGGAAACAGGGTCTCACTGGGTTGCAAAGGGCCTCACTAAGTAGCTGAGGCTGTCCTCGAATTGGGATCCTCCTGTCTCAACCTCCGGAATGCTGGGATTACAAGCGTGCACCACCACACCTGGCTAATCTGCATTTTTTCTGGTGGTACTAGGGGTGGAACCCAGAGGCTTTCTACCTCCAGGCTATACTCCCAGAATATATATATATATATATATATATATATATATATATATATATATATATATATAGTTTGGAAATGGGTCTCGCTAAGTTGCCGAAAGCCTCACTAAGTAGCCGAGGCTGGCTTCAAACCCATGCGATCCTCCTGTCTCAGCCTCCCAAGCACTGGGATTACAAGCGTGGGCCACCACGCCCGTCCTAATCTGCATTTTTTCTAAAAAAAAAAAGAATTTGCCAGCTGCCCCTACCCCTTTGCGGTGGACACTCCTCCTTCTACTCCTTGAGGTAACACAGCCAGCCTGACGTCACATTGCTACACTGTGGTTTTCTGTTTTTGGAGTTAATCTATTTCTCACGCACTCCATCTGGCTGCAGACATGCTGGAGGCAGGGAAGGGACAGACCTTTTTTGGTTAAAAAATTACAGCTAACATTTACCGAGTGCTTTTTATGTGCTTGTCCCTAAGTTCCTCATGAGAAAAATCTTATGAGAGAGACGCTATTCATTATTCCCTCAAAGAAAAAAAAAAAATAAGGTCAAGGATGTTTAATAATTTGCCCAAGGTTATGCAGCTAATAATTATTAACATAGGCAGCCTAGCGTGGCTCTAAATTTTAGAGCTGTGCTGTTCTGATATAGTAGCCATTGGCCACATGTGGCCATTTATATTTAAATGAATTAAAATTAAGTAAAATGAAATATTCAGTTCCTCAGTCATACCAGCTACATTTGAAGTGCTCAGTACCCCAAAAGGATTAAAGATACAGCTTTGGACTCTATTTCCACTGGCCAGTGCTAGGGGGGAAACCTGTGTCCCCCACTGAGCAGAGAGTGCTGATGCCAAAGTATAAGTGGAGGATGGGAAGGAAGCTAAGATAAGAAAGCCACAAGCCGGACGTGGTGGCACATGCTTGTAATCCCAGCACTTGGGAGGCTGAGACAGGACAGCCTCAGCTACTTAGTGAGGCCCTTTGCAACTCAGTGAGACACTGTTTCAAAACAAAGAATAAAAACTAGGGCTGGGGGTGTAGCTTGCAGGTAGAATGTCCCTGGGTTCCATCTCCAGTACCGCAAAAATAAATAAATAAATAAATAAATAAATAAATAAATAAATATTAAAAATTAAAAATAGGGCTGGGAGGTAGGATGCCCCTAGGTTCCATCCTCAGTACCGCAAAAGAAAGAAAGAAAGAAAGAAAGAAAGAAAGAGAAAGAGACAAAAAATAAATAAATAAATAAGTAAACCCATGATGCTCACAGGGCTGGACTTCCCCAGGGCTACTAAGACTAGAGTCTTGGTAGTCAGATAAAAGCCCCACTTAGGCCTGGTGTGGTGGTAGTGTGTGCCCATAATCCCAGTACTTAGGAGGCTGAGATAGGAGGATCACAGGTTCAAGACCAGCCTCAGCAACTTAGCAAGACTCTCAATAATCTAGAGAGACTCTGTTTCAATACAAAAATTAAGCCAGGCATGGTGGCACGGGCTTGTAATCCCAGTGCTTGGAAGGCTGAGATAGAAGGATCACAGTTTTGTGGCCAGCCTCAGCAATTTAATGAGACTCTGTTTCAAAATAAAAAATAAAATAGGGCTGGATATGTAGCTCTGAGGTAGAAAGTCCCTGGGTTCAAGTCTCAGTACCAAATGTAGCTCATAGGTAGAATGCCCCTTGGTTCAATCCCCTGTAACACACACACACACACACACACACACACAAATTAAAAAGGGCTAGGGGTAGCCGGGCGTGGTGGCGTACGCTTGTAATCCCCGCACTTGGGAGGCAGAGACAGGAGGATTGCGCAGGTTCAAAGCCAGAGCACTAGCTTAAGAGACCCTGTTTCCACATAAAAGTATAAAAATAGGTCTGGGAGTGTAGCCCGTGGGAGTGTAGCTGGAGGTAGAAGGGCTTCCAGGAACCCCAGTACCACCACACACACACACAAAAAGGGCTAGGGGTGTGGCTTGGTTCCTGGTTCAATCTCCAGTACCAGAAATAAAGAACAACCTTGCGGATGTGAAGACGATGCTAGGTTACTGATCCTATGAGCTCACTGAATTCTCACAGTGATAAGCATTACTTTCTCACCACTGGTGAGAGGGAGTCAGAGGTTAAGCCATTTTCCCAAGGTTATGCTGCCCCAAGTGGTAACACTGGGAAGTTAAACCCTGGTGGGCTCAGTGCCCACCTACAGTCTGAACCCCAGCGAATTCTCATTCTCTTGTGAAGCTCACCAAAGGAAAGGCCTGATTCTGTACCACCACGAGTTCCATTCAACCTTCCCACCTCAGTCTCAGGGACCTAGGGTTTACAGTTTTCAAATGGTGAGGGTCAGTATTTATGTTTCAGAGCCCTTCAACAGATGTTCACAGCCTGCACAGTTTAGAACTGAATACAAGACAGAGAATCATCTATCAATATAAAGAAATGAGCCGGGCATGGTGGCACACACATGTAATCCCAGTATTTGGGAGGCTGAGACAGGTTTGCGGCCAGCAGCCAGCCTCAGCTACTTAGTGCGGCCCTCTGCAACGTAGTGAGACCCTGTTTCAAAATAAAGAATAAATATAGGGATGGGGTGTAGCTCAGAGGTTGAATGTCCCTGGGTTCAATCTCCAGTTCAAACCTGTCAGCCTCCTGCCTCAACCTTTCAAGTACTGGGATTACAAGTGTGCGCCACCATGCCTGGCATTGCACAGATTTTAAAGCAGCTCATATGAAGCAAAGCAAATAAATGTTAAAGAAGAGTATATTTCTCTCTCTCTCTCTCTCTCTCTCTCTCCCTTCTCTCTCTCTCTCTCTCTCTCTCTCTCTCTCTCTCTCTCTCCAGTTTCTTCTCTACAAGACTTACTCTTTTCTTTCTTTCCTCTAGCCTGGCCCTCTGCCATCAGGTCTGGAACTTTTTTTCTTTGAGACAGAATTTTCTGTTGAAGAAATGGGAATAGAAGTGTGATGGTGGCATCTGGAAGCTAAGAGACAGTATCTGGAGCTCCCAGCCCCCAGGCTGCTTAGCCTCTGGCCTCACCAGCCCTGGTCCCTTTCCCTCAGGCAGGCAGCCCCTTCCCAGCCTGCTTCTGGTCAGGGATCCTGAGCTCAATGGCGGAGGTGTGAGGAGTAGAGGGTGTGGAGCAGGTGGTGGCAGCGTGGTCCTTCACAGGCCTGGTGATTCCAGAGTGGGGCTCCTGGAGTGTCCAGAGCAGGGAAGAGGCAGCTCTTCAGACTGGGTGGGGTGGTACGTCCAGGAGCTTCAAAGTCATCTGGGTCAGAGCTGGGCTTGGTTGCCTAACAGATATGTGACTCAACTTCTTTGGGGTCTACTTTCTTCACCCATAAAATAAGGTAACACTCTTTCTTTTTTTTTTTTTTTTTTGGTGGTACCAGGAGTGGAACCCCAGGGGCTTTCTACCTCTGAGCTATCCTCCCAGACCTATTTTATATTTTATTTGGAAACAGGGTCTCACTAAGTTTCTGAGAGCCTCATTAAGTAGCTGAGGCTGGCTTCAAACCTGTGCGATCCTCCTGTCTCAGCCTCCCAAGGGCGGGGATTACAAGTGTGCGCCATCATGCCTGGCTGAGGTAACACTCTTAATCCCAAGAACTATAAGGATGAGATAATTATTTAAGTTGTTCTGCATACAGGTACCTAATAAGTGGTCACTGAGATTACGAATATGAGCAGCTCCAAGCCAGGACTCCAGCCTTGGCTAGGAAAAGGGATTTTTCCCCGTCTGTAGCTGGTGGTGCCCTGGGGGGAGAAGTCTCCCTGAGCTGGACAAACACCTGGCTGCCCAGGAATGAGTACAAGCTGCCTAGACACCTCAGGTGGGGAAATTTTTAGAAAAGGGCTAATTTTCAACTCTAGTTTCTCTTCCTCCTCCTCCTCCTCCTTCAGCCGCCTCCTTACACCGAGGGCTTCCGTCAGCAGCCTTCCTGCCTAGCCAGCTTCGCTGTCAGGGCCTCTTCCTTCCTGTCCCCCTCTGGCCACCCCAGTGGTCCCCTGACATTTCCCTTCCCTTCTTTGTCTGCTGCCGTTGCCCCGCCCACAGCCCCACCTCGCCTGCTCACGGTGTCCCCTCCTCCCCACAGGCCTGGCCCTGGACCGGCTGAGTGCCCCGGACCCGGCCTGGATGGCCAGGCTGTCTTTGCCCCTCACCACCAATTACCGAGACAACGTGTTCTCCCCGGACACTGCCACTTTGGAGGAGCCCAGAACGTTCCAGACGTTTGGCAAGGAGACAGGCCCTGAGCTGAGTCCTGCGGGCACGCGGCTGGCCAGCACCTTCCTCTCGGAGATGAGCTCACTGTTGGAGATGCTGTTGGAGCAGCGCTCCGGGGTCCCCGTGGAGGCCGCCTCCGAGGCGCTGCGGCGGCTCTCGGTCTGCGGGAGGACCCTCAGTCTAGACCTGGCCACCGGAGGGGCCATGGGCACGGAAGTGCAGGGGGGCCCAGGTGGAAAAAGGGGGGCTGGGTGCAGCAATGGGTGCCTGTGAATGCACCGGAGCCTCCGGATTCAAGAACCAAGTCCCCGGAGATGGGCGATGTGTGGGAGCCCAGGTCTTGAGGATCTGGCCATAGGAGCTGGTTTGTAAGCTCTGGGAACTCCCCAACCAGAGGTGGCCCCAGAACTTTAGGGTGACCAATGCTGGATCATACAGCGGACTGGCCGAAGCAGCCCCTTGTCAGGGGCTCTGACTGAGTGTGTTGGAGGACAGGGACGGTCTGCAGTTGACGTGTTTGCTGGCAAAACACATATGGAGAACAAAGGATGGTTTCTTGGGCAGATCGGGTGCCACTGAGTATCACCAGCAGGGAGGGTGGCCTTGTTGGACACTGGAGGCAGAGGGCTGGATCCTGGGGGTGCCAGGCAGGGCTCTCTGACCTACTAATAAAAGAAAGTAGCAGTTCATTCTCTTGTATACACTTGTCAAGTGGGGGGAAGAGGGAGAGTTGGCCGAGGGTTCTTTCTCGTCCACTCCTGGGAAGAAAGTCACGGTGGGCCTGGACAGGAATGGGGCACTTGGCGCACGGTGACAGGCGCAGACCATGGGCCTGCATGCTCTTCACCCTCCTTCACTGTTATCAAATAATCTGCTTCTCAGCTGGAAAATTAGAACTAAGAAAAGCGCAACTATAAATAGAGCGTTTATATGAGCCAGGCATCAGGCTTAACAATAGGATTTAATTAGATTTTCCCACAAGGCTGGGAGGGAGGTACTATACCCCCATTTCACAGACAAGGATCTAAGGCTTGGAGAGGTTGAATGTCTTTTTAAAGGTGGAGCAGGGGGTGGAGCCAGAATTTGCATCCAGCCTGGTCCAAAGAGCAAAACTCATGCCCTCAAGAATGGCACTAGACTTGCCCAGCTCCCCTCGGGAAATGCTATTGAAATAAGTATTTCCAAAGCCCTCAGGTCCGCAGAGCTCTACACTTGTAAGCACAGGTGGGAGGAACTTGGATCTGACCCCATGCAGGC
This sequence comes from Muscardinus avellanarius, assembly GCF_963383645.1. Classification (NCBI taxonomy): domain Eukaryota; kingdom Metazoa; phylum Chordata; class Mammalia; order Rodentia; family Gliridae; genus Muscardinus; species Muscardinus avellanarius. The sequence goes on along the minus strand of NC_137786.1, from coordinate 103,947,414 downwards.
CGTGTCCTTTCCCAGCGAGTAGCCCCTCAGGTTCCGAAGTAATTTCAGCCGGCCTGTTTGCCTGTAAACCTTTCTCTGTGAATTCAGGCCCCAAAGGACAGTATGTGAACTGGGTCTGTGAAATTGACACTGACAGCAGCCAGCCTTCCAGGGGAGGGGGGAGCAAAGAAATAGCAAATATTTTCCCAAAGCTCAGCCCTATAATTTTCCAAGCAGTCACAGCTAGTTTATGATCAGTGCAGGGCTGTCCTGCACACTGAAGGCAGAAGTTCCTCTACTGGCTCCTCCTTTTGTCCTCTTTTGGAGCCCTGTGACTTTCCCATTGTCCCTAGGAACGGACCGATCCAACTCTCAACTGGAGATAATGGAAATCATACACGCTTGGGATGCAGTGTGGCTTCATTATTCCATTTTACAGATGGGAAAATGAGGTCCTCAAAAGTTAGGTGCTTCGGAGGCAGAGTCTCTGGGTCTCTGATCACCTCGCTTGAAAAGAGTGATCTCCTTACAAGATCTGTGATTTTCAGCATGGTTCAAAGAGCTGCTGGGTTCTGCAGGTCACTGATAGAGGCCCAGGGAAAACCAAGCAGGAAGGGAGGTCTCAAGCTTGCCCAGCCAGGTGCCAAGCTCAGAGACACTTGATGAATGCCCGCTGAATGGATGCATGGATGAAGAAATGGGTGACGAATGCTTCAGAGTTCCCTTTTATCTGTACTGGAGCTCCAGGCCTACCTGGAGCTCTGCTGGGGAAAGAATGGTTCCATTCTATATAAGAAAAGCCTAAAAACTACAGCTGTAAAGGAGGCCATGCTGACCTCTAGTAATTAGTGGATTTGCAGTTATGAGGGTGGAGAGGAGAGGTATGGGGAGGAGGTGACCTAAGGAAGCTGGAATAGTGGTTGCAACTGGATCTATGGGTACACTGGACCACTGCATCACTCTAGTTCAAACTATGTTTCAGACTATGGTCCTTGGACTCCTGAACACCAGGCAAGACTTTGCATACAGGCATTTTTCTAGGCAGAAGGTAAAAGCTCTCATCAGATTCCCAACGGAACGTGTGACCCATAAAAGATGCTGCCGCCCTGCTCTAGGGCACTATCTAAATCTCCAGACACAGGCCATATGGTCATAAGAAGTCTGACCTTTAGCTATTTCAACTCTTCATTTTATAGCCAAAGATATAAAAAGATAGAAATGGCAGATGACTTGCCCAAGGCCACGAGGCAGGTTTGTGGTGCAGCTAGGATCAGGATCTGGGATTTTGTATGTTCTTTCTAGTACATCAAGGGTTCTTAACCTGAGGTCATTGATTGAGCTTCAGGACACGTGAGCCTACTGAACTGCATTCAAAATTGGGAGAAGCTGGTGCTTTCATCAGATTCTCAAAGTGGTCTATAACCTAAAAAGGATTAAGGGCTGGGTGAAGTGGCACACAGCTGTAATCCCAGCTATTTGGGAGTCTGAGGAAGGAGGATTGCAAATTTGATACCAGCCTGGGCAACTTAGTGAGAGCCTGTCCCCAGATAAAAAGTAGAATAGCTCATTTGTAGAGTGCCACTGAGTTCACTCCCCAGTATTGCAAAAATTAAATAAATAAAAATTAAAAAGATTAAAGCCAAGCATGGTGCACACGTGTAAACCAAGTACTTGGGAGGCTGAAACAAAAGGATTGCAGGTTTAAGGATGGCCTCAGCAGTTTAGTGAGACTCTCAGCAACCTAGTGAGACTGCTGTAAAAACAAAAAATAAAAGGACTGGAGGGGCAGCTCAAAGGTAGAATGTCCCTGGGTTCAGTCTCCAGTAAAACACACACACACACACACACACACACTCATAAAAACAAGGAACAAGACTAAGGCCCACTGCAATCCTCTGTGGGGTCCTCAGCCCTGCCTTCGCTGCAGAACCGGGAGAACTTGGGCAGAGCTGCTCCTTCTGGCAGCTCCTCTCTGGCCAGGGCGGGGTGGGTGTGAGGGTTAGTGCACTCCTGCACTGTGCACACCCTCAGCACGCTGACACAGCACTTTTCCAATAACAGACTGAGCGCGACAGTGACAGAACTGGGTGTGCTGAACAGGAAGGCTACAGAAACTTCTTGACATCCGCCAAGATGTCGAAGCTGAGACTTTGGACATGTTCAAAACCGTTTCAACCAAGATGGGCTCTGTCCCCTGGGAGACCGAGGGAACAGGCGAGCCAGCCAGCACTCAGTTAAATGTCGTCTTAATTTGGAAAGCACAGAGGGATGCTTTTTATCAATAGTCAGCCATTCTCCAGCACCAGGAGTGCAATGCAGGGCTCACTCAGAGCCCGGGGGCAGCTCAGAGATTGACAGGCAGCCTCCTTGTCTGTCACCCAACTTCAGCTTGGCAGCTCACTGACCCTACCTCTCCTCTAGCAGGATCAAGACTAAGATAGCAAGCCACCACCCTTGGGACTCTGGAGAGAACCAAATCCCCTCCTCCCACCCCCCCCCAAAAAAAAAAGACAAGAGTGGAGAGGAGGGAGTCTTAGCACAGGCTCAGCCTGGCACCTGGTAGGTGCCCAGAAATAGGTCAGCATTTTCTAGCCTCTACTAAGTATTAGTGAATACAGTGCACTGGGAGGGCATGATCATAAATTCATTCAAGGATCATTTTTTATTTACTGAACAATTTCTTAGTCCCAGAAGTAGCACAAGGATCAACAGTAGGAGAAAAGGCATATGGAATCATTCATTTATCCATTCAATGATTATTCAAAGTACCTGCTATGGAAAAGCTGGGCGTGGTGGTGCATGCTTGTAATCCCAGCATTCGGGAGGCTGAGACCGGAGGGTTTGTGGACAGTCTCAGCTACTTAGTGAGGTCCTGTGCAACTCAGTGAGACCCTGTTTTCAAAATAAAGAATAAAAAATAGGGCTGGGGGAGTAGCTTGGAGGTAGAATGCCTCTGAGTTCCATCCCCATACCACACACAAAAATAAAGTGCCTACTATGTGCTGGGTAGTTTGGTGCTGGGCCTTGGGTAAAGAGGGGTACGCATCATCATTCATTTGTTGGATATTTACTGAACATCTAAGTGCCCACACTGTATTAGCACTAAAGATCTAGTGACTCAAATGGACTTCTTTCCACTAGAGTGTCAGGGCTCCCTGGAAAGAGCACTTCCAGAAAGGGAAACCAAGGCAGTACAGCTTTGCTCGAGTCTCTCATACTATAGAGGCCAGGCCCCAGGTCCTCAGTGCCCCGGCATCTGGAGCCGAGCCAGTGTGGCGGTGCCGCGGGGCCACCCCCGTCTCCCCCACATTTCCTCTCAGGGCACTGACGACAGGTCATTAATAAGGAAATTTTAATGGCAGAAGTGCAGCAGCTCTTGGGTCTGCCCACGAAGCCTGTCCCCCGGGGCTGTATCAAGGCCCAGTGTCTGCTCAGCCACGAGTTTTTGGTCCCCTGACATCTCTTATAACTCCCACCCTTCCCCTCTCCACAGGGAGAGGCTCTTGTTTTAGTTTGATGAGCTTAGAAATAGCCCCACCACCTTGGGCACCCCATACCGGGTCCATGTTTAACTCAGCAGTGACTGAGCCAGAGGAAGAGCCGCATTGCCATGACTACAGGAGGCCCGGAGTCCACTGTCTGAACTGTGCACAGTCAGGCATGGTCAAGAGAAGCAGGAATCAGAGAACCAAAATGCCCCAGAAGGGTAAGAGGCTGGCGGGTGGGGCACCATGGGGAGGGCAGGCGGAGACATTTCCCAGGGTGCCCAGGCTCATGAGGAGCCTGAGGGAGGCGGGCTCTGCTCAGCAGCAAGGCACATACTGGGTTAACCACATTCTTACTGGAGGACTTCTTGGAACCTGGAATATGCTGATGTGTACTGTGAATCTATAAAAAGGGGATGTCTAGTGCAGTGTTTCCCAAACTTATTTGACCACAGAAACCTTTTTTATTTTTTTGGCAGAGATCAGCATATTGCATGGCTTAAAACTCTGAGCATGGAGCCACTGCCCTGCACAAAACATTGCTCAAAGTCCTGGGCTGCAGGAACACAAAGCCAGGGTCCCTGCCAACGAGGAGCACCCTCTGTGGGCGGTGGCCATGTAAGGGGTCCTGAAGGGTCTGAGGGGGTGAGGATGGTGTGCTGGGCAGCCTGCACACCTGCTCCTGGGGAGGGAGCAGGGGCAGGGGAGCGCTGGGTCTCCAGGAATGACTAGGGTGCTAGAAAAGTGGGGCAGGGACCACTCAGAGGTTGGAAGAGATGGGGGTGGGAAGCACAGAGGGAAATATAGGCTTTACCCCCAAACCCTCCCATCTTTGAACTGGCCAAGCTGGCTGGTCCTCCCCATCCTGAGTCCCCAGGAAGGCTGGTTCTCAGTTCCCGACCCCTTGCCCTCAACCACATCTATGCTATCGAACTTGGGCTAACATCCAGCAGCCAGGGAACAGCTATTCACAAATTCAGTAATTGGAGTCATGAGTGTTGACTCAGAAATCATTTTTTTTTCCCTAAGTCTCTTCTTGGAGAAGCTTTTAAGATCCTTTAAATTGGATAATGGAGAGTTCAGAGATGAGGATGGAGCCTGGGCTCTCAGCTTCCCCTGCCCGCCTCCCTGGCTCTCCCAACACACTCAAGGGCAAGAGTGATGAGACAATCACCATATGCTTTATTAAACACATGTATCTGGCTCACCTTTCCCAAGTAAGGACTCCCAGTCTGCAATCTCCCGCTCCCAGATTGCAGGTGACCAATCTCCATGAACTCCCTCACAGACCATAATAATGCTTTCACGTAAAATGACAGTGAACTAGTAGAAGAGAAGGCCGGGCAGGAGTCGCAAGTCCTCACACTGGCCTGGTGACTCGTAGAGCCACAGCCTGTGGATGTCACTCTGCCTCAGAAGCCTCAGCAAGCATCAAGGTCCTTTCTGTAGTGAAATGCCCGCACACCAGGCCTGGAAGGTAGGAGGGTACACCTTAGTGCCCTTGTCAACAGCTGAGGAATCAGCATCAAGTCACTGCTTCAAGGTGATGGGCCAGGCTAGCGCTGAACTGGAACCTGGGTCTTCACCCTTTTCCTCCTTTGTGGTGCTGGCCAGTGCTTGAGATGTTTGAGGTGAGCGGGTAACTGGCCTCTTCTTTGAGCCTCAAGATGTGATTATCTCTGAGAACTCACAGGCTCTATCTTCAAGGCTGAGGCTAGATCTGAGGAAGTCAAGGTGATACAGGAAAGCATTTAGGCAAGAGACTCCTTCCATCCAAATCAAAAGTGAAATGGAACCGCCACAAAGCCCCTGAGGATGATCAAAGGCAAACAGTGGAGATGGTCTCATGGGCAGCCCATTTGGGTTTCCCACGCTTCAGCCACTCATGGAACCATCCCTATAATTTTTCCCCCTCTCTGGGTCTATTGTCCCTTTTGTGCACTGCTTTTCTTTCTTTCTTCCTTCCTTCCTTCCCTTTCTTTCTTTCTCTCTTTCTTTGGGTCTATTGTCCCTTTTGTGCACTGCTTTTCTTTCTTTCTTTCTTTCTTTCTTTCTTTCTTCCTTCCTTCCTTCCTTCCTTCCTTCCTTCCTTCCCTCCCTCTTTTTTTCTTTCTTTCTTTTTTTGTGGTACTGGGGTTCCTGGAAGCCCTTCTACCTCCGGGCTACACTCTCAGACTTATTTTTTTTTAATATATTTTTATTTGGAAACAGGGTCTCTTAAGCCAGCATGGCTGGCTTCGAATCTGCGCAATCCTCCTGTCTCCGCCTCCCTAGTGCGGGGATTACAAGCATGCACCACAACGCCCGGCTCTACACTGCTTCTCTTTATACTGATTACTATTCTTTTCTTTTCTTTTTGGTACTGGGTATTGAACCCAGGGACATTCTACCTCTGAGCTATACTCCCAGGCCTTATTTATTATTTGTAGTACTGGGAATTGGGCCCAGAGGCATTCTACCTCCAAGCTACACTCCCCAGCCCAATTTTATTTATTTGGAAACAGGGTCTTGCTAAGTTCCTTGAGTGCCTAAGTTGCCAAGGATGGCTTTGAACCTGTAATCCCCCTGTCTCAGTCTCCCAAGTACTGAGATTACAAGCATGCGTCATCACACTGGCTTTCTTTTTATTTTTATCTTTGTAGTACTGGAGATTAAACTCAGGGACATTCTACCTCTGAGCTACACTAATTTTTTTTTTGTTTTAAAACAGAATCTTACTAGGTTGTTGAGAGTCTCACTGTTTTGCCGAGGCTGGCTTCAAACCTTAGATCCTCCTGTCTCAGCCTCCCAAGTACTGGGATCATATGTGGATTTTTTTTTGGGGGGGCACTGGGAATGGAACCCATGGAGTACATTCCCAGCCCCATTTTTAGTTTTTATTTTGAAACAGGGTCTCACTAAATTGTGGAAGGCCTCCCTAAGTAGCTGAGGCTGGCCATGAACCTGTGATCCTCCTGTTTCAGCCTCCCAAGTACTGGGATTACAAGTGTGCACCACCACACCTGGCCCTTCTTATTTTTTTATTTTTTTTGGAAGAGGGTCTTGTTAATTTGCTGAGGTTGGACTTAAACCTGAAATGCTCCTATCTCAGTCTCCCAAGTCCTGGGATTATAGGCATGTGCCACTGTGCCTGGCTGATTTCTTTCTTTCTTTTTTTGTGTGTGGTACTGGGGATGGAACCCAGGGGCATTCTACCTCAGAGATACACTCCCAGTCCTATTTTTTTTTTTTTTTTTGTTCTCTATTTGGACACAGGGTCTCATTGAGTTGCAAAGGGCCTCACTAAGTAGTAGCTGAGGCTGTCCTCAAACTGTGATCCTCCTATCTCAGGCTCCCAAATTGTGGGATTACAAGTGTGTACCACCACGCCCGGCCTGATTTCTATACTTTTAAATTAGTTTTGTAAGCATCTGTAAAAAACTGCAAGTCAGTATGCTAATCATATTTGTATTATACAATAAATATATAACTATTAAAATCCTCTTGTGAACTACTAGAGATGTATATTCAGGGACTGACAGACAGTGGTGTAGACTGTGTGAGGATACTGAGGCATGGGGATGTGACAATTAAGTGATTTGCTTAGAGAAAAAGGCTGAGGCGAGGACAGGGTCTCTGGACCCTCCAGTAGTTTTTCATAGGTCACTGAATAGGTCCTTTGGTCACATGGACCATAAATGACTGCGAAAGTCCCTGAGGCTCATCTGTGAGGCTACCAAGCGGGGAACCGTCAAAGTCATTGGCTAGCCATGCACTTGAAATACTGGGCACCTGAGCTCCTTCTGGAATTTCACCCCTGGAGAGGGACACTGGCTTTCATTTTTGTCGTCCATCCTCCTGCCTCCCAGCCCTGAGAGGCACCAGAGACCATTTTATATCTCACCTTAGCCAAAGCCCAGCCTTACGAGACTCCTTTCCAAGGAGGGGACGTCCCTGCTGGAGGCTCCGGGGCTGGCTCCGAGACATCCACTTCTGCAGAGGAGGCCAAGGTTCCCCGTGCTAGAGGCATGAGGGAGGACAGAGGCGCCTGCCAGCAGGGTGTTCAGGCTGCAGAGGGAAGGGCTGGAGGAAGACTTCAGTCCTGTAACTGCCAGCTGGCTGGGCCCTGGGGCAATATGAGGGGTGAGAGCAACACTTACTCATTTGGTATTTCAGACTACTACTTTGGAGCAAGGACTTTTTTTTTTTTTTTTTTTTTTTTTTTTTTGCAGTACTGGGGATTGAACCCAGGGCACTTTACCACTGAGTTATAGCTGCAGCCTTATCTTGAGACAAAGTCTCTCTAAATTGTGAGACTGGCCCACCTGTGATCCTCCTGCCTCAGACTCCCAAGTCACTGAGATTACAGGCATGCACCACCATGCTCAGTGAAGCAAGGACTGTTTACAGAACTTGGTCCCCCTGGCACTGTTGGCCCAGCTCAGCCCAAGTGACTCATCAGTGAGTAGAGCTCAGAGAGCCCAAGAAGGCAGCTGCAACAGCCTCAGGGCACTGTCTCTCCCAAGAAGCCATCAGAGCAGCGCATTTGTTCAGTACCCGCTGTGTCAGGCTGTGCTGAGCCCTTTATCAGCCTCTCCGTTTACTCACCTGCTAATGAATTAGGTACTATTACCTTGATGGTCAGAGGTGAAGAAACTGAGGCTCAAAATCATGGAGGCTCAGTTCAGTGGTAGCAAGAGTTAAAACTCAGGTTTCGCATGACTCCAAAAGCTGTGCTGGGGCTGGAGAAGGCTACTACCTCCTCCTTGTCTGTCCTAGTACTGAGCTCAGGAGAGGAGCCATCTGGCTTGGACTTGCATTCATACCTGCTGCCTCCATGGGAAAGAGGGCCTGCAGCCTCTCCTGGGCAGGCTTATTTCCCAGAGCTGCCGACTGCTGGTAACAGCTCACGGCCTCTCCCAGATTCCTCTGCACACCAAGGCCCTTCTCATAGCAAATTCCCAAGTGGTACCTGCTTTGTGAGTCCTAAGGAGAAAACAGACAGACATACAGATGCATTCATGTATGACTGAGGGAGTGAAGTGTTCTGCCAGGAGGGAGGTGGAGCCAGGCATGCTGGGCTTCATTCATACAGGGTCAAGGCTCGGCCTGGACCCACCCCATTCCAAGAGATCTCAACCATGACATGGCAGAGGCCCAGAGCTTGCCCAGTCCAGAGGAGACAGATCCCTCCACCCAGGAGATTCCAGCCACAGTAGCATGGAGGCTTCTCTCACTGAGACTGGCTAAAAGAAGGCTGCAGGAAATACCCAGCCTGGTACAGAAAAGCTGGAGTCAGCCTCTTGCGTTCTCCCGAGAGCAAAGCCAGGGAGGAGGGCTGGCCTCCCAAGGGCCCTTCCTGAGCCTCTGCCTGAGAGGGCTGCAAAGCAGAAACACACAGCACACACTTCTCTTCCAAAAGGCCACGCCCTGTGCCCATGGCTCTGGGTCCTCTCTCCTCTCTGGGGACGGTCTTGGGAGCCTGGCCTGTAGAGCCAGTCAGCCTGGTGCCAATCTTGGCTCTAGCACTTACCAGCTAGGTAACCTCAGACATGTCACTCTACATTTCGGCCTCAGTTTCCTCATTTATAAGGTGGGTTATATGTGGGGTGTGGTGGTGCATACCTATAATCCCAACCCTTGGAGGCTGAGATAGGAGGAAAGCAGGTTCATGGCTAGCCTCAGCAACTTAGCCTCTACAACTTAGTGAGACCCCATTTCAAAATTTAAAAACAGGGCTGGGGGTGTAGCTCAGAGGTAGAATGTCCCTGGGTCCCCAGTACCACAAAAAGAAAAGAAAAGAAAAGAAAGTAGGGTTACAGTAATTGCACTATCTTATTAGGCTGTTGTGTTACTATATAAATAGTGCTGAGATTAGTGCTATTATTTGATACTTACATCATTAATCTCTCCCTCTACTAAAATATTTCCATCATATCCAATCTCCAACTTAAAAAAATTAGACCTCTGTGGATAGTCCTATTCTTCTTTGTTTTTGTTTGTTTTTGGTATTAGAGATTGAACCCAGGGGCACTCTATCTCTGAGTTACACCCCCAGTCCCTTTTTATTTTTTATTTCAAAACAGGTTCTTGCTAAGTTGCTGAGGGCCCTGCTAAATTGCTGAAGTTGGCCTCAAACCTGAGGTCCTGGAATTACAGGTGTACCCTGCCACACCCAGCCATGGCTCCATTTCTCTTCTACTCTTCACAGTCAAGTTTCTGCTGCACATTCTTACCCTGCTTCCGAGGCATGCAGGTCAAAGTCTCTGCAATAACACGACAGACTTGAGGCTATGGGCCAGGTGAGAGCACAGTGAACAGAAGTAAAGCTACACAGCCACCCCTGTACCACTGCTCAGTACACACCCAGGGAGACTCAGATCCCTGCAGGTGGGAGAATGTGGGGCTGTGTCCCAGCACAGTGCTCCACAACAGGTGACAGATGTCCTATGTGTACTTTACCTCTCGGTCTGACTTGTGGCCAGGGTGTCCACAAGTGTGCCCAATAGGAAATGCAGGCCCGCTCAGCCTGAGGAAGGATCTGGGTGCCTTTGCAAGGAAAAGCAGACCCAGTGCCAGATACTGGTTAACGGCATCAGTCCCTTTCTGACAGCTACTACAGATACTTTGGGCAACAAAGAACAGACAATAAAAAGTAGTCTGATGCCTGAGTTCCATAAAGCTGCAAGTATGCTGCACTGTGCTGCAAAGAAAAGCAGTCATCTCCTCGGCGGGAGTCCTGCCCTAAGCCAGGACTCCTGAACTTTCAAGGTGCAAATGAAAAAATGCACTGTCTGACACACTCGAAGCACAGCTTTCCTTCTTGGTGCTCCACAACAACATAAAGTTCACTGACTCCCTGCAGTAAAGACAGCTGCTAACTCAGTACTCTCAAACCCAACTATATTTCCTCCCTTGTATTACTCATAAACATCCCATGGAATGAAAGCTTCATGGAACAAACTCTGGGTCATGCCATCCAAATGCCAATGTACCAGTTCATAGACAACCAGACAACCCTCTCTCTGCAAAATGCCCAGTGTGGTCACCATGTCTGACTCCCCAGGCTACCACCATTTACAATGGTGTGCCAGTCACAGGAACAGCTTCCAAAGTGCCCTCATACCTGTCAGCTCAGTTAGATTGTGATCCTTCCAACAACCTTGTAGAGTGGTTGACAGGTAAGGCAGGCATCAGTGTTATTTTATTTTATTTTATTTGCAGGACTGGGGAGTGAACCTAAAGGCATTCTACCTTTAAGCTACATCCCCAGCCTGATTTCTTATTTGGAAACAGGGTCTGGCTAGGTTGATGAGAGTCTCACTACCTGCTGAGGCTGTCCTTGAACCTGTGATCCTTGTCTCAGCCTCCTAAACACTGGGATTACAGATGTGTGTCACCACACCTGGCAGGCATCAGTTTTAAAAATGAGGAAAGACGTTTGAATCCAGAAGTAACTAACCCAGCAGTGTGCTAGTAAATGTTTAACCAGCTTGGCGGGGAGGAAGCCTGCTTTGCAGCATTTAGCACTGTCTGTGAGCAAATACTCCTGCCCCAGCTCTTTTTTGCCTCCAGCACACCACTGGACCTGCCCAAGGGTCACATAGTAAGTCAGCCAAATCTGAGGCCTGCAGCCAGCCCAAGGCTTTTAGTAAGCATATCCCAACTGCACAACTCAGTACCAATTTTCAAATCCCTCCTCTGTTAAGACCTGATCCCCAACAAGCCTGGATACCAGTGATCTCATACCCCGTTGTTGGCTGCAAGCCAAAGATATTTCACCGCTCTCTGCTCATCCAGGTATGGCTCTTTGGTGAAAAGCACTCCAAGGAAAGCTTGAGCCTGTGGACAAGGAGGAAGGAAAATGGCATCCTGGTTGCTTTTTTTTTTTTTTTTTTTTGCGTTACTGGGGATTTGGCGATGGAACCCAGGGGCATTCTACCTATGAGCTACACCCCCAGCCCTATTTTTTAGTTGCAAAGAGCCTCACTAAGTAATTGAGGCTGTCTGCGAACCATGATCCCCCGGTCTCCACCTCCCAAATGTTGGGATTACAAGCATGTGCCACCACACCTGGCCATCCTGGTTGCTTTTATGCTCCACATGCCCCCGGAACTCAGGACAGACCCTGCCATGCCACTCACCTCTCTCAAGCCTGAGTCTGCAGCTTGCCGCAGCATGGACACCGCCCTCTGCTGCTCAGGGTCACCCGAGAAGGCGAGGTCTTTCAGAAGGCACCTGGCATAGCGGTACTGAGCCAGGCTGTGGCCCTGGTTGGCGGCGAGTCGGTAATAAAGGATTGCCTAGGGCAAGGGGAGAATCACCAGTCTGCTGGTAACTCTATAAGCAACTTTTTCTTTGAGTAATTTTTTTAAAAAATCGTTTAAATAATACATAATCATTATAGATTAGTCAGGAAATACAGATAAGCCAAAATTTAAAAATAGAAACATAAAATCCCAAGAAACACAGCTTTCCAAAGATCATTATCTATTAAAATTTTAGGGTATATACTTGCAAATTTCTTCCCATAGATATGTATTACATATACACAGAAAGAAAGAGAACTGGTTCATACTACTCTAGTCTATAACCTATTTCTTTTACTTAACAATACACCATGAATGTCTTTCCCTGCCAATATATAGATCTAGCACATCAGTGTTAAGGCCCATGTAGATGTAATTAACCAGTTCTCTGCTGAAGGAGCTTTAAGCTGATTTCCCTTCATATAAAACTTGAAGAAATTTGTTCTTACATATAACATCTTTGTGAACATATCCTACATTTTTAAAATGTATCCCTTTATCAATGTGCTATTCTAGGGTCTGAAAGTACAAGTACAGATAAGGCAAGATTACCACCTTCCCTGAATTTTGAATCTAAACCCTACAAGTTAAAAGCGGTGTTTTGGTGGTGGTGGGTGGTGTGTGTGTGTGTGTGTGTGTGCGTGTGTGTGTGTTTTGTGTGTTTGTTTTGTTTTTTGCATTACTGAAGATTGAACCCAGCATGTTCTACTATATTCCTAGCCTTGAGACAGGGTCTTACTAGGTTTTCCAGGCTGTCCTTGAACTTTGTGATCCTCCTGCTTCAGCCTCCCGAGTAGCCAGGATTAAGGGCAAGTACCATCATGCCCAGCTTTCTCATCTTTCCCATACAGGTAGGCTGCAACCAAGCTGAGGCCCAGAGAAGCCAGACTTCCTGTATCCCTGCCCACTGCTTTTGTGTGGAGATCACGCTGGGCAGCCTTGGGATGGGCCTAGGGACAGGAGCAGAAGGACAGTACCTTACTGAGGTCCCTGGGGGTACCTCTGCCGTGCTCGTGACACAAGCCTATGTTGTACTGTGCTTTGCTGTAGCCACGGTCTGCAGCTTTTTGGAAATAAGAAAAGGCTGCTGTGTAGTCCCCATTCTTCATGTTCTCTGTCCCTGTAAAAAAAAAAGCACAGGGCACAAACATACCACTCTCTGTGCATGTCCCATGTCCTCAGCCAGATGCACATGGACTCTGCATCTCATTCCAGACTTTTCTTCTCTTTTAGACACTGGCATATATTTCTACCCTCCAAATAGCTCACTGGTCTACCACAGACAACTGCGGGCTCTGCCCTCCTATAAACTATCTCTCCTTCCACGGTAAAAGCACTCTGATTGTCCCTTGGGGACTATACCTCCCCAGGTGCCGTCAATCAACGTGCCTGTGCTCTTCCTAACCAATGAGACACTTTCGCAGGAACCTGAATCTTGATCAGCCTAGACAAGGAGGGGAAACAGTTTTTATGAGTTTATTCTGACAGCAACAGCATGGAGATACTATTAGGCGCAACCCCTGAATGTCTGGGGCTGTGCTGATTCTTGTTCTTTCTGAGGCCTGCCAGGCCAATCGACCCCATCTATTCCTTTCGAGCATATGTTATACAGAGTGGTTTAGGTTGCTTTATAACCAATGAACCCTACCTGATACTGTTAATCTTGTTTGTTTGGTACTAAGAATTGAACACAGGGGCATTCTACTCTAAGCTACTCTCCCATTTCTTTCTTTCTTATTTGTTTATTTTTGTGTGTGGTACTGGGGATGGAACCCAAAGGTCTTCTACTAATGGGCTATGCCTCCAGCCCTATTTTTATTTTTTATTTGGAAACAAAATCCCGCTAAGTTGCTGAGAACCTCACTAAATTGCTGAAGCTGGACTCAAACCTACGATCCTCCTGTCTTAGCCACCATGTTCAACTCCATTTTATTTTAATTAATTAGTTTATTTATTTATGGTACTGGGGATTGAACCCCGGAGTGTTCTACCTCTGAGCTATACCCCCAGCTTACTTTCTTTTTTTTTTGGTGGTGGTACTGGGGGTGGAGCCCAGGGGCTTTCTACCCCTGGGCTATACTCCCAGAGCTATTTTATATTTTTATTTGGAAACAGGGTCTCATAAATTGCTGAGAGCCTCACTAAGTAGCATACACTACCATACCCGGCCCTATTTTATTTTTAATTTTGAAACAGAGTCTCACTAAGTTTCTGAGTATGGCCTCACACCTGTGATCCTCCTGCCTCAGCCTCCAAAGTGCTGGGATTACAGGCATGTATCACCCATGCTCCACTGTGTGTGTGTGTGGGGGGGGGTGGGTGGGTACTGGGGTTCCTGGAAGCCCTTCTACCTCCAGGCTACACTCCCAGGCCTATTTTATATATTTATGTGGAAACAGGGTCTCTTAAGCTAGCGCGGCTGGCTTCGAACCTGTGTGATCCTCCTGTCTCCGCCTCCCAAGCGCGGGGATTACAAGTGTGCACCACCACGCCCGGCCATGCTCCACTTTTTAATCTTGTCTTAATGAGCAAACTGGTAGCAGTAATATAAGACATGCAAGACTTGCATGCAGTTACATCCAACTCTGAAGCCCAGATTCTTTCAATTGCCCAAACAAATATAAACAGGTGAGGAGCCAGCGCAGCCAGGTCTCAGCTTTGCTCCACCTGGCTCCTGCCTGGGCCCCCTTTTCCCCCAGGAGGACTCCCATCCTGGTGTGCTCAGAACCTTCAGACCACACTCAGGCACTGCACGGTTTTTTGGCACTTCCCTAATATACCAAACTTTTTTCTGTGAGCTAAACTGTTTCAAGAGTACATACAAGTCCTGTCTCCTCAATTAGACTGTAAAATCCTAGAGGCAGAGCAGAAAAAAAGAATGTAGGAGAAATAACTTTGCATAGGATGAAAGCTCTATACAAATGCAAAATATGATTATAGCTTATGCTGCCTTTGTGTTCTGCCACAGTGCTTACTTGATGAATAAATGAATATATGAATGAAGAAATGAGCAAGAAAATTCTGAGCAGAAACTGCCCATCAAGATCTCAAAAGCTAATGAGGGAGAAACCAGGTTCCACTCAGCTGGCAGTGAATTAGTCACCTCCCTGCTGCCTGCCTGACAACTCACTGTCCGGGGCTCACAGAGCCCTGTCCTTGTGGAAGACTCTGAGGGCAAAGGATCCCACCAGGTCCCAGGTTCCCGTGCTGGCTCCACTGGTAACCTGAGCTCTCTCTCCACTCTTCTCCTCCCCTTTCCCTCTAATCTCCACCAAGCCACTGTCAAGCTCAGCTGTGGTAACAGCTCATACCTGGGCTCCAGTTTCTCCTCTGGCCTCCCTACCATCCACGTTGGTCTACACAACAGCCAGAGACCCTTGGCAAAGTAAATCAGGTTATGTGACTCTCTTCCTACTCCAGTTTAAAATGCTCTAATGGCTTCTTGTCTCATTAGAAAATGTATACATTTTGACCTTGGCACACAAGCCCTTGCCTTCTCTGACTTTTCTACTTTTTCTTTCTTTCCAGTTTTTTTTTTTTTTTTTTTTTTTTTTTTAGTACTGGAGATTGAACCTGCAGGCATTTTACCTCCAATCTACACCCTCAGCCCTATTTTGTTTTTATTTTTGAAAAAGGGTCTCTCTGGGTTGGTGAGATTCTCACTACTTGCTGAGGCTGCCCTCGAAATTGCAATTCTCCTATCTCACCCTCCCAAGTACTTGGATTACAGGCATGCTCACCAAGCCCAGCTCCAAAATTGGCTTGCTTCCATCAGTCAGGTCTTAGTTCAAGGGTCTTCTTTCCAATAAACACTTCCAAATGTTTACTTCCCAAGTCACATTCCCTTGTTTTATTTTCTTTGTAACATTTATCATCATCTGAAATTTTTTTTATATATTTGCCAATTTACTGTTTTTCTCTCCTTCAAATCATATGTGAGTGCCATGAGAATAGGGATTTTGACTTGTGGATCACTGTATCCCTGAACTGAAAACAGGGCCTAGAGAAGGTGAATGCTCAGTCAGGTTGTTCTGAACGAACCCCAGCCTTGACCTACCTGCCCGATAGGTGCTTTGGGGAACCTTCTTCACACAGAAGGCCTGCAACCACAGATCAGGAAGTCTTCAGAGAAAGGTAAGACCTTCCCATTCATGTGCATGAGGGCCTGCTCCAAACCTCAGTAGACTGCTTTTCCTAATGTGGCAGAAAATGCTAGGTCCTCTAAGGTCTATTTTTTTCCTACTTACACAGTAACATAGTAACTGTGTGCTGAAAATTAAAACATACAGAGACTTATGTATAGAATACATTTCCCTACCTCCTCTGTGATTGGTATGGCCCTAAGTACATTCCAGATTATGCAACTCCTATGTCATGTCCTTAAAGGCAAGGAGTGGTCCTTTAGCTTCCCCAACCATCTCCCTTCTAGCAGACTAGAATACAGATAGGAGACCAGCAGCTGGAATAGCTAAACTGGACACAGGATGGGAGCCAGTTTTAGGAATGGCAAAACACAGCCGGGTTTGGTAGTACATGCCAGTAATCCTAGTACTTGGGAGGCTAAGACAGGAGGATGCAGGTTCACGGTCAATCTCAGCAACCTAAAAAAAAAAAAGACCTTCTGCAACTTAGTGAGATGCTCCTTCAAAATAAAAAAATAAAATAGGTCTAGAGACCTAGCTCAGAAGTAGAATCCCCCTGTATTCAATCCCTAGTACCACCAAAAAAAAAAAAAAAAAAAGAATGGCAGAATATATGTGAATAAGAATAAGTCTCTGACATTACCAAACTACAGCCAGATTGGTCCAACTACTCAAGAAAATAAAATTTGTTTAAGCTGCTCCTTAACCTGACTATACTCCACCCACCCCACTCCCTCTCCAGGTTCCCATCCTCCTGCCTCAAGGCAGGTCCCCCCAGTTACCCAGTAAGTTGAAGGCAATGGAAACGCTGAGCTGGAAGAGCTGCTGAATGGAAGTCACAGCCTCCTCTAGGGGGAGAGGTTTGGACTTTTCTTGTTCCTAGGGAAAAAATATACAGACAGATCAAGGGATGATTCACTGGGATTGCCACCTGCCCCAGAGGATATTAGAGAACCCAGGTGGTCAAATTTGGGTAATACCTTCTTTTCACCAGGGAACTGAGGCTGGGCTGGCTTGGCCTCAGACTTGAAGTTACCGCTGCCACACAGGAAGCCAAAATCACCGAGCTCTGCAAGGAAAGGCCACACCCTGCCAGGGTGAGGGAGAAGAGCACGCTTCTCCTGTTTCCCTTCTTTCCGGGCTGCCCGGCCTCTCCGCCCGGCACCCACCAGGATCTAAAACAACTCTGAATCAGCCCAGGAAGCATAAGACCTCACAAGAATGAAAAGTCCCTTGTCTGAGAATGCCCACCTTCTGCCGACTCCTAGAGGTTGAGGACTTACCTTCCTCAGGGGGCGCCTGAGCATCAGTTACTTTCAAGGTGCCATGTGCAGAGAAGCTCCTGGGCTGAGCTGAGGGCTGTCCCTGGCCCAGCCTGGGTTCCCTGAAGCCACTGTGCCTGGGAGCTGAGCCATTGGGGCCAGGGAGGACATGACTCCGCAGTGCTGGAAAGAGCCAGCAAGAGTGGTCAGCTGAGAAGGGGACTGGGGACTGGACTGAGTCCTCCCTGAGGTGTGGAAGCCAGAGAAAGAACTGAGAAAGTCCTGTGACTCCCCCTCCCCACCCTTCCTCTTCCATTTCCTCTGCTGGCCTCTCTCCACAGAGCTCTCCAGGGCCCATATGTACACTGCTGTCCCATCCTCAGTGTAAATTGCTCCTCTGTTTGAATTAGTCCAGCATCAGACAGGCATCTATCTTATTCACTGCTGTAGCCCCAGAACCTAGCAAGCACTATGTTTAATGGTAATACTGGTGATAATTATCACCAAAATAAAGACAAAAACTAGCATTTATTTATTTATTTATTTATTTATTTATTTATTGTGGTACTGGGGATTGAACCCCAGAGGCATTCTACCTCTGAGCTACACCCCAAGCCCTATTTTATTTTTATTTTGAAAGAATAGGTTGCTAAGAGTCTTACTATTTGCTGAGGCTATCCTTGAACCTGTGATCCTCTTATCTCGGCTTCCCAAGTACTAGGACTACAAGTATGCACCACCACGCCCGGCTCAAAAACTAGTATTTTGAACTAATAATTATCAAGCACTATGCTCTAAGTCCTTGACATCTGTTAATTCACTTAGTCTTCTCAAGAAATCTCTGCACTGGGTTTTATCATTACTGCTCCATTTTACAGATGAAGAAACAGAGGCACATTGAAGTTGAAAGAGATTTCTTCAAGGACACTAGACGAGTATGTGGCAGAACTGGGACCTGAGCCCTCACCGTGTGACTCCAGAGCCTCAGCCATTAGGCTCTACAGTCTCTGTGCCACAGCACACAATACACACTCAGTAAAGATTCCTTTATTGATGAGTGACTGGGTGACTGACCAAAGGATGACCTAACTGGTTGAGGGCTGGGAAGGCCGCCACACCCAGCATCTACAGTAGCCTGGACCTGGGAGGCTTCCTCTGTGCCAGGCCATGGGAGGATATGGAGGGGGGTCACTGAGGGCAGAGGTGGCTACACCCGGGGTGGCTACAACACTCCCACATTCCCCTTCCTCTGATTTCAGAGAGGAAAGGCAAGGAGCTGCTGATGGCTCTTTTCCTGAGGTGTGTCCGAAGATGCTTCCTGGCCCACAGAAACACAGCCCAGCCCTCCTGCCCGGACTGAGAACTCACAGGAGTGTGGGTGGTGCCACCAACGAGATGAGAGGAGGCGGTCCAGGGGGCTGCGCCAAGAGCAGCGCTCTGCTTGCTGAGGTCCTGCTGGCAGGGACGCCTGGAAGTGGATCTGCCTGGCCAGCTGCAGGGCCAGCACGGCCAGAGTGCCCTGGGAAGAGAGCACAGTGGGGATATGGTCCTCTACCAGTCCACCCCTTCAGACCAGTCTTCAGCCCAGTCGTCATTTCCTCAGGAAGCCTCTCCTGACTCCAGCTGGGCAGATCCCCCACTACACTCTCACAACACACCCGCTTCTCTGCTACTTTAATTCCCCCCCCCCATTCTGGGGATTGAACCCATGGCCTCACGCATGCTAGACAAGAGCTCTGCCACTGAGCTACATCTCCACTCCTGGTAATAATCACTGCTACAATTACTCATCTAAAGTCTGTTGTTCCCGTTGGTCTCTTAAGTACAACAGAGGCAGGAAACCATGCATTGTTTTCTTACTAGAGTATCGCTGGTGCCCGGCACAATGCTAAGCTACAGTAGAGGCCTGCTAACACACGCTAAATAAACGTACCACAAGTAACCAAATACACAAGTCTAGATAGGCAAAAAGATGATGTGGTAAGTTGGGGCTTTGCCATACATGCAAAGACAAGGCAGTGTCCCCACCACACTCACTCTCAGTCTGGCACATGCCCTCCCTTTCCCCAACCAAGCCAGCCCACCATACACACTACTAGCTGGAGGCTTGTTGAAGGGTCTCTTCCCCAACAGGTCTGGAGAAGACCTAAGCTAGCTCTTAGCCCAGGGACTGCTTGATTTCCCCTATCTCCTCCTGTGTTGTGCTCAGGAAGGGACACCCAAATACTTGTCAGTTGCAACAGGCACTGTGTATGACAGCAAATAAGACAGACACGGTCTCTGCCCTCAGCAAGTTTATGCCATGTGTTAAGAGAGAAAGATAAAACCCACTTACACACACAGAAAATAAATACAAAGGCTAGCAAGTTATGCTAAATGCCAAGAAGGAAATAAATCAGGTTATACAGATATAAGAAGAGGCCTGACAAGAAGTCAAGGAAAACCTCCCTTAGGGGTGATGAGTGAGCTCAGACCAGAAGGAAGAGAAGGCACCATCACCGTGAAGAAAGGGACAAGTACCCATGGTGCTGGGACAGCCTGTGTGCAGGCCCTTTTATATGGACAACAGTGCCAGAGCCCAGAGACCCCAGGACATGGCATTGGGACATCTGGAATCCAGGCCCAGTGCACAGAAGGACTCAGCGTGGAACTGCCCCAGGGCTCAGATCTTTGGCAAAATGGGAAATGCTTCTCTCTCCAGGGTACGTTATGCCCCTACTCCACAGAAACCCAGAGGAGGGTGTCCCTGTCCCATGGACCTCCCAGGTTCTGCTGATGATACCAATTTACAGATGAGAAAAGTGAGGCTCAGAAAGAACAAGTCATTTGCCCAAAGTCACAGCATGAAGTAGCAGGATGGGATGAGACAGTCATGAGAGTACGTGTCAGCTTCCCTCACAGTACCTTATAAACTAAACCTCCATCTGGAACTTCCATAAAGGTAGACATTTGGCCTTATTAGACTGAATATTCACTACTGAAGTAGCATCTAATTGTAGAGGAAAAAGCCAACAAATATTTATTGAGAAGCTATTATGGGCTAGGCTCGGTATGAGGTTCTTTATAAATCGTAATAGGTGAAGAAATCAAGTGGCACAGCCTGAGCCCACATTTAAACCTGGCTTCTCCTTTAACAGCCATGTGACCTCAAACACATCACCTAATATTTCAGAAACTGAGTTTCCTACATATAAATGAAGATTACATTTCTCTTAGAAGATTTTTAAGGATTAAACAAGATAATGCATGCATGATAGTTTATATTAGTAAGTAATGCTATGTGTTATAAACTCCTTGAAGGCAAAAATTATATGTCTTGTACATAACAAGGATGTTATGTTCTCTAGTACCTAGCAAAAACACCTGGCTTGGAGAAGGCATTATATAAATGTTTTGTCGTGTTCTGCTTTTCTTTTTCTTTCTTTCTGTACTGGGGATTGAACCCAGGTGTACTCTGCCTCTGAGCTATGCCCCTAGTCCTTTTTTATTTTTTATTTTAAAGCATGGTCTTGCTAAGTTGCTGATACTGGCCTCTGTGATCTTCCTGTCTCAGCCTTCCAAGTACTGGGATTACAAGCGTGTGCTACTGAACTCAGCTATGTAAATATTTGCCGGATGAAATGAGAATACACACTCAGCAGGAGAAGGAGGAGTGGCATTATCTCCATGAATATGTTCGTGATTCTAGACTAGGGCATTCTTTGAAGCAGGATCATTCTCAGTCACGTTGAAGGTAAAGGACAGAGCAAGGGAAGTCTTACCCACGAGATGGCATCCCACAGGGTATTTGGGGAGACACGAGCAGACATCCACTGGAAGGCATCCTTCCATCCATGGGACTTTGGACCCCTGTTTGTGCTTGGGCCATGGTGGCCTGACCTAGATGATGCAAGTAGAGGCCATCAAGTTCTGTTCAAAATGGGGGCAAAGGGAGTCCGGGGGAGGAGATGGGTAACGGAATGGCAGTATCTCACCTGTCATGGTTGGGCACGGGGACTAGCAGGGCAGAGGTTGCCTGAGGCCCATTTGGGTTGGTGGTGGGCTTAGGGGTCACCCTCCATAGGTCAGGCCCCAGAACCCGAGGAAGACCTGTATAGAGCAACAAGGATAAGTTACTCCGACAGAAACAACAATGACACAAAGGTGGTCCCAACAACCTTCCCTCCAACTTGTTATAGCATTACCCCAGGAACCCCAAAACCACTGGCATATGCCTCTGCAGAGTGTGTGTGTGTGTGTGTGTGTGTGTGTGTTGGAGACTGAACCAAGGCATTCTACCTCAGAGCTATACTCCCAGCCATTTTTGGTTTTTGTTTTAGAAATAGTTTCACTGGGCGTGGTGACACATGACTATGATCCCAGTACTTGGGAGGCTGAGACATGAGGATTGCAGGTTTGAAGTCAGCCTCATCAACTTAAGTAAGGCTCTCAGCAACTAAGCAAAATCCTGTTTCCAAATAAAAAATAAAATAGGACTACAGGTATAGCTTAGAGGTATAATGTCCCCAGGTACAATCCCTAGCACTACAGAAAGCGAGAAAGAGAGAGAGAGAGAGAGAGAGAGAGTGAGAGAGAGAGAGAGAGAGAGAGAGAGAGAGAGAAAGACAGGAAGAAAGAGAAAGAAAGAAGAAAAGAGAGGGAGGATAGTGTCACTAAGTTGCTGAGGCTGGACTTGAACCTGCAATCCTCCAGTCTCAGTCTCCAATGTACTAGGATTACAGGTATGCCACACCCAGCTGCAATGGTTCTTTATTTACTTATTTTGAGGTGCTAGAGATCAAACCCATGGCTTTTGAATATAGGCAAATGATCTACCACTGAGTCACATTCCCAGCCCCTAAACTGGTTCTCAAACACGGATGCACATGGAACTCTTTCACCTAGAAGGGGCTCTAGTGTGCCACTCCAGAACCAATAAAGCAGGATCTATCAAGGTGTGTGTGTGTGTGTGTGTGTGTGTTACTGGGGATTGAACCCAGGGGCATTCTATCTCCGAGCTACACCCCCAACCCTGTTTTTTATTCTTTATTTTGAAATAGGGTCTCACTAAGTTGTGGAGGGCTTCACTAAGTAGCTGAGGCTGGCCTCAAATCTGCAATTCTCCTGTCTGTTTCCCAAGTACTGGGATTACAAGCGTGTGCCACTATGCCTGGCTGAGCGTGTGTGTGTGTGTGTGTGTGTGTGTGTGTGTGTGTGTGTGTGTGTTGCTGGGAATGTAACCTAGGGGTGTTCTACTGGTTGAGCTAGACCCCCAGCCCTATTTTATTAGTTTACTTTTGAAACAGGGTCTCAGTTGCAGGGGCCTCACAAGTTGCTAAGGTTCTCAGTGAACCTGTGATCCTCCTGTCTCGGCCTCCCAAGTACTGGGATTACCAGCATCTGCATTTTGAAAATGTTACCCCACGCAATTCTAGAGTCCTCAGATGGGTGAAGACCTTTGCTCTATGACCACACATCCACACACACACTTTCGCTCAATGTATGGAACACGTTGCCTGTAAAGCCCTTCTTTCTCTTTTTTTATTTTTTATTTTTTTGTAGTGCTGGGGAGCAAACCCAAGGCCTGAAGTCTGCTCTACCACTGAGTTCCATCTCCAACCCCCAAGCCCTTCTCTTATTTGGTTTCGCCAATTTCGTAGCCTCTAGGCCACTTTCAAGGTCTCTTGGCTTCCCGGAGCTCCACCGCCTCCAGTCTAAACTCCACCTCCTTCTCGCTGGGCCTGGACGTCTAGGTGAGGCCCCGCCCCCCGGCCTGACCCCGCCCCCTGCGCGCAGGCCGGCTCCTCACACCGCCCCCTTCAGCTCAGCTTCGGCGGCCTCCGGGCGCTCGCGGTGCCGACGCCCCTTACCTCGGCCCAGGAGCCCCGTGAGGCGCCACATGCCGTCGCCAGCACCATACAGAGCTCGCGGCCGAAAAAGCCAGGCCGAAGCACGGGACGGCGGCCACAGCGGCCGCGGAGGTGCCCCGAGTGGCGCGTGCCCACGCGAGCCCTCAGCCAGCCAATGAGAAGGGGCCGCGCCGGAAGGACGCGCCGGGGAGGAAGCGGGGGCGGGGCGAGCGCGCGGGGCGGGCGGACCGCAGGAGGCCGGGCCTTGGGCCGCCCGAGCTGCACCGGGCGAAGGGGCTGGGGCGGCCTGGGTGCCGCTAGAGGGCCTTGGAGGCCCCGTGGGCCGCCAGGGGGGACCCCCGAGGCTTGAGGCGAAGTATCGAGGCTTAGTGGACCGAGGGGAGCCTTAGAGCACAATGGATCGCGCAGGTTTGAAGCCAGCCTCAGCTATTTAGTGAGGCTCTAGCAACTTAGTGAGACTCTGTTTGCAAATAAACTATAAAATAGGTCTGAGCTGGGCGTGGTGGCGCAGGCTTGTAATCCAAGCCCTTGGGATGCTGAGACAGGAGGATCACACAGGTTCGAAGCCAGCCTCAGCTACTTAGGCTCTCAGCAATTTAGGGAGACCCTGTTTCCAAATAAATTATAAAATAGAGCTGGGGTGTCTTCCGGAGGTAGAAAGCCTCTGGGTTCCACCCCCCAGTACCACCTAAATAAATACATAGGTCTGGAACTATAGCCCAGAGGTAGAAAGCCCCTGGGTTCGCCGGGCGTGGTGGCGCACGCTTGTAATCCCCGCGCTTGGGAGGCGGAGACAGGAGGATCGCGCAGGTTAGAAGCCAGCCGCGCGCGCTGGCTTAGGAGACCCTATTTCTAAATAAAAATATAAAAATAGGTCTGGGAGTGTAGCCCAGAGGTAGAAGGGCTTCCAGGAACCCCAGTACCACCAAAAAAAAAAAAAAAAAAAAAAAAAAAAAAAAAAAAAAAAAGAAGAAAGCCCCTGGGTTCTATCCCCAGTACTACAAAATTTAATAATAATAAAATTGGAGCCAGGTGTGGTATTTGGAAGGCTGAGACAAGAGAATCGCAGGTTTGCAGCCAGCTTCAGCTACTTAGACCCTCTGCAACTTAGTGAAACTCTGTTTCAAAATAAAGAATAAAAAATAGGGCTAGGGATGTAGCTTGGAAGCAGAGTGCCTCTGGGTTTTATCTCCAGTATTGCAGAAAATAAATTAAATTGGGCTCAGGTCCAATCTGTATACAAAAAGAGAGATCCCAGTAGGGGGATGAGAAAGACACAGGGCAGGGTTTGTTTTTTTTTGGTACTGGGGATGGAACCCAGAGGGCTTCTACCTGTGAGCGACACCCAGCCCTATTTTTTATTTTTTCATTTTGAAACAGGGTCTCATGAAGTTCCGGACAACCTCACAAAGTTGCTGAGAACCTACAATCCTCCAGTCTCACCTCCCAAGTACTGGGATTACACGCGTGTGCCACCATGCCCAGCTAAGGGCAGGGTTTTGATTTCAGTGTTCTAGCCCTGGCCCATTTTTATCTCACTGTTGTAGCCTCAAGCTGACCCCTTCCCTTGACTGGGTATCAGTCTGGGTGCCACAATGGTGTCAGATGTAATAGTCTGGGCTTGTGGGTCCTTCCTGTATATGACAGGCTGAGACTCTTGAGATGCTCCTTTCAAAATATATTGACACAGCCGGGCGTGGTGGCACATGCTTGTAATCCCCGTGCTTGGGAGGCTGAGACAGTACGATCACACAGGTTCAAAGCCAGTCTCAGCTACTTAGTGAGGCTCTCAGCAACTTAGACCCTGTTTCCAAATAAAGTATAAAAAAGGTCTGGGAGTATAGCCCGGAGGTAGAAAGCCTCTGGGTTCCACCCCCCAGTACCACCAATACACACACACACACACACACACACACACACACACACACACACACACATATACATTGACACACCCTGTTAATTAGAGCCCTCATCTTCAGACCCAGCCAATGTTACCTTGTGTTCTTTTCTGGGAGAATAGTTCCCCTTTCACCACACTTGTATCCATGAGATAAAGACAACTTTCTTCCCTCAGAACTGTGACTGTTAGGTGAGTGGAAGTCTCTAGGGTGAAAGAGTACTGGGTGTACCTCCTTAAGGACCCAGGCATATGGTATGAAAGTAGTATTAATTTGTTAAGCAGTTTTTGAGCCATATGTCAGCTACTATCCTAGGACCTGAGAAGACAGATTGAATAAAGAGCATTCATGACCTCCAGGAATACATGGTTCAATGGATTAAGAGTGGATTCTGGAGTCCCACAAGTCTGAGCTTGAATCCCATCTTTCTGATTTCTTAGCTATGTTGTCTTGTGCAAATTCCTTAACCACACTAAGCCTCTTCATTTTCTATAAAATGGGGAAAAATAATACCGTATGCAATTGTTATGAGGCTTAGATAATACATTTTTTAATTTAGGTTACTGTGTGTGTGTGTGTGTGTGTGTGTGTGTGTGTGTGTGGTACTGGGGTTGCTGGAAGCCCTTCTACCTCCGGGCTGCACTCCCAGACCTATTTTATACCTTTTTATATTTGGAAACAGGGTCTCCCAAGCCAATGCGTCTGGCTTTGAACCTGCGCGATCCTCCTGCCTCTGCCTCCCAAGCGTGGGGATTACAAGCGTGCGCCACCACGTCCGGCTAGGTTAATTTTTTAATAAATTTTTATTGGTGCATTGTAGTCATACATCTTAATGGGATTTTAAAAAATCTTGTGGAGATATACATGCACACATCACCCAATCAGCCCTTACCCAATCCCTAACCTCTTCCCACCCCCTTCCTCCTACCCATGCTTGGCTTCCAGATTGACTTTGATATATTTAAGTATATCATGTGCTTTAAAGAGTTTCCTTCTTCTCCCTTTCCATCCCCTCAGATAGGCCACCTTAATTGCTCCTCTATAGGATCCCTTCTTCATCTACAGTTCCTCCTGTTACCCATTTCTTCCTATTTTTCGCACATTAGGAAAAGCATCTGATTTCTTATTTTTTGTGACATTTCACTGTAAATGCCATAATTTTGTTCTCCCTTATGGCTGGGCAAAATTCCATTGTGTACACGTCCCATTGTTTTGAAGTTCACTCATCTGCTGAAGAATATCTTGGCTGGTTCCACAGTTTGTCAATGGTGAGCTGTGCAGCTATGAACATGGTTGCTCATGCATTAGTTTGGTATTTTGGTTCTCATTCTTTTTGGGAGATACCCAGAAATGGTATTGCTGGATCATATGGTAAGCTCGTTTTCCTTCTTCTGAGGGTCTTTCATACTGTTTTCCAAAGTGGTTGCACCAACTTGCAATCCCACCAACAATGTATTAGAGCTTCTATTTCTCCACATCTGATTAATTACAGTTTCTTTCTTCCTTGGAAGTCCTTCTTTTAATTTCCACACTTATTCCCACCTACTGAAATCCTGAAAGCCAGAAGGTGAGTAACTTTGACAAGATGATCCACTCAATGCCAGTTATTTTTAATAGAGGTCACTTGGATCTGGGAATCTGCTGAGAGGTGAGGAAGCGGCAGATTCTAATGCTTCCAGGCCACATGGTTGCAGGGACCTGCTGGCCCTTTGCTGTGGAGCAGGCCCCAGTCCCAGGCCTGCTGCGCGACAGACTTCGGGCCCAGCCTTGCTGGCTCCAGATCCGTCCTCGCCCTGCGGCAGGCTCTGGGCCTGACCACACTGGCTCCAGACATGGGCTTACCCACGGCAGGCTCAGGGCCCAGCCTCTGTCTCCAGTCCTGCCCTCACTGTGCTGAAGGCTCTGGGCCTGGCCATGCTGGCTCCAGGCCCGGGCTCACCCCATGGCAGGCTCAGGGCCCAACCATGCTGGCTCCAGACCTTGCCTTGCCACACAGCAGATTCTGGGCCCAACCACTGTGGCTCCAGACCCGGCATTATCACCAGGCAGGCTCAGGGCCCAGCCACACTGGCTCCAGACCTTGCCTCGCCACACAGCAGGTTCTGGGCCCAACCACTGTGGCTCCAGACCCGGCATTGCCGCCAGGCAGGCTCTGGTCCCGGCCTCACTGGCTCCAGACTCCACCTCGCCCTGCAGCAGGCTCCGGTCCCGGCCTCACTGGCTCCAGACTCAACTTCACCCTGCGGCAGGCTCTGGGTCCAGCTTCACTGGCTCCAGTCCTGGCCTCGCCACATGGCAGGCTCTGGGCCTGGCCTTTCTGGCTTCAGTCCTGGCCTCACTGGCTCCAGACCCGGCCTTGGCGAGTCACTGGCCTCACTGCATAGACAACTCAGGGTCCAGCCTCGCTGACTCCAGACCCGGCCTTGGTGTGTGGCAGGTTCCAGTTCATCCATACTGGCTCCAGACCCAGCCTCTCCTCGGCAGGCTCCGGGCCGTCCTCACTGGCTCCAGACCTGGCCTCGCCATGCAGCAGGCTTTGGGCCCAGCCACACTGGCTCTAGACTGGGCCCCTGCCCCCTGCATGGCAGGCTTCGGTCCCTGTCACCATGGGCAGGATATCTACAGAGGTTCCTATTTTTCCTTCCATATTTTTATTAAGTAGGAGAAAACAGCACATGTCATTTGCAGAAGCTAGGAGCCTGATTCCCTATCAGCAAAGGATTTTATCTCCCCACCAAAAGCAGAGACCCAATTCTCACCATGGAGAGTGGGATCTGCTGCTCCAAGCACACCTCCATCCCCAGTGCAGCACTAAGGAGCATGGTGGCCAGGAGGGCTGAGGTCTCTTGGGATGCCCAGCACCACCAGCTGGCCCGGCCATATGGGTGGGGCCTCCTCTGACTCCCCCCGCCCCGGGACATTTTTCTTACATAGTATGTTGTCAAGAATTCCTGAGCATGTGCAGCAGGAGCAGTCTACTTTTGGGGAAATTTCTTCAAAAATTCAAGGTGGTTTGGATTGGATATGTCTGCCTCTCCTGAATACTGACCAGCACGGCTGCCATCTTGGTCAGACTCGACAAAATTTTTTTTTACATAGTATGTTGTCCAGAGTTCCTAAGCATGTGGAGCAGGAGCAATCCTCTTTTGGGGAGATTTCTTCAAAAATTCAAGGTGTAGCCAGGCGTGGTGGTGTACGCTTGTAATCCCTGTGCTTGGGAAACGGAGACAGGAGGATCGCGCAGGTTCGTAGTCAGCTTCGCTGGCTTAAGAGACCCTGTTTCCAAATAAAAAATAAAAAATAAAAAAATAGGTGTGGGAGTGTAGCCTGGAGGTAGAAGGGCTTCCAGGAACCCCAGTACCACACACACAAAAAAATCAAGGTGTATTTGATTGGATCTGTCTGCCTCTCCTGGATACTGGCCACTGCCGCCGCCACCTTCTTGGTCTCCCTAGAGTATATGTTGTTAAGAATTCTTATGCATGTGTGGCAGGAGCAGTCTACTTTCTGATCTCTTCTGGGATGTTCCTCCAAAAATCACTTTTCTTGCAGTGGCGGTCACCACGCTGCCACCCTGCCTCTAATTCCACCATTTTCCACTCTCTCTCCTATATATGATAGAAAGTCATGGCTGGAAATGTCTCTGTATGTTGTTCCAATCAGATATTAAACCAAAATCTATTGTCCGAGGTTTCTCAGAGGAATACATGTCCTACTTGGCCGCTGCCAGCTGTTGCTGCTGAGGCCGCAGCCGCCACCATCTTCCCCAGTCTCCAGATAATACATTTTAAATGTTAACATAGTTCCTAGTGCACAGTAAGAGCCCAATAAATATAAATTGCTATTAATTGTGGTACTGGAGGAATTGAATAGGCAAGTATTCTAGATAACGTCATAGGAGCATGCACAGTCTATGGCAGGATATATCATGTTCAGATCAAATAAAGGCCCAAGAGCTGGATATTGAGAAACTTTTTAGAAATAGCCTTGGTTTGGAATTTGGGACAGCTCTCTTTCACATTCCTTAAAATAAAGGGTTCTAGATTGGCCAGTTCTTCCTGGGAATTTCATGTCCTTCTTCCTTTCAGTCTGTCTGTAGTTGGCTTTCTCCTTCAAGGCCCACTCCCATCTTTGCAGTGAAGAGTGCCAATTCCCATAGCACTTGATTTCTTTTCTTTTTTTTGCGACTCTGGGGATGGAACCCAAGGCCATTCTACCTCTGAGCTACACCCTCTGCCCTATTTTTTTTGGGGGGGGGCGGGGGTAGTGTAGGGATGGAACCCAGGGGCATTTGACCTCCAAACTACACACACTGCCCTATTTTTTTTTTAATTCTTTATTTTGAAACAGGGTCTCACTAAGTTGTGGAAGGCCTCAGTAAGTACCTGAGGCTGTCCTCAAGCCGCAATCCTCCGAATGCTGGGATTACAAGCATACACCATGCCCGGCTCAATTTTTTATTCTTTTTTTGTTTTGTTATTTATTTATTTATTTACTTACTTACTTACTTACTTACTTACTTATTTGTGGTACTGAGGATGGAACCCAGAGTCTCTTCTACCTTTGGGCTAGACTCCCAGACCTATTTAATATTTTATTTGGAAACAGTGTCTCACTAAGTTGCTGAGAGCCTCACTAAGTAGCTGAGGCTGACTTCGAACCTGTGTGATTTTCCTGTCTCAGCCCCCCAAGCGCGGGGATTACAAGCATGTGCCGCCATGCCTGGCTTATTCTTTATTTTGAAACAGGGCCTCACTAAGTTGTGGAGGGCCTCACTAAGTAGTTGAGGCTGTCTGTGAACCGCGATCCTCCAGTCTCAGCCTCCTGAAGGCTGGGATTACAAGCGTGTGCCACCACGCCCGGCTAGCACTCAATTTCTTACTGCACTGTTTAGTAGCAAATAGATGTTGTCCTGTTATTTCTCCTTATGTAAGTCTGGTCTTCTCGGCTCTCTCTGTCAAGGCAGGGAGGGCATTTTCCCATTTTGTGTCCCATTTGGGACTTGACATAAACTATAAATACATAGAGTATATTCAAACAATGCTTGTTGACCCCTTGTGCTGGTGGTTACAGCCAACAGCACCAGCCCCCAGTCATAGTGCTTACTGATATGTGTAGATATGCACTCAGCCCACATACACACATTCATTGAGGGCCCTCCCTTGTTGAAGCTGATTGAAAATTTCCAAAGGAGAGGATGACGTGTCTGTTCCTGTGTATAGAATTTCATTATGCTGTTTCTTGTTCCCAGAAGCCTGAGAACAACAGACCACTGGAGCAAGGGATAGGTGTCAGGGGCAGCTGAATCCTTACCCAAACACTAGGAGCACTGGCAGAATGGCAGCTTTGTTTCCTTGACCTTTGGCTTTGCCTGAGCTGCCCGGGCTTCAAACCAACAGCCACTCTCTTCTACTCTTAAGCTGTGTGTTATTTTGTGGCCCAAAGTCCAGTTGACTGGATTTCTCTTCAAAAGTAAGCAGCTCTCTTACACTGGGAACCTATTGACCAGGTACCAGTTAATCACCTCTTGGAATGTGTGCTCACGCTTCTGTGTACTGCCACATTCTCTAGGCTTTTGTTGTTACCTTCTGTTTTTTTTTTTTTTTTTTACATACTAGCAATGGAACCCAGGAGCATTCTGCCTCCAAGCTATACCTCCAGCCCTATTTTTTATTCTTTATTTTGAAACAGGGTCTCACTGAGTTGCAAAGGGCCTCAGTAAGTAGTAGCTGAGGCTGTCCTCGAACCGTGATCCTCCTGTCTTAGCCTCCCAAATGCTGGGATTACAAGCGTAAGCCATGCCCTGATGCCTTCATTTTTTTTTAATAGACATTGTTTTTTTCTTATTTTCTCAAACCTGGGGGAAGAGCCTAAGGGCATTCTACCTCTAAGCCACACTACAGCCCTTTTTATTTATTTGTTTTTTGGTACTGTGAATTAAACCCAGAGACATTCCATCTCCAAGCTATACCCCAGCTCAATTTTATTTCTTATTTGGAAATAGTCTCACTAGGTTGCTGAGAGCCTCACTAAGTTAAGTTGCCAAGGCTGACTTTGAACCTATGATCATCCTGTCTCAGCCTCCCAAGTACTGAGATTACAAGTGTGCACCAACATGCCCAGCTTATTTATTTTTTTCCTTTTGAAACAGGGTCTCACTAGGTTGCTGAGAGTCTTACTAAGTGCTGAATTTGTCCTTGAATCTGTGATCCTCTTGTCTCAACCTCCCAAGTACTGAGATTACAGGCGTGTGCCACTGCGTCTGGCTTGTAGACATTCTTAATTTCCATTAATCAACTATATGAGAGCTTATGCAGTACTAGAAGATGTCCTTAGTATAAAACAACTTTAAAAAATGGTTGTGGTCCCGCTCTCACAGAGGAAATAGTGTAGTAAGGCAAATGCAGTCAGTAGGCAATTAAAATACAGAATGGTATTTATGTTATTTATTGCAGCAGAGCAAACACTCTACAATTTAGTGGCTTAAAACACTCATTTTATTATCTCTCACAATTCTGCAAGTTGGCTGGGCTCAGCGGGGCAAGTCTGCTGGTCTGGCCTGGGGTCTCTCGTGAGGTCACAGCCGGATGGCAGCTGGAGCGGGAGTCGCATGAAGACAACTGGGGCACTGGGAAGGCGCGGCCTCTTCTCTGCTCCACGTGTAGGCTCAGGGCCTCTCTGTTTCATGTGGCCTCTCCAGCTGGGTAGCTGAACTTCTTACATGGTGGCTTAGAGCTTCCAAGAATTCAAAAGCAGAAGCTGCCAAGCTTCTTAAGGCCAAAGCCCAGAACCAGCACAGCGGCCTGTTTCCTGCACTCTGTTGGCTGAAGCAATCCATACGGCCAGCCCAGAATCAGTGTGATGGAAAGATGCAAGGCCGTCAATATGGAGACATGTGGTTCCCTGGAGACCAGCCAGTTCTATGGTGTGGAAAGCACAAGGTGCTGTGGGAACAACCAGGGAACAACATGGAAGTCAGGAAGACTTCTTGGAGGCAGCAGCATCTAAACTGACCAGCCTGAGTGACGAGAACGAGGAGTAGCTGAGGGAAGAGGCTGAAGGGAAAGCACAGTTCCTGAAGGGAAATGGCTGGTGCGGAGTCACAGGGAGGCGAGAAAGCAGTTTAAGAATCACTGTGGCGCCGGGCGTGGTGGCGCACACTTGTAATCCCCGCGCTTGGGAGGCAGAGACAGGAGGATCATGCAGGTTCAAAGCCAGCCTCGCTGGCTTAAGAGA
This sequence comes from Muscardinus avellanarius, assembly GCF_963383645.1. Classification (NCBI taxonomy): domain Eukaryota; kingdom Metazoa; phylum Chordata; class Mammalia; order Rodentia; family Gliridae; genus Muscardinus; species Muscardinus avellanarius. Next base: position 103,915,275 of record NC_137786.1, on the reverse strand, counting down.
CCCTGTTCCCAAAAATAAAAAAAGTATAAAATAGGTCTGGGAGTGTAGCCCGGAGGTAGAAGGGCTTCCAGAAACCCCAGTACCACCAAGAAACAAACAAACAAAACAAGACAAAAAGATCACTGTGGCTATGGGGAGCGGGCTGGCACAGGGCTGAGATAGCATGGGCCTTTAGCTGGAGAGGTAACTGGGGCCAGTTCAGCCAGCCTCCTGAGCTCTGAAGATGCCTGGGCTGTCAGAGGGCAAGGGACACCTAGGAAGGGTTTCCGCAGAGGAGTAGTCAGGCCAAAGGATCCAGAAAGGCATTGGCCGCTGTGTGGGGGACAGATTAGAGAAGGTCAAGCCCTCATTTTTACCCTGTCCTTTCTAGGCCAGTGACCGCACCTTCATCACTCAGAAGTCTGAGTCATCACCTCAGCACTGATACCACTTCTTTTTGCTTTTTATTAGTGGACATTTTTATTATATAAGAACGCAAACTCCCTTATACAAATGTTTTGTTTCAATTGTTTTTTTTTTTTTTTTTTTTTTAAAGAACATGTTGTAGAAAACCTGCTACCTGCTAGGGATCCGGACACAGGGTTGGTCAGACGGTCAAACAATTTATACTTAAGTGTGAAGTGTGCTGAGGAAGAGCTGTTGGCAGGGAGCATGCCATGCTCAGTGGGCCTGACCTCTCAGATCAAAAGATATATGAAATTGAAATTATCTTTTCATTACAAATGAAAAGATAATGTAGGGGAGGGCAGAGAAGGTCATTGGAAGAGCTGCTACTCTAGTAAAAAGTCAAATAGTACTAAAGGTTTATATCAAAACCCAGCAGACTTCTGCCACACACTCTCTAGCCTCTCGTCCTACTCCCCAGGGTGACCATTTCCAACTCTTTGAAGCATCAGGAAGCCACGTAGAGGAGCAGGGATTCTGGCATTGGGGTGTCTGACATTCAATGCAAGGCCCTACTGACCAGCCCAGTTACCTTAGTGAAGTTAATTATAATATCTTTCCCTCAGTTTTCTCCTTCTTTTTTTCTTCTTCTTTTTTGGTAGGAGGGATTGAACACAGAGGCATTCTCCCTCAGAGTCACACCCTCAGCCCCATTTAATTTTTATTTCAAAACAGGGTCTCCCTCAGTTTCTGAGACTGGCCTTGACCCTGAGCTCCTCCTGCCTAGCCTCCCAAGTAGCATTATAGGCATGCACTACCATGCCTAGCTCAGTTTTCTCATCTCTGAGATGGAACTAATGATGATCATACCCTCTCCTGAGATAACACATGGCAACTGCCAGACACTCAGTAGTGAATGGTAGCTGTAGGCGATGATGAAGACTGACTTGAGAACCTCTGCGAGTGCACTTGGAGGTTAGTCGCATACTATACAAATAAATGTAAGGCATGATGACGCTTTAGAGGAAATGACAAGATCATAGACTCTGTTGGAGAGGACTGAGTCTTCCCTTTGTTCTGAGGCCAAATTCTGTGTTTGTTCTCAGTCCCATTCCCTTCCTGTCTCTTCTAGAACCTTGTTGCTATAATTATGCCTCCCTTATGTCAAAGCATATGTCTCCTTACTAGGTTTTCTTCCTTCTTCCTTGGAAGGAGACACAGGCCTTTCTTATCTTGGGGGGAAGTTCTTTACTTGATCCTCCTGCCCTTTTCAGCTACCATTCTGTTTCTTTCTACTGCCAGGTTTTTTAATTAACACACATGCTATCTCGATGTCTTCACAACTCCCTTGCTTTCAGCTTTATCTCCCAGCTTCCACCCTTGCTCTTCTGATGCAGAAGTGACTAGGGTCATCAAAGGTGACCTCATTAACCATCAGTGGCCTCTGGATCCAGAATACTTGACTCAGTTGATCATCTACTCCTTAAATCCTAAACACAAGCCCTCATCACCTTGCGTCCTTATTTCTGTTCTATATCATTTTCCCAAGCCATCTAGGAAAGAAATCTTAAACTCAGGGTTGGCTCAACTCTCCTCTCCCCAACCCTATTTTCACATTCTCCCCACATTAGTTTCTACTCTTATTGAAAATGCTAGAAACTCATTGAAGCTCTTTGTGGTACTGAGAATTGAACCTAAAGGCATTCTACCTCTGAGCTACACCCCAGACCAAATTTATTTCTTATTTGGAAACAGGGTCTCACTAGGTTGATCTCTATTTGCTGAAACTGTCCTTGAACCTGTGATCCTTCTGTCTCAGCCTCCCAAGTACTAGGATTACAAGCATGTACCACCATGCCCAGCTTCGAAACTACCTTTTCAAAACGTTTAGCTGGGTGTGGTGACACACACCTGTAAACTCAGTACCTGGGAGGCTGAAACAGGAGGATTGCAGGTTTGCAGCCAGGGTGTAGCTCAAAGGTAGGATGCCCCTGGGTACAATCTCCAGTACAAAAGAAAGAAAAGAAAAGAAAAGAAAGGAAAAGAAAGAAAGAAAGAAAGAAAGAAAGAAAGAAAGAAAGAGAAAGGAGGGAGGGCAGGAGGGCAGGAAGGAAGGAAGGAAGTTTTATTAGGATACAGGATACAGGGGGATAAAGAGAGAACATCTAGTGAATATCCATACTATAACTTAGGAGCCAACAAAGTGAGTCCCCTCCTCCACCCAGGGACTTCCTTCTGCATAGACACCCCAAAGATGTTAGACACCACACCCAGGTACTCAACAGCTACCATAAAAATCACCCCCTTGCACCTCTCCTGAACCTCTCTCCTCTCCAACTTCTCGGTATCACATCGCCCTTGTTTGTTTAGCTCCAGATCATTTTTCTGTTTCTGTCATTGCTTCCTCCTCTAACCCCATATTTCAGTTCTCTGTCTTTAGCTCTTTTCTGGAACTATCTTTCTGTATTGTTGACTTCTAAATAAGAATATAGTGGCCAAGCGCTTGGGTTCTAGAGTCCTAAAGGCATGTGTTTGAATCCTCCATTACTTTCTGGTTCTGGGTATTTGGAGAAGTTACTTGAATTTTTGAGCCTCAATTCATCATCTGTGAAACAAAGTGCCTGGCACTCAGAAAGGACTCAGTAAACGGTGACGACGATTCGCCTTACCCTCGTTCTCTTTCCTGAGTTTCATCCTACGTCACCTGCTAGCCGTTCTCATTAGGTTCTGCTGTGTTCTACCTATCAGACTTCTCCAGATAATGGAAGATGCAGCTTTCTGAGAGCTGGAGGATGGGGTAGCCTGAAAGAGATGATCTCCTGGAATCTTTCCAGGACTCCTCCCCCGCCTGACCTCAGCCAGTTCTCAGCAGGGAAGACTCTGAGGGCAGGTCCTCTCTACAAGCCCCCAAAGCCTGTGCTGGCTGACTCTGGATCCAGGCGAGCAGGAGGGCTGCCATGAGAATGCACACGGAGAATGGGAATCCAACCTTTAAAAAAGCCTGAGGTGGTGAGAGGAGATGAAGCAGGACCCTCAGTGCTTCTAGAGGGGTGTGAAAGTGAAAGGTGAGAGCAGCACCCTTGGGTCCGTGCCAGGCTCAGGCTGGGGCTTCCCTCAAGGGCTGGGAATTTGGGGCACAGAACCAGAGGCACTTCTGTTTCTGGCTGAGCTCTTGCAGGTCCCCTTTGCACCCTTGTATTTGACATCGACTCTACGTGTTGAGCGGTGTGTACAGCTTTCCCCTGCCCTGCATCCCTGCTCCAGAGGCATCCCTGCAGTCACAGAAACTGCAGCAGAAATAATGCTCCAGTCCTTCCGGGGATGGTGGGCAGGGAGGGTACCTGCCCAGCTTCCTGCTCCAAAGACTGGCCAAGCAGTTCGGAGCTCTGGCTCAGACACACGTGCCTGTGTGAATCAGCTTCTGCCATCAACTTAGCCTTGTGGGCCTAGGCGAGATGTTTAAGTTCTTTGTGTCTCATCTATACAGTAGGGATAACGATAGGCCTCTCTAATAGCTGTGAATGTTAGTAAGATAATGCTGGGAAAGCACTCGGCTCAGTCAGCCTCACCACCTGGAGCCTATGCAGGAATAGCCATCCCCAATCCACAAACCCACATACCCTCCCTGCCGTCTCTTCACATGCTGGTCTCTGCCTTTGAACTGTATGCTTCCTTAGGTCAGAGAATTGTATTGATCTGTGTCCTTGGCGCCCAGCATGAGACCTGGCATAAAGATGATCTTAATACATGTTTATTGTTGGGAGGAACCTGTGAAACAATCCGTAAGACCCAGGATTCCCTGTGGCCCCAGAGCCCATCACCTGCTCTGGTCATTCACCAAACGCAGGGCCAAGGCCAGTCCCTGTCCTGGGAGTGGGGGATACTCCAGTGGAGACACAGGCTGAGCTCCTGGCCTGGTGAGCTCCTGGCCTGGTGAGCTGCAGGGGGTGATAGACATTAAGCATATGACAAAACTGATGATACCTTTCAATTGGAAACCACAGAAATAAGAGCCCTTGGCTGCTGTGAGAACTTAGAGCAGAAGGACCACATTTGGGAGAGGGAGGAGTCAGGAACTTTCCCCGATGATGTAACAAACAGAGAGCCCCAGAGAAAGGACAGGCTGGCTTGACGCAGATGAGAAGCCGGGCTTGGTGACGCACGCTTGCAATCCTAGCACTTGGGAGGCTGAGACTGGAGGATCATGGGTTCTCAGACAGCCTTAGCTACTTAGTGAGACCTTGTTTCAAACTAAAGAATAAAAAATAATAGGGCTGAGAGTGCAGCTCTGATGTAAAATACCCCTGGGTTCTATCCCCAGTACTGCAAGCAAAACAAAAACAACAACAACAAAAAAAAAGTTAAGGAGCCTCCCAGAACATGTAAAGGTCCCGAGGCAGAAGGAAACAATGCTGCTGAGTGGAAGACAGTGTTAATGTGGCTGGACCTCAGTCATGAAGGGGTAGTCAGGGACTTCTACATGGCTTCAGAGCTAGAAGCATGGGTTATGCAGAGCCTATAGGCTATGGTGGAAATTTGAGGGTGTGTGTGTGTGTGTGTGTGTGTGTGTGTGTGTGTGTTTCTTTGGTTCTGGGGAGTGAACGCAGGGGCTTTTTACCTCTGAGCTATACACCCACCTATTTTATTCTTAGCTGAGACTGTCCTTGAACCTGAGATCCTCCTGTCTCAGCCTCCCAAGTGCTAGGATTACAAACATGCACCACCACACCCGGCTTTTTTTTCTGGTAGTATTGGGGTTTGAACCCACAACGTTGTACGTGATAGACAAATAATTCTACCACTGAACTACATCCCCAGCCCTGAGAGTTTGAGCTTTTATCCTAATGATACTAGCTAACATTTATTCAATTTTATGTACTTATACATTGTGCTAAATACTTTGTTTTCTCATTTATTTTTCCCTTTTTGGTGCTATTGTTTTCAATTCATTTATTGTGTGTAGTGCTGGGGATAGAACACAGGGGCATTCTACCTCTGTGCTACACCCTTAGTCCTATTTTATTCTTTGAGACAGGATCTAAGTTGTGGAGGGCCTCACTAAATTTCTGAGGTTGACTTGGAACCTTCGATCCTCCCGTTTCAGCCTCCCAAGTACCGGGATTGCAAGCGTGCGCCGCAACGCCCACCTTATGGTTCTCATTTTATAGATGATGAAAACCTGGCTCAGGAAGGTAAACTTGCTCAAGGTCACCACGGTTGGCTGTGGCAGAGTTGGGGTTTGAACTCGGGCATCAAGATCCAACATCTGCCTCCTAAATCCCCTCTTGGCCCAGCCGAAGAGTGAGGACTTGCACCTGGGCTGCAGTGTCCTCCTCCGCCTCTGGACGCCGCTGCCCTTTCTTCGTTTTAGAGGAACCCACGTACAGGTCTGCCCGGGCCACAGAGCCCCCCCCCGGGGCGTGCCTGGCCACCGCGGAGTGGCCGCGAGCCGCCTGGTGGACCCCACCCGCGGGGCTGCGCGGCGCGGTGCGGGCGGGGGGCGCACGGCGGGGCGGCGGCCGGCAGGGGGCGCTCTCCCGCGCTCCGGCCCGACCCCGCAGCCCGCATCACATCGCCTCCAGGCTTGAGGGGGAAAGCGGCGTTCATTTCTGATTAAAAACGACTCTTTTTAAATGGGCTTCATTCTTTATTTCTTTCTGTCCTCTCTGAGGGCCGGGAAGGAGCGGAAAGCGACACCGAGAATCCATTCCAAACGAGCAGCCAAGAGGAGCCGCGGCAGCTCCCAGATGTTGATGTTTTGTTTTTTGACATAAATCTTTGCACTCATATGGGAGTTTTCATTGATTCATGTTCCCATCTGCTGAATTTCCTTTTATTTATTTAATATGGCTTTTTGGGGAAATCTTGCTCCGAAGCTCTGGAGGAGCATAAACCGTGGCAACCGCTGCACCCCTCCTCCCTCCTCCCACCCTCGCTGCTGGGGGCTGGGCGGCTCGGCGGCGTCCTGCAGGGAAGGGCTGCTCGGCTCCTCGGCGGGCAGGCGCTGCAGGCCGGCGTGAGCTCCGTTCCGCTGCGCGGGGCCTGCGGGAGGCTGCGAGCCCGAGAAGGAGCACTCCCCGCCGGCCCCGGGCTTTGCGCGAGCTTTCTGCTACCGAGATACACACCCGGCCCAGCCCCAGAGGGAAAGCGTGAGAGAGGAGGACGGTGCCCGGTCTGTGGGCCTCATCCTTCTGGCTCACCCACAGCAATGCGCTGCTAAACATTCTCCTCGAACAGCTAACAGACAGTGGATGTCCATATTAAATGTGATAGCACCTCTCTCTCTCTCTCTCTCTCTCCTCCACCCTCCACTCCAGCAGTAATGCACTGGTAATTACAACTCCAGCTCTGGAGTAAGGCCCTTGGGCCTTAAAAAAAAAAAAAAAAATCCTGATTCTGCTTTCTGTAGTAAATTCCTGGGCAAGTTCTCAGAGCCTCCTGCATCTGTGAAATAGGGATATTTACTGCTGCTCTCTCATAGACAGGTACATTTTGCAAATGAGAAAACTGAAGCGGATTTAGTAGTTAGGAGATCTAGGGTCAGGGTTATGCCTGGCAACCCACGCCTATAATTCTAATACTTAGGAGACTGAGACAGGAAGATAGCAGTTTCAAGTCAAGCCTCAGCAACTTAGACCCCGTTTCAAAATAAGAAACAAAAAAGGCTGGATGGAGGTAGAGCTCCGGAAAAGAATGAGCACCCATGGATTCAGTTCCAAGTACCTACCCCCAGACATAACTTACCTGGTAGGGTTGCATGACAATTGAATGAAGTAATACATAGAATGCTCTGAACATCACTTCCTGGCACATAGTAGGTACTCAAAGGAAGTAACGTTTTTGTATATGGTACTGGGGATTGAACCCAGGTGCAATCTGCCTCTTAGCTACAGCTCGAGCCCAATTTTTTTTTTTTTTTTTTTTTTTTTTTTGCAGTACTGGGGATAGAACCAAGGGGCATTCTACCTCGGAGCTACACCCCCACCCCTATTTTATTCTGTATTTTTAATTTTTTTTTATTTTTTTGTGGTACTGGGGTTCCTGGAAACCCTTCTACCTCTGGCCTACACTCCCAGACCTACTTTTATACTTTTTTTAAATGTGGAAACAGGGTCTTTTAAGCCAGCGCTGCTGGCTTCAACCTGCGCAATCCTCCTGTCTCCGCCTCCCAAGTGCGGAGATTACAAGCGTGCGCCACCACGCCCGGCGCTTATTCTTTATTTTGAAAAAGGGTCTTACTAAGTTGCGGAGGGTCTCACTAAGTAGCTGATGCTGGCCATGAACCCGTGATCCTCCTTTCTCAGCCTTCCAAATACTGAGATTACAAGCATGTGCCACCACACCCAGCTTGGAAGTAACTTTTTTTAATCTCAAGAGAAGGAAGGTTTGAAACCTTGGAGAAAGCTATAGAAATTAGCCGATGATAAAGTTAACAAAAGGTTCTATTTTTGTCTTTGAAGCATCCCTGCTTTTGTGGATTCTGTATGTATGTGTGTATGTATGCGGGTGAGAAGTACTGATTCGGAGTCAAGATATGGTCACAAACAGTGCAGAGTTGGAGAACTTTACTCTGCTTCTCAGAGAAGATACCGAGGAGAAGGGAAGAAAAACTGTCCAGTCTAAGGGGCCTGGATGACGGGCAGAAGAGCGGTGTGGAGAGAACTGCCCGTGTGCTGACCTTGTTTGCAGGACCAGGTCTGCGGCCCCAGCAGTCCCTGGATGTCTCACCGACACCCTCCTGGCTGCATCACGCTTCCTGTTAGAGAAGCCGGCATAGGCGACAGTGGGTTGGCCGGGGCTCAGCTTGTGATGGCGAGGGAAGCGTTCTGCTGACTGTGGGCTGTAAGGCACTGTAGAAGCAGCCAAGAGTAAGAGTGGTCACCTAGCCAAAAGGCACTGGGATCGCCAGCCAGGCCAGGGAACCCTGGCCAGAGTCTTCCAGCTAGAAGATGCCCAGAGAGCTTCATGCCCCTGGATGCCAGTCTGGAGGGTCTCAGACCCCAAACCACTCTGCCCAGGCTTGGTCATGAGCTCCTAGACACATGTCCCCATGGAAAGCCCAGTTTAGGGTACTGGGCAAGGCCTTTTCCCCAACTCTGTCTACTTTCTGCTGCTATAACAGAATATCACCGACTGGGAAATTAATTACAACAGCGGTGTTGCTCAGCGGTAAAATGGCCCGAGTTCAATTCCTGGTACCACAAAAAATAAAAATAAAAAAATTGATCCTAGCCAGGCATGGTGGTGCCTTGTAATCCCAGTACTTGGGAGGCTGAGACAGGAGGATTGCAAGTTTGAGGACAGCCTCAGAAAATAGTGAGACTCTCAGCAACCTAGCGAGACCCTGTTTCAAAATAAAGAATAAAAAATAGGGCTGGGGGTGTAGCTCAGAGGTAGAATGCCCCCGGATTCAATCCCTAGTATTGCATTAAAAAAAAAAATCTGATCCTAGCCAGGTGTGGTGGCACACACTTGTAATACTAGCACTTGGGAAGCTGAGACAGGAGGATTGCAGGTTAGAGGACAGCCTCAGAAAATAGTGAGACCCTGTTTCAAAATAAAAATGGGCTGAGGAAATAACTTGGAGGTAGAAAGCCCCGGGTTCAGCCCCCAGTGCCACACACACACACACACACACACACACACACACACACACACACACACTTAGATCCTGAACTATGTGTGCTGAGTAAAAAGCTCTGAAAGTAGAGCCCAAGGAACCAGCTTTTCTTTTCTTTTTTTTTTTTACAGGTCTGGGGATGGAACCCAGGGGCATTCGACCTCTGAGCTACAATCCCTGCCCTATTTTTTATTCTTTATTTTGAAACAGGGTCTCACTAAGTCGCAGAGGGCCTCAGTAAGTAGCTGAGACTGGCTGCGAACTGCGATCCTCTGTCTCAGCTCTGTCTCAGCTGGAGGAACCTGCTTTATTAAAAAAAAATGTAGGTAACATTTCCATAACAAAAAACAGCCATTTAAGCCTAGTGTGGTAGCACAGGCATGTAAAAATTACGATGCTAAGACAGGAGGATCACAGTTCGAAGCCAGCCTCAGCAACTTAGCAAGACCCTGTCTCAAAATAAAAAATACACAGGGCTGGGGATGTAGCTCAGAGGTAGCCCCTGGGTTAGCAGGGTATGGTGGGCACGCACCTGTGATCCCAGTACTTGGGAGTCTGAGACAGGAGGATCGCAGATTTGAAGGCAGCCTCGGCAATTTAGTAAGGCTATCAGCAACTTAGTAAGACCCTGTTTCAAACTAGAAAATAAAATAGAATGTAGCTTGGAGTTAGAATGCCCCTGGGTTCAGGTTCATCCCCAGCACACACACACACACACACACACACACACACACACACACACACACACACACACACACAGAAATCATATACTATGTTACTATGTTATCTTTTCTCTGGTTTCTTTCACTTAACAATGTTTTTCAAGGTTTGTCAATGTTGTAGCCTATGTCAGTACTTCATTTCTTTTCTTTCTTTCTTTCTTTTTTCTTTCTTTTTTCTTTTTCTTTTTTTGGCACCAGAGATTGAACCCAGAGGCATTTTACCTCTGAGCTAAACTCCTAGCCTGATTTTATTTCTTATTTGAAAACAGAGTCTCACTAAGTTGCGGAGGGCCTCACTAAAGTTGTCCAGGCTGGCTTCAAACCTGCGATCCTCCTGTCTCAGCCTCCCAAGTACTGGGATTACAAGTGTGCGCCACCACACCCAGTTTCTTCATTTCTTTTTAATGCCACGTTTTGTTCATCCATTCATCACTGATAGATATCTGGGTAGCTTCTACCTTCCAGCTAATGTGAATGATGCTACCGTGAATATTCACATACAAGTATATGAATGTTTGAGTATCTGTTTCCAGTTCTCTTGGGTATGTACCTAGGAATAAAATGCTGGCTTATATGGTAATTCTTTTTAACCACTACTACTCTCTTCCTCCACCGCCTATTCCTTCTCCTCCTCCTTGTCCTTTTTTTTTTTTTTTTTTTTTTTTTTTGTGGTACCGGGGTTCCTGGAAGCCCTTCTACCTCCGGGCTACACTCCCAGATCTATTTTTATATTTTTATTTGGAAACAGGGTCTCTTAAGCCAGTGCGGCTGGCTTCGAACCTGCCTGATCCTCCTGTCTCCGCCTCCCAAGCGCGGGGATTACAAGCGTGCGCCACCACGCCTGGCTTCCTCATCCTTCTTTGTATTGGGGATTGAACCCAGGGGTGTTTTACCTCCAACCCATCCTTAGTTTTTATTTATTTATATTTTTAATTCTTTATTTTGAAACAGGGTCTCACTGAGTTGAAGATGGCCTCACTAAGTCACTGAGGCTATCTGCCAACCACGATCCTCCGGTCTCAGCCTCCCAAATGCTGGGATTACAAGTGTGCGCCACCATGCCCGGCTTATTTTTTATTTTGAAACGAGGTTTCCTAAGTTGCTGAGGTTGGCCTTGAATCTGGCGTCCTCCTTTCTCAGCCTTCCAAGTACTAGAATTACAGCTATGCGCTGTTATATTAGTCAGAGTTCACCAGAGTAACAGAACTCACAGAATATAGTCCAAAGCAGTGCAGTCCCAACGGCCGCCTGCACTGGAAAGCCAAAGGACCCAGCTGATGGCTGAGTGGTCCAAGAGGTGGAGTCTCAGAACAGAAGCGACTGATGATGCATTTCCAGTTCAAGGTGGAGAGACCAGGAAACCCTCCGGAGAACAACGGTGAAGGCCCAGTTCAAAGATCTGAAGATCTAAATCCCAGGCAAGGCCTGATGTGCTTTTCTCAGGCAGAACCATACATGCTTTCATGCAACTTTCTTCTTTTTATCCGTGTCCTGCACCTATCAGAGCCGTGCTGCTGGGACTCCCCTTCAGTCTGCCCTTACGCAAATCAGTCATGTCATTAACACACCCGAAGTCACATAATCTTAGCCGGGTGAGGTGGCGCATGCTTGAGAGGCTAAGACAGGAGGATCGCACAGGCTCAAAGCCAGCCTCAGCTACTTAGTGAGGCTCTCAGCAACTTAGTGGGACTGTTTCCAAATAAAATACAAAATAGGTCTGGGAGTATAGCCCGGAGGTAGAAAATATAAAATAGGTCTGGGAGTATATCCCAGAGTATATCCCGGAGGTAGAAAAGTCCCTGGGTTCCACCCCCAGTACCACACACACACACACACACACACACACACACACACACACACACACAAGAATAGCTGGGCATGGTGGCACAGGCTTGTAATCCCCGCCTTTGGGAGGTGGAGACAGGAGGATCACACAGATTCAAAGCCAGCCTCACTGGCTTAAGAGACCCTGTTTCCAAATAAAAATCTATTTTAAAAAATAGGTCTGAGATGTAGCCCGGAGGTAGAAGGGTTTCCAGAAATCCCAGTACCACCAATAATAATAATAATAATAATAATAATAATAATAATAATAATAATAATAATAATAATAAATAAATAAAACGAATAAAAAATAGGACTGGGGCATAGCCTAGAGGTAGAATGCCCATGGGTTCCTCCCCAGTACTGCCAAAAAAAAGGTCACATAATCTTAGTTGTTTCATGCTTTTTTTGTGTGTGTGGTACTGAGGATGGAACCCAGAGGCATTCTACCTCCAAGCTACGCCCCCAGCCCTCTTTATTATTCTTTATTTGGAAACAGAGTCTCGCTAAGTTGTAGAGAGCCTCACTAAATTGCTGAGGCTGGCTAGGAAGCTGCAATCCTTCTGTTTCAGCCTCCCAAGTACTGGGATTACAAGTGTGTGCCACCATGCCCAGCTTTTAAGTGTTTCATTATCTAGACCAGTTGACAATCCAAATGAAACCATCAGAGCCTCCGTGCCCAGTTTGTTTAACTTTTAAAGGAACCACCAAACTATTTTCCACAGTGGCTGTACCATTGATCTCCATTAGTGATAGATTAGAGTCCCATTAGCTACACATTCTTGCCAATACTTATTATTTTCTTTAATTTTAGTTACCATATTTGGTATGAAATGGTATCTCATTCTGGGTTTGATTTTAATTTCCCTAGTGACTAATAATAATAATAATAAGTATTAGAGGTAGAATGCCTCTGGGTTCAACCTCCACTACCAAATAAAATAATGATAATAATAATAAGAGCATATATTCATGTGTTTATTAGCCATGTTTATGTCTTCTTTGGAGAAATGTCTATTCAAATATTTTGCCCATTTTATTTTATTGTCAGAGCTGAGGATAGAATGCAAGGTCTTACATATGCTAGTAAGCGCTCTACGACTGAACTATACCCCCAGTACACTTGTTCATTTAAAAATTGAGTTGTCGCCGGGCATGGTGGCACACGGTTGGAATCCCAGAATTCAGGAGGCTGAGACCGGAGGATCTTGGTTCCAGGACAGCCTCAGCTACTTAGTGAGGCCCTCCGCAACTCAGTGAGACCCTGTTTCAAAATAAAGAATCAAAAATAGGGCGGGGGTGTAGCTTGGAGGTCGAATGTCCCTGGGTTCCATCCTCAGACCCTCAAAAAATAAAAATAAATAAATAAAATAAAAATTGGGTTGTCTTTTTGCTGTTGAGTTGTAAGTTTTGTTTTTTGTTTGTTTGTATACTGGGATTGGACCCGGGTTCATTCTACCTCAGAGCTATACCCCTAGCCCTATTTTTTATTCTTTATTTTGAAACAGGGTCTCATTAAGTTGCAAAGGGTCTTACTAAGTAGCTGAGGCTGTCCTTGAACTGTGATCCCCTTGTCTCAGCCTCCCAAATGCTGGGATTACAAGCATGCGCCACCATGCCCGGCTATTTAAAAATTTTTTTTTAATTTTTTATTGGTTCATTGTAATCATACATCTTAATGGAGTACAAGATGGTGGAGGCATATTTGCACACATCACCATTAGCCCTTACCCAATTCCCACTCCATTCCCTCCCTCTCCCTCCTTTTTAAAATTTTGAAACAGAGTCTCACCAAATTGTAGAGGGCCTCAACTAAGTTGCTGAGGCTGGCTGCAACCCTGGGAAACTCCTGTCCCCGTCCCCCAAATGCTGGAATTACAGGTGTGTGCCACCACTCCTGTGAAGAATTTTTGTATACTCTGAATACTATATGATTTGCAGATAATTAAATAAAATGGAAAATGTCTTTTCAATTTTTTTTTTTTTTGGGTACTGGAGATGGAACCCAGGGGCATTCTACCTCCAAGCTATACCTCTAGTTCTATATTTTATTTTTTATTTTGAAACACGGTCTCACTGAATTGCAGATGGCCTCACTAAGTAGCTGAGGCTGACCACAAACTGCGATCCTCCTATCTCAGTCTCCCAAATGCTGGGCTTAAAAGTGTGTGCCAACACACCTGGCTTCTTTTCACTTTTATTTTTAGGTTGATTTTTAAATTTTAATATATTTTTACTGGTGCATTGTAGTCAAACATCTCAATGGAGTACAAGACTTGTGAGGATATACAAGCACACATCATCCAATTAGCCTTTATCCAATCCCCATCCCATTCCAATCCTCCTCCCTCGAACCCATGCTTGATTTAGTGATTAACTTTGATATATTTGTTTACGTACATCATGTGCTTTAAAGAGATTCCATCTTCCTCCATCCTATCCCCTCTGATTGGTCACCTTAATTGCTTCTCCATAGGGTCCTTTCTTCAACTAGATTTCCTCCTATTACCCATTTCTTCCTAGTTTTTGCATATTAGGGAAAGAATCTGATTTTTTATTTTCTGTGATATTTCTCTGTGTATGCCGCATTGCAGGTTCCAATCCCATTCTTGAAGGTCCTGGCACCGGCCTGGCCACCTGGCAGACTCTGGTCCCAGCCTCGCTGGCTCCAGCAATGACCTCACTGCATGGCGGGCTCCGATTCCGGCCTTGCTGACCCCAGCACCGGCCTCGCCTCATGGCAGGCTCTGATCATGGCCTCAGAGGCCCCAGTACAGACAGGCTTTGCCTCACAGCAGGCTCCAATCCCGGCCTCACTGACCCCAGCACCGGCCTCACCCCTCGGCAGGCTCTGATCCTGGCCTAGGAAGCCCCAGCACCAACCTTGCCTCACGGCAGGCTCCAATCCCAGCCTTGCTGGCCCTGGCACCCACCTCACCCCTCGGCCAGCTCCAATCCCAACCTCGGAGGCCCCAGCACCTGCCTTGACTCACAGCAGGCTCCGATTCTTTTCACTTTTTTAATGGTGTTATATGATACACAAAGATCTTAATTTTTTTGTGTGTGTATGTGTGTGTGGTGCTGGAAGTGGAACCCAGGGGCTTTTTTACCTCCAGGCTGTATTCCCAGACTTATTTTATAGTTTATTTGGAAACAGGGTCTCACTAAGTTGCTGAGAGCCTCACTAAGCTAAGGCTGACTTCAAACCAGTGTGATCCTCCTGTCTCAGCCTCCCAAGCACTGGGATTACAAGCATGCACCACCATGCCTGGCAAAGATCTTAGATTTTGATGAAGTCTTTTTTATCTATGTTTTCTTTTGTTGTTTGTATTTTGGGTCTCATATTTAAGAAACATTGCCAAATCTAAGGTCATGAAAGTTTAGTCCCGTGTTTTCTTCTAAGAGTTTTATAATTTTTGTCCTCATATTTAGGTCTTTGGTTCATAATTAATTTTTTGTTTTTGTTTTAACCACTAAATTTGTGGTAATTTGTTACAGAGCGATATGAAATTAATACAGGCCCAGAGCAAGAAAAAGTTCAGGAGCTAATGAAAGCTGCTTTCCTGATCCAGCCTTATGACCCAGCAGATTCAATAGTGTTCCAACTGTCTATTGCCAACAAGAATGCTGAGGACTGTCTGGGAATTTCTGATAGGAGAATCTTGATATAGTGTTTTTTATTGCAACTCTGCCTTTTTACACAAATAACATATTCACACTTGGAAAAAACAGTTCCTGGATTTGTTCCTGGATTCTGGTAGAAATCAAATGCCTGACCTGGAATTCCAAGCAGACATGTGACATTTACCTGTTTATTACAATGGACTCAGATAAAAAAGGATTCAGATTAAAAAAGACAGCTAAGATCCTGGCATGGGATCTTAGCCTGTAATCCCAGTACTTGGGAGGCTGAGACAGGGATCACCAGTTCAAGGACAGCCTCAGGAATTTAGCAAGACTCTTAGCAACCTAGTGAAATCTCATTTCAAAACAAAAAAATAAAAAGGGCTGGAAGTATAACACGGAGATAGAATACCCCTGAATCCAATTCCCAGTATCATCACCAAAAAAAAAAAAAAGAAAGAAAAAGAAATAAAGAAAGAAAGAAAGAAAAGAAAAGAAAAGATGTATAGGGTGGGACATGGGAAGGGACATAGGACGTCCATCCCTGAGCACTGACCATTTCTAGGCATGTTCACAAGTTCAGCTATATGGAAGCTCATTTGTGAGCTAAATTTTGTGCATGATGTGAGGTGGGTGTCCAACTTATTTATTTATTTATTTGTGCTGGGAATGGAACCCAGGGGCTTTCAACCTCTGGGCTACACTCCCAGACCTATTTTATATTTTATTTGGAAACGGGGTCTCACTAAGTTGCTGAGAGCCTCACTAAGTAGCTGAGGATGTCTTCAAACCTGTGCTATCCTTCTGTCTCAGCCTCCCAAGTACTGGGATTACAAGCATATGCCACCATGCCCAGTTTATATTTTACCTATTTTATATTTTTAGAAACAGGGTCTCACTAAGTTGCTAAGAGCCTCACTAAGTAGCTGAGGCTGGCTTTGAACCTGTGCGATCCTCCTGTCTCAGCTTCCTAAGTACTGGTATTACAAGTGTGTGCCACCACACCTGGATTCTTTCTTTTCTTTCTTTCGAAACTGTGCGATTCCCCCTGTCTCAGCTTCCCAAGTACTGGTATTACAAATGTGTGCCACCACACCTTGTTTCTTTCTTTCTTTCTTTCTTTCTTTCTTTCTTTCTTTCTTTCTTTCTTTCTTTCTTCCTTCCTTCCTTCCTTCCTTCCTTCCTTCCTTCTCACCTTTCTCTCTTTCTTTCTTTCTTTTTTCTTTTCTTTCTTTCTTTCCCTTTTCTTTCTTTCTCACATGATATCCAGTTGTCCCAGCACCATTTGTTAAAAACACTATTCTCTCCCCACTGAATGGGCTCAGCAACCTTGTCAAAACTATTTTTTTTTTTTTTTTTTTGGTGGTACTGAGGATGGAACCCAGGGACTTTCTACCTTCAGGCTATACTCCCAGACCTACTTTATATTTGTTTGGAAACAGGGTCTCACTAAGTTGCTGAGCGCCTCACTAAGTAGCTGAGGCTGGTTTCTAACCTGTGCAATCCTCCTGTTTCAATCTCCCACGTATTGGGATTATAAGCATGCGCCACCATGCCTGGCCATCAAAATTCTATTGATCACAAATAGACCCAAAGTCTATTTCTGGGTTTTCTCAAACCTATACTCTCACTATATTTGTCTATCCTTATGTCAGTATTTATTATACTACCTTTTTTTTTTTTTTAGGTACTGGAGATTGAACCCAGGGCATTCTACCTCCAACCTATACCACCAGCCCTATTATTTATTCTTTATTTTGAAACAGTCTCACTAAGTTGCAGAGGGCCTCACTAAGTAGCTGAGGCTGGCTGTGAATCATGATCCTCCTGTCTCAGCCTCTCAAGTACTGGGATTACAAGGGTGCGCCACCACGCCAGGCTAGTATTACACTGTTTGATTACTGTAATTTGTAATGAGTTTTGAAATCAGGAAGTGTGAGTTCTCCAGTTTTGTTCTTTTTCAAAATTGTTTTGGTTTGTCAGGATCCCTTGCAATTCCATATGATTGATTGACTGATTGATTGATGGTACTGGGAATCAAACCCAGGGGCACTCTACCCCTAAGCTATTTTCCCAGATCTTTCTATTTTTTCCAGGCTGTCCTTGAACTTGTGATCTTCCTGCCTCAGCCTCCAGAGTAGCTGGAATTCCTAGACCACCATGCTGGTCTAGAAATCTTCTTTAAAAAATAAGATAAAATTTGCCATCTTAACTATTTAAGTCAGTAAATATAGTCAGTAGTTTCAAGTATAATCATATTGTCATGCAGTCAATCCCCAGAACTTTTTCATCTTGCAAAACTGAAACTATACCCATTAAATAACAACTTGCAGCAGGCATAGTGGTGCACGCCTATAATCCCAATACTTGGGAGCTAAAACAGGAAAATCACAGATTTGAGGCCAGCACCAGCAATTAATTAATTAATTAGTTAGTTAGTTTGTTGTTTGTTTATTTTGCAGTTCTGGGGATGAAACCCAAGCACATTTGACCTCTGAGCTACACCCCCTGCCCTATTTTTTATTCTTTATTTTGAAACTGGGTCTCGCTGAGTTGCAAAGAGCCTCACTAAGTAGCTGAGGCTGTCCATGAACCATGATCCTCCAGTCTCAGCCTCCCGAATGCAGCATCAGCAATTTAGAAATACCCTGTTTCATTTTAGTTGTGTGTGTGTGTGTGTGTGTGTGTGTGTGTGTGTCTGTGTGTGTTTGTCAGTTACTAGGGACTAAATACAAGATTGAACTCTACTTCTGAGTTACATCCCCAGCCTTATTTTATTTTCTTGTGTTTTTTGTTTATTTGTTTGTTTTTGTTTGGGGTACTGGGGATTAAATAGAGGCATTCTACTTGCAAGCTACACTCCCAGCCTAATTTTCTTTTTCTTATTTTGAAACGGGATCTCGCTAGATTGATTAGAGTTTCACTATTTGTGGAAACTGTCCTCAAACTTGCGATCCTCCTGTCTCAGCCTTACAAGTACTGGGATCACAGACATGTGCCACTAGGCCCAGCTAAGACCCTATTGTAAAATTAAAAAAAATAAATCTGGTATACCCCTGGGCCCCAAAGACAGCCTCAGCAACTTAGTGAGACCCTGCTTCAAATTTTTATTATTTATTTATTTATTTATTTACTTACTTATTTATTTATTTATTTTTGTGGTACTGGGGTTCCTGGAAGCCCTTCTACCTCTGGGCTACACTCCCAAACCTATTTTTTATATTTTTATTTGGAAACAGGGTCTCTGAAGCCAGCGCGCCTGGCTTAAAACCTGCGCGATCCTCCTGTCTCTGCCTCCCAAGCACGGGAATTACAAGCGTGTGCCACCACGCCCGGCAGCTTCAAAATTTTTTAAAGTAAACCAGGCATGATAGCACATACCTATAATCTCAGTATTTGTAATCCCAGTACTGAGAGTAGGATCACAGGTTTGCAGTCAACCTCAGCTACTTAGTGAGGCCCTCTGCAACTTAGTAAGACCCTGTTTTATTTATTTATTTATTTATTTATTTATTTATTTATGTATGTATGTATTTTTGCGACACTGGGGATGGAACCCAGGAGAATTCTACCTCCGAGCTACATCCTCAGCCCTATTTTTTATTCTTTATTTTGAAACAGGGTCTAACTGAGTTGCAAAGGGCCTCACTAAGTAGCTGAGGCTGGCTTGGAAACTGTGCAATCCTCCTGTCTCAGCCTCCCAAATGCTGAGATTATAAGTGTGCGCCACCACGCCCGGCTTGTAAGACCCTGTTTTAAAATAAAAAAATAAGCCGGGCGTGGTGGCGCACGCTTGTAATCCCCACACTTGGGAGGCTGAGACAGGAGGATCGCACAGGTTCGAAGCCAGCCTCAGCTACTTAGCGAGGCTCTCAGCAACTTAGCGAGACCCTGTTTCCAAATAAAATAGAAAAAAAAGATCTGGAAGTATAGCCCGGAGGTAGAAAGCCTCTGCGTTCCACCCCCAGTACCACCAAAATAATAATAATAATAATAAAATAAAATAAAAAAATAAAAATAAGGCTGGAGGTGCACCTCAGAGGTAGAATACCCCTGGGTTCAATCCCAAGTACCAACAAACCTCATTTTCCACCCATGCCCTGGCAACCACCATTCTAGTTGCTATCTTTGTTAGTTCACCTGCTCTAAAGAGTTCATGTGAGATCAGACCGTGTTTATGTTTTTGCGATTGATCCGTTTTACTTTGCATAATGTCCTTAAGGCTTATTCATGTTGTAGATGCGTCAGAATTTCTATCCTTTTTCAGGCTGAATAATACTCCATTGTGTATGTTTGTGCTACAGTTTATCCATTAAGCTATCTATGAAAGGTTGTTTCTACCTTTGGCCATCACAAACAAAGCTGCTGTCCACATGGGTGTACAAATACCTCCTCAAGACCATGCTTTCAAATTTTTTGGATTTATACCCAAAATTGGAATTGCTAGATCATATGATAATTCTATTTTTAATTTTTTGAGGAACTACCATACTATTTTCCATAGAAACTGTATCATTTTATATTCCTACCAACAGTGCATGTAAGTTCCAATTTCTTCACATTCTCACTAATACTTGTTATTTTCCATTTTTTTGATAGTGTGAGATGATATCTCATTGTGACTTTGATTTGCATAGGAATTAGATTTTTAAATAAATCTCTTATTTTTGAATAAGTTTAGATTTGGAGGAAAGTTGCAAAGATAGTACAAAGAATTACTGCATATTTCTTATTTCGTTTTTAAAATGGAAATCTCCAAAAGTATCATCTTATATATTATGTAATATTTATATTGCTTATATATCACTTATATGTATATAGATTATATATCATTTATATCATATACATCACTTATATTATCATTTTTTGTTTTTCTTTTCTCAGTTCTGAGGATTGAACCAGGAGTGTCCTACCTCTGAGCTACATATCCAGTGTCCCTCCTCCCTTTTTGAGACAAGGTCTTGCTGACTTGTCCAGGTTGGCCTCAAACCTGCAATCCTGCAAGCTTCTTAAGTGGCTGGGATCACAGGCCTGGGCCACCATGCCGAGCTCCTAATGTTATCATCTTACTTGCCATGGTCCTCTGTCAAAACTGGGAATCTGCTTTGTGACGAGTGCACACACACAGTAATTGTTTGAGTGTGACGCTGGGGATCAAGTCTAAGGACACACACTAAGCAAGAGTATATCCCCAAGCCCCACAGTGATTCTTACTTGCAATAAAGAGCAACTGATAGCTGGGCATGGTGGCACATGCCTACAATCCCAGCACTTGGGTAGATCCCAGTACAGAAGGATCACAGGTTCAAGGACAGCCTCAGCAATGTAACAAGACTCTTAGCAACCCAGCAAGACCGTGTTTCAAAACAAAAATTAGCCAGGCGTGGTGCTCAAGCTTGTAATCCCAGCATTAGGGAGGCGGAGACCAGGGGATCACAGGTTGCGGGCAGCCTCAGCTACTTAGCAAGGCTCTTAGCAACTCAGTGAGACCCTGTTTCAAAAATAAAAGACTAAAAAATAGGGCTGGGGGTGTAGCTAGGAGGTAGAAAGCCCCTGGGTTCCATCCCCAGTACCACACACACACACACACACAAAAAAAAATTAAAAAGAGCTGGGGGAAGTTGGGCATGATGGTTCAAGCTTATAATCCTAGTACTTGGGAGGGTGAAACAGGAGGATCGCAGGTTTGCAGCCAGCCTCAGCTACTTAGTGATGCCCTTCACAACTCAGTGAGACCCTGTTTTAAAATAAAAAATAAAACATAGGGCTGGGGATGTAGCTCGAAGGTAGAATGTCCCTGGGCTCAATCCTTAGTAACACACACACACATGCATGCACACACACACACATGCGCGCGTGCGCGCGCGTACACACACACACACATGCACGCACATGCACACAGCCACTGATCTGGGGCCAGAAAAGTTTCTCCAGGGGAATACATCTCAGCTATGACTTGAAAGGCAAGTGAGCAAGTGAGGGAATGGGTGCAGTCCCGGCAGATGGAGCAAACTGTGTCAAAGCCCGGGGTCATGAAGAACTTGAAGCACCGAGGATCATCATAATAGCAATAATAGCAATTTATTGGCACTAGCCATATGCCAAACACTGGCAAACACTTTAGAACATTATTTCACTTAATTTCTCACAACAAATCTATAAAGTGGGAAATATTAATATTTCTATTTTATAGTCGAGGCAAATGACTTGTCTATGGCCAGGCAACTATTGAATGGCAAAGGTAGGATTTGAACTCCGGTCTATTCCTTTTCTCCCGCGAGGCCCCAGCGAGGTCTATTCACTCCATGGTGTGCTCCCCACATTCCTCCCCAAACTCCTCATCCTTCCAGCCTCAGAGAGACCTTCCCCTTCCAAAGCTGCTCCTTACTGTGATTATTCTTATTTTTGTATTTTTGTGGTACTGGGGATGGAACCCAGGGGCATTCTACCTCCGAGCTACACTCCCATCCCTATTTTTTATTCCTGATTTTGAAACAGGGTCTCACTACATTGCAAAGGGCCTCACTAATCTGCCGAGGCGGGCCTTGAACCGTGATCCTCCTGTCTCAGCCTCCCAAGTACTGGAATTGTAAGCGTGTACCACCATACTTTTTTGTTTTCTGTTTGTTTGTTATTTATTCTGTCTTATTGAATGTGTAGGTAGGTGGATGAGTGAACAGAAACAAAGCGCACTCGCACCCTTGGCAGCTCTGTATCCGCCCGTGCGCTTGTCAATCCCTCCCTCTCCCACCGTTCTGTCCACCTGTGATGGCGAGGCAGACGCTCACTAAGTATTTTTGGAATAAATGAAGACAGGAACTCAACAAACACTTTTCAGATGTTGAATGAGTCATTTTTAGTTTTGAGAAAGAAGAAAATCAAATGGGTTGCTGGATGTCATTTAAGAAATCAATCCCTCTCTAGCAAAGCCTCAGTGTCACTTTCCTGTCACATCCCAGAGAAAAGGCCAGTGGTTTTGACTCCATGGAGAGAGAGGCAGGAAAGACCTTAGTCTGACTGACCCAAGAAACAGGTCTTTGTTGAGATAGGGCTGGAAAGTCTCCATTCAAGAATATCATCAAGAAGAAAATAGAACACCACTTCAGAAAGTCACCTGCCCTCCAGGAGGGAAGGGGTCAGTGACCTCCCCAGCCCTCTTCCTATTCTGGGATCTTGCTTTCCGGGGCAGCGCCAAAGAGCTCGCAGAGTGACCGTGCTGCAGGTGCAGGCATAATTGCTCTTTACTCCCCCTGGCTCCCCCAGTGTTAAATTAGCTTTATGTCAATACCACATTGGCAGCTGGGATGAATTATTGAAGCTCGCTTGCTGCAATGGGCCCAGGTTCCACTTGCTTTATGGAATGGAGGTGAGTGCGAGCGTATCATTTCTGTTTGTCTTGTTGCAGTCAGTACATTTTCAGTCTGTAGCTCCTATGAAGGGACTTGCCTTAAGGGGCAGATCATCCCAGTCTCCGCTGTTCCAGAGAGCAACGCAGAGGGGCAGGGTGAGAGGGTTGAGCAGTGAGTGGGCAGGGAAGAGCCAGGAACACTGCCGCCCGCCCCTAACCACAGGGACTCTAAGCTTTCACAGCTGACGCTGTAGCCCCAAACACCAATTCACACACGCACCAGCACATACCATCAACACACACATAGGCACATACGCATTCAGAATCATCACAAAGTTCCGCTCACCAGGGGCCCAGCAACAAAATATAAAGGGGGCAGATACTTTATTTATTTATTTATTTATTTATTTATTTATTTATTTATTTTGGTGGTACTGGGGTTCCTGGAAGCCCTTCTACCTCCGGGCTACACTCCCAGACCCATTTTTACATTTTTATTTGGAAACAGGGTCTCCTAAGCCAGTGCACGCGGCTGGCTTCGAACCTGCACGATCCTCCTGTCTCTGCCTCCCAAGCGCGGGGATTACAAGCGTGCACCACCACGCCCAGCCTAGGGCAGATACTTTAAAAGAATGATTTTCTACTGGGTGTGATGGTGCAGGCTTGTAATCCCAGTACTTGGGAGGCTGAGACAGGAGGATCACAGGTTTGCAGCCAGCCTCAGCAACATAGTGAGAGCCTGCTTCAAAATAAAGAATAAAATGGGGCTGGGGGTGCAGCTCAGAGGGAGAATGCCCCTGGATTCCATCCCCAGTAACACAAAAAGGAAAGGAAACGAAAGGAGAGGAGAGGAGAGAGATTTTCCAAGTCACTGTGCATATTTAAAGCTCCTCCTCCCCTCCCTTCAATGCCAGTGCTTCTCTCTCAGTGCCAGCTAGTTTGCCGCCCACAGTTGGCAGAAATGGACAACCTGGGATGTCCAAAGCCAGAGGCAGAAAACCCAACTGCAGGAGACTCCTGAGTGCATGCAGGGGAGGATTCTTCCTGCCCTGCTCTTCCTTAACTTGCTCCTGACTGGCACGTTAGTGAATTATAAGATATGTTTCTGGACCTTAGCCCAGATGCCAAAATTATTAACTACAGCTCTGGACTTACCCATGCACACCTGCACTGATGTTCACAGTCACAAATATGCATTTCACATTTCTACATTCTCCCTCCTCTCTCCTTCCCTCCTGTCTGTCTCTCTCTGTCTCTCTCTTTCTCCCTTTCTTACACACACACACACACACACACACACACACACACACACACACACACACAACAAAGAGATGGGCCTTCTAGCCACATAGTTTGGTTGGAAGTTTGATAGATTCTATTCTTGATTTTATCTGCTGGTCACATGCCTCTCAAAAATCCCACCATAGCCGAGCATGGTGATGTACATTTGTAATCCCAGTACTTGGGAGGCTGAGACAGGAAGATTGGAGGCTCACAACCAGCCTCAGCTACTTAGTGAAGCCCTCCGCAACTTAGTAAAATCCTGTTTCAAAAATAAAGAATAAGCCGGGTGTGGTGGCACACACTTGTAATTCCAGCATTTGGGAGGCTGAGACAGAAGGATGGTGGTTCACAGACAGCCTCAGCTACTTAGGGCTTAGGCCCTTTGCAACTCAGTGACCCTGTTTCAAAATAAAGAATAAAATGAAAATAGGACTAGGGGTGTAGCTCGGAGGTAGAATGCCCCTGGGTTCTAACCCCAGTATCACACACATACACACACACACACACACACACACACACACACACACACGAAAGAATAAAAAATAGGGCTGGCAAAGAGCTGGGCATGGTGGCACACACTTGTAATCCTAGCATTTGTGAGGCTGAGGCAGGAGGATTGCAGTTTGAGGCCAGCCTCAGATACTTAGTGAGACCCTTTGCAACTCAGTGAGACTCTGTTTTAAAATAAAGAATAAGCCGGGCATGGTGGCGCACGCTTGTAATCCCTGCACTTGGGAGGCTGAGACAGGAGGATCACACAGGTTCAAAGCCAGCCTCAGCTACTTAGTGAGGCTCTCAGCAACTGAGTGAGACCCTGTTTCTAAATAAAATATAAAATAGGTCTGGGAGTATAGCCCGGAAGTATAAAGCCCCTGGGTTCCACCTCTAGTACCACAGAAAGAAAGAAAGAAAGAAAGAAAGAAAGAAAGAAAGAAAGAAAGAAAGAAAGAAAGAAAGAAAATAGGGCTGGGAGTGGAGCTCAGAGGTAGACTGCTACTGGGTTTCATCCCCAATACTGCATTAAAAAAAAAAAAGAAAAATTAAGGCTGGGTGTAGCTTGAAGGTAGAATGCCCCTGGGTTCAATTACCAGTACTACCAAAAAAAAAAAAAAATCCCACCATTAAATATTTATCCCTTTGGGAGTTCCCAGCTGAGAATCAAATGCCTCTGGTCAAGGCAACACACCATGAAGTTACCACCTACCATTTTGGCGTCACTCTCTTCTGCCCAGGGGACTTCCTCCTCCTTGGCTGGCTGACTCTCACACATCCTTCAGGTCTGAGGGGCCTCCTCTGCCCACCCCACCCCGACTCAGGGACCGGACGTGAGCTCGCCCATCATCTGCTCCCATTCCTCCTCAGCATCTTCCTCGGATGCACCTATCATAGCTGTAACTATGTGGCTGTCCATGTGACTGTATAGCTTGTGATTCCTGTGGCTGTGTATGGAGGGCTCCAGTGGGTTGGGGATGCCTTTCTGTTCTTCACTGTACCCCCAGAGCTAGCATAGTGCCTGCTACAGAGTATATAGTCAATAAAATTCAAATGAAGGAAAACAGAGAAAGAGGGACAAGGACACAGAAAGGTTGGAGCAGATAGTTCCAAATCTTCCTGATGTTTGTTAGGCCTTCGAATGTCACCAGCATCTCTCTTCCTCACCTGCCAGGGTGACACCATGTTACCCTCCACGGGGCACAGTAAGATGCTCAGTGGACACCAGGAATGGTGGAGCGCGCCTGTAATCCCAATACTTGGGAGGCTGAGACAGGATTGAAAGCTCACGGTCAGCTTCAGCAACCTAGTAAGACCCTTAGCAACTTAGTAGGCATCTTAGTGAGACCCTGTTTCAACATAAAAAAATATATATATATATGGCCGGGCGTGGTGGCGCACGCTTGTAATCCCTGCGCTTGGGAGGCGGAGACAGGAGGATCGTGCAGGTTCGAAGCCAGCCACGCTGGCCTAAGAGACCCTGTTTCAAAAATATAAAATAGGTTTGGGAGTGTAGCCCGGAGGTAGAAGGGCTTCCAGGAACCCCAGTACCACCAAAAAGAATATATATATATATATATATATATATATATATATATATATATACACACACACACATACATATATATATTATACACACACATATATAATATGTATATGTATATGTTTGTATGTATATACATATACATGTACATGAATGAGCTGGGGGTGTAGTCCAAAGGTAGAACATCCCTAGATTCAACCCCTAGTACCAAAAATATAAAATAAAGATGCTCAATGGAACCATAAGGGACTGCACTCGGATTTATTTAAGGAGGCAGTGACTTCTCAGCAAAGGGAACAGGCTGGAGAGGCATCCTGGCCTGGCTGGCTCCCTGCTTTTCCAGAAGGCAACTGAGAGCTCATAGTACTGAGGCTTGTATGAGAAAATCTCTCTCTCTCTCTCTCTCTCTCTCTCTCTCTCTCTCTCTCTCTCTCTCTCTCTC
Source organism: Muscardinus avellanarius (assembly GCF_963383645.1). Classification (NCBI taxonomy): domain Eukaryota; kingdom Metazoa; phylum Chordata; class Mammalia; order Rodentia; family Gliridae; genus Muscardinus; species Muscardinus avellanarius. Next base: position 103,888,992 of record NC_137786.1, on the reverse strand, counting down.
TCCCTCTCTCTCTCTCTCTTTCTCTCTCTCTCTCTCATACACACATACACACACATTTACTGGTAGTTAAGATGGAAGGTGTTTGTTTCTGAGGACATGCAGTATTGATAACAATTATAAAACTATTATCAGCTACCACTTATTTATTTATGTATTGGTACTGGGAAGTTGAACCCAGGGGCATTCTGCCTCTGAGCTATACCTCCAGCTCTATTTTTATTTATTTTATTTTTATTTTTTATTTTTTGGTGGTACTGGGGTTCCTGGAAGCCCTTCTACCTCTGGGCTACACTCCCAGACCTATTTTATATTTTTATTTGGAAACAGGGTCTCCTAAGACAGCGCGCGCGGCTGGCTTCGAACCTGCGCGATCCTCCTGTCTCTGCCTCCCAAGCACGGGGATTACAAGCGTGTGCCACCACGCCCGGCTTATTTTTATTTTTTATTCTGAAACAGGGTCTCACTGAGTTGCAAAGGGCCTCTCTAAATTGCTGAGGCTGCCTTGGACCTGCAAGCCTCCTGTCTCAGCCTCCCAAGTACTGGGGTTACAGGTGTGCATCACCACACCCAGCCCACTATCATTTATTAAAAGCTTACTATACAGGGGTGGTGAATCGGCTCGGACCACCCTCCCACCCATGCAATTCTGGCACGGGGCTGTAACTATTTCTATATTTCTATCCTTTTAATAAACTTCTTTAACTCCTCAAAAAAAAAAGCTTACTATATATGCCAGGAACTGGACAAGCACTTTATACCTATCCTCAATTAATATTTGTAACCATCTTGTGAGGAAAGTAAATTATTATTCCCAGTACAGATAGGGGAACAAGCTCAGAGTGAATAAGTGATTGACCTAAGTTCAACAGCTAGGAAGTGACTGCATCAGGACAGAACTTGGTGAGAAAACTTTTGTTTGTTTGTTTTGGGGTTTTTTTTTTTTGCAGTATTGGGGATGGAACCCAGGGGCGTTCTATCTCCAAGATATACTCCCAGCCCCATTTTTTTTATTCTTTATTTTGAAACAGGGTCTTACTGAGTTGCAAAGAGCCTAAGTAGCTGAGACTGTCTGCAAACATTGATCCTTCTGTCTCAGCCTCCTAAATGCTGGGATTACAAGTTTGTGCCGCCATGCCCGGCTCTGAGAGAAAATTTTTAATTACGGGATTATGCTACATTCTACTAACTCCTGGGATATGCCAGACCACCTCTTGTCCCTATATTCATACTCAACGTAACATATATAAACTAATACTATTTGATGGACCGGGATATATATGGGATGTTGGGAACTGCCACTATTCCCTGGTCTTAGAACCACAGACTTGTCAGGTATGGTGGCGCACACTTGTAATCCCCGCGCTTGGGAGGCTGAGCCAGGAGGATTGCACAGGTTCAAAGCCAGCCTCAGCTACTTAGTGAGGCTCTCAGCAACTTAGTGAGACCCTGTTTCCAAATAAAGTATAAAATAGGTCTGGTAGTACAGCCTGGAGGTAGAAGCCCCTGGGTTTCACCCCCAGTACCACCAAAAAAAAAAAAAAAAAAAAAAAACACAGACCTGACTTCTGAGTCCTGGAGTCAGAGAAATAGAGAGATGCCAAAACATCTGGAACTGTAGAAGAAAGCAGATATTCATAGCTGCAAGGTGCCAGTTTCTTAATGTTCCTCAGCAAAATGCTCCTGGGCTGCTCCTGGCCCTGCTCCTTGGAGGATGGGTCCTCTCTGAGTCTTTTCCCCTATTCTTTTTCTTCTTGCAGAGTGGTGGTCAGGGGCTCACTTCATAATGATGGCCTTCAGGCAGGTGACAAATGAACCAAACTGGATCACACAAATCAAACCAGCCAGAGGGAAAGGGAAGCTGCTGCTGCAGGTGGGCACCATGTTCTTGGGCTGCACGCAAGGCTCTGGGATGATTGTGCACAGCCTCTTGCAGGAAGAAAGGACTTCCTGTCTTTGACACAGGGCAAGGTCTCTTTTGTTGCCTTCTCTCTTCCTTGCACTGATGTCGGCTTTGTTCCTCCAGTGGTTCTCAGAGCCTGACCTCCATAGCGCCAAATTGGGTCTGAAATCAGTTTGAGACTGCTATGGTCCCAGACTCATGCCACTAAAACTCTGAGCGATACTTTCTGGCTCCTTCTTTCAACCTGCATGGATACTGATGCTACTCTCTGCTAGTCAGTGAACTCCTAAAGGGCAAGGTTCAAGTTAGTGTTGAATGTGGTCCACTGGCATGCATCCTCTGTTCCTGCTTCCTTCTAATATGTTATAGAGACTAGAGAGCTGGATTGTATTTCTCTGAGTCCCTTAATATTAGGAGTAGCTGTATGCTGGGCTTGGTGGTGCACGCTTGTAATCCCCGCTCTTGGGAGGCTGAGACAGGAGGATCGCATGGGTTCGAAGCCAACCTCAGCTACTTAGTGAGGCTCTCAGCAACTTAGCGAGACCCTGTTTCAAAATAAAGTATAAAATAGGTCTGGGAGTATAGTCCACAGGTAGAAAAGTCTCTGTTTTCCACCCTCAGTAACACACACACACACACACACACACACACACACACACACACATAGGACTGGGAATATAGCTCAAAGGTAGAATGTCCCTGAGTTCAATCCCCAGTACCACAAAAATAAATAAATAGTTCCAGCGGTGGCTTTTTGGTTCCCTACCTTACTGATCATGCCAAACATATTAGCTCTCCTTGTTCAGTTTCTGGGAATCCATTCCACACATCTTTTCAATGATTTTATAATCACTAATTCCCTATATTCAATTCCTTTCTGTTTAAAATACCTGGAGTAGTTTCTGTTCCTTGTACTGAACCAAACTCTCACATAGCTATGAAATGAATCCTTGGAGAGACTGAAAGAAAAAGAAAGCCAGTATTGGAGAGGAAATATTTCTTGTCCCACTCATCATTAGATTTATGGCCAAAATCCCTATAAGACAGATCAACAGGAAAAAAATATAGAGCCTGTAATCCCAGCATTTGAGAGGCTGAGAAAGGAGGATCAAAGTTTGCAGACAGCCTCAGCTACTTAGTAAGACCCTTTGCAACTTGTGAGAACCTGTTTCAAAATAAAGAATAAAAAACAGGACTAGGAGTTGGGCGTGTGCACATTGTGTGGGGGAGCACTGGGGATTGGTTTTTTTTTTTTTTTTTTTTTTCTTTCGGTGGTACTGGGGTTCCTGGAAGCCCTTCTACCTCCGGGCTACACTCCCAAACCTATTTTTACATTTTTATTTGGAAACGGTCTCCTAAGCCAGCACGCGTGGCTGGCTTCGAACCTGCGCGATCCTCCTGTCTCTGCTTCCCAAGCGCGGGGATTACAAGCGTGCACCACCATGCCCGGCGAATCAAACACTGGGGATTGAACCCAGGGGCATTCTACCTCTGAGCTATACCCCTGACCCTATTTTTACTTTATTTTTATTTTGAAACAGGGCCTTGCTAGATTTATGAGAGTCTCACTACTTGCTGAGGCTGTCCTAAAACCTGTGATCCTCCTGTTTCAGCCTCCCAGGTACAACCATACCTGGCTATAATTTTATTTATTATAAGTATTATATGACACGCCGGGCGTGGTGGCACACGCTTGTAATGCCCGTACTTGGGAGGCGGAGACAGGAGGATCGCTCTGGTTTGGAGCCAGCCTCACTGGCTTAAGAGACCCTGTTTCCAAACAAAAAAAATATAAAATAGGTCTGGGAGTGTAGCCCGGAGGTAGAAGGGCTTCCAGGAACACCAGTGCCACCAAAAAAAAAAAAAAAAAAAAAAAAAAGGACAAGATCTTTCTTTCCTCCAGGTATATGGAAGTGTGTGTGTGTGTGTGTGTGTGTGTGTGTGTGTGTGTGTATTACTAGAGATTGAACCCAGAAGCCTCTACCTCTGAGCTAGACACCCAGCCCTTTTTAGTTTAACTTGAAACAGGATCTTCCTAAATTCTGAAGACTGGCTTTGAACTTGTGTCTCAGCCTCTTAAACACTGGGATTGCAGGTGTGTGCCAACATGCCCAGCTTATAGGGAGAATATATTTTATTGTTGGGTTTTTTTTTTTTTTGTGGTACTGGGGGTGGAACCCAGAGGCTTTCTACCTCCGGCCTATACTCCCAGACCCTTTTTTAAAAAATATATATTTTATTTGGAAACAGAGTCTCTAAGTAGTTGAGGCTGGCTTCGAACCTGTGCGATCCTCCTGTCTCAGCCTTCCAAGTGCGGGGATTACAAGCATGTGCCACCATGCCCGGCTATTTTATTTTATTTTATTTTATTTTTGTGGTACTGGAGGTGGAACCCAGGGGCTTTTCTACCTCCAGGCTATACTCCCAGACCTATTTTATACTTTATTTGGAAACAGGGTCTCACTAAATTGCTGAGAGCCTCACTCAGTACTTGAGGCTGGGTTCGAACCTGTGCGATCCTCCTGTCTCAGCCTCCCAAGCGTGGGCATTACAGGTGTGCGCCACCACGCCCAGCACTTAAGAACTATTTACTGAGTGCCTGGGCTCAATCCCCAGTACCACAATAAATGAGTGCCTGGGCTCAATCCCCAGTACCACAATAAACAAATAAATAAACAAAACAGTATCAGCACCCCCTCATACACACACACACACACACACACACACACACACACACACACAGAGGCAGGGCAGAGCAGTTAGGTAGGCAAAGAAATGGCATACATTTCTAAGGTTTATAGCTTATATGTGAGGAATAGACCAGTAAACAAACACACAGTTCAAATATAAGAGTTCAGGAGTCTGTTATGGACTTGCTGATGAATGTAAATTAAGTTTGTGTACACACACACACACACACACACTCATGCACGCACACACCCACATATACACATACAGTACAACTTAGGATTCTCTCTCCTAGTTTAAAAACTCCGATTTCACTTGGAGAGCCCCAAGTGGGATAAAGAATGACAAAGTAGATAAAAGATGCAAGTGTGTCAGGAGGAGAAGAATCAAGGTGAAGGAGAAGCCTGCAGTGAGAAAGGAACAATAGAGTGGGAATAGAGAGGGCAGAGCGGAGTGGGTAGGAGGGCTTAACAGGAGTGCCTTGAGCTGGAAGCAGGTGAATGAAGGTGTGCTTGAAGGACCGAGAAGCAGGAGAGCCAGCTCCCTCACTCTTGGATAATTTCATGTCTGCATCTCTTGGAAAATAGTAGCCTTTGCATAAACATGTGCTGAACTACAGAACAAAGTCAGGGACGATGGCGGAGGCAGGATGACACAGGCTGCTGCTTGTGTAGTACGGACCACTAACAGTTGCTGAGCTCTACCATAAGCCAGGTACTCTGCTAATCATTTAAAATGTATTATTGAGCCGGGCGTGGTGGCGCACGCTTGTAATCCCTGCGCTTGGGAGGCGGAGACAGGAGGATCGCGCAGGTTCGAAGCCAGCCACGCTGGCTTAGGAGACCCTGTTTCCAAATAAAAATGTAAAAATAGGTCTGGGAGTGTAGCCCGGAGGTAGAAGGGCTTCCAGAAACCCCAGTACCACAAAAAAAAAAAAAAAATGTATTATTGAGCCAGGCGTGGTGGCGCACACTTGTAATCCCAGCATTCAGGAGGTGGAGACCAGAGGATCACGGTTCATGGACAGCCTCAGCTACTTAGCGAGGCCCTTCACAACTCATCGAGACCCTGTTTCAAAATAAAGAATAAAATATGAGGACGAGGGGTGTAGCTCAGTGGTACAATGGCCCTGGGTTCCATCCTCAGTACCGTATAAAAAATTTAAAAAAAAGAATAAAAAATAGGGCTGGTCGTGTAGCTTGGAGTTAGAATGGCCCAGGTTTCCATTCCCAGTAGCGCAGTAGCGCAAAAAAAAAAAAAAGTATTATTGAGCCAGGCATGGTAGTGAAGGCTCATAATCCCAGTACTAGGGAGGCTGAGACAGGAGGAACACAGATTCCTGACTAGCCTCAGCTACTTAGTGAGGCCCTCTGCAACTTCAATTTAGTGAGAACTTGTTTCAAAATAAAGAATAAAATAGGGCTGGTGGTGTAGCTTGGAGGTAGCATACCCCTGGGTTTAATTCTCAATACCATAAAATAAAATAAATAAAATAAAATGCATTACTGAGCTAGGCTCAGTGTGACCCCTCCCAGTATTTGGAAGGCTGAGGAGGACCACAGGTTTGTGGCCAACCTCAGCAACCTAATGAGACTCTGTTTCCAAATTAAAAAAGTAAAATAAGGGCCGGGCGTGGTGGTGCACGCTTGTAATCCCCGCGCTTGGGAGGCAGAGACAGGAGGATCACGCAGGTTCGAAGTCATACGCGCGCACTGGCTTAGGAGACCCTGTTTCCAAATAAAAATGTAAAAATAGGTCTGGGAGTGTAGCCCGGAGGTAGAAGGGCTCCCAGGAACCCCAGTACCACCAAAAAAACAAAAAAAACAAAAAACACACACACACACTAAAATAGGGCTGGGGGATATGCCCAATATCACAAAAATAAATAAATGGTTGGGGGTATACCTCAGAGGTAGAATGACCCTTTGTTTAATCCTCAGTACCAAAACAAACAAGCAAATAAATAACTAAAATGTCAAAAATTATAAGAATATAAAATGCATTGTCAATTCTAGTTTCTTTTTAAAATTTTTTTTGTAGTACTGGGGATTGAACCAGGGACAGTCTACCTCCAATGTATGCCCCAACCCTACTTTTATTCTTGATTTTTTTTTTTTTTTTTTTTTGCGGGTCTGGTGATGGAACCCAGGGGCATTCGACCTCTGAGCTACACCCCCTGCCCTATTTTTTATTCTTTATTTTGAAACCGGGTCTCACTGAGTTGCAGAGGGCCTCACTAAGTAGCTGAGGCTGTCCGCAAACCGCCATCCTCCGGTCTCAGCCTCCCGAATGCTGGGATTACAAGCGTGCGCCACCACGCCCGGCTTTATTCTTAATTTTGAAACAGGGTCTCAGTAAGTTTTGGAGGGCCTCACTAAGTAGCTGAGGCTGGAGGGGAACCTGCAATTCTCCTGTCTCAGCCTCCCAAGCACTGGGATTACAGGCCTGGGCCTCCACACCTGGCTAGATTGTATATAAATCTTTTGCTTTTTTTTTTTTTTTGGTACTGGGGATTGAACCCAAGGACATTCTACCTCCAAACTACACTCCCAACCAGAATTCTATTTTTTATTTTGAAACAGGGTCTAAGTTGTTGAAGGTCTTGTAAGTAGCTAAGGTCAGCCTCAAACCTGTGATCTTCTTGTCTGAGGCTCATCCTTCACTTTTTCATTTATTGATTTATTTATCTTGGTGGTACAGGGGATTGAACTCGGGCATTCTGCCTCTGAGCTACACCCCCTGGCCCTATTTTACTTTTTATTTTGTAACAGGTTCTCTCTAGGTGTATGACAGTCTTGCTAAATTGCTGGTGCTGGCCTCAAACCTGGGATCCTCCTGTCTCAGCCTCCTAAGTACTAGGATCACAGGTATGCAACACCAAGCCTGCTCTTTCAACTTATTTTAAAGTTTCTCTCTTTCTCCTTTTTTGGTGCTGAGGACTGAACCCAGGAGCATTCTACCTCTGAACTTCACCTCTAGCACTATTTTATTTTTAATTTTGGAACATGGTTTTACTAAATTGCTGAGACCCTTGCTAAGTGGTTGAACTGGCTTTGAATATGCAGTCCTCCTATCTCAGCCTCCTACTTACTGGGATTACAAACAAACCACCATGCCCAGTTAGTCTTTCCTCTTTTTTATTTGTATTTATTATTTATTTATTTTAATTTTATTTTATGTTTTGTGGTACTGGGGATGGAACCTAGGGGTATTTTACCTCTGAGTTACACCCCAGCCCTATTTTTTTATTCTTTATTTTGAAACAGGGCTTCACTGGATTGCAAAGGGCATTGATAAATAGCCGAGGCTGTCCTTGAACCACAATCCTCCAGTCTCAGCCTTCCGAATGCTGGTATTACAAGCATGCGCCACTACGCCTGGCATCTTCCGCCTTTTTAAAATGCATTGTCAAGCCAGGTTCAGTGGGTGGCGCATACCTGTAATCCCAGTATTTGGGAGGCTAAGACAGAAGGATCAAAAGATTGAGGCCAGCTTCAGCAACTTAGTGAGATCCTTAGCAACTTAGAGGGGCTGTGTCTCAAATTTTTAATTTTTAAAATAGGACTAGGAAGCTGGGTGTGGTGGTGTATGCTTGTAATCTCGGTATGCAGGAGGCTGAGACAGGAGGATCACAGGTTCAAAGCCAGCCTTGGCCATTCAGCAAGGCTCTCAGCAACCTAGCGAAACCCTTTTTCCAAATAAGAAACTTGGGCTGGGGGAGGGGGTGTGGCTTGGAAATAGAATGTCATTGGGTTCAATCCCCAGTACTAATTAATTAATTAATTAATTAAAATGCACTGTCACTTTGAATCCTCGCCAACAGTCCATTAGGGAATTATTAGTATTCTCATTTAGTAGATGAAAAAAACGGAAGCTCAGATGGTTTAAGTAGCTCAGTCACACAGGTAGTGACAGTCAAGCTTTGAATTCGGACTTGTCAGCCAGTGCTTTTTGCTACTATGCTATATGTATTCCCTTTTGAGTCAAAGGTAGTTCTATATCCCCCAGCTCCCCTACCACACACAAACTTAGAGGGGACCCCAAAAGACATGGTCCCAAACCTGACCTATCAGCGAGGAGAGTACTAAGAAAGGAGGGATGGGGTAAGGCCCCCCGACTGAGGAGGGACCATATTAAAGCCTCATCTTCAACAACACAAAGAAAAACAATTTGAAACTTAATCATCTCCCAGAATTATGATCCCTCCCCGCAGCGGGGAGCACATTAGCAGAGCTGAGAAAGATAATTCAGCAGCCCCCAACCCGGCGGGGAGGGAAAAGAGGAGGGCGGAGAGGGGGTGGAAAACAGAAACAGAGGCAACAGAGGCGGCGAGAGGGGAGAGGGGAGAGGAGAGGGGAGAGGGGAGAAGGGAGAGGGGAGAGGGGAGAGGGGAGAGGGGAGAGGGGAGAGGGGAGGGGAGAGGCGGGGCCTGACCCTCATGGTTCTCTTTCTGCCCAGGCCTGAAACTGGGCTCCAGAGCACTTGCCCCTCCCCTCCATTCTGCTCAGCTGACGCGGCGATGGGGCCCCTCCCTGAGTCAGTTACCAAGTCCAGAGGCACCACACCCACCCAGGCCAGGTGTGGTCGGTGGTCTTAGCTTGAGCGGGGAAGAGCTCCGGAGCTGCCAGACTGGCCCTGCGCCCCCTTACCCGGCGGCACCTAGGCGAACCACGGTCAGTCAGGACCCGAGGTGCTGGACAGCTCCCGGCCCGGCCGCCGTTCCGCCGAGCGCCTCTCAGGGGTGGGGGAGGCTCCCCGCCACAGCAGCCCCCACCCTCAGGAGAAGCGCGAAGGCTGCCGGGAGCTACTGGGACAAGGGCTCGGGGGTCACGGAAGGGTCCCGATGGAGATCTGGTGGGACTTTGAGACTGGAGCCCCCGGGGCAACTTCTCCAGACGCATTCCTTCCTTCTGAGTCGAGACTCCCCTCACTCACCTCCCCCCGCGGGGGACAATGGCTCCTTCAGCCCCCAGAGATGAATGGGGCCTTTGAGAGCCGCACGCCATGGGTCAGCAGCGGCCACCGGGTCCTTGGGCTGGGCTAGGGAGGGTGCGAGCTTGTGGGGGAGGGAAGGTGTCCTCCATGGTCTCTATCTCGGAGACCCTTGGGCTCCCGGAAGAAATTCATCCCCCCAAAGGCAGTTCTTCTGAAGGATCTTAAGGAGGTCCCTTAAGGGGATCCCCCCCTCCCGTCCTGTGCCAGGGGAGGGGACAATTCTGTGCCCTCGGAAGGAAGCAGAGCAAACCACAAGGGAGAGATCCCGCGAGCTTTTGTTAGTTACCTCTCTCCTCCCCTCCCCAAGTCAGGGTCACACCCTCTGTTTAGAGAGCCGGGCACCCTCCACCTTATCCCATGCCTGTCCCCTCATCTGGGGCTGCCCCTGAGGCCTGGTCCCTCTCTCTTCTTCTGTCTTCCCTCCCCTTCCGCACTGCACAGCATACCAGGTTTCTATGGAAACAGGCTAGGCAGACTCTGCCGGGAGGCCAAGGCCACTGCTGCTCTTGAGGGGAGGGGGTAGAAACTTAGAGTGAGGAGCAGGAGGTGAATCCCGGGCACCCTCAGAGGGAAATGAGATGTGTTGGTAGTGGAGCAAGCGCACTAGACAGGTGTAATTGAGCGATGTGACTGGAACAGAGTTGAGGGGCTCCTTCTCATGCCCCAGGGCCCCAGACACCCAAAGGGCGGGGAAGTTAGCAGGTGAAGAGGACAGAAGACAGACCAAGACAGTACCAAGATCTTCCCTTCCTCACAGACAGAGAACTGGAAGGCAGCTAAGAAATGGGAGAGAAAATCAGAGTGGGATGTCAGTGTCAGGAATCTCCCCCAGGTAGGTAGCTGGAGGCCCGGGGTACCAGGTACTTTTATGACATCCCTCCATGCTGCAGAAATGCCTCTGTGTCTGGGCTGGGCCCGGAGGCCAGCAGCTTCCTCTCCTCTACCCATCCCATCGGACTGTTGAGCTATGAAGAGAGGAAAATGGAAGCTGATTACACAGAAGGGCAGCTAGGCCTAAGACAGGAGGGTCTGGGGAGGGATGGGTAGGTGGGTGTGTACAGAAGTGTGTGGCTAGGGAGAGAAGAGAGCTCTGAGACACTTCATCAGGCAGCTCCTGGAGAGTGGGCCCAGCCCTCACCCCTACCCAGTGCCCTTACCTTAGGCCAGGGACTATTGGAAATCTCAGAGACCTGGGAGAATGTGCTGTGGGGGTCCCTTGGGAAGGGCCCTCCCAGGTTATCAGAAGGTTCAGCAAAGCTTCCCTGGGGAAGAAGGAAAAGGAAAGGGGTCCCCTGGGAGCCTAGGGTTTCCTGGATCTGTGCCATCGGCCCTCCTTCGGTCATCACCCCCAATATAGCCCTCTTGGTGTTTGCTTATTTTGGTTATTTTTTGATCAGATATTTTGGCACTGTGCACACTGCCTCCTGTTGCCATGGCAGCCGTGACAGGGACTGAGGCACCGTGAGAAAAATACCAAAATTAATGAGTGAGCGAAAGTGCAGTCAAGAGAAAAACAAGGTTAAAAAAAGAGTTAAAACAGTAATGAAAACAGACTTCCCAGCTCTACAGCAGAGCAGCTGCTAGGCCTCCCCAGAGCTGTAGCCCCCACCCAGCCTGGGGCTCCTGGCATCTCCCAGACCTCAAGGCAGGACGAACTCGCCTTCCCCCACCCAGCCAGTCACAGACCCAGCAAAAGCCACTCGGGACCATCCTAAGCACAACTGTAGATCAGCTCCAACAGCAGATTAGCTCCCATCTGAGGTAGCATCCAGCCTCCCGGAACAGCATCTCAGGGAACAGCTTCTCATCTCCTAGACAACAGAATCTCAGCCATGGCCCCCACACAACAGTGGTCCAGCTGTATTACCAGGAAATGGCCTCCCAGCTACACCCGAGCTTCAGAGCCATAGCTGCAGGCAAAACAGCATCCCTGCCAGAGTCCTGCACACGAGAACAGCACAGCCACAATCCCGGGCAACAGCATCTTAGCTATAGCCAATCCCCAGTACGCTGTCATCACAGATATAGCTTCAGGACCAATAGCATTCCAGCTACAGTCCCATATACAACAGTAGCTCTGCTCTTATCCCAGGTAACAGCCTGCTTCCTAAGTACAGCCTCCTAGCAACAGTTTTTTTTATCTCCTAGGACTGAGGCAATGGATATAGCTACAGCCTCCACCTACGTCTTAATAACTGAGAACAGCTTCTCGCTATAGCCAGTCTCAGTTGTGCATCTGTAAGTAACGGGCTTGATGGCATTTCAGTTACAAGCCTTCCTCAACATGCACACACATGTGTGCAGGGGCACACACACACATACACACACACACACACACACACACACACACACACACACATGGTTTTGCAACAGCCTCTCAGGATCTGATTATAGCCTAGGCACACCACATCACAATAGTGTCCCAGCCACAACCAGAGGCCTTTCTGTTGCAGATCCAAACCCTACAGCATCCCAGTCCTCTCATGTACAGCTCCTAGGTACAAACATCACAGCAAACACCTCAACGCTCCCATCCGGAAAACACCCAGGCTCCCTTCCCTGGATACAGTCTCAGCTGGAATCTTTGTAACAATCAGTCTCAGGAGCCTCCCCCCATGCTCTGCTTGCCAACTGGTCCTCTCCCAGTTTGGTACAGGGCCAAGAGCCTGGCTTCTCCCCTCATCAGATGCCACCTCCCTTACTCCCCAACCATCTTCCTCCCAGTCCCAGCCCTCTTGCCTGCCCTCCTTCTCAGGGAGAACAGACCCCAATACCCATACCTACAATGCCCCAACTCAGGTCCCCAGAGAGCCCATCCTGGCAGCTGGGATAGGAGAGATGGGAAGCAGGGAAGAAGGTAGGCACACCCTGCTGTTGCTGCCCTGGCCCAGTTCTGCTCCAGCCACTTGGTGCAGGATTTGGGTTTGATGGTGGTGGAGCAGGGAGGATGGAGGAGAACATCTGGGAGATTAGCATTTCCTGTCCAGCTCTGCGGCTGCCGATCCTGCTCAGCCCAGAGCAAGGGAGGAGAACAGAGGAGCCTTTGAATGGCTCCCAGCAAGCAGCCTGGGGAGGGTTTGCTGCAGTGGGCAGCAGGCAAACGCTGGGGGCAGGGAGGCTGGGGCAGCTCCCTGTGGAAGATTTCTTCTCTCTGGGCCACTGACTCCCTCCCTGGAGCTGTGCTCAGTGATGGGGCAAGTATGAGCGTTGCAGGAGACAGATAGAAGCTACTCAGGGGACAGACCCTCATTTCACCAGTGTGACCCATCTCTCACCCAGAACTCCCCCTTTGGGTTCCTGGGGCTGAAGACCAGAGCCAGTTTAGCAGGAGTTTAGTAGGCAGAGCTGGGAGATGCTGCTCTGGGGGAGATTTGGGGCAATCTTTATTTGCCCTCTTAGCCGGCCTCCCTCACCCTGAAGAGGGAGAGGCCAGAAGTAAGAAACAGAGGAAGAAGAAAGAGACAGGGGACAGATGAGTGGTAAGGATGGGGAAATGGGAGAGGACAAGGATGAGGACTAGGAGGCTATAGCAAACAGTCCCAGAGATTCGTCATCTCATAATGAGGGCCTCTCCACATCCAGCACCAGGCCTTGCAAGGGACAGTCTTTCTCATCCTTTTGACCCAGAACACCCTGCCCGGGCCCATATGCCGCGGCAGGCAGGAGGTTCTACTGAATTGGGGCACTTGGCAGCCTGGGGTACCAAACCCTGAGCGCAGGAGGGAGCGCCCCGCTGCTCTGGGACCTCTAGATGGCGCCAGAGAGCCAGAGCTGGGCGAGAGAAGCCGAGTGCCGGAGTGTGAGACGCGGCGTGTGACACCGTGTGTGACTCGCCGAGTGTGAGTGTGACAGGGAGCGTGCGGCGCTGTGAGGGCGTGCGGCGCGGGCTCTGACACTGCGTGGCCTTGCGGGAGAGAGACCCGTGTGAGTCGGTGTGAATGTATGTCGCCCGTCCACGTGCCCGGCTCCGGCCGCGCGCCGCCCCGAGGGCAGGTGATCCGGAGACCGCGGAGGGCCCGTGCGGGCGGGCGCCAGCCCACTCTGTGCACGCCCGCGCCCCTCCCGCCAGCCCCCGGCCCGCCACTCCGGCCCTCCCCCGGCCCTCCTCGGCCCCACCCCCGGGCTGACCGCTCTGCGGCTGGGGGGAGGGGCGGGCTTCCCCGGGGCGCCGCGGGGCGGGCGGGGCGGCGGCGGGGTCCGGGGGGGGGGTCTGCGGAGGCAGGTGCGGGGGGAGGCGCCGGGGACGCTTCCTCCACCCGCCTCCTGGGGCAGAGTGGGGGACAGGTGTCTGCGAGGGCGGGAGGAGGCGCGGGTCCTGCTGCAGGCTCCTGCGGGCGCGCGGAGGGCGGCCTGCGCACCCGCCGGCCCGGAGCCGCCGGCCCTTCCCCGCGGGACCCGGCGTCCGAGCTCCACCCCCGGCCGGAGGGGGCGGGGCGGCGGGCGGGGCGGGCCGGGGCGCTCCGCTCGCTGCCGCTCCGCCGGCGTCGCCGCCGCTGCCGCTCACACACTCCGGGAGCGGGAGCGCGGCGCGGACGCGGAGCCGCGGGCTGCTGCGCGCAGAGCCAGCCAGCCAGCCACCGCAGCCCGGGCGGGCCGGCGGCCATGGACAGCGGGGCCGGGGGCCGGGGCTGCCCCGAGGCGGGTAAGGATCCGGCGGCGGCGGCCCGGGGCCTCGAGCGGCCATGGCCGGCGGAGCCGAGGGAGGGGCGCCCCGCCGAGCGGGGCCGGGGGCCGGGGGCCGGGGCTCGGGGCTCGGGGCTCGGCGCGCGGGGACGGAGGTGGGGCAGCTGGGGCGCCGAGCGGGGTGGCGGCCCGGGCACTCGGCCTCCAGGTCCGCGGGAGGGGCCGAGGAGGGGTGCAGAGCGGGACCCCGGCCCCCTCGCCGCGCACCCGGCGCGCCCCGGAGCGGCCGGGGTACGACTCCAGGAGCGCGCGGGATGGGGATGGTTTTGGAGAAGCGCGCGGCCCTCAGGCTGGTGGGGGGCTCCCCGAGGACGAAGCAAGCAGAGAATCTTATCCACAGCGCGCGCACGTACACACACACACACACACACACACACACACACACACACTTGTTGGGCGACTGGCTCGGCTCACTCGGGCGCTTCCAGCTTGCCGCGGGCACCTGGAGGGGCCAGTACCACCGACATACACACACGCATACATACATCCATACATATGTGCACACGCACATACCTCCCGCACACCAGCGCCCACTGGGCACCGTCGCCAGCCCAGAATCTGCTTCAGCGCTGCGATCGGCAGCAGGGACGCACAGACCGCAGCAACACCACCGGTAGACACACAAACACAGCCCGTGCCCTCCTGCACGAGCACAGGGCCACAGTTCACCAGACAACTCAAAGCTTAGTCCTTCAAGGAACACACCCGAACACAGTCTGCTGCCCACTCCTTGGCCACACATAGGAAACACACGTCCCAGTGGCCCAGCACACGCCTCGATGCCACACATCTAACAAGGTAGGAGGCACCCACCTCAGCGCCCCGCGGTCACAAACACAGAACCCACGGCTTCACACATCTTAACACTGAGTGTCACACATCTTACACCAACGGTGTCACGTTACACCCTGCGGAGAATACACAAACCCGCTCTGCCCCTCTCCTGCCGGAGGCCGGATTCCATCGGGAGAAGCGGGCCGGCGCTAGCACCCCATCACCTTAATCGCGACATTGCTGCTGTAAATGTCTGCACAGCCCCAGCCCTGGGGCCCGCTGGACCGGCTTCGCGGCCGGCGCCTCCTCCACCCCTACACCGGTGCCCCACCGGCAGGGTATTCCGGGAACGAGCTGGACCTGGCAAGCCGCGCCATACCGCCTTCCTGGGGCTCCGAGGCCCTTACGGCCCTTAGCAGAGCGTGCAAGCCTGGGGCGGTGTTTGCGACCCGTTCCCGGCCATTTAACTGAGTTCTCCGAGGCACCTGAGTCCCGCACACCCACCCCGGTCGGCCTCACACCTGAGCGTGTGCCGGGGCAAGGACCCGAGGCCAGAAGCGAGCTCGTGGCAAGTGTGGTAGCAGAATCGATGGGCGAGAGGGACTCGCAGCCCCGCTGCTCTCCCGTAGTTCAGACTTCTGGCCTCAGTTTCCCCAGCAGTAGTCGGCGACGGTTCCTTCTGTCAGGAAAGACTGGGATGATGCTGAGGTCATTGAGGACTGAGTGCGGGGCAGGGACCCTCTTTTCACCGGCCACGGGAGGGTCGGTTTTACGAGACTATCCCCGCCCGGCCCGGCTCGCGGCTTTGTGATTCCGGCGCCGGCTTCCTCCCCGCCCCCTCCCGCGGCCAGCTCCGGCGCCCGCGTGCGGGGGACCCTCGGCGGAGGCCGGAGCTGCGGTGGAGGAGGGATTCCCCGCTGCGGCCCCGGGGGCGGGGGGCGCGAGTGGCCGGCGGGCCTGGGCGCGTTCTCCCTGCGCCGCGCCGCGCAGGTCCAGCCTCGCCTGGGGCTCCGGGAAGCCAGGCGCCGCTGCGGTGGGGGTGGGGCCACCCGAACCCTAGGAGCGGCCGGGTCCCCCACCGCGCTCATGCTCAGCTGCCTGCGGGAAGAGCCGCTCGCGAGCTGGCTGTGTAGGGAGCGCCGGCCGACCGAGGCGGTGAGGACGGGGCTGCCGGAGCAGAGCCCGGGACTTGGTGCCGGAAGACGCAGGCGCCTCCCCACACCTGCTCTGGGGCCTCCCAGAAGGTGTTGTGACAAACCCAGAGGTCTGCGTGTGTGGATGTGGATGTGGGGGGTACTTTTTTTTTTTTTTTTTTTTTTACGTGGGGGAGAGAGGGGGTGGAAAATTGTAATAGCAAGTAGACTAGGCCATGGGTAGACTCCAGGGGAGAGGCATTAGAGGAGGCCTCCAGAGACCACCAGAAGCTGCGTGGTAAGGAGCAGGCCTGGGTTCTGTTCTGGTCTCCTCGCATTTGGTTTTCCTCCTTACCCCCTCCTCCCCCCATCTTCAATTCCTGAAAGAGCATAAGAAAGGGATGTCTAGCTGCTCGGGTGTCCTGCTAGTAGAGGGTTTGCTCCTTGGCTACTTCTGCAGAGATATGAACAGGTGAACTGTGCTGGGAAGAATGGGGTGGACAGGCCAGGAAGGGACCTACCGAGGTGGGGGCAGCTAAGAGAATCAAGGCTGAGAGAGGGGGCTTGGGGAAGGCGGAGGCCTTTCTGACATGGGGTGGGGACTGCCCTGCCACGAGTGAGGATAGTTGGTGCTGCAGAGAGTGATTCTGTTAAACAACGCATTAAGCATCTTCTGTCTGCCAGGGCCCATGGTGGGTGGTGAAGATGCAGTGGAAAGGTACATACCTGTCTGCCTCCGTAGGACCTGCCAGATGGCGAGAGATTGGTTCAATTATTCGTTGAGCCAAAGAGCACCTACTATGTGCCAAATGCTGGAGATAAACTGCTTTATTTCTGGGGTTGGAAGACTTTTAAAAAATACCTGTCCCTTCCAGTATAATAAACCATGGATGCATCCGATCTCATTTTAATCCTCCCAAATAACTCCAAGAGGCAGGATTTATTATTTTCATTTCATAGTGTGGAAACAGATTCAGGGAAGTGAATTTGCTCAGCTAAGATCAACACTGCAAGGAAGTGGAGGAGTGATGGTTTGAACTCAACAATCTGGCTTAAGAGTGCAGGTGCCTGGAAGCCTGCAGAGGCTAATAGAGGGTTGTGGAGGAGAGGGGAGAGGAGCTGAGGGCTGCACATGCTCCCTGTAGGAGGCCTCTGATCAGCCCCACCCCATGCAGCCCTGCTTGCTTACCCTCCATTTACAGCCGTCCCCTCATCCACTGGTGTTTTGTGGCTCAGAGGAGGCGGCAGTGACTGTTGCTTAATAGTGCTGGGGTGAGAGGGAGATCAGAGCTGACCTGGTCACTGGGACACTGATAGCTGTCTGCTCACAGCAGTCAGCAAAAGTGGACCTTGGTCTGCTAGGTGATCTGGAAATGAGGGTTCCTGGTGAACCCTGACTTCTGTTCCTCTTACCTCCCCAGGTGTTGAAATTTAGGTTTCCCTCGCCTCTACACTCCTGGTGGTTCTTTTGCTTCTGCTCCTCATAATGTAGGGAGATGGGTTTCTGTGCAAACCCTTGCTTTACCTCTGGCTTCTTAGGCTCCTGGGCACCCCTGTCACTGGGTGGAGGTGAGGCACTTTGCTTGGTAAGAACAGATAAGGCACTAACCACTTCAAAGGTTCCTGCCTAATGACTCCTGATACCAAGTGCTGGGGACAAAGTTCAGAAACAGTGGGGCAGGGATGAGGAAGGGCCACTTTACTGCTGCTCCTGCCCTTCCTGACCACATGACGAAGTCTCTGTGGGCCTCTGGGTAAACTGCAACAGCCTGGGAGGCCCGGGTTCCATCCTGGAAGCCTGTCCTTCTCTTTCCCTTTCTCTCTTGGTGGCCAGGCCAGGTTGGCAGCCAGGGTTGGTGCATGTGTGTGTGTGTGTGTGGGGGGGGATAACATAACAAACATCATATTCCAGCCTCAGTGATTTCTGGTGATTCCTGAATCCAACATTTCCTCCAGATTCTGGGATGCAAAGAGGCACTCTAGTACTCACATCCTGGCTCTTCCTCACACTAACGCCGTAACCTAAGACGATTAAGGTTTTTTTGTGTGTGTGGTGCTGGGGATTGAACCCAGGGGCATTCTACCTCTGAGCTATACCCCCGGCCCTATTTTATTTTATTGTGAAACAGGGTCTTATTAGGTTGATGAGAGTCTAACTACTTGCTGAGGCTGTCCTCAAACCTGTGACCCTCCTGTCTCAGCCTCGCAGGTACTGGGATCACAGGTGTGCACCACCACAGCTGGCTCAGTTAATGTACTTGGAGTTTCAGTCTGATCGTGTGTAACATGGGAATGAGATCATGTATGTAAAATGCTAGCGGTGCCTTGGGAAAGCTTCAGTGTTTGCTGGGAGGATGGTGGTGATGGGTGATGAGGGTGTAAGGGGATGATTTGCAGGGACTCCGGCTCTTTCTGGGGACTGAACCCAGGTCCTTGTGCAGGCTGTGTGGGTGCCCAACCACCTAGCTACGCCCCAAGTGCTCAGGCTGCCTTAAATCAGTGGACCCGGCATATCTAAAAGTTGTTTTCTGTCTGACTCTAACCTTTACATCACAATTGTCCTGGGGGTTTCTCCAAGTCTCACCTTCCAATCAAAATTCCTGAGGGTGGGGTCAGATAATCCTTATTTTGAAGGAAATTTCCAGGTTTTTCCAGGGCCCAAGTCCAGTCTGGGCAAACCTCCCTCTAGCCTTTTTTTTTTTTTTTTTTTGGCACTGGGGACGGAACCCAGGGCCTTCTCCCTCCAAGTCGTGTTTTATTTTTACTTTGAAACAGGGGTCTCCCTAGGTTGATGAGAGTCTCACTAGTTGCTGAGGCTGGCTGTGTTGTAACCTGCAATCCTCCTGTCTCAGCCTCCCAAGTGCTAGGATTACAAGCATACACCACCACGCCTGACATTTTCTCACACTCCTGAATATCTCAGGACCCCTCCTTCCCCCACACACTTGCCTTCTTTGTGGTGTGTTTTACCCTGTGGTTCTCCTTATTCCAACTGGGAAGCTAAATACCTAATCCTTGTAGACTTTGTCTCTGCTAACTGGAGTAAGGAATCTCCTAAGGGTAAGAGAGGGGTGTTGCTGCTCACAGTTCTGAGGGGTTAGAATCTCAGTTTGTGACCCTGGAGGGGGGAAGCTGTAACTCTTGAAACAAACACAAATCAAAGCCACCCTGAATTTGATTTAGTGGTTCTCTCAAACCATATACCCCTAAATTTGTACCCAGAATTCATGAGCACACTTTACTGGGGGGGAAAAAAACTGCATAATCATTTTTGTAAAATTCTTTTTTTTTTTTGTACTGGGGCTTGAACCCAGGGCCATTCTGATTCTGAGCTACATACAAAACCCTATTATTTTTATTCTTATTTTGAAACAGGGGTTTCAACAAGTGTGGAGGGCCCCACTAAGTAGCTGAGGCTGGCCATGAAGTGCTGTCATCCTGTCTCAGCCTCCCAAGTACTGTGATTACAAGTGTGTGCCGCTAGGCCCAGTTAAGTTTTTGTTAAATTTTTAAAGGGGAATGTGACCCCGAAAGTTTAACTATCTTCATCGAAAAAGGAGTAGAGACAAGCAGTCACTGCTCAATGTTGCATCTCTGCCAACCTATGGGTAAATCCCCTGGGTGCCCCCATCCAACCCCATACCCTGCCAACACTTACCCAGAAAACAGGGGTGCACAGTGACCCCAGGCATCATGTGTGTTTGGGTTGGGGCTTGAACTGATAAGATGAGCCCTCCATTCAGAGGGCTGTGCAGGTAGAGGGAAGGTGGCTAACGGGTGGGTCCAAATGGGGCATCAGATAAATTTCTCCTGCCAATAGTCTAATAATGGCCTCACTCCTGGAACTGCCGGGAGGGGCCTGTGCTTGGGAAAGGCTCCTCAGAGGAGGTAAACTGTTTGACTTGTGTAAGGATTCTGTACATCCAGTAAGCATTTGCTGAGAGTCTGTGCTATACCCTAAATGGAGAAGGCTCACTCTTTACCTGGTGAGTTCCAGTGGAATAGAGGACTTGGGAAGTAAACCAGTGACTGCACAGCAAGCGTCTGAATGGGCTAAGCCTGGACAGCGGAAATAACCGGTCACTCAAGAACTGTGTGTGTGTGTGTGTGTGTGTGTGTGTGTGTGTGTGTGGTGGTGGTGGTGGTGCTGGGGATGGAACCCAGGGGCTTCCCACCTCCGGGCTGTAGTCTCAGACCTATTTTATATTTTATTTGGAAACAGGGTTTCACTAAGCTGCTGAGAGCCCTACTAAGTAGCTGAGGCTGGCTTTGAACCTGTGCGATCCTCCTGTCTCCGCGGGGATTACAAGTGTGCGCCACCACTCCTGACACTCAAGAACTATTTACTGAGTGGCAACTGTGTGCCGGGCCCTGAGAATGTAGGAGTAAACAAAGTAGAGGCTCTTCCACTCTACCCACTGTCTTACAAGGAAGACAGGTATTAGCAAATTTTCCAAATAGGTCATAAGTACAACTGGGCTAAGTGCTTTGAGGGACCATTTGTTGAGAACCCACATTGTGTTAGGCATTTAGCCTATGTTATCTCAAACACCCTAGGAAGTAGGTAATAACCCTGTTTTACAGATAAGGAAGCTGAGGCTCTAAATCATTTGCTCCAGGTCATGCAGCCAGGAAGTAGGCAGTTGGGGTTTGCCTCTGACTGGCTAGTGCCATAGTCCTTGATCTTTTCCGTTTTGCTGCCTTACATATGCCAAATGGGTACAGAGAGGCAGCCCAACAAAATTGGCACATAGTCATTGAGCTGGAACAACCGTCATGGCAGAAGGGCCAGTCTTTATTGCTGTGTCCTGGTGCCCAGGACAGAGTCTGGCACCTTGTAAGTGCCCAGTAGCCATCTGTTGGATGTATAAATGAGTACCTGCCATTCGCCTGACTTTGCAGAGCTGCATTGTTTGGGGTTGGGGGGGTGAGTGAGTGCACAGAGTCCTACCCCTTCCTTCACGATGCTTCTCATCTTCCTAGACAGAAAACAACAGAATAAGCCGGGCGTGGTGCCGCACACTTTAGGGAGGCTGAGACAGGAGAATCGTGGTTCAAGGACAGCCTCAGCTACTTAGTGGGTCCCTTTACAACTTAGTGAGACTCTATTTCAAAAATAAAGAATAAAAAATAGGGCTGGAGATGTAACTCAGAGGTAGAATACCCCTAGGTTCTATCTCCAGTACCGCAAAAACAACAACAAAAAAACCAGAATCGTTGCACATGAATGGAACAACACAGTGAGGCGGTGTCCCAGGCAGTCCATGATTCATGACCTTGGGATTGGAACAGACAATAAGTGGCTGTGAATTGGAGGAAACAGAGGTCACCTGTGGGCTGGAAAGGTCTGGGGTGGCTTCCTGGGAGACTAGAATCTGCCTTCAGTGGGATGGGTGTGGTCAGTAGCAGGCCTGGAGTGGGAATTCCGGCAGTGGGGCAGGTGTTTTTGAGAACTCTGAGAGGAACTGGGGAAAGGAGACTGAACTTGAACCTTTCTCAGAAAATGCTGGGCCAGAGACTTTGGATTTGAGTAGCAGAGGGGCTAGCCATGGTCTTGTTACAGGGGAGGGGCGGTCACAACTGGGACGGCACCTGGCAGGTCTAGCTGTGTTCAGCAAATGGACAGCCTTGAAGTGGGACAGGGAGATGGGTGAAAGGTTATTGAGGGGATAGGGTGACGACGCTCATGGTTGACTAGAGCACGCAGAGGTCGAATTGGAAATTTTTAGGCTGGACTGAGAAAAGCAGGTGTGATGTGGGACTACCCCAGTAAGAGAGGGGAACACCACGTATGCAGTATAAGCCAGATGTTTGAAGGGATAGGGGTCAAACAGGAGCCAGATGATTGATCACCCAGAGACCAGAGGTGGTGCGGGGGGTGAGGAAAAGGCTGGGAAAGTCTGGTGGTGTCATCGAAGCTAGCTCTACCCCAGTTAAACCTGCTGGGCACCCATTGCTAAGGACAGGCCAGGGCAGCTTCCTATGCTAATTTGAGGTCCAGTCATCCCTGATCACAGTCCTGACCCCAACCTTGACCTGTCAGCAGATAGGAGAGGAGCCAAGGGCCTATTTGTGTGTGTGTGCATGTGTGCATGTGCACACGTGCTCTGAGGCACATGTTTGTGGGGGAGAACTAACACCTCCTACATGCTAGCCATTTCCTTCCTTCCTTCCTCCCTCTTTCTTTCTTTCTTTCTTTCTTTCTTTCTTTCTTTCTTTCTTTCTTTCTTTCTTTCTTGTGCTAGAAATAGAACCCAGGGGCATTTCACCACCAAGCTACATCCCCAGCCTGATATTTTAAATTTTTATTTCAAAAGAGTCTCACTAGATTGAGTCTCACTACTTGCCGAGATTGTCTTCAATCCTGTGATCCTCTGGTCTCAGCCTCCTAAGTACTAGGATTACAAGCATGCACCACCATACCCGGCTAACCTTAGCCATTTTCACAAACCTTGAGTGCTGTCTAGTGCAAGATGGCCCCTCATGGGCGTGGGGGGCCCTATGCACTAGGGGTAATTATTGTCAGGAAAAGGCATGTTGGGGTATCATTCCTCATACACATACACTCAGAAAAGAGAAAAGAGACATCTTTCCCTCTGCCTCCAGCCAACTGAGTGGCTGCTGAGTGAGCAGTAATGACTACAGGGCCTGGGTCTAGGGGTATCTGTGTCTCTTTCCTACTATCTCTATGGGGAAAGAGATAGTGGGGGGTGCCCAAAGTCTAACCCTTCTACTTGTGCTCTCTGTATCTCAGTATCAGGGTAATTACCATGGGTGACTAAGGCAGGATGCTGGTGAGAAAGAGGTGTTGGGCAAAGCAGAGAGCAGAGAGCAGGGAGGGAAAGAAGGAAGGAGGAGGGCGGGCGCGCCAGGACTGAGGACCGGCAGGCAGGCGGAGAAGGGCGTTCCATGGGCGGGAGCTGCTCTGGACTTGCCAGGCCTCTTACCGGCTCCTCCAGCTGGGCCAGGCACAGACAGCTGCTACACCCAGCCGTGGGTGAGACTCGAGGTTCTGGGCTCTGGGTTCTGGAACTGGGTTTCTGGGCTGGGGTTGACTCTCTCTGTGAGAGAAGAGTGTAGGTAGGAGAGGAAGAGTCATGGGCCGGCTCTGGGCCACCCATGGGCCAGCTTCCTCGTTGCGGCTGATGGCCTCTGTCTGTTTCTTCTCCTTGCAGCCCTCCTGATTCTAGAGCCTGCCAGAATGGGGCCTCTGAGGCCCAGCCCGGGCCCTGGAGGGCAGCGTTTGCTGCTGTCCCCCTTGCTGGCACTGCTGCTTCTGTTGGCTCCATCCACAGGCCACGCCACTCAGGTAGTGTACAAGGTGCCGGAGGAACAGCCACCCAACACCCTCATCGGAAGCCTCGCGGCCGACTATGGTTTTCCCGATGTGGGCCACCTGTACAAACTAGAGGTAGGTGCCCCGTACCTCCGAGTGGATGGCAAGACGGGTGACATTTTCACCACCGAGACCTCCATTGACCGCGAGGGGCTCCGTGAATGCCAGAACCAGCTCCCCGGTGATGCCTGCATCCTGGAGTTTGAGGTGTCGATCACAGACCTTGTGCAGAATGGCAGCCCCCGGCTGCTGGAGGGCCAGATCGAGGTCCAGGACATCAATGACAACACGCCCAACTTCGCCTCGCCGGTCATCACCCTGGCCATCCCCGAGAACACGAACATCGGCTCGCTCTTCCCCATCCCGTTGGCTTCAGACCGTGATGCTGGCCCCAATGGCGTGGCATCCTATGAGCTCCAGGCCGGGCCTGAAGCTCAGGAGCTATTTGGGCTGCAGGTGGCTGAGGACCAGGAGGAGAAGCAGCCACAGCTCATTGTGATGGGCAACCTGGACCGCGAACGCTGGGACTCCTACGACCTCACCATCAAGGTTCAGGATGGCGGCAGCCCACCGCGGGCCAGCAGCGCCCTGCTGCGCGTCACTGTGCTCGACACCAATGACAACGCTCCCAAGTTTGAGCAGCCCACCTATGAGGCTGAGCTGTCTGAGAATAGTCCCATAGGCCATTCGGTCATCCAGGTGAGCAGCCCCTCCATCCCCCTGTCAGGGTGACCCACCTTTACAAATGGGAGCCCACCCCAACTGGGTGAGAGTTTCTTTCCCTTAGAGGAGAAAATGCCAGAATGCTATGTGGAGACCCCGTCTCCTGCCTTAGCCAGCGACCTCCCCACCCGTGCACCTCCCCAACAGGTGATATTCTTTTCCTCTATCAAGCTACTAAGGTGACAGTGACATGGCACTGAGCAGAGCCCCACACTCAAGGCAGATGCGTGTTAGGACCTCTGTGAGTGAAAAGTCCCTCTTAAGTCTCAGGAGCACCTTCTCCCTGGCCAGGGGGCTCAGGTGGAACAAGGGGGTCCCCTTTTTTTTACGGCAGAGATGAGATGTATCTTCCAAACAGTGCCAGGTCTCCTCTAGTCAGAGGAGATTTTTCTGAAGCTTGGGGACATAGCCTCACCACGCCGCTCCTGACAAAATCAAATGAGGTCATTTTAGCCAGGTGGGTTCTCCAAGTTCTGAAAAGCCACACTGAGATGTTTGCACACCTGCTGCTTCCCCTAGGCACAGGGTGCCGATGGGTGTGGGGTGCTTGGCACCGTGGAGGGGATCGGTTGGCTCTGTGTAAGTTCTTAGTACCCATGGGAACTGCCCCAGGGGCTGGGCAGCTTGGTGGGGCCAGGGCCTGGGAGGCAGCAGAGACAGCGTCCTCACAGACAGGTGGGTGTATCTCCCGCTGTCATCTAGGCCCTGGCCTCCTGCCAGCCCAGCTCCTTTCTCCTTACCCATGGTCTGAAGATACCTCTGTCTTTGATCTGAGGGAGATGGGGGGTGGGCGCTGGACACCATTACCCAGCCTAGGAAACCTTCATTCTAGGTTCTGGGGCTAAAGTGGGTAGGAGGGAGTTTCCATCTATTTTAGAGGCTGGTGGACTGGAATCTGGACAAGAGACTGAGAAAGAAAAGGGAGACAGTCAGGATGATGAATAATAATAGCCTAGGTGCCAGGCACTGTTCTAAATGTACTATGTGTATGATACCATTTAATTCTTACAGTACACGGTAAGTAAGCATTATCCCCATTTTCCAGATGGGAATCTGAGCCCAGAGAGATTAAGAAACTTGCTTGATGTCTCAGCTGATAGGTTCAGAGCCCACCGTGGCCCACATCCCACAGTCTGGCTTCAGAGCCTATGTGTGTAGCAGCTTTACCTCCTCCTGGTGAGATACAGAAGGAGAAGGGGCAGGGAGGTCGACAGAGCAGAAGAGAGGATGGGAGAGGACAGGCAAGGGGAAGGAGAGGCAGACAGACAGAAGCCAGGCGTCCTAGTCACACACAGACGGCAAGAGGCAGATAAGAGGCCGAGTCTGGAGACAGGGAGACAGTGGGGCGCATAACCATACAGTTAGTGACAGGATGGGATGAGGGCAGGAGAAATTGTTAGGGTTCGGCCCTCACAGATGTGAGTAGACACCAGGGAAGCTGGGAACCCCTGCCCAGAAGTCTCCTCTGTATAAAAAGCCCTGGAGCCGGGCGTGGTGGCGCAGGCTTGTGATCCCAGCGCTTGGGAGGCGGAGACAGGAGGATCGCGCAGGTTCGAAGCCAGCCACCCGTGCTGGCTTAGGAGACCCTGTTTCCAAATTTAAAAAAATGTAAGAATAGGTCTGGGAGTGCAGCCCGGAGCTAGAAGGGCTTCCAGGAACCCCAGTACCACCAAAAATAAAAATAATAATAATAATAATAAATAAATAATAAAAATAAAAAGCCCTGGCAGGTGTAATTGGAGTTCTCTTCCCAAGGGGAAGGAGAGAGGATAGAGTTTTGAGAACCCACTAGCCACATTGCCCGGCAGTTAGCGTTGATATTTCGGTGACGGACAGGAAGGTGACTGGACAGATGGACAAAAAGAGAGAAGGCCATTTAGGGAGCACTTTCTACATGCCAGACAGTGCTGGCATTTTTACACATAGTATCGCCTCTAGTCCCCACCACAGTCCTGTGAAAGAAATTCTGTTATTGGTCCCCATTTTACACATTTGTAGACTGAGGCTTGGGGAGGTTAAATAATTGGCCCAAAGCCACATAGTGATTTGGGAAGTGGTAGAGCTGGGGCTTGAACCCAACACTTCTGTTTGGTTCCCCAGAGACTGGCAGGTTACACCCATCCCCCACCCCACTCCACCATCACGCTCTATCTGCCTGTGACCTCACTTCAGCCCTCACGGTTCACCCTGATGACTGGCACCTCATGGCCATTCCCACCTGGTTCCTGTTGCCCTATTACCACCCATGTTTGTGTAGACTTGGACACAGTGCGCGTCGGCGTTGGCGTGGGAGGGTGTGCCCACTGCAAGGGACAGACGGTTCATTGTTTGATGCTGGGAGCCCAGCCCGCTACCAGCAGGCTCTGTGGCCTGCACCAGCCCCTCCCTCCTGGCTGCAGGCTCAGGCCGGATTCCTCACATTGGTGCCTTGCCAGTGCCAGCCAGCAGTCGAAGGAACTGCTGAAACAGGTTTCCCCAGTTTGACGGAACAGTGGCTGGGCCCAGCCTGGCGAGCTCCCTCTGACCCACATCCCTACCTGGCTGCTTTCAGAAGAAATTCCCTCACCTGCGGCCCCCAGGTGGACGTGTGGTTCTCCACTCATGTGTGCAGCCTACACGTGCAAGCACGTCTTCTCACAGTCACACAAAATCACACACAGATCTCACAGTCACGCTTGTATGTATGCACGTGTGTGCCTGCATACTGCTGAACACTATGTGATGTATACGCACCATCTCCACTGCTCACACACTTTCCCACCCCTTCAGATGGTCGGGCCAGTTTAATTGGACCACAATGGTTTGCCCGTTTGCTAGTTGGATCCTCATCCCCACGTTTGGGGGACCAGTACAGGAAAGAGAGGCAGGGTTTAATTTTGCTATGTCTTGACTCTAGTGGTGACCTGCATCACTGTTGAGAATCTGCAGGCTGCACCTGGGCACTTAAGGAACATAGGCTGGTAAGGTGTGTCGGAGTCAGGATTGGGGAAAGGCTGTACCTGTGCTGCTTCTGGAAAGGGCACTAAGTTGGATTTATGCGTCTGCCATGCTCATTGGAGTGGACATTAGCAGCACGTGCACCCCATACCTTCCTTTCCCTGGTCTAACTCATCCTCGTTTCCCCTGGTTTTCCATCCTGCCCTGTAGGTCAAGGCCAATGACTCAGATCAAGGTGCCAACGCAGAGATCGACTATACGTTCCACCAAGCGCCGGAAGTCGTGAGGCGTCTTCTGCGACTGGACAGAAACACTGGACTTATCACGGTTCAGGGCCCCGTGGACCGTGAGGACCTAAGCACCTTGCGCTTCTCTGTGCTTGCCAAGGACCGAGGCGCCAACCCCAAGAGTGCCCGTGCCCAGGTGGTCGTGACTGTGAAGGATATGAACGACAATGCCCCCACCATTGAGATCCGAGGCATAGGGCTGGTGACCCACCAAGATGGGATGGCCAACATCTCAGAGGACGTGGCAGAGGAGACAGCTGTGGCTCTGGTGCAGGTGTCCGACCGAGACGAGGGAGAGAACGCGGCCGTCACATGTGTGGTGGCAGGGGATGTCCCCTTCCAGCTCCGCCAAGCCAGTGAGACAGGCAGCGACAGCAAGAAGAAATACTTCCTGCAGACCACCACCCCACTCGACTACGAGAAGGTCAAAGACTACACCATCGAGATCGTGGCTGTGGACTCAGGCAACCCCCCACTCTCTAGCACCAACTCGCTCAAGGTGCAGGTGGTGGACATCAACGACAATGCTCCTGTCTTCACCCAGAGCGTCACCGAGGTCGCCTTCCCAGAAAACAACAAACCTGGCGAGGTGGTGGCCGAGGTCACCGCCAGTGACGCAGACTCCGGCTCTAACGCGGAGCTGGTTTACTCCCTGGAGCCCGAGCCAGCTGCCCAGGGCCTCTTTACCATCTCACCTGAGAATGGAGAGATCCGGGTGAAGACATCCCTGGACCGGGAACAGAGAGACAGCTATGAGTTGAAGGTGGTGGCGGCTGACCGGGGCAGCCCCAGCCTCCAGGGCACAGCCACCGTCCTTGTCAACGTGCTGGACTGCAATGACAATGACCCCAAGTTTATGCTGAGTGGCTACAACTTCTCGGTGATGGAGAACATGCCGGCTCTGAGTCCAGTGGGCATGGTGACTGTCATCGATGGGGACAAGGGGGAGAATGCCCGGGTGCAGCTCTCGGTGGAGCAGGACAATGGTGACTTTGTTATCCAGAATGGCACAGGCACCATCCTGTCGAGCCTGAGCTTCGATCGAGAGCAGCAGAGTACCTACACCTTCCAGCTGAAGGCGGTGGATGGCGGTGTCCCACCTCGCTCCGCCTACGTTGGCGTCACCATCAACGTGCTGGATGAGAATGACAACGCGCCCTTTATCACTGCCCCCTCCAACACTTCCCACCGCCTGCTGACCCCCCAGACACGTCTTGGGGAGACCGTCAGCCAGGTGACAGCCGAGGACATTGACTCTGGTGTCAATGCTGAGCTGATCTACAGCATCGCTGGTGGCAACCCTTATGGACTCTTCCAGATTGGGCCACATTCGGGTGCCATCACCCTGGAGAAGGAGATTGAGCGGCGCCACCACGGGCTCCACCGCCTGGTGGTGAAGGTCAGCGACCGCGGCAAGCCCCCACGCTATGGCACAGCCTTGGTCCACCTTTATGTCAATGAGACCCTAACCAACCGCACACAACTGGAGACCCTGCTGGGCCACAGCCTGGACACACCACTGGACATTGACATTGCCGGGGATCCAGAATACGAGCGCTCCAAGCAGCGTGGCAACATCCTCTTTGGTGTGGTGGCCGGCGTGGTGGCCGTGGCCTTGCTCATCGCGCTGGCAGTGCTCGTGCGCTACTGCCGGCAGCGGGAGGCCAAGAGTGGCTACCAGGCTGGCAAGAAAGAGACCAAGGACCTGTATGCCCCCAAGCCCAGTGGCAAAGCTGCCAAGGGAAACAAAAGCAAGGGCAAGAAGAGCAAGTCCCCGAAGCCCGTGAAGCCAGTGGAGGACGAAGACGAGGCCGGGCTGCAGAAGTCCCTCAAGTTCAACCTAATGAGCGATGCCCCTGGGGACAGTCCCCGCATCCACCTGCCCCTCAACTACCCACCAGGCAGCCCCGACCTGGGCCGCCACTACCGCTCTAACTCCCCACTGCCTTCCATCCAGCTGCAGCCCCAGTCACCCTCGGCCTCCAAGAAGCACCAGGTGGTGCAGGACCTGCCGCCTGCAAACACATTTGTGGGCACCGGGGACACCACGTCCACGGGCTCCGAGCAGTACTCCGACTACAGCTACCGCACCAACCCCCCCAAATACCCCAGCAAGCAGGTAGGCCAGCCCTTTCGGCTCAGCACACCCCGGCCCCCACCCCACCCCTACCACGGGGCCATCTGGACCGAGGTGTGGGAGTGACGGCAGGTGTGTGGTGCCTGCCACACTCTCTAGCCCGTGTGGGGGCCAGCCCGAGCCAATAGTGGGAGGTGGGACCCTGAGGCTTTAGTACTGACCCTTCCGCCTCACCCAGACATGGGGGTTAGACTGAACGGAAGCTGAGGGAGGGTGTGTTCTGCAGTCTTGCCTGCCCCTTTCCACTGGGGAGAGGCTTGGGACTTGGCAGATCCCTGCATGATGGGCCAGCCGCTGGGGTCTTGTGGAGAGGGGCTGATGGGCAGGTGATCAGAAGGGTCTGAAGACAGAGGGGGATCTGGGGATGGACAGGAGTCTATTGTGAGCCTTGTCTCTATCTGAGAACATCCATAGGTGCTTCTCTGCAGGGGGAACAGGGAGACCTGGGATCCTGGTGAGGAGCCATCCCACTGGGGAATCTGCCGGGGAGGGGACCTCCCTACTTGTGCCTTCTATGTATACTGTGTATTAACCTCTTCCTCAAACCCAGGCTCCCGGGGCTGGGCCCCACGTCCCCTACCCCAGCCCTCATACACTTTTCCCTGACAATAAAGTTCTCTATTTTTTGAGTTTTGGTTTCTTGTTTTCCTGGAACTGAGAGAAGAAGTGAGAGAGACTGGAAGCAGTCCTTTGTCCTCAGGTCCTGCTTCAATTTCCCCATCCCTACTCTTGACCCCTTCCCACATCATCGACCTGCCTACTCTGCTCCAACCCTACCTTAGCACACCATCTCCCTGCCCACCCCACACCCATGTTTAGGGAAAGCTCCTTCCTGACCATCCTTCCAGTAGAGTTGTCTGGTAGCCATTGCCTCACCCCATACTCGTGAGGCCTTCTCCCTAGGAGTGACCCTTCCCCGAGTGAGAATAGGTAGAGATGCACTCAAGGCCTGCCCTGCCTCCATAGTCCAAGACTTAATGTTTCCAGGGTGCCCAAATTGAGTAGCCCCTGACACACCTGAGCCCAGAGCACCTGTGTGGCCTGGTGTGCAGCCTCCCCAGGTGAAGCCAGAGAACCTCTTGATTACGCCAGCCACACTCCCTCAGGGCCAAGTCTTCCCTCCAGTCCCTTTCCCAGCCTCTTCATCACAACACCACCCCACAGCCGGCAATTAGCTGGCCTGCCCTGTGTCTCCACGTCATGATCAGGGCCTGGGCTGCAGCTAGGGAAGGCCCAGGGAGAGGCGAGGAACTCCTCAAGCTCTTTGCTGCCACCTGCTCTGCACCTCCACTTCTGAGGGCTCCCTGCTCACAGGCTAAGGCATCCCTGCTCTGCCTCCTGCCTGAGGCCACCTCCCTCCCCTTCTTTCAGCTCCTTGCCCTGGCCAGCCTGGGCTGCTGGCTCTCTCTCTCTCTCTCCATCTCTCACTTCTTGCTCTCCTGGGTCTGCCTAAAGGAGGCTAAAGTGTGGGTGAGGGGCCTCAGGTCCTGGGGGAGTCTCTGAGGCCAGAGGCAGCCCATCTCCATAGTGACTGAAGAGGCTTGAGACACTCCCAGGAGGTCCAAGGCGCCAGCTCTTTCCCTTCTTGCTTGATTCCATCCACAGACTCCCCAGTGCCCGGAGGTACCCCCACAGTAAAACTTCTGGAGAAATGGGGAAGTGAGGTCGAGTTCTGGACAAATTAAGTATCTGTAGGATGACCCATAGCAACTCCTGGCCCCTCATTTCTCTTCTGTTTCTATCCTGGCAGCTTCTGCATCTTTCTCCTGTTCCTTCAGCCCCTTCGTCCTATTTTTCTTTCCAGGTTCTAAGGGATTGTTCTTTATTCCAGCTCTGATCCAACCCATCCCTGGAACCACACTAAATATGTTTGTCCAGTGTTCCAAGACAGCCAAACCACACCACCTGTGTCATCATCAAAACACAGAAGTCGGGCTGGGAATGTGGTTCACTGTGGTAGAGCATTTGTCTAGCATGTGCAACGCCCTGGGTTTAGTCCTCAGCACCACAAAAATAAAAAAAACAACCACCATCAACAACAACAAAAGCCCACATAGGCAAAGTTCCTACTGTGTGCTTGGTATGATACGAGACCCTGCTGAAAATGGTCGTAGTTGCCCAAGCCATAACCAAAACGAGTTTTGCATGAGTGAAAGGCATACGGCCTTTTCCCATCTTGCTCCATGAAACTACTTCTATTGTTGGTACTCACTTCCTTGTTTGAGGCCTCACTAGGTGCAAGGCACCATGGTAGGTACTTTATGTGAACTAGTTCATTGGGTACTTAAAATACTTTGTGATATAGGTTATTTTACTACTCATTTTACAAAAGTGAAAACTACTTAGTATTGGAGTTGGAATTCAGACACAGATCATGGAGAAATCTATTTTCCAGAGTCAGACATTATCCATTCTGCTATTTAAAAAGGAGGTTCTGTGATTGAGTTAGTTTTGATAGAAGTTCACTATCACATTAACCCATTAAAAGTTTTGCAAAATGAGCCAGGTGTGGTGGCACATGCTTATAATCCCAGCATTTGGGAGGCTGAGACAGGAGGCTCAAAGCCAGCCTCAGCTACTTAGTGAGACCCTTTGCAACTCAGTGAGACCCTGTTTCAAAATAAAGAAATAAAAGAAATAAGGCTGGGGTGTCACTTGGAGGTAGAATGTCCCTGGGTTCCATCCCCAGTACTTAAAAAAAAAAAAAAAAAAAAAAAAGTTCTGCAAAGCTGCACAAAAGGGGGTCCTGTCTAACCTGTACAACTTTTTTAGTTTTCCACATTTATTTGACCATAGTCCCCTCCCTTTCTTTGAGGAGCTTCTGGGAGGAGAATGTGAACCTTGAGCCAGCTTGTCAGTGATGAGCAGGATTTGGGCAGGAGGGTCCCGTGAGTGTGAGCAGACTCCTGAAGCAGGAGTGAGCTTGGCCATACTGGAGGCAGGGAAAAGGTAGAACAGGGAGTATCCTGGCTGGAGTGGGAGGTACAGGGAGAGCTGAGATTGGAAGAACTGTAGGTTGTGGAGGACATAGTCTTGCCCAAAGTTCCCTGAAAGCTCAGGAGTTTTTCAGATGAACTGAGTTGAGAAAGTTCATTGGTGTTGGGTATAGTGGCACACTTTTGTAATCCCAGTACTTTGGGGGCGGGGGCTGAGAAAGGAGGATCACAGGTGCACAGCCAGCCTCAGCTACTTAGGCTCTCAGCAACTTAGTGAGACCCTGTTTCAAAATAAAGAATAAAAAATAAGGCAGGGGATATGGCTCTGAGGTAGAATGCCCCTGGATTCAATCCCAGCATTTGGGAGGCTGAGACAGGAGGATCACAGTTCTAGAACAGCCTCAGCTACTTAGGCCCTTTGCAACTCAATGAAACCTTGTTTCAAAATAAAGAATAAAAAATAGGGCTGGGAGTATAGCTCAGAGTAGAATGCCCCTGGGTTCCATCTCCAGTACCACAAAAAGAAATAATTTTAAAAAGGGCTGAGGGTGTAGCTGAGAGGAAGAATGCCCCTGGGCTCAATACCCTGTAACACAGAAAAAAAAGTTCACTGGAATGTATAGTTTACTTAAAAAGGGAGAGAGGTAACTATACAAGATTAAGCCTTTAAGGCTTGTACTAAGAGGGTGGCAATTTGGCTGAATTTAGGGAGGAAGAACCCACAGAATTCAAGGGCTAATTGGATATAGAGTGGGGATGGGGACTGAATGAAGAACTCCCAGGATCCTCACATAGATGTCTGCCTTCTGAGTATTGGTGAGGGGATAATGGTGCCCATGAGGAAGCTGACTGAAAAAAAGAACTTATTTTAAACATATTGAATATGAGAGGTCAGATAGAATACTCAGCAAGTAAACCGGGCATGGTAATGTACACTTGTAATTCCAGTACTTGGGAGGCTGAGACAGGAGGATCTCAGGTTTGTGGCCAACCTCAGCTACTTAGTGAGGTACTCCGCAACTTAGTGAGACCCTGTTTCAAAATAAAAACAAATAGAGCTGGGGTGTAGCTCAGAGGTAGAATGAATGCCCCTGGGTTTAATCCCCAGTGTTAAAAAAAATTTTTTTTTCAGCAAGTGCCTAAAACAAAAGGACTAGAGTTTGAGAGAGACTTTGCATCCAGGCTTTTAAGATTTGATAGTCATAGAATTACAAGGAACATTGTGTTGAGTATTACCCAACCCTCCATTTTACAGTAAAGAATCATAGGAAGCCATGTGTGGTGGCACACGCATATAATCCTAGTACTTGGGAGGCTGAAACAGGAGGATCACAGATTTGAGGCTGGCCTTAGCAATTTAGCAAGGGTCTGTTTCAAAATAAAAACTAGAGCTGGGCGTGGGCACGCTTGTAATCCTAGCATTTGGGAGGCTGAGACAGGAGGATCATGGTCCACAGCCAGCCTCAGCTACTTAGTGAGGGTCTTGGCAACTTAGTGAAACTCTATTTCAAAATAAAGAAATATAGAAATATATATAT
Source organism: Muscardinus avellanarius (assembly GCF_963383645.1). Taxonomy (NCBI): domain Eukaryota; kingdom Metazoa; phylum Chordata; class Mammalia; order Rodentia; family Gliridae; genus Muscardinus; species Muscardinus avellanarius. Next base: position 103,854,925 of record NC_137786.1, on the reverse strand, counting down.
GTGTGTGTGTGTGTGTGTGTATATATATATATATATATATATATATATATATATATGACAGGGGGTGTGGCTTGGAGGTAGAATGCCCTGGGTTCCATCTCCAGTACTGGAAAAAAAAAATAAGAAAGAAAAAAAACTAGAAAGGAAGCCAGCACATGCCTGTAAACCCAATACTTGAGAGGCTGAGGTAGGAGAATCCCAGGGTCGAGGTTAACCTCAGCAACTTAGTAAAACCCTGTTTCAGAATTTAAAAGGTGGGGTGGGCTAAGGGTGTAACTTGGACATAGGGTGCCCCTGGGTTCAATCCTCAGTACCAAATAAGAAAAGGACGAAGGAAGGGGGGGAAAAAAGGCAAGCAAGCCCAAATAACTTGCCTGGTAAGCAAGACTGAAGCCCTTGTTTACCACATATGGATTCTGCAGAGAGAAAGTATTGCTCACCAAAGTCTTTTTTTTTTTTTTTTTTTTTTTTTTTGTGGTGCTGGGGATAGAACCCAGGGGCTTTTCTATCTCCAGGCTAGGCTATACTCCCAGATCTATTTTATATTTTATTTGGAAACAATAAAATATCTCACTAGGTTGCTGAGAGCCTCACTAAGTAGCCAAGGCTAGCTTTGAACCTGTGCGATCCTCCTGTCTCAGCCTCCCAAGTGCTGGGATTACAAGCGTGCGCCACCATGTCCGGCTCTTACCAAAGTCTTGAAAGAGAACTGAAAAGAGAAGCACCAATAACCACACTTCCCTGTGACTTCCAGAACCCTCTTAGGAATCAAGTGGAATGTGCTCTTATCACCTTCTAGCCCCAAACGTGCAGGGAGGACTCATCTCTCATCACCCAGACTTGTCAGTGTTTGGGATCACAGTATGGGTTCATGAAGATGCAGGAAGGCAGTTCCCATGTCATCCCCCCATTAGCACTGAGAATCTCCTTATCCTGGCAGCTTCCCCACCCCAGCTGCCTACAGTAAAATGGACCTTGGGGGCAGGAGGACCAGGAGAGTAGGTCTGCAAACCTGGGAGCACCTCCCCTGGCCATCCTCACCCTGTTGAAGGCTAGTGAGTACAGACAAAGCACTGCCAAAGGCTTGAGGGGTGGAGGAGCCCAGAGACTCATCAGCAGAGCCCGAGATTTGTTGCTTCCACTTCTGGCCTCCAGGGACCCCGGGTCTGTGCCCTCCACTACTCCTAATTTCTGGCTGGCAGGAAAACCAGTGGCAGTCCCAGGTGGGTGTTTGGGTGGCTGGCTGATTGTGCCAAGTGCCAGACTAAGGTTGCCAGGTTCCTGGGCTGATCATTAACCCATGGCAGGCAGACGGGGTTGCTGGCTGAAGCAGCCTGTCTCTATTCCACTCCTCCAACCCCAGTACCCAGTCTAAGCAACCAGTCCTGCTCCACCAAGCTGTGGGCCCTCCTAGAAGGAGTCTCCATTGGAGTCGGCTTTCCTATTCTCAGCCAGGCTCTGCCCTCTCCAGGCATATTCTGTTTCTGTCTGGAGGGCTAGGGAGTTTCCATTGTTCAGCTCCCCCAGCCAGGGGCCCTGGCTTGTTATCAGGTGCCCCCTTGTCCTTCCCTCCTACCCTTTCACTCCCAGGCTTCTCTGGAGTGACGTGGAGCTGGGTGGGAGGGGACTCAGCAGGGAGCCCGAGTCTCGGCACTTCAAACCTGGGATGAGGAGCAGGTCAAAGAGGTTGGCATCCCACTCAGAAGGAGGCAAGGGCAAGTTTCAGAGCTGTGAGCCAGGTGAGGAGCTGGAGGCTGGAGGCTGCTGCTGGGAAAGTAGTGGACTGTTCTGGTATTGGAAAGCTGTTTGGGGAGTTAGGAACCTACCACTTTTAGGAAGCTGTTCTAGAAGTTGGAGGTCATGCTGGTGTTGGAGGCCAGTGCTGCTGGTGTTTGGAGAGTTGGCTGGTAATGTGCTATTCTGGTGTTGGGCTCTACTCTATCAGAGGCTGTTCTGAGACTAAGGGAAGTCTGTGCCCCTGTTAGGAAGCTGTGCTAGAACTAAAAGGCTGCTATAACAAGTGGTCTGTGCAAGATAGGGTTACTGTGGTGGCCTGGGGCTGAATAACACTGGGGCCTGTGCTGTGTTGGGACTTACACTGTGTGAACCTGGCTGTACTAGGAGCTGTCCTAGAATTAAGGGGCAGTCCTCTCCTGGAGCCTGTGCTTTCTGGGGTCTATACTGTGCTAAGGGTCTGGGTCTCTTCCTGGTTGCTGCTGAGGCCTGAGTGTGGGGCTTGCTGGGGCTGGGGCTCCGTGGAGCAGGCTGGCCAGCCATCAGTGACACTCTCTCTCCCTGCAGTTACCTCACCGCCGTGTTACCTTCTCGGCCACCAGCCAGGCCCAGGAGCTGCAGGACCCATCCCAGCACAGTTACTACGACAGTGGCCTGGAGGAGTCAGAGACACCATCCAGCAAGTCATCCTCGGGGCCCCGACTTGGTCCCCTGGCCCTGCCTGAGGATCACTATGAACGCACCACCCCTGACGGCAGCATAGGGGAGATGGAGCACCCTGAGAATGGTGAGGAGCGTCGGCGTGGCCCAGGCACCTGAGGATGCTGACAAGGCCTTACAAATATCCTCCATTTATTGAGTTATTGTGCGTTCAGTGGTAATCATGGAGCTGAGTGCTTCCAGGTTTATATTCTCTTCCTCCTCACCACCACTCTCCCATCTGAGGACTCAGTTTGCCCACTATTTGGTGGAAGAACCTGAGGCTCCAAGGGGATACGTCACTTGCCCAAATAAACGTATCTAGGAAGCAACAGACCTAGGAGGGATTTGAACCTGGCTTTCTCTGAGTTGAGAGCCCTTGCATTCAACACTACCTTACACTGCCGCCCTGGGGAGCAGATGGGAACAGGAAGGGAGCCTGAAATGGGTGGCCAGAGGCTCAGGTAATGGCAAGGAAGCCTTGGAAGGCAGGTGGTGGCCCCCTGATGAGTGGGAGGGCCAAGACCAGAGAGCCGACCCTGTGCTATGAGGCTGTTGTGGTGGCCCCCTGGGCAGATGAGTGGGCAAGTCTGGTTGCGGCCTGGGAGGGAAGGCCCGTCTGGGTGGTTGGTGGTGATGGAAGGAGGGAGATCTGGCTGGTGTGGAGGTGAGCGTGGGAATAGATGGTGAGGTGCGCTGTCAGGGTGTGTGAGAGCTGTGTGTGGGTATGTGTGTGTGTGATGGCGTCCACAGCAGCCTGTGCAGAGAGGGAACCTGGATAAGTTAGCCCAGGGGATGGTAAGACTCGCTAACCTGGAGCTGTCCTTGGGTCTCACTCCCTCCCTCGACCCAAAGTCTCCCCCAAAAGATGAAAAATCCCACTCCCCGACCCATTGGTCCCAGGGCCCTGTCTAACCTCCCAGGCCCTAGGTCTCAGAGTGCCCTCTGCCCACCCCTGCCCCTCCATGTGTGATCTCATGCCCATCTCGTCCTTTTTGTGCCCGCGCAGAGCCGGCTGGCCGGAGCAGGCCCTGAGGCGGAGTGCCAGGTATGTGGGAACTGCTCTGGGGTCTGGGGTCTGTGGGACTCGGCCCAGCACCCAGCCCCGTGCACCCAGTGCTGCATGTCACACTGGGTCCTCCAACTCTGCCCTGAGCTGCAGAGCCTCGGCACTTTGAGAGTTAACAACAGAGCTGTCCCCTTTCACCTTGCACTGGCAGGAGGCCAAGCCAGGGTGGGTGGTGTCAGGGGAGCCCCTGCCCCAAGCAGTGCTGCTCAGTGTTGTCCCAGAGGGGGGTCACTGCCGGTGCTGTCCCTGAGTGAGGGCGGGACAGGGGCAGCTATAACAGGAAGTGCTCATGGGCCAGCCATTTCCATGGAGATCCTCGCTGCCCAGCAACCACACTGGCTACTGTTGATGTCAGGCGGCCAACTCCTGTTCCCGTGGGTGTTCTGGGCAGGGAGCCGGGGCAAGGCCAGGGGTGGTGGCTGGTGAGGGGACTGGAGCGAGGTGGGCAGGGGCCGCATGAGTGTTCTGGTGCGTGTGTGACTGTGTGTGCTTGCGTGAACATCCTGCAGAGAAGCTCATCCCCTTCCCCTGGCTGTAAAGCAAGGCCTGGCTGTGCTGCAGTGGGGTGGGGTTCCAGGACAACTGGAAGCTTGTCAGGCATGAGGAGGTTTGGAAAGAAGGGATGTGCCCATCTTTGTCTAAGGATGCAGTGGCCTAGCAGTTGCTTTGTGTGTCCATGCCTATCTGTGCACACATATGTGTGCGTGTGTGAATCAGTAGTGTCTTGAAATGAGGATGAGGGTGTGGTTTCTTCAACCTTATCTGAGGGTAGAATTGCATGCTTAAACCTGTCTGGAAGGCCTTGAGAAGCTGAGACAGGAGAATGGCAGGTTTGAGACCAGCCTTAGCAATAGAGCAAGACCCCCAGCAACTTGGCAAGACCCTGCTGTAAAATGAAAAGTAAATGCTGGGCATGGTGGCGCACGCTTGTAATCCCAGCATTTGGGAGGCTGAGACAGGAGGATCCGGGTTTTCGGACAGCCTCTTTGCAACTCAGTGAGACCCTGTTTCAAAATAAAGAATATATATATATACATGGCTGGGGATGTCACTCGGAGGTAGAATGTCTCTGGGTTCCATCCCCAGTACTGCAAAAAGAAAAGAAATAAAAAAAAAAAAAAAAGTAAAGTCGGGCGTGGTGACGCTTGTTGTAATCCCAGTACTTAGGAGGCGGAGACAAGAGGATCACAGGTTTGTGACCTGCCTTGGCAACCTGGTGAGGCTCTCCACAATGTGGTGAGATCCTGTTTCAAAACAAAATGTAAAAATAGGGCTGGGGGTGTAGCTCAGAGGTAGAATCCCCAGCTTTGCTGATAGGCAAATGTTACCTAAAGCCTGGGGCCATAGAATCCACCCTGTGAACTGATTTCAGTCCCCAGTACCACAAATTAAATAAATGAATGAATAAATAAATAAATAAATAAATGTAAAATAAAATAAAATAAATAAGATAGGGCTGAAGGTATAACTCAGAGGTAGAATGTCCTATGTCCAGTCTCCAATACAATACAAAAAAAAAAAAAAACACCTGTCTGGAGAGGGATGACGGAGTGTGTAGATGATTTGTGTTTGTGCACTTGTCTGAGGGCAGATTTGGTGGCGTGTGAGGAGAGGGCTGGAAGGAACACTTCTGTTTCAGGAGGTAGAGAGAGGCTTGGCGCCCAGTGGGCTTGGGGGGACCGGAGGAGGGCGTGCCTATTTGAGCTCAGTGGGCAGGAGGAGCTGCACCCTGTCAGGAGGGTGTAGAAGCCAGGAGGAGACCATGGTGCAGAGCTTTTCGAGGCTGCCGGGCTGACTCTCCTCTCTGCTCTCTCCTTCAGACCTCCGCCCTTTGCCTGATGTTGCCATGACGGGCACATGTACGCGGGAGTGCAGCGAGTTTGGCCACTCCGACACGTGCTGGATGCCTGGCCAGTCATCTCCCAGCCGCCGGACCAAGAGCAGCGCCCTCAAACTCTCCACCTTCGTGCCTTACCAGGACCGAGGAGGGCAGGAGCCTGCGGGCGCCGGCAGCCCCAGCCCCCCGGAAGACCGGAACACCAAAACGGCCCCCGTGCGCCTCCTGCCCTCCTACAGTGCCTTCTCCCACAGTAGCCATGACTCCTGCAAGGACTCGGCCACCTTGGAGGAAATCCCCCTGACCCAGACCTCGGACTTTCCACCCGCAGCCACACCGGCATCCGCCCAGACGGCCAAGCGCGAGATCTACCTGTGAGCCCCCTCTGACCGCCGGCCACCCCTTCCCCAGCCGCCGGCCAGCTCCCTGATGGGCCCATTCCAGGGCCCCCACGCTCCACCCCTCCAGCGTGGGCTCGGTGGCCAGGGCCCCAGGTGGGGAGAGTACTGGCCTCCTGACCACGCTGGCCCTTTCCCAGGCAGGGTCCAAGTCCTCTCCCCTCATTTCCATCCCCAGCTCCCAGGAGCCCCTTCTTCCCCTTTATGGGGCTCCTCCCAGCTGACGCCCAAGAGGGCTCTTCTGCAACGACAGGGCTCCCTTTTCTCGACTTCCAGGGAGAACCCCTCGCTGGGGCAGATGGTGGAGTCAAGGGTGTGCAGCACCACTTTTAACTCATTGTTTCCTGCATGGCCAACCAGGGCAGGGATAGCATGCCCCATTTCATCCCTGAAGCAGGGCTGGACTGGGGAGCCCCTCTCCCTGGGAATTCCCAGAGGAAACTCTTGACCACTGGGGCTCCCTGAAGGGCTTTTGTTACCAAAGGTGGGGTGGGGATGGGGGTGGGAGTGGGGTGGAGGCCTTGTCTTCCAGTACTGCTCCTGGGCTGGCCCACCTGCCTGCCACTTACCCAAGCCTGGTCCCATCTGGACCCCCCCTTCCCTGCTGGTCATGCAGTGTCTGTATATAAGGACCTTGGAATGACGTCCCCATTTCTGCCTGATTTGCAACTTTTCTCGTTGATGTTGTGTTGTCTTGGGGGACCCCTTTGGGGGGGACCTGCCCTGTGCCCCTCCTCCCTGCCCGCAGTGCCCCCCACCCCAGGCCTCTATTGTTCCATGTTGTAAATACCCCTGGGGCCGTGGTGGGATAGGGGCGCAGGCCAGGGAAACAACAGGTGGGTGGGGGTGGGGACAGGGGTAACATTCGCCTATCAGCAGAGCTGGGCTTTTATTTAATTTTTTTTTAAATACAAATCTCTATTTTTTTGGAACTGTTGCGCTGTGCCCTGGGGGGGGATCCCCGCTCAGGCTGGCCTCCCACATCCAGATGAGCATCACAGGGGGGCCCTGAGGCTGTGGGGGGCAGCTGGACAGGGGTGGGATGACTGTGCCTCTGGCCTGGTTGGGCGACTTGGGAGCAGGAAGGTTTGCTCATGGGGTGGCTGGTTGCTGCCTCCGATGTGGGGGCCTGTACCCTGCCCCTCCCTGCCCCCAACCCCCAGCCCCTGCCATGACTGACCCTTCAGCCTGTAAAACCACCATTGCCTTGATCTCAGGGGGTGGGAAGGGCTGCCTCAGGGCACCCTGGGCTCCAGGCCCCCTTCTTCCAGTTGGGCTTCCCTTAGCCAAGGTCAGGGGTCCCATGGGGAAGGGGGTGGGGAGATTGGGGGGCAGAGAAGCCCAGTCAGCCATGATGAGGTGGGGTTCTTTTCTTCACCTCAGGGGGCCAGGGTGTGAGGGGCAACCTGCAGAGCCCCCATCTCCCACTGTGGCCATCTCAAAGCCTCAGCCCCTCTTCCTTCCAGAAACCCCCACTGCCTTGGCCCATACCTCTCCAGCTTCCCAGGGGCCCAGGCTGGGAGGCTGGAGACTCAGGGTATGGCCCTCGCTTGACAGAGTCTAAGCTTGGGGCGGGGGTGGCCCAAGTACGGGAGGGGTGGGTACAGGCTGCTGGGCCGTCTGGTGCCTTTGGGAGCTAGCTGTGCTGCTGGGGTCTTGACTCCTAGAACCCCAGAGACCCCACCCCACCCAAGAAAAGCCAGGGGGCCATAGAACCACCCTGTTCTCTGCCCCTTACCCCTAACTTGGTGTGGGGTAACGGTGCTGGGAAGGAGAGCATTGTCACACTGGTGGCCCCAGCATCCACACAGCCCTTCTATGGAGGGCACTGGGTAAAGTGGGCTGGGGTGGCGGCAGCCAGGTCTAGGGGTGGCCAAAGGCTCCTTTCCCTGGGGGAGGCCCAGGAAATGGGCCGGGGGCTTCTTAAAGAGACAGCCCCTTTCCCCTGCACAAACGGGGCAGGTGCAATAGTGGTAGAGTCGGTAGCATGAGGTGCCCAGCTGGTGAGGCCCAGGCCTCAAGGCTGTCCTGGGTCCTGGAGGTCAGGATTCTGGCAAAATGATTGTATGAGGCCCGTTTGCTTGGTGGAGGGGGGTTTCCAGACAAGAGGCATTCCTGGGGTCAGTGGACTCCTGTCAGAAGCCCCTGTGGCATGGGTACCTTGCCCTGGCCCTGGGGCTCCTGAGCACTGAGTGCAAGGGCAGAGGAGCATTTTGCACAATGGAGAAGCCAGAGGAAGGGGGTAGTCCAGGTGGCTGGGAAGGCTGAAAAGCACAGAGCCGAAGTCCTTCCCACAGATGCAGGCAGAGCCTCTGGCCCCCTGGTTGGGGTCAGGCTCTGAATCTGTCACCACCTGGGCACTCGAGAGGTGAAACCAAAGGTTGGCAGGGGATGGGTAACAGCACTGGGGACTAGCCCTGTTGGTCCCAGGTCTGTGAAGCCCCTCCCCAATGCCTAATGTCGCGTACAGTTTTATGTACGAATAGGCGGCATTTGGCCAGAGGAGATCCCCCTCACACCCAGCCTGACCCAGTCAGTGTCTTCCTAGAGGGGACCTAGTTGGCCCCCATCCCCCTCCTTCAGAGCATGTCTCTTGGTAGAGGGAGTACACAGGGACAAGTTTCTCTCCTAGAGTCCCTGAAGCATCTCTCACAAGGGGAGGGAGTGTCTTGGGCACTCCTGACCTCCAGGGGGAGGCTTCCCAGCCCCTCTGTTTCCCCTTGGGGTCTCTGGGAGACATGTACTCCCATTGGGGCCATGGAGCATGCTTCCTTCCCTACCCAGGCTCTCTGGGGAGCCTGTTTTCTCCCAGGGTTCCTGGGGGCACTTAAGACAAGTCAGTCTTGGGGCATCTCTCTTCCCAGGGAAGGGGGCTACCTCTGGAGTGTCTGGGAAGGGATGTTTCTGGCCATCCCCCAGATGGGGGTGCCTCTGCCCGCAGCACTTGGGGCGAGGCTGGGCATCCCTGAGTTGTCTTTTCTCCCAGGGTCTCTGGGATACCCCTCTCTCCTGAGGGCGGGGCCTCTGGAGCCATTTCTTCCCTGGGTGGGGCCTGTCTCCGGTGTCGGGAGGGCTTGTGTTGGCTGAGAAAGTCTCTTAGGGGGCGTCTCCATGCGGGACTTCTCTGGGAGGGGGGACTGTGTCTCACCCCTGGGGCTCTGGGTGGGTGTGTCTGCCCATGGGGAGGGGAGACTGTGTCTCCCCGGGTTACCTGAGCGGGGAGGGGGGCCGTGTCTCTCTCGTGTCGGGGGGGTGGGGTGGGGAGGGGGGTCTGGGCGCCTCGCCGCCCGCTTTGGGGTCGTGTTTCTCTTGGTCCTTGCCACTTCCCGCCGCCTCGCTCCTCCCGGGAAGGGCCCCGCCCCGCCCCCACTCCATCCCTTTCCCTGGCGCTGCGAGCACAATCCCGTTGATTTGTAATGATTTCTGTCTCTTTCTGTCTTTCTCTTTCTCTGACCTCCCCCTCGCCGCGAGCATGCGCAGGCACCGCCCTACCCCTCCGGTTCGGTTCGTTTCCGGTTTGTTTGCTGAGCTGTCAATGAAAGACCCGTGTAATTATTCCCGAGCTTTACAATAAAAGTGTGAAAACCGGACCCCGCTCCGCTTCTTCCAGACTCTCGGGTCTGCGTCCCGGGGACACTGGAGCTAAGTCAGGGGTGGAGGCCTCGGAGAGGGCCGAGGGCGGGGTGAGGGAGAGGCGGGACAGACCCACGCGGGGTGGTGGGGGGCGCAGCTGAAGGCGGACGCCGGGTCCGCACCCCTGGGCGCCGAGTGCCCCCCCCGCCCCCGCCCCCGGCTCGGGCGCGGCCAGGGCGGCCAGGGGTCTCCCCTCGTTCCCCGCGTACCACTCCCCGGTTTTTTGGCAACGAGTGTGAACTAGATGGAGAAGGACGGCAGCCATCCACCCCTCTGTCGCGTCCACACACACCCAGGAGCGAGGGTTGGCAGGGTCTCCGGCCGCCGTCCCCTCCCCCTCTCCGGGCTCGGGCGGCCCAGGCGTCCTCGGTCCGGCTCTGCGGTAAACACCGCTCGGGAGAGCCGGGGAACCGAGACCGGATCAGCCGGTTCCCGGCCCCGCCTTCCCGGAGCGCCTCCGCCCCCTGGCCGGCCTGGGCCTCGCTGCGGACCCCAGGGTCCGGCCAGCTTCTGGGATTAGCCGAGCGCAGGGACTAATCCCGGATGAGCCTCCTTGTAAACCCGGATCGACTGCAGGGACGGCGGGGGTCGCTGGCGCCCCTTCCAGGCATCAGACACCAGGTCCCCACGTGGTTGGCTGAGTGTGCAGCGGAAGTGGGCAGGCTGGGGTGGGGTCGCGAGGAAGACACCGTGGGATCAGGCGTTGGGAGATGGGAGGCAGGCTGGAAGGAAAGGCAAGGGCCCCCTGGTACCCTCCGAATCCCCCAGGGTTAGGTCAGCTCTTTGTCTCAGTCTGCAAACCCACGGCCCCGCACCAACCTCCCAGCTACAGAATCACAAACCTTCCCTTTACCAGTGGCCAGGGTGACCGGCTCCCAACCTTGAGACTCACCTCCTTAATCTGTGAGGTGGTGAATCGGATGGGTGGGTCCATGCCACCCTAGCCCTGATTTGACCAGACCGTGGAGGATGAGGAGCCCCCCTAATTTTGGAAAGCTGAGCCCAGGAAACGATCAGGAGTCTGTAGTTGGTGGAGATGAGGGTGACTGGCTGGGTACAAGAATCCTGACCCTGGTTCATTTATTCATTCTACAAACTTCTCCTGAGCCCCTCCTTCATGCCAAGCCAGCACAGGGTAACTGGGACTCCTCAAGAATGACACATGATCCCTATGGGAAAGGGAGACAGGTAAACAATGACCACATCATGTGTTCAACCCTGCCTTGTGCCGGAAATTCCAGCTGAGGAGCCACCCAGGAGGCTTCCTGGAAGGGGTGGCACAGAGTTGCGTTTTGAAGGGCACAGGGAGGAAAAGCGCACTATGGGAGGAGTTAGCATCAGAGGTGAAAGGAGTGGTGTGTGCAAGCGCCCGGGGTGCCAGGCCAAAAAAGTTGGAGAAGAACCCAGAGGCCAAAACTAGCCAGACCTTCTGGTCAATTGAAGGATTAGAAGAAGGGGAGGGCCATTGAAGCATACCAAGCCTCTGAAAGAAAAGGTCAAATTTACATTCTTTATAGATTCTGTCTGCCTCCCTTCCCTACCCCAGGTTTCTCTGGGGATGCCTGGTTTGGGAGTGGAGACAGAGGCTGACAGACAAGAAGAGGAACCAGGTACCTCAGGCTGGTTAAGAAGGTCCCCACCTCCTTCCATCACACCTGGAGTCAGAGAGACCTGCATTAGAAACCTGTCCCTGTTCCTAGTGGCATGACCTTGGGAATGTGGCCGCACCTGTTTCTTCATCTGTAAAATGGGGATAATAATGAGGATTATTGTGAGGCTTCAATGAGATCATTTGTCCACTCTTATTTAACACATATTTAATACCTACCATGTGGCAGGCACTGGGCCAGGTGCCAGAGTTCAGGCACTGAATAAGACAGGCAGGGTCCCTACTCTCTCTCCTGGAACTTACATTCCAATGGAGAAGACAGACAATAAACAAACAAACAAATGAGATAATTATAGATTGTGTTAAAGTGCTGTGAAGGAAACAAACAGTGGGACCCAAAGGAAGATAACTGGAGGTGGGGCAGGGGAAGGGGCTGCACTGCTCTGCCTAGCTGGGAAAGCTTCTCTGAGGAAACCGGAAGCTGTGGCGCTCAGACCATTCCAGATACTAGAAATCATAGCACAAAGTCCCTGAAATGGGTGCCAAAGAACCTGGCCTGAGTCCAGTAAGATGCCATGCTTTCTGAGGGCAGAACGTCTCTGTTAGCCTTTCACTTCTCCTAACCTGGGTACTTTTTGGCAAAGTAAACATAGCTTCTGGTTTGCCGACACCCCTCCACTTCAACCCCCTGGGACAGTATCTCGGGTTGCTGGCCTCTTATCAGGCAGCCCATCTGCCCAGCTTAATCTTCATTCCAGCTGTTCTGTAGCCACCTCCCCCCAGCCCCAGGACTCACTGGTCTGTCCCACTCCTGTTCTTTTTGTGCAGTTCCCAGTCCTCTTTTTAGGCAGGAGGGGCTGGTTGGGCCCCTCTAGAATCTGCCCATCCATAGCCTGGACGGGACAGAATATAGTACCTGACTTGCGGAGGCGGAGGGGAGGGTGTACCCGGAGGAAGATAGCCAGTGTGTTTCAGGTTTAAGCCCTGGAGTTTCTCCCTTGGCTTGATCTCACTGCGGGGAGGGGACGTGTATCCCTGTCCAATGCCCCCTTGAAGAATGCTTCCTACACATGGATGCGTCTCCCACAGAGCAACCCGCCCCTGCTACAGAGCGCACACAGCTCCTCACACACTCACCATCCAGCTGCACGCTGCGTCTCCATGGCAACCGGGAGGCCTGGTCCATGGATGTTAGAAATAAGTGCCAGAGGAAAAGGAAGGCAGGAAGAAAATGGGGAGAGAAACATCAGAAATAAGGCGACTTAGAAAGCTAGCCTCCTTGAGGAGGCCCCACCCTTTCCTCGTACCCCTGCCAGGAAGCTGTGAGTGGACTGGCCCCCAGGATGGAGGAGCTCCTGCTGGGGACTAGGAGTGGGCTGGGCTGTTTGGAAGTGGAGTCGGGTGTGAGGGGGCAGTGTGAGGGGCAGGGGCAGGGGAACTGGAGGAACACTGAGAGTCTTGAGATGAGAATACTAGCTCTGGGGGCTGGGGGGACTTGGGGAGCTCCTTTCCCTTCTTCCAGGCCTAATTGGCTGTTCAGGCTGAAACCACCTCTTAGTCACTTAGTCTAATTAGAATTGTTCCGGAGAAGAGGATGGGGGAGGGGAAGGAGATGCAGGGGTGTGAGGGGGGAAGGGTGAGTGGAGACAGAACTGGGTGGGATGGGGTGGGAGTTCTCTCTCCACCTCCCACCCATCCTTTCACCGCCATGGGCGGGGTGTGCTGTCACTGTCCAGGCTGGGGTTACTCTAACAGCGACCCTTCCACTGTCTCCACCCTCTCTCTCACCTGTTTTCCTTTCTGCCCTGCCCTAACCCCCCCCACCCCATCTCAGGCTCTGAGTGTTTCTCTAGCTCTAGAATCCTCTCTGGCTCTTTCCTGCTTTCCCTTTTGAGCACCTCACATTCCTCCCCCTTCCTCAGGGTCTCCTAACCTCTGGCCATCTGCATGGTTGGCTTAATGAACAGATAAAGCCTTTGGGAATCCTGACTGCCGATCCAGAGCCTGCACTGGACAGAATTTAGTACCTGATCTGCTGGTACGAAGTGAAGGAGGAGCCTGGTCTCTGGGGAGGGAGAAGGAAAGGGGCAGACACTAGCCGGGCAGGACTCCCCCAAGTAGCACACAGGCACCCATGCATGTGCACAGCACACACTGCACCCTAACTAAGCTTTTCCCTTCTCAGAAGGCTGTTGCGGAGGGCAAACACACGGGAGCTGCACTGTCTGATGACTTTGGACAAGTTACTAAACCCTGGGGCATTCTACTTCCACGCTATACCCCCAGACCCTTTTACTTTTTGTTTTGAAATAGGTTGCTCAGAGTCTCAGTACATTGCTGAGGCTGTGCTCAAACCTGCAATCCTCCTGTCTCAGCCTTCCAAGCACTAGTATTACAGGTGTGAGCCGCCACGGCTAGCTTGCCTCTCAGTTCTTAGGCACCCAGATGACCTCTTCCAAGATCCACCCTGACTCCTTCCTACAGCAAGTGGGGGTGGTGGTGAGAAGGGGGGGAGCTGCCTGCCAGGTGCGACTTGGAACCTACCCCTACCCACAGGATTTGGAAAACCTCTCCAGCCTCCGGTCTGTTTTTCTCTTCTCAGCAAGCCACACAGGGGAGGAAAGGGGACAGCCATAAATGATGCAGGGGAAGTATACTTGCTGAGGGGGACAATAAGGGATGAGCAGCGTCCAGAAACCTAAATATTTCATAGAGCTGCAGCTCTGGGAAGGGCAAAGTCCCTGAGCTGTGTTTGTGAATGTGCGCATGACTTCTCCACGTGACTTGGAGCTATGCCACCTGCCCAGTGCCCTCTGCACCCTCAAAGCTCTGCACCCACAGAAAGCTGCCCCTTGAACCCTTTCCTGGACAGCACCCCCCAAAAACCTCCTAACACATGCATATTTTATTTCTTACAGCTGTAGGCATCAGTGAAGCTTTTAGACTGCATTTTTACCTGGTCACATTTTTTTCTTGCCCTTGTACTCAGTCCCCCGCCATTTTTTTTTTAAACAATGCTGGAGAGGGAAGCCAGGTCCTTAGGCAGGCTAGGCAAGTGCTATACCAATGAGCCACATCCCCCGCCCAGGTTTCTCCCTTGAGGTTCCCCAAGGACTGGTGCCCTTACTCTGTGTCTCCTCAGCATTATCAGGAGAACCCAGTATTGGGAAAGCTTGTGGGCTGGTGGGGAAGAGATCAAATACCTCTGTCTGTGTCCTGGCTGCTGAGGAGTAAGGTGTCTTGTCTTAGCCTGGGATAGTAACAGAGTCTCGTGACTTCCGCGCCCATGCTTAAGATGAGCTGGGACTGCCTGTGTCAAATCTGTGCCTCCCTCCAGGTGGTCCCCAGGTGCTACTCTATGGCCCTTCCCTAACTCCATACCTAAGTAGAGAAGTAGAAGGTTCCCTTTTAATATCTGTCACAGGCTTCCCTTTCTTTGTCCTTTCCTTGACTTTATCCCAGTTTATCATTATTTTATTTATTCAGTTTCTATTCCTTCACACTAGAATAAAAAGCTTGCAGGAGACAGAACTTTGCTTAACTTATTCACCACCACCAAAGTGTTTGCTGAATGAATGAATGAATGAATGAATGAATATATGCTTGGGGATTATGTCGCCAGAACAAGAAAAAGGTGGCAGGCCCCAAGTGAGTGGGGAGGTGAGAAGTCTACAATGGGGAGGAAGAAGTGAATTTGGAAGGAGGGGAGAGTGGGTGGGAGGGAATCTAGGGACAGATGGGATGAGGAAGACCTGGGATGGGAGGAGCTGGAGCTAGAATCAGGAGGCATGGCTTTCAGGGGGAGGGATCCAGGTCCCCAGAAGGGCTAGAATCCCAGAAGGGCTAGAAGCAAGCCCTTTAGGGAGGAGGAGGCCAGACTTGGAACAGGGAGCCAAGGACAGGATCTTCCCTCAGCAAGGCTAAGCCTGAAATTGGGGTCTGGGACCAGGGTAGGTGGAGAGCAGGGACCCACCAGGAGCAAGCAACCCTAACTGGAGGGGTTTCCCAGAGCCTGCTGGTTCCATCCATATCCGTCCAAATCATCCTCACCCCCAAATCTGGGCTGAATGCCCAGCCCAAGTACCCTTCTCTTGCCCTTCTAAGCCCAGAAAGAGGAAATGCTCCAGGCTGGGCTGGCCATTGCTGCCTTTAGAGAAAAAGCTGGGGAACCTCCTGTAGCTGGGGAAGGCGCAGGCAGCCAGCAGAGGCGGTGGGGGCTAGCCCTTTGACACCCATGCTAGACTCAGAGGCCCCTCCGGAAGCTTCCCAAATCGAATCAGAGGTGATGGTGGCAATATGAACTCATTAGCACCAAGCCCCCAGAGCAAACTGGGTTGGAGAGAATAATTGCTCAAAGGGCTCAGCCAGGTCCCTTGGCCTCTTCCCAGCCCAGGGGCTTCCTGAGAAAACATGCAAGGAACAGGAAGGTATCCCAGAGTGTGTGTGTGTGTGTGTGTGTGTGTGTGTGTGTGTGTGTGTGTTGGGGGGTTCCCATTGAAGAGGTGATATCTCCCCCAGAATTGGCCAGTGGCTGTGTGCAGGGTTGGGGGGAGCAGAGGAGATAACGCGCTACCATGCACCTGAAGTGTTGTCTTGGCAACCAACTTACATCCCAAGGGGGTGGCCTCTCCCCCAAAGCCTTGTGAAGCCTGAACCAGTTGAGTGGAGACACGCAGAACACACACACACACACACACACACACACACACACACACACACACTGAGCTCCGCAGAACTCTAGTCCCAGGAGTGTTGCCCTCTGTCTGTCCTTTTTCTCTGCTTCTCTGGATGAGGCCAAGACCAGTGTGGGGGCCATGGGGAGGGAGTGGCAGGATGCCAGGGACTGGGAGGCCCTCCGTGGAAGGTGGGGTGGGGTTACACATGCGTTGTCCCTGAGGCAGTGTCCTATGTGCCTGGAGGACAGTTATACGCGAACCCACCCAGTCCTGCAGCCAGACCACACAGGAGAGGGATTCAAAAGGGAGACAGTTATTAACAAACGCAACAATCACCACAGTTAACCTTAATTGAGGGTTTATTAAATCTTGTGCTGTGGTTGTATGGCTCGCATTTTACAGGCCGTGTCCCATTTGACGCTCCCAACATCGGTACAAGGGAGGAATTATGAGCCCCATTTAGAGATGAGAAAACTGAGATTCTGAGAAGTTAAATGATTTGTTCCAGGTCAAGAAGCTGGAAAGAGACTGGGAAAAACTGTGCAGGAAGGGAGGAGGAGATGGCAGCTCTGAGGCCATTAGAGCTGTCCCCAGGCCCTGGGGTTCACTCATGCTCAAGTGCCCCCGTGCGCCTTGGCAAGGCTGGTCTGGTACTGTGCCAATGGGCAGAGCCTGGGAATCTCAGATCCTGCCTGGGCTGGGCAGGGGCAGCCAAGGGCACCTGCGAGGGTGTGGGGCTCTGAGCATCAGGCATTGTGATTGGCAGCAGCCAGGGGAGCGGCTGGCAGCCTTGTTCCTGGTAAACACGAGGAGAGGTTACTTCACAAGGAAACAGTAATTAACTTTAATTAGCACCTTGCATCTCGGAATATTATTAACATCTCAATTTCTCTAATCAAGGCAGCAGGAGAGGGACGGCATCTGCTTGGCCGACTCCTTCCTGGCCACGCTCCCCCGCTTGGCGGGGCTCCTGCACAGCCCCCACCCCCCCGGATGGCACCCAGGGCTAGCTCCTCAGAGCCAGCTGCCAAGGGGAGCCCGCGAGGGGCACCGGGGCGGCAGGGCATGGAGCAAGTACCTTCGAGGTCATGCAGCTGCCCCAGGTGACGCCCAGGCAATGTTTGAGGCCACGTTATCTTTTCAGATAGGCTCCATGCTTCCAATGCAGGGTTGGCTTGCATTCCCAGTCCCAAGAGCACACGTGTCCACCTTGCTTTCTCTCCTTCCTTCCTCCCGTCCCCTCTATGTTCCTCCTCTCTCTTCTGTAAGCTAGCCTTCTTTTTCCCTGCCACTCGCTTTTCTTTTCTCTTGTTTTTACTTCTTCTCTCACCCCTTTTCTTCTCCTCACTCGAATTCCCCACCTCTCCCAGTCAGTCTGTCTGTCTGTCTGTCTGTCTGTCTCTCTCTCTCTCTCTCTCTCTCTGTGGTACTGGGGATTGAACTCAGGGGCATTCTACTTCTGAGCTACACCCCCAGCCCTATTTTATTTTTATTTTGAAGCAAGGTCTCACTAGGTGGATGAGAGTCTCACTACTTGCTGAGGTTGGCCTCAGACCTTCCATCCTCCTGTCTCAGCCTCCCTAATACTGGGATTACAAGCCTGTACCACTACACCCAGCTGGCTAATTCTCCATTTCAATAAGCACGTATTAAATATCCTGACAGCACAGGCCTCTGCTCCCACCTCTGGGATACAGTGGTGGGCAAAGGATAAACCCAGCCCTAGGGGAGGAGTTTTGAATCCCGTTGGGGAGATAAGGCTGGACTATAAAGAACTCTAATTTGGGCTCCACAGTGATAGTCATCTTAAAGTCAGGGAGCTGCAGATAAAGTGCTGTGGGGTTCAAGAAGGGAGGCGGAGTGAACAAGGCCAGGGCCATAACCGTGGGCACCAAAGCAGAGGCCATCTGGGGCAACCTGAGGGCAGAGGGGCCGGGAGGCAGCAAAGGTACTTGGTGCTGAGCTGCCTTCTGTAGAAGGCCATCCAGTCCCCGAGGAGAGTCCCTGAGGGCGCAGAAAGTGCCTCTCTCTTCATTATCCCCACCCTGTTAACCCTGCCACGTGTCTGATATTAATAACTGACTGTCCTCCTTGGTCTAATTACAGCAGCCTGCTGCTTGCACAATTTGTTATTTATTTGGCAGCGTCCTCGGGGCTATCTCTCCGGCCCATCCAATTTGTATGTATCGAGGACCTCCTGTGTCTCATGGGCAGGGTCTGCCCCGGAGTGGGCACCGAGTGCCCCAGTTCCTCTCTACAGGGACAGGAGCGGCCACACGAAAGTTGCCCATAGGCCTGGGCATTTCTACAAAGAGCCTGGCCATGTCTCCAGGGGAAGGGCTGCGTCCGCCTGTGTCACTGGCATCCTCACCAGCCGCTGTTCTTGCGCCTGCGCCTACCGTGTCACCCTGGGCTGCTAGTTTCACATCATCTGGGGGATAGAGTCAGAAGACTAGGGTTCAAACTGTAAATCTAATTTGACACGAATCCAGGGGCCAGGGGCAGTGTTCGGTGGAGACCCAATCTCAAACCCACTTGGCTGGGGGGACGCACACCATTTGATTTTATTATTTACCTCGGTTCAGGAAACTTATTACACCTCAAGATGCCAGGTGCAAAGCGGAAGCAGGCACGGGCCACGGAGCCACCCGGGGCATTTGCCTTCCCTGCTATCTGTGCACAGTGCTACTGGAGATCGAACCCAGAGGGAGTCTACCTCTGATCTACACCTCCAGCCCTACTTTATTTATTTCTATTTTTATTTATTTATTTATTTATTTATTTATTTATTTATTTATTTTTGCAGTACTGGGGATGGAACCAGGGACATTCTTCCTCTGAGCTACACCCCCAGCCCTATTTTTTATTATTTACTTTGAAACAGGGTCTCACTGAGTTGCAAAGGACCTCACTAAGTAGTAGCTGAGGCTGGCCTCTAACCAGGATCCTCTTGTCTCAGCCTCCCAAATGCTGGGATTACAAGCGTGCACCACCACACCCGACTTTTATTTTCTGTTTTGAAACAGGGTCTCACTAGGTTGCTGAGGCTGACCTCAAACCTGAAATCCTCCTGACTCACCCTCCCAAGTACTGGAATTACAGGCGTGCGCCACTGTGCCCAGCTCCCCTGCTATCTTTCTATACACCAGTTAGGATCAACTTTTATTGAGGCCTCTAGGATTAACTTAGTTCCCACAATAACCTGGAGAGGAAGAAATTATTAGACTCATTTAATTTTAACTTAATCTTTTTGGTGCTAGGGATTGAACCCAGAGGACATTCCACCTCTATCTCTGAGCTACATCCTTTTATTTTATTATTTTATTATTTTATTTTTATTATTTTATTTTATTATTTCACTGGGGTTGAAACCCAGGAGCATTCTACTTCCAAGCTACACCCCCAGCCCTATTTTTTATTCTTTAATTTTGAAACAGGGTCTCGCTGAGTTGCAAAGGCCTCACTCAGTAGCTGAGGCTGGCCGCGAACCGCGATCCTCCTGTGTCAGTCTCCTTATTTTTATTTTGAAACAGGTTCTCTCTAGGTTGATAAAAGTCTCACTGTTTGCTGAGACTGGCCTCAAACATGTGATCCTCCTGTCTTCGCCTCCCAAGTACTAGCTGTGCATGCATAGCTTTTATTTTTATTTTTATTTATTTATTTATTTATTTATTTTTTTGCGGGTCTGGGGATGGAACCCAGGGGCATTCTACCTCCGAGCTACATCCCCTGCCCTATTTTTTATTCTTTATTTTGAAACAAGGTCTCACTGAGTTACAGAGGGCCTCACTGAGTAGCTGAGGCTGTCCATGTACCACAATCCTCCGGTCTCAGCCTCCTGAATGCTGGGATTACGAACGTGCGCCATCACTCCCGGCTTTTATTTTTTAGTTGTTTGTTTGTTTGTTTGTTTGTTTGTTGTTTTGTGGTACTGGGGATGGAACCCAGGAACATTCTACTTCCAAGTTATACCCCCAGACCTATTTTTTATTCTTTAATTTTTTTCTTTTTTAAAAAAATAAAACAGGGTCTCTTAAACCAGCGCGGCTGGCTTCGAACCTGCGTCTCCACCTCCCAAGGGCGGTACTGGAGATGGAACCCAGGGGCCTTCTACCCCCAGGCTACACTCCCAGACCTACTTTATATTTTTTTATTTGGAAACAGGGTCTCTTAAACCAGCAGAGGCTGGCTTCGAACCTGCGCGATCCTCCTGTCTCAGCCTCCCAAGAGCTGGGATTACAAGTGTGCACCACCACTTGGCTATTCTTTAATTTTGAAACAGGGTCTTACTGAGTTGCAAAGGGCCTCACTAAGTAGCTGAGGCTGTCCTCAAATTGTGATCCTCCGGTCTCAGCCTCCCGAATGCTGGGATTACAAGCGTGCGCCACCATGCCCGGCTTATTTTTATTTTTGAAACAGGATCTCACTATGTTACAGAGGCTGGCCTCGAATCTGTCATCCTCCATTTCTCAGCCTCCCAAGTACTGGAATTACAGGCTTGTGCCACTGCCAGCCTTATTAGACCCATTTTATCGTCTTAAATATTTTATAGAAAGAATTGAGGACACAAGACAAAATGGTGGAGACACCCAGCTGGTAAGAAGTAAAAGCAGGGTGGGCCGAGCCCTGCTGGGATTGCTTCCTTATTTACAGCCATCCACTTTATGGTGAGCCAGGAGCTGGGGCTCTGAGGCCGGCCTGAGCTAGGCCCCTGGCCCAAGAACTGGAAGAATTGCCACTTGCCTTAGAAAACAGAGCCTGTGCCAGGCGTGGTGGCGCACGCTTGTAATCCCCGTGCTTGGGAGGAAGAGACAGGAGGATCGCGCAGGTTCGAAGAAGCCCGTGGGCACTGACTTAGGAGACCCTGTTTCCAAATAAAAATGTAAAAATAGGTCTGGAAGTGTAGCCCGGAGGTAGAAGGGCTTCCAGGAACCCCAGAACCACAAAAAAAAAAAAAGAAAGAAAGAAAAAAGAAAGAAAAAAAGGAAAAAAAAGAAAAGAAAAGAAAAAAAAAAGAAAGAAAAAAGAAAACAGAGCCTGTTAGTTCTCCTCTCCTCCTCCAACTCCTCTCTACCTTCCTCCCGCCTCTAGCTCCCCAGCTCCCGGAGGGAGGGCCGCGGCTGGGCCTCTGTAATTGTAGAGTAGCGGGCACTGGGTGGGGAAGATTCTGCCTGTTTCCAAAGGCCTTTTCGCTGTTGATGATTATGGCGGTGACGAGGCTGTCCGTCTCCCACCAAGACCGGGGCATTTTCTTTGTTTCTCTCTCTGTCGGGGTCTCCTCTCTGCCCTGAGGACTGGTGTCTGAGGTGGCCGCTCTTTGGGGGATGAAGGGCACAGACTGGGCCAAGGGAAACCCGAGTCAGCCCACCCTTCACCTGCTGGGCTCTGGGCACTAGGGTGCGATGACGTGGTCATTAGCATAACATTTGCATAAAAAACAATCGAGGAGATTGGAGTTGAGCCTCAGAGGAAACACCTGCAAGGAACTGTGAATGAAAGCTTCTCCGCCCGCACCCAGATCCCTCCCACCTCCGCCCAGGATTGGGGGAAGTGGCAAGCCAGCTTGTGCAGCTGATGGAGACTGTGGTCCCTGCCCCTCATAGAGAGCCTACTAAGTGCCAGGCGGAGGCCGGGTTCAGTTCCTTTTATTTATTTTTGTGTGTGTGGGTCTGGGGATGGAACCCAAGGGCACGCGACCTCTGAGCTACACCCCCTGCCCTATTTTGTATTCTTTTTTTTTTTTTCCTTGTACTGGGAATAGAACTCAGGGAACTTCTACCTCCGGGCTATACTCCCAGACCTATTTTATATTTTATTTGGAAACAGGGTCTCACTAAGTTGCTGAGAGCCTCACTAAGTAGCTGAGGCTGGCTTTGAACCTGTGCGATCCTCCTGTCTCAGCCTCCCAAGCAAAGGGATTACAAGCGTGCGCCAACACGCCCAGCTGCATCAGTTGCTCTTGACCTTTACACACCACCACCCTAGCGATGTCTTTCTTTCTTTCTTTCTTTCTTTCTTTCTTTCTTTCTTTCTTTCTTTCTTGTGTTACTGGGGGTGGAACCCAGGGGCTCTCTATCTCCAGGCCATACTCCAGGCTATACTCCCAGACCTATTTTTCATATTTTATTTGGAAACAGGGTCTCACTAAGTTGCTGAGACCCTCGCCAAGTAGCTGAGGCTGGCTTCGAACCTGTGTGATCCTCCTGTCTCAGCCTCCCAAGAGCGGGGATTACAAGTGTGCGCTACCACCCTGGCTCAGTGATGTGTTTCTAATCCCCATTTTGAGGAGGAGGAAGCTGTGTCTCAGTCCTCCACCCCACCCATTCCAGTCCGTGATACTATGTTAGCTGGCTTTGGAAAAGGGTCATGTGACCATGGTGCTCTGGGCTCCCCTCATCTAGTGGCTGTGGGTTCCAGGAATCCTAGAAGGCTTGGAATCAGAGGTCAAAGACAGGCTCCTGCCAATGTGGAGGTGCACATCTGTAATCCCAGTACTTGGGAGACTGAGACAAGAGGATCACAGGTTCAACGACAGCCTCAGCAATTTAGTGAGACTCTCAGTAACCTAGTGAGACCCAGTTTCAAAATAAAAATAAAATAGGGCCGGGTATGGTGGCGCACAGATGTAATCCCAGTACTTGGGAGGCTGAGACAGGAGGATTGTAATTCACGGCTAGCTTCAGCTACTTAGTGAGGTCCTCCACAACTCAGTGAGACCCTGTTTCAAAATAAAGAATAAAAAATAGGGCTGGGGGTGTAGCTCAGAGGTAGAATGTCCCTGGATTCTATCCCCAGCATCACAACAACAACAGCAACAAAAAATAGGATAGAACTGGGGGTGTAGCTCAGATGGACCATGCTCCTAAATTCAACCCCCCCATAGCGCGTGCGCGCACACACACACACACACACACACACACACACACACACACACACGGCTCTGCCCCTCCCCCACCCTCGCTGCTCTGGAGGGAGAGGAGCTGGCTGACTTGGCCCATAACCAGGTTAGCCAAGATCCAATTAACTAGTTAGTGCAGGCAGAGCTGGGGGCAGGCAGGGCACGCGGGAGAGCAGGACGGATGGGTCGGGTAATGTGCAGAGACAGCCAGAGACAGCAGCCCCGCGCTAACGTGATAAGCAGCTCCCAAAATGGATGTGCCAGCCTAGCAGGCCCGGGGATCTGATCCCCAGACCCACAGAGGGTGTGGGTCAGCTTCCCAACCCCCAGTCACGTGGCCTCTCCTCAGCAACCCCCTACCCCTACCCTCAGGGCTAAGACAGGCAGCTTCCAGGAGAAATATTTTTATCTAAAAAAAAAAAAGAAAGAAATATTTTCATCTGAATGAGACCAAAGTAGAAAGCCGGGATTGTCACCATGGAAGGAAGGAATGGGTGCTGTGGGGAGCTGCTGGAGGAGTTCATGGAGACGTGAAAGCAGCAATAGACACTATTTATGGAGTTCACTATGAGCCAGGCACTGTGCAAACCATCTCTGTGTACTATCTCACACCCAGCAACTTTGGCTTTAGGTATTATTAGAATCCTCATTTTGTGGGTGAGAAAACGGAGGCTTAGAGAGGTTAAGAAACTTGTCCAAGGTCATGCATCTGCCAAGTCGCCTCAGCCCCTCTAAACTGCCACTGTCTGTGGCCTCGGGACTAGGTTTAGAACTGACAATAACATTACTAATAGCAAGGCTACCTGCTTTTGTGGGTGTAGGGGAGGGTACTAGAGATTGAACCCAGGGACCTCCACCACTGGGCTACAGCATCCCAGCCCTTTTTGACAGGGTGGCCCTACGATGCTGCCCAGGCTGGCCTGGAACTTGTGATCCTCCTGCCTCAGCTTCCAAAGCCATTGAGATCACAGGCATGTCACTGTGCCCAGAAAGAGGCACATCACTGTGCCCAGAAAAACTACTTTAGAGTTCACAAAGACTTTCTGGATTTTTTCATAGGTAGTTTTGTTGTTGTTGTTTGTGTGTTTGTTTGTTTGGTGGTACTGGAGATGAAACCCAGGGGCAGCCTTCTACCTCTGGGCTACACCCCTAGACCTATTTTGTATTTAATTTGGCAACAGGGCCTCCCTAAGTTGCTGAGAACCTCACTAAGTAGCTGAGGCTGGCTTTGAACCTGCATGATCCTCCTGTCTCAGCCTCCCAAGTGCTGGGATTACAAACACATGCCACCACGCCCAGCCCAGAGGTAGTTGTTTTATCATAACATTGTTGTTTTATTTCTGACCTCTATTTTACAGATAAATGGAATCGAGGCTTGGACAGGATGTGTGACTTGTCCAGAGCCTCATAACCGGCAAGGATCAGTCAGAACTTGAACCCAGCCCAGTTCTGACTTCCAGCCTAGTGCTCTTGAGAAAATAATGGAAAAAGAAAAAGACATCCTATCCTGAGGTAAAGGTGGGTCATTAGTCTACTTGTTTATCATAAGCTGATTGGAAGCGAGTGTGCCTGTTTTGGGGTGGAGAAAGCAAATGCCATCTTGCCTTCCTGCAGGAGGAGGGGAAAGCCCTGACGTTCAGTGTCTGTGGATATGACTCAGGGCACTCCAGACAAGGAAGGACCAAAAGACATCCTCTTTCCGGCCTCTTAAGGCACCAGGGCATCTCTGCTTTAGTTTCTTTATGTTTTTCAAAGGCTCTATCTGAACTTCATTCTAAGGAACACCTCAAGGTCACACAGTGGGACAGAAATACAAACCAGGTCTCCAGACTGAACTCTGAGACTCCTTTGCTCTCAGCCTGGCCCCCATTCATTGTAAATGGGGACTTTCTAACCCTATTAGCTCTAATCCTGGCTGGTGTCCCCTCACCATCCAGCAGGGACAGAACAGATGCTGCACCTCTTGTGCCTCGGGGAGGCCCCCATTTCCTCCCTGTCCACTGGGAGGAAGAATTGGCTGAATTCTTGCTGTTTGGGGCAGTCTGGGGCGTTGGGGTCGCATGCAGATGAGTATAAAGAGCAGGGCAGAATAAAAGGAGTGCCCGTGGGGAACCCGACGCTGAGCCATGCCCACAGGAGCCTGGGTACCAGGTGCTGCTCTCTGCTTGCTCTGGTACCGGCACCAGAGGGGTTAAGATGTCCCCAGACCGGGGGACTGAAGAAATGTCCTCACAGGAAGCTTCTCTCCCAGTCTCAGAGGCCTCTGGGGAAGGGGGATGGAGCAAACCTCTCTGCCTCTTTCCCAGGCTCCGCAGCCTCCCTGGGGATCCAGCTACATGCCTGAGAGGTGACACTTGACCTGGCCCCTCCACACACCATCCTCAGCCGGGTAAGGATTCTGATCCTCGCTCAGGGCACTGGGAGAGGAGGGCCACCCCCACTTCCTCACCCCGTTTTTTTCCCACCAGCCCACTCATTCCTCAGTGCCTGGCTCCGCTCGAGCTCCATCCACATCCACGGCTTCAGACCCCTGGACTTCCCCCCTCTACTTCAGCTCTGGCCCCCGGCCCTCTCCCCCCAGCCTCCGCATTTGTAATCTGCTAAAAATAAAAGCCTGTGATTCAAGTAGGCAACTCCGGAAATATACAATCCGGCTCAGGCATCCTCTGGGTGGGGACAAGGAAGGACCCACGTACACACACACATACCCAGACCCAGCAGCCCTGCACCCCAGGTAAACACAGGAACCATCTGTTCCTCAGGAGAAAGAGGGGAGGGATGGAGGAGGGAGGGAACAGCTGGAAAACACTTGGGGGGGGGTATTGAGCTAAGGCCTCTAACAAAGAAGGTCTGGGGTCTCCTCATGACTTCCCTGCCCATCCTCAAGCACCTGAGCAATCCTGCTCTTCCTGCCTGAAGCAATGTGGGCTGTCTCCCCAAGGCCAGCCCTGACCTCCAGCCAAGATCCCGTAGGCTGGACTCACAGGCCCTGGGGACTCCCTCTCTCTGCATCCCAGGGGTAGCGGGAGAGCCACTCTGAGCAAAGCTAGTCAGCTCTCTCTTCCCATTCCTCTGCCTCCTCCTGGAGCCTGGCCAGGATGATCTGATATCTGCCTGGCTTTTCACCTGTGGAACCAAGTGGCCATGGGAAAGGAACTCTGGTTCCTCCGTGGCAGTCCAGGGCCACCTCCTCGGGGTGGTAGAAGGAACAGGACCACATCTCACTGTATTTGGTGAGATTCAGTCCTGTGCTGGGCCCGACCACATTCCTAACTGGAATTTATGGCTCAATCACAGTACATTTGGAGACTTTGTGGACTCTGATTATTAGTTAGAAAAAGGATTACAGGCTAGCCAGATACAGTGGCACAAGATAGAGGATCACAGTTTCAAGGCCATCTTCAACAATTTAGCAAGACCCTCAGCAATTGAGCAAGACCTGTTTCAAAATAAAAATAAAATGGAGCCGGACATGGTGATACATGCCTGTAATCCCAGTACTTGGGAGGCTGAGACAGGAGGATCATACTTTTAAGGCCAGCCTCAGCAACTTAGTGAGGCCCTGAGGAACTTAGTGAGAAACTATCTCAAAATAAAAAATAAAGAACTGGGTGTGGTGGCGCACTTTTGTAATCCCAGCATTTGGGAGGCTGAGACTGGAGGATCGTGGTTCATGGTTCATGAACAACCTAAGCTACTTAGTGAGACCTTGTTTCAAAATAGTTAAACATAGGGCTTGTAGATAGAATGCCCTAGGTTTCACCCCCAGTACCGCAAAAATGAATAAATGAATGAATGAATTAATTAATAAATAAATAAATAAATAAAAATAAAGAGCCAGGCATAGTGGTACATGCTTGTAATCCCAGCATTTGGGAGGCTGAGACAGGAGAATTGCAGTTTGCTGATATCCTAAACTACTACTACTTAGGCTCTTTGCAACTCAGTGAGACCCTGTTTCAAAAATAAAGAATAACAAATGGGGCTGGGGTGTAGCTCAGAGGTAGAATGCCCCTGGGTTTCATCCCTAGTACTACAAAAAAATTATAACAATAAAGATAAAAAAATTTAAAAGATAGGGCTGGAGGGTGTACCTCGGAAATAGAATGCCCCTGGATTCAATCTCTAGTTCCACAAAACAAAAAAGAAAAGAAAACAGGGTTGGGGGTATATTTAGAAGTAGAAGCAAGGCGTGGTGGCACACGCTTGTAATCCCCGCGCTTGGGAGGCGGAAACAGGAGGATCGTGCAGGTTCAAAGCCAGCCTTGCCGGCTTAAGACACCCTGTTTCCAAATAAAAATATAAAATAGGTCTGGGAGTGTAGCCCCGAGGTAGAAGGGCTTCCAGGAACCCCAGTACTACAAAAAAAAAAAATGTAGAATACCCCTAGTTTCAATCCCCAATACCACAAAATAAAATGAAATGAAACAAAATAAAAATAAAAAGGACTGGGGATTTAACTCAGAGGTAAAAGGCCCCTGGGTTAAACTCCCAGTACAAGAAGAAGAAAAGTGGAGCATGGTGGCATACACTTGTAATCCCAGTACTTGAGAGGTTGAGACGGGGGATCACAGGTTTGTGGTCAGCCTGAGCTACTCAGTGAGGCCCTCTGCAACTCGGTGAGACCCTGTTTCAAATTTTAAAAAAATAGGACTGGGGATGTAGCTTGGAGGTAGAATGCCCCTGGGTTCCATCCCCAGTACTGCAAGAAAAAAGAAAAAAGAAAAGAAGAAGAAGAAGAAGAAGAAGAAGAAGAAGAAGAAGAAGAAGAAGAACAAGAAGAAGAAGAAGAAGAAGAAGGAAGAAGAAGAAGAAGAAGAAGAAGAAGAAGAAGAAGAAGAAGAAGAAGAAGAGGAGGAGGGGGAGGAGAAAGGGGAGGAGAAGGAGGAGGGGGAAGGAGGAGAAGGAACTAATATTTTCAAGTACTTACCATGTGCCAGATCTGGCAAAACACTACACATATGTCATTCTCACAGTCCTGTCAGGAACTTGTGTTTTTATTTTATTTTATTTTATTTTATTTTATTTTATTTTATTTTATTTTGTGGTGCTGGGGATTCTACCTCTGAGCTACATACCCAGCTCTGTGTGTGTGTGTGTGTGTGTGTGTGTGTGTGTGTGTGTGTGTAGTGTTACTAGAAACGGAACCCAGGGGGCTTTTACCTTCAGGTTCTACCATAGCCTTATTTTATTTTTTATTTGGAAACAGGGTCTTGCTGAGTTGCTGAGAGCCTCACTAAATTGCTAAGGCTGGCTTCGATCCTGTGATCCTCCTGTCTCAGCCTCCCAAGTACTGAGTTTACAAGCATGTGCTACCACGCCTGGCCCTTTTTTTGTTTTGTTTTGAAACATGTTCTCACTGGATTGCTGAGAGTTTCACAAGCTGAGGCTGTCCTTGAGCCCGTGACCCCTGGTCTCAGCCTCTCAAGTACTGAGATCACAGGCGTGCACCACCATGCCTAGGGGGAAGTCATTTTTATCATCCCTAACTGCAGGTGAGGAGACTGAGATATGGATTGCTCACAAGCTGGCCCCGGGGTCCAGAAGCAAATGGCAAAGCTGGGGCTTGAACTCGTGTCCGTCTGACCGCACAGCTTTTTCCTCCTAAACTCTGTGCCGTGGACCGAGGGTGTGCACTGCTGAGGCGGCATCTTAAAAACAAGTATGTTCCAGGGGTAGCAGCCTGTGGGGAGGCTGGGATTCCACTCTGGCCCTGTGGCCGTCAGTGGGCACAACACACGGGGTCAGGTGACCCATGGCTCCTATTGCCAGCTACCTTTAGTCCAAGCCTCATGATAGCAGCAGCAGAGAGGCAGCTGCAGGGGCTCCGCGAAGCTGCCCATCAGCGTCACCCCTAGATCCTTCCCCAGTGACCAGCATCCTGCAGGCCCGGCTGACCCTTGTTGACCCCAGCCAGCCAGTCTGCAGGAACAGCGCCTAGGAGCAACAGAAGTCCTGTTTGTCTTCCTGTTTCCTTTAGTAGATAAATAAAGGCTGGGTGGCCTGGCAGCCTGGACAGGGCGCATATAGCACAACCAAGAAGGGAACAGACTGACTTGAGAACCTGCCACACTCTCTTGCAGTGTCCAGGGAGCTCTCCCACCTCTCCCCCTCCCTCACATTTGTGGTATTTTGCCACATCTGGCTTTTACATCCTAGGAAAGAATTGGCCTGTCCTTCTAGGCCTTGTAGAAACTGGCCAGCTCTTCTATATCACGAACACTTCCCAAGAACAAGCATTTTAGATTACAGTCTTTTTTAGCTGGGCATGGTGGCGCATGCTCTTAAACTCAGCACTCCAGAGGCTGAGACTGAGGATCGCGGTTCACAGACAACCTCAGCTACTTAGTGAGGCCCTCTGCAATTTAGTGAGACCCTGTTTCCAATTAAAAAGAATAAAATTGCCAGGCATGGTGGCACACGCTTGTAATCCCCGTGCTTGGGAGGCAGAGAAAGGATGATCGCGTAGGTTCGAAGCCAGCCGCGTGTGCTGGCTTAAGAGACCCTGTTTCCAAATAAAAATGTAAAAATAGGTCTGGGAGTGTAGCCTGGAGGTAGAAGGGCTTCCAGGAACCCCAGTACCACCAAAAAAAAAAAAAAAAAAAAAAAAAGAATAAAAAATAGGGCAGGAGGTCGAATGTCCCTGTGCTCCAGACCCAGACCCACAAAAAAAAAAAAAAGCAAAAAAAGCCTGTGTGTGTGTGTGTGTGTGTGTGTGTGTGTGTGTGTGTGGTACTGGGGATGGAACCCAGGGGCATTCTACTTTCCAGCTATACCCCCAGCCCTATTTTTTATTCTTTATTTTGAAACAGGGTCGCACTGAGTTGCAAAGGGCCTCACTATTAGCTGAGGCCGTCCACAAACCACGATCCTACTATCTCCACCACCTAAGTACTGGTATTACAGGTGTGCACCACCATGCCCGGCTTTAGGCAAAATGTATCTATCATGTGGGAATTAGATGGTGTGCTGGAAGGATCCCACCCTTCACCGCCCTTCAAGTTGATATGATAAACATCAGTAAACACAGCACAGTACCTGTTCTACCCTAGTCCTATTTTTTTTTTTTTTTCAATTTGGGAACCGGATCTCACTAAGCTGCTGAGGCTATCCTTAAACCTGCAATCCTCTTGTTTCAGCCTCCTAAGTACTGGGATTACAGGCACTCACCACCATGCCCAGATTCATCTTCGTTTTGATAGGAAACTGAGGCCAGTCTTACGGTTGTTAGAGGATGAGAAAGGGTTTTGACCGAGGCTGAAGCTTATGGGGCTTTCTTGTGGTCCCTCTTCTAGCTGAGTGGCCTTTGCGCATGCCCCACAAGTGCCCATGCCCATCAGTTGGCAGTATTGCCTGAAATTCTGAAACTGCCCCAGGCAGTTCTGATGGATAACCCGTGTCCTGCAACCTGGGTTTGGGCTTTGATTGAAGCCTCTAATTGGCTGCAGGCTGCACCTACCTTCCAGTACCAACCTCCTCTGATCAATAACTAGGGGATGATTTTACCCTCTCGAAGCACTGTTAAGTCCATCTCATTATGGCAATTCTTGAGAGTTCCCCCCTACCAAAGAATCCCTTTGTCCCTTTCAGGTTTGTCAGTTGAGCTACTAATTTATATGCTCCCTTTGTCCTTTGCTTTTAGGTCCTACCTGAGCCTCCCTCCCACTGTGACTTTAGGGTTTCAGAAAAAATTTCATTCGAGCTTCTCCTCCTCATTCCTACCAGGATGACCTTGATACATACATTTAACTCTGGCCCCTCCATCTGCCCACTCTGGTCTTTCCCCTCCTGCCCCCCCTCTGGCTGTCTCTGGTGTCTCTATCACTGCCTCCCTCCCCTGAGCCAATGTCACCAAACTGCCCAACATGTGTAAGTGTGACTGCCTGGAAAATGTAACTTTAAGGAGCCTGAAACTGAGTGACAGTAAACAGAACCTTGGAGACCCAGACGTCATCTAGGGCTTACATGGACTCGGCAGCAGAAACATGGAAACGCAAGATGGGAGCGCAGGAGAGATGGTGATGCTCAAAAGAATGAGCCGGAGGGAGAAATGGAGGAAGTGATACAGGCCAAAAGAATCCTGGAGGTCAGTATGGGAGGGGCCTGAGATCAGCCAGTCCAGAGTGGCAAAGAAGCTTTCCATCACAAGCTAATGTGGGATGATGAGCAGCCTCTGCCCAGAGTGCATCCTGAGAAGAGAGTGCCATTGCTGATTAGTAATGTCTGCCATGGTCACTGGGTCAGAAATAGTGGTGTGCATGCTAGGATTTACACTCTTGCTCTAGTTTCATTGTAGAGCAACTAAGGAGCCGAGCCAGGTTAGGGGACATGGGGAGGGATTGCCCAAAGTGAGCTGCAGGCAGATCTCAAGCCTCTTGCTATCTCAGAAAACCTGGGCAGAGTTTCCAGTCTAGACATAGACAAGGGGCCGGGCAGGGGGAGCAGGGGAGGGGGGTCAGAGCTCTGAGTGTAGATAACCAGTAAAGGAGCAGTGACCTGAAGCTGCGGGGAAGACTGCGGGCGCATCACAGACCTCTACTGGCAGAGGTGCAGTTTTCACCAAGTGACCGGGTTACCTGGCTCTGCCCAGCACCCGGGCTCTTCTGCTGATCTTTCTTTAACTTCTTCTGACCTGTTCCACCTCTGTCCTTCCACAGAGGGAAAGAAGGCTCCTTGGAGCAGAGGTCTTGGCTGTCTTTAGACAGAGCAGAGAACCAGTTAGAGGGAAAGAAGAAGAGGTGAGGGTGGGTCAGAGGCCTGATGGGACAGTGACAAGGCCCTGGAAGAAAGTGGCGATCAGGAGGAGCCAAGAGCTGGCAGGCGGCCGGAGCACCTGTGAGCAGGTCTGGCGAGGGGGCCAGGGAGAAGAAAGAACCTCCAGGTGACAGGGGCTGCAGAAACGGGATAATGATAGCCTGACAAGGCCGCGCGGGCTTGGCGCCCAGCCCGGCCAGGGTGTTGGCGCAGCTCTGCCATCGTACCGCCCACCGCGGGGGATGTGGGCAGGGAGGGGAGGTGGCCTGAGGTTGCCCATGGGCACACAGCGTGGCGTTCCCTCGCGAGCGTCTGCCCCCCGTGCTTTGTCTCTGCTGTCTTTCCTTTGCTCCCTGTCCCATGGAACCTCTCCTTTCTCTATTCTCCTTCTCTGCCCCATCCATGCCAGAGTCCTCGCTGGGAGGGGAAATGAGACAGCTGAAGACATAGAATGGTCTAGAAGCTGCTTTCACCTGGACCATCTGCCCAAGGCCATGTAAAGAAACCAGGCTGAGAAAGTCCCAAAAGCGGAGACTCAGATCCGACAGCACACCCAGAGGAGACTTACAGAGTCCCACCACTTTGCCCCCCTTGCTCTGGGCTCCTCACTGAAGATCGCCTCTTCCCATCTTCCTGTGCCTGTTTGCTTGTTTTTGGTACTGGGATAGACCCAAGGACCATTCTACCTCTGAGCTACACTCAAGCAGCCTTTTTTTATTTGCTAAGTTTCTAAGAGTCTGGCTCAATTGCTAAGACTGGACTTTAATCTGCAATCCCGTCTCAGCCTCCCAAATACTGAGATTACAGGATTACAGTCTTGCGCCACAACACCGCAGGGCCTGGCTCAGGAGGTTACCCTTATTTTTGCATTCACAGATCTGTTTAGGAAGGGCTGACCTTCCTTGGGTGTGGTGGTGCTCCCTTGCAATCTCAGTATTTGGGAGGCTGAGACAGGAAGATGCAGGGTCACCGATAGCCTCAGAAATTTAGTGAGAGCCAGGCATGGTGTCGCATGCTTGTAATCCCAATACTTGGGAGGCTGAGATAGGATCGCAGGCCAGCTTCAGCTACTTAGTGAGGCCCTCTGTAATTTAGTGAGACCCTGTTTCAAAATAAAGAATAAGAAATTGGGCTAGGGGTGTAGCTCAGAGGAAGAATACCCCTGGGTTCTATTCCCAGTACTACCAAAAAAAAAAAAAAAAAAAAAAGCCTGGTGTGGTGGCACACGCTTGTAATCCCAGCATTTGGGAGGCTGAGACTGGAGGATCTTGGTTCGCAGAAAGTCTCAGCTACTTAGTGAGGCCTTTTGCAACTCAGTGAAACCCTGTTTCAAAATAAAGAATTAAAAAAATATATAATTTGCCGGGCGTGGTGGCGCACGCTTGTAATCCCCGCGCTTGGGAGGCAGAGACAGGAGGATCGAGCAGGTTCGAAGCCAGCCGCGCGCGCTGGCTTAGGAGACCCTGTTTCCAAATAAAAAAATGTAAAAATAGGTCTGGGAGTGTAGCCCGGAAGTAGAAGGGCTTCCAGGAACCCCAGGACCACCAATATATATATATGGAGGTAGAATGCCCCTGGGTTCCACCCCCAGTACCGAAAAAAAAAGCAAAAAATAAAAAATAAAATAAAGGACTAACCTCCTTGACCTTACTCTGATTCCAGTGTGGACATGTGACTAGACCTGGTCAGTGCATGCCTTGCCATCCCCAGGCCACAGTGATTCCATAGATAGCAATCCAGTGATGTGAGCACGGGTCTCTTGCTGATCTGCTGGAGAAGGGTGCTTTCTTTCTGTTGTGCTTGTCACATGCGAGGTTTAAGCCAGGGACTACTTAAGCCATTTGGGGTGTGGCTACCAGAGAGTAAACCTAACGCAAAGACAGATGCCAACGGACTTTATCTGAGTGCCTGGAGCCAGTGGACTTTATCTGAGTCCCTGGATCCAGCTAGAACTGAAGTCTCTTCCTGAGCTTTTCAGGTATGTGAGCAAAAAACTTAAGCCAGTTTGGGTTGAAATTTGGTTACTTACATTCAAGAGGCTCTTAGATCAGCTCAGAGAAACAAATGGAGAAGACAACCCAGGATGAAGACAATCTGATGGAAAGTAAGGGGAGGGGCTGAGGAAATGGTTCATTAGGGTCCCTGAGCTGATATATAGCAGTGAAACAAGAATAGTAGCATTTCAGAAAAAAAAGCAGCCAAAAATGATGTGTGCGTGTGTGTGTGTGTGTGTGTGTTACTGGGGATGGAACCCAGGGGCATTCTACCTCCGAGCTATACCCCAGCTGTATTTTTTATTCTTTATTTTGAAACTGGGTCTCACTGAGTTGCAAAGGGCCTCCATAAGAGTTGAGGCTGTCTGTGAACTGTGATCTTCCTGTCTCCAAAAATGGTTTTCTGACGGGCCAATCTGACATGAGTGGAACATTTTTTTTTTTTTTTTGGTGGTACTGGGGGTAGAACCCAGAGGCTTTCTACCTCTAGACTATACTCCCAGACCTATTTTGTATTTTATTTGGAAACAGGGTCTCACTAAGTTGCTGAGAGCCTCACTAAGTAGCTGAGGCTGGCTTCGAACCAGTGCGATCCTCCTGTCTCAGCCTCCCAAGCGCGGGGATTACAAGCGTGCGCCACCATGCCCGGCTGAGTGGAACATTTTTGCTGCTCATGTGGCTTTCTGTACAATGACATTGGTCCTCTGGATCTCCTACTCTGGGCAGGGCCTGGGTCTCCATGGGTTGGGAAGGAAGATAAAGCCACTGGAGTCCATCCCTATGAAGAGCTTCCGAGACTCATTCCAAGACTGGGCTTGAAAGAGGGGCAAGAACATTTGACCAATCTCTGCCTGTCACACGTGATCTGAATTCCTCTTTCACCAGAGCCCTTCCTTATCAGTGTCCCCAGATTTCATCTGATTATAGAATACGGAACGTAATGATAAACAGGAGACAGAAGGAGGAACTAAGATAATCCAGATTGTGGATTCCAAGGCATCCTGAAATGCAGCTCAGAGAGGGTGACCCCAACTTGACCCCCACCCTCTAGTGGCAAGACATGCTTAACCCCATTGATTTCTTTTTTTTTTTTTTTTTTTTTTTTTTACTGGGGTTGGAACCTCCGAGCTACACCCCCTGCACAATTTTTTACTCTTTATTTTGAAGCAGAGTCTCACTAAGTTGCAGAGGGCCTCACCAAGTAGCTGAGGATGTCCGCGAACCGCGATCCTCCTGTCTCAGCCTCCAGAATGCTGGGATTACAAGTGTGCGCCACCATGCCGGGCTAATCCCATTGATTTCTAAACTGAATAAAATGACCTTGAGAGGGGAGGGGAGGAACCACCACCTAGTCTAAGGTGCTCAGGTGCCAGGTGGGGTGGAGTTGTTGGGAGGAAGTGATGCCTGGCACTGAGAGGAGCATCCCTTTACTTGTCCCTGCACTCTGTGCTGGGAACCCCCAGGGGAAGAGGGAGGACACCCCTGAAGACAGACAGAGTGGAGGGTCTGGTTGCTGGTGCTGGGAGCTTAGTACTTTTCTCTACTTCTTCATACTTCCCCTTGCTGGGAAACAAAGAATGCCTTAAAAAAAAATAAATAAACCAGCTGGGTGGTTCAAGTACAGCCTCAGCTACTTAGTCAGGCCCTCTGCAACTCAATGAGACCCTGTTTCAAAATAAAGAATAAAAAATAGGGCAGGGGGTGTAGCTCGGAGGTCAAATGCCCCTGAGTTCCATCCCCAAACCTGCAAAAAAATAAAATAAAAAAATAAACCAACCACATAAATAAGATTCATATATGTGATAAGATAATATGCCTAAATATATATATTATTTGCCAGGCATGGTGGCACACATTTGTAATCCCTGCACTTGGATGGCTGAGATAGGAGGATCGCACAAGTTCGAAGCCAGCCTCAACTACTTAGTGGGGCTCTCAGCAACTTAGTGAGACCCTGTTTCCAAATAAAATATATAAAAAAATAGGTCTGGGAGTATAGCCCGGAGGTAGAAAGCCTCTGGGTTCCACCTCAGTACCACCAATAAACAAACAAACAAACAAACAAACAAATAAAATATTCAAGTTATTGTTATTTTGTTATTTTCCTCCTAGAGATACAGAGCTTACCACATCAGTACAGTGCAATCTAATTCATCCCATCCCCATACAGGAGATTAGACCCAGAGGCACTTGACCAGTAAGATCACCCCCAGACCTTTATTTCTTTTTATCTTGAGACAGGGTCTTGCGCAGTGCCTATGCACTGGTCCCAACCTGCAAACCTCCTAGTGAGTACTGGGATGACAGGCATGTGCCACCGTGGTAGGAAAACTCATCATTTCTTACAGCTACATGGCAATTTGGCTTATTTAGCCACTCCCTTATTGATGGAGATTTAGGTTGTTTCTGCTTTTTTGCTGTTGCAAACAAGAACATCTAGTACATTTTGTGCAGTGAACATCTAATACACTTTATGCACATGTATGAGTGTTTCTTGAGGATTCATTCCTAGAAGAGAGATTGCTGGCTCAAAATGTGTATGAATTTTTCATTTGGAAAGATACTGCCAACTTGGAGTGGAGACCTTTTTCCTGTGAAGAAACCCTCCCTCCTGGGGCTGAACTAGAGATGAAAGACACCCACGGTGGAAAGAGCATTCAGTTTGGAATTCCAGCTCTGCTACCGGCTTCCTGTGTGACCTTGGTTAAGTCACTTAACCTCTGTGAACTTCTGTTTCCTTAACTGCCAAGTAGGGAGTATAAGAACCTCCTCACTAGGCTGTTGCAAAAATCAAATGATACCCTGTAGACACGTCTCCAGTATGGATGGGCCTGGCACACAGTAGGCTTTCAGCCTGGACCCCTTCCCCATCCCTCAAGAGCAGCTCTGGGGAAAGACCTGGAAGGTGACTTATTAATGAATGTTAGAAGTCAGAACTCCACTGGGACCTTCCCTCAGGGGTCCCCTCCCCTGGCCACTGCCTTTTAGGCTCAGTCTCGGCAGAGGAGGAAGGGAATCATCGTCAAGAACAGTGAGGTGGCTGGATTCTGTTACTAGGAGTGGCTAGAGTGCTCTCTGCACAGAGAACAGAAGAGGAAAATGTACAGCATGAATGACTGTGGTTGGCCAGGGCAGGTGCTCAGCAGTACAACACTTGCTCAGTGTGCGTGAGGCCTGGGGCCCCAACCAGCACCACCGAAAGAAAAAAGAAAGGGGGGAGGAAGCGCACCGTGGTGCCCACCTGTAATCCCAGTACAGACAGTAGGATCACAGGTTTGAGGACAGCCTCAGCGAGTGGTGAGACTCAGCAACCTAGTGAGACCCTGCTTCAAAACAAAACGTAAAAAGAGCTGGGGGTGTATGAAGGTGAAATGTCCTGGAGTTTAATCCCCAGGACCACAAAAAAAAAAAAAAAAAAAAAAGGAGGGGTGAGGCATGCTGATGTTGCACACCTATAATCACAGTGCTTGGAAGGCTGAGACAAGCAAGAGAGAGCAAATGTGAGACCAGCCTCAACAATTCAGTGAGAATTTTTCAAAATTAAAAAAATAAGCTGGGCATGGTGGTGCATGCCTGTCATCCCAGTACTTGGGAGGCTGAGACAGGAAGATTGTGGGTTTAAGACCAGCCTCAGCAAGTAGTGAGACTCTCATCAACCTAGTGAGACCCTGTTTGAAAAATACAAATAAAAGCCGGGCGTGGTGGCACACGCTTGTAATCCCAGCATCTGGGAGGCTGAGACAGGAGGATCACAGTTCACAGACAGCCTCAGCTACTTAGCAAGGCCCTTTGCAACTCAGTGAGACCCTGCTTTAAAATACAGAATTAAAAAAATATGACTGGGGGGTGTAGCTCAGAGGTAGAATGCCCCTGGGTTCCATCTCCATACTGCAAAAATAAGCCAGGCGTGGTGGCGCACGCTTGTAACTCCCACACTTGGGCGGCAGAGACAGGAGGATTGCACAGGTTCAAAGCTAGCCTCCGCTGGCTTAACAGACCCCGTTTCCAAATAAAAATATAAAAAATAGGTGTCTGGGAGTGTAGCCCAGAGGTAGAAGGGTTTCCAGGAACCCCAGTACTGCCAATAAATAAATAAATAAATAAATATTAAAATAAATAAATATTAAAATAAATAAAAATAGGGTTGGGGTGTAGCATGGAGATAGAATGTCCTTAGGTTCAATCCCCAGTATCAAAAAATAAAAAATTAATTAATTAGTTAAAAGATCTGTGGGCATAGCTCAGGAGTAGAACACCTCTGGTTTCAATTCTCTGTATCAAAATAAATAAATAAAAACATAAATATAAAATTAAAGTGGGCTGGGGAGCTGGCCATGGGTTCATGCTTATAATTCTAGTACTTGGGTGGCTGAGACAGGAGGATCACAGGTTCAAGATCAGCCTCAGCAACTTAGTGAGATCCTGTTTCAGAAGAAATGGTCAGGCTAAAAAAAAAAAAAGAATAAAAGAATAAAAGTCAGGCTGGGAGCTGGACATGCTTGAAATCCCAGCATTCGAGGTGGTGAGACAGGAAGATCCGGGTTTGTGGCCAGCCTCAGCTACTTAGTGAGGCCCTTTGCAACTCAGTGAGACCCTGTTTCTTTCTTTCTTTCTACCTCCAGGCTATACTCCCAGACCTTTTTTATGTTTTATTTGGAAATAGGGTCTCACTAAGTTGCTGAAAGCCTCACTAAGTAGCTGAGGCTGGCTTCGAACCAGTGCGATCCTCCTGTCTCAGCCTCCCAAGCGCGGGGATTACAAGCGTGCACCACCACGCCCGGTGAGACCCTGTTTCAA
The DNA here is from genome assembly GCF_963383645.1 of Muscardinus avellanarius. NCBI lineage: Eukaryota > Metazoa > Chordata > Mammalia > Rodentia > Gliridae > Muscardinus > Muscardinus avellanarius. Next base: position 103,816,827 of record NC_137786.1, on the reverse strand, counting down.
AATAAAGAATAAAAAATATGTCTGGGGGTGTAGCTCAGAGGTAGGATGCCCCTGGGTTTCATCTTTAGTACTGTAAAAACAAACAAACAAACAAACAAACAAACAAAAAAACAGGCTGGGGGATGTAGCTGAGAGGTAGAATGCCTGTGAATTCAATTCCTGAAATAAATAAATAAACAGATAGGTAGATAGATAGATAGATAGATAGGTGGGTGGGTGGATGGATGGCAAGGACTGAGGTGGAAGGGGCACAAGCTCTCACAGTTACAGGGCTGCCACGCTAGAGATCTCAGCCCAGGAGGTGACCTGCCCTCATGGGTCCCAGGGAAGGGGGCTCTGTGAAGTGGTCTGGAAATTCTTTGGGGTGCTGTTTCAATAGTCCCAGCAGGACCCTCAGCAGTGCTTAGACCCCTTCAGCTACTGGTAGTGTGCTCCACTCTCTGTAGGACCCTCTGTCTATCTTCAGGGCTGTAGTTTCTTCCTTCTAGACACTTACACGGAATCTGAGACTTCCAGCCCGGCCACTCCCCTGGAAGAAGAGGCGTTTGTGAGCACAGAGGCTGCTGTGATGGCGCCTGGGGTGGTGACCCCAGCAATGGTGGAGCTGAGCAGCCCAGTGACAGCAATGGCGACAGGCCTCTGGCCCGTGTAATCATGATGAGCGGTGTTTCTGGCAAGGCCACTCTGGAACTGGAGTCTGAACAAGGCTTTCAATTCCAGCCTCACCCACTACATGCTGTGTCATCTAAAGGAATTAGCTTGCCCTTCTTAATGAGACCCTGTTTCAAAATAAAAAATAAAAGGAGCTGGGTGGGGGTGGAGCTCAGAGGTAGAATGCCCCTGAGTTCAATCCCAGTACCAAAAAAAAAAAAAAAAAAAAAAAGTCTACTCAGTCCCCCTCCATTGAAATAAGAAGAAAAGAGAGGAGGAGCAGAGACCAGTGTTTGCAAAAAAACAGGAGAAAAGAGCTGGGGCGATGACTTCTAGTGGGGGAGATTCGGGAAGGGAAGCCGGACTCTTAGGAGATGTCAGATACCGCACTGCGCGATTCCACACGACTCCTGTCCACCCTGCAGGGCATGTGCTCCAGAGCTCCATTCAGCAGATGAGGAAACTGAGGTTTTCAGTCGCACTGCTAGGAAGAAGATGACCTGGGAACCAGCCCCGCCTGCCTGACTCCTAAATTGATGCCTGGTGCTCCTTCCCGGGGCTCAAGCCCGTCCTCCCGCGCACCCACCTGCCCAGCCTGGCTTCCACACCCAGCCTCCTCCCACTGCTGCATCTCCCGAGAGCTCCTCCAGCTCCTCGCTCGCTCCTCACCCAGCTTCTTCTTTGGAAACCAGCCACAGGCTTTTTTCTTCCATCTGAGGGAGAGAAAATGGTCTCCTTCCCCACCCCCAGGACTTTCCATCCTCTCATCCATCCCAACCTAAGCATCTTTCTCCCCCCCACCCGCCCTACTCTCATCTTGTGTGTTTTTCCCTGCATGTTTATCCATCACTAGAATCCACCCCCCGTCTCTTGCCTGTAGGTTCTGTGGCTATAATCAAATCATAACTTTTATTAAATTTAAGATTACTTTTTAATGGAATCAATTTCTTGTGTGGCGCTTCTCTGCCTGCCTGCGGGCTCCGCCGCAGCATCCCCGCCCGCACAATTGTCTCCGCTCCTGGCGTTTCTGGCTAAGCTGCCTCCCAATGAGGGGCAGGTCTGCCATCCCCAACACACACAGAAACACACATGCTCCCCAAGATGCACCTTTCTGCAAAGCCCAGGACACGCGACCACCCAGCCCCGGTTGCCCACGCGGAGTGGTGGGGGTGAGGTGGCAGGGGCGGGAGGAGCCAGCTGCAGAGGGAAAGACTTGAGGGCACAGAACAAACACGGAGCCGAGCAGACATTTCCCAGCCTGTTCCTTTCCTACAGCTCTGTTTTCCAGCCTCAGAAGCAAGCTGGTTTCTGCCAATCCACCCCCTTCCCCCCCCCCCCCCGACTGCATTGTGCAGCTGGCGAGGGGGAGGGGACTCCACAGCGGGGACACTTGGGTCTTCGTTTTATTTATAAAAAAGTCCATGCATGACGCAGAGATATATCTGAAGCTGAGACCCCCAAAGAGAAGCCCAGCTGAATGATTTGCAGTCTGGACCAGCCTAACCCAGGTCTGGGGCTCAGGAGGAAGGGAGCCTGGGGTACTGCAGGGAGCATTCTGGAGGTAGGAGAGGCACTGGAAGGTCACTTTGGTGGAGGGGGCATGGGCTAGAGGTATTGGGGAGCAGTGGGCCATGGGGGGCCTGTAGATGAGGGTCAGCTGACTCAGACTCTGCCTCCTCCTTGAACTGTCTGGACAGCACTGGGCTCTGCTTCAGCTTTTCTGGGAGGCCTCCTGGGCAGTCTCAGGTAGACAGGAGATCATGGGTAGGTAGGTGGATCTGAGGCCTGGGTGGCCATTATGGCTCTCCACACTGCCTCAGCACACTGTAAATCGCCATTCCCATGCTTTCTACAGTGTGACCTTGAGCAGATGACCTAACCTCTCTGAGCCTGTTTCCTCACCTGAACATGAGAATTCAGTAGGATAATGCCTGTGGAACATCCAGCACAAGGCTTGTTGTATAGGAAGAACTCCGGAAGTGGACTGCATGTCTTTATTTGCGGTGCTGGGGATGGAAGCCAGGGCCTTATGCATGTGCATAGGGCCTCATGTGCAGTGCCAGGGCCTTAAGCATGCTAGGTACAAGTGCTCTACCACTGAGCTACACTCCAGCCCAGGCTGCGGGTCTTCTAAGAGTGCACCAAATGTATCTACATAGCCCACAGCCCACCCTGCCTCCAAAGATCAGAACTGAGCCTAGTAGCAGAGCAGAGAGCAGCCACCTCTAGACTGGCCTTGGTGCCTGGATGAAATTAAACTGGGACCAGAGAACATGGTGTGAGTGACAGCTCCCGGGATTGGGACCCAGGGCTCTAATCCCCTTCCGGTGGATGGATGGCTGATACTTGTCAGGAGGAGAGATGAGGGGCTAATGAAGGTGCCTGGATACAGAACCACTCCCTGGTCCCAGACCTCCAGGGACCAAGCTGGGGCTCCCTTGGCACAGGAGGAAGGGATGAGGTATGTGGTCTATTCCTCCCTGCAGCCTCAGCTAGCACCTGTTGGTTTTGGAGACTTTACAGGGCTCTGACATCCTTAGACAAGGGCTAAACAAGGGGAGTCTATAAAGATTTAATTAGGCTCTGTGAATGGATGACCTTTGGCTCCCATTCCTGTCCTCCAACCCTAGGGAGAAAAAAGAGATTTGTGGAGAATGCAAAGAAGAAGCAAATGGAAAGGCCAATTTTATTAGTGAAATGCCACACTTACCTAAGCTTGGGAGTGTATGGCAAGCCAGCCACATTCGCAGGCTTTGGGGCCAGCACCTGCTTTAGAGAGAAGCGGCTGCCCCAGGCAGGATCTCATCTTCCCATTCTCTCAGGAGACCCATTCAACCTGCTCAGCACCTCCCTCTGTTTGACCTCTGATGTAGGCATGCCTGCTGAATCTGTACTTGGACACGCAGACCTGTTGGGTCTTGTCGGGCCTGGATGTTCCCACGAGGCCATGTATCAGTCACACTCAGAGAATTTTACCGCCCAAGGGGACTTTCAAGATCTGGACATTAGCCACGCCCACCGTCATTTCATTCGCAAGATAACTGCAGCAGCTGGGGTGGTGTGAAAATCACACAGATAAGCCATAGAGCCTGGACCTTGCCCATGCTGCTTGCTGTGCTTGTGGTCCTCACTCTGGGTTTAGCTGTACCTCTCTGCACCTTCCCTGGTTTATCCTTACATGAGATTTATCACAGCCACGCACTGTCTTTTTTTTTTTTTTTTTTAAACTTCTTTGCACTGAAGATTGAACCCAGGGTCATTCTACCTCCAAGCTACACCACAGGACCACACCACCACCACCACCACACACACCTTTTGTGGTACTGGGGACTGAACCCAGGGGAATTCTTTTTTTTTTTTTTCTTTTTTTTTTTGTGGGTCTGGGGATGGAACCCAGGGGCATTCTAGTTCTGAGCTAAAGCCCCTGCTCTTTATTTTTTGAAACAGTGTCTCACTAAGTTTCTGAGTGCCTCACTACAGTAGCTGAACCACCACTGAACCATGATACTCCAATCCTCTGATCCATCCTCCGGTCTCAGCCTCCCAAATGCTGGGATTACAAGCGTGCACCACCACACCCAGCTACCCAGGGGAATTCTACCTCTGAGCTACACCCCCACCCCTATTTTTATTCTTTATTTTGAAACAGGGTCTCACTGAGTTGCAAAGGGTCTCACTAAGTAGCTGAGGCTGTCTGCGAACCGCAATTCTCCTGTCTCAGCCTCCCAAATGCTGGGATTACAAGCATGCGCCACCACGCCCAGCTATATTATTTTATTTTATCTTATTTTATTTTTTGTGATACTGAGGATTGAATCCAGAGGCATTCTACCTTCAAGCTACACCCCCAGCCAAATTTTCTTTTTTATTTGGAAATAGTGTTTCACTATGTTGATTAGAGTCTCACTACTTGCTGAGGCTGTCCTTGAACCTGCAATCCTTCTATCTCAGCCTCCCAAGTGCAGACCTTACAGGCGTGTTGCCATTACTCCCTGCTTAATGTTTTTCTTTTGAAACAGGGACTTGTTTGGTTGCTGAGGCTGGCCTCAAACCTGTGAGTCTTCTGTCTCAGCCCCCTATGTACTGGGATTACTGGTGTGCACCACCATATCCAGCCCTACTTTATTTTAGTTTTTTATTTTATTTTATTTTATATTCGAGGGTCTGGGGATGGAAACCAGGGGCATTTGACTTCTGAGCTACTCCCCTCGCTCTATTTTTTATTCTTTATTTTGAAACAGGGTCTCACTAAGTTGCAGAGAGTCTCACTAAGTAGCTGAGGCTGTCTGCGAACCATGATCCTCTAGTCTCAGTCTCCTGTTTGCTGGGATTACAAGCATGTGCCACCACACCTGGCTTTATTTTTTATTTTGAAACAGGGTCTCACTAAGTTGTGGAACAGGGTCTCACTAAGTTGTGGAGGGCCCCTCAATTGCTAAAGTCAGATTCAAACATGCAATCCTTCTGTCTCAGCCTCCTAATATTGGAATTACAGGTATGAGCCACCATGCCCAGCTCCCCAGACCTTTTTATTTTTTATTTTTTGGAGGAGAAGGTGCTAGGGATTGAATCCAGAGGCATTCTGCCTCGAAGTTACACCCCCAGACCAATTTTATTTCTTATTTGTAAACAGGGTCTCTCTAGGTTGCTGAGAACCTCGCTAAGTTTCCAAGGCTGACTTTGAACCTGCGATCCTCCTGTCTCAGTCTCCCAAGTACTGTGATTACAAGCATGAGCCACCACACCTGGCTTTTTATTTTTTATTTTGAAACAGGGTCTCACTAAATTGCTGAGGCTAGTCTTGAACCTGCAATCATCCTGTCTCAACTTCCCAAGTATTGGGATTACAGGTATGCCCCACCACACCCAAGCCAAACACTTTCTCTGGGTGTAGAGTAGCTTGGAGAGGTGAAATAACTTCTCTCAGCTAGTAAGTGATAGAGCTAGAATTTGATTTCTTTTCTCCCTCCCTCCCTCCCTCCCTTTTCTTCTTGCAGTGCGGAGGATTGGTTCTGGGCCTCTCAGATGCCAGGCAAAGGCTCTACCACTGGACCACGGCTCTAGCATTTGTGTTCTAATGACTCTGCTTCCTCTCTTCTTTCTCCACAAGCTTCACCTGCTCCTGCGGGTGTTAATTTTCGCTTTCCCCTCTCCTGTCCTTCACGTTCACACTGTTACTCTCACCACCACCTTCGACAATGCCTCATTTTCTCATTTCAATCTAAGCTACAAAATCGTCCCATCCCAGGGAAGGCTCGGCGGTGCCATCGAGCCGGCTCTTCCCTCGTTTGTTTCCATGATCACCTCTAACGTCATTGTGCCCACTGTTACCAGCAACTTCCCCACAGGTGAATTTCCAAAGGCGATGACTGCGCACTCGTAGGCCAGTGCAGACCTAACTCTTGCCACGGGACTGGAGAAGGGAGCTTACAGTATAAGCCACATATATGACCTCGGGGAAAGGGTCAAAGCCAGAATGCAGAAAGGTATTCTCTCTCTTCACACTTTTCTAGAAATCAGGGGGTGGGGGTGGGTGGATGGAGACATTTCAAACAGTTAAAGAGTGTCTGTTGAGAAAAATTAATCAATGGCCAAGGAGATTGCTTGTCATCTTTTAATATCTGTAGAGATAACAAGCCTCCAGAGAGGGGGTTAGAGCTCTAAGGGAATAGAAGACCAAAGGATACCCTGCCCAACACGTGCCTCTAATGAGCTACTGGGGAAAAACAGAATCGTAGGCAGCTTCTACCCGCTTTGAGTGTTGGCCAACATCCCATCTTCCCCAGCCACAGTAGCTCTTGCAACCCCTGGCAGCCAGTAGCAGCAAGCAACACTGCCCAGGAATTTTAAAATTGATTATTCCTCCGAGTCCAAATCCCACCCACCTTCCAACCCAATGAGCTTGCCGGTTGGCGCTTGGTGAGTGCTGGCTGCCAGAGGTGCCCTCATCCTGCACAGGAACCAGAAAGAGAGGGCAATGGCTCCCGGATCAGAGCCTTCACGTGGAATTCCAGCCAAGGCCCCAGAGCTCCCAGGACCTGGAGGATTTTTTTCCCCCTGGTTGTGTTTGGAATTGGCTGATTTTCTGGGCACCAGGCCCAGCTCAGTTTAATTTTTGTTTATTTTTATGTACAGATTCTCTTCTGTTTGGGGAAGAGCTTTGTGTAAATTATTATTATTTATATGATAAAGAATAAATCACACCAAATAAAAAAACCCACAATCTCTTTTTCTCAATAGAATTACTAAATTAGGGGCTGAAAAGAACAGCCGATATGCCGGGGTTTGGTTTAGGAAGCCTTTGGACATGGATTCTCACAGAATGTCTTAGTATATGGGCTCTTATCCTGGATTCGATGCTACTCTCAGCTGGCAGAGTCGTCTAGAGCTCCCAGAAAGACTGTGGTGGTTTGGGCCTAAGGGTGTGGGCTTTCTAGTTCTCTATGTATCCCATCCCTTGGGAGATGAGTTGGGCATTTTGAAGTAATTTACTAACTCAGAATGGGGAAAGAACAGGGGAAATGGAAGAGTTAGGGATACTTGCCAGAAACATAATCAAATGCCCTGAATTGGGTTGGGGGTGGGGTACATAAGAGTTACTTGAATAGTGGCATTATTACATCAAGAGAAAATGAGCCAATCATTTCTTTGCCTATTCATTAAATTTGCATGCTTCAAGTCTATTGGTTGGAATTAAATGAGTCAGGAGGCAGAAATACAGATGGGCAGAGGACCAGCTTGGCCCAGAGAGTGTCCCCAAGTGGCCCCCATCCCCAGCCAGGGTAGGGAGACCAGTTCATCAAGAGAAATATAACCCCCATGCCCCTCCCCTTGCCTTGCCTCTCCTCTCCACATCTCCACCCCACCTATCTTGTTATAAAGTTCTATTTGGGGAATAGAGAAAGACATACCCAGGGCAAGGAATCCAACTGGAGCTAACATTTTAAAGGCTGGAGAGAGAAAAAGCCAGTAATAGCAGGTGTTTTGTTGTTTGTTTTTGTAGTAATAATTCTTATTTTTGGCACTAGGGATGGGACCCTGAGGCATTCTGCCTCCAAGCTACAGCCCCAGCCCCATTTTATTTCTTGTTTGGAAACAGGGTCTCACTAGGTTGCTGGGAACCTTGCTAAGTTGCCAAGGCTGGCTTTGAACCTGCAATCCTCCTGTCTTAGCCTCCCAAGTACTGGGTGCAAACATGCACTACCACATCCTGGCTTGTTTTTTAATCTCCTAGAAACTTAGGCTATCAGACATTTTTTTGTTTCTTTGTTTTTGGTTGGTTGGTTGATTGGTACTGGGGATTGAGCCTAGAGGCATTCTACCTCAGAGGTACAACCCCAGCCTTCTTTATTTTTTATTTTGAAATAGGTTCTCACTAAATTGTTGAGGTTGGTCTTCATCTCAGCCTACTGGGATTATAGGTGTTCACTAATGGGCTATGTTTGACATCTCCTCTTAGTCTTTAAAATCTACTCGGGCATTTAATAGCTGTGGAAAATTTGAGCGAGTTCATTAGTCCTCCTCCCTGGCCTCAGTGTGCCAATCTGTAAGTGGAATAATAATAGCAATTGTACAAACATACACACAAATACACAACACATACACACACATACACCACACACAGACGCAGATTCGGGTGAGTATTAAGTAAGGCAATCCATGTAAAAAGTGCCTAATACAAATTAGTGCTCTATCAATGTGGTCCTTAGTTATTTTAAATACTTTAGTAACCTATCCCAGAGTTCTCTAGCTGAGAATGAGCTGTGCCCTGCTCCAACATGCACCCTGAGAACACAAAGATTATACCTCTAAGGTTTCCATCTAAATAATTTTTCACAGTCTTCTCTGAACTAGCTGTGCTGCCTGGGTCTAGCAGACCCTACTCACGTTTTATACTTAGAGGGCACTCAGTTAATCAATGAATGCCTATTTTAAAAGTTGCCCCAGGCTGGGAGTGTAGCTCAATGGCAGAGTGCATGCTTAGCCTGCAGGAAACCCTGAGATCAATCCCCAGCATAAATATTGTTTGTATTTATTTATTTATTTATTTATTTATTTATTTATTTATTGCCATACTGGGGATTGAACCCATGGGCATTCTACTTCTGACCTACACCCTCAGCCCTATTTGTGTGTGTGTGTGTGTGTGTGTGCGCGCGCGCGCACGTGGTATTGGGGGGGTGGAACCCAGGGTCATTCTATGTCCAGGATATACCCCCAGCCTTATTTATTTATTTATTTATTTATTTATTTATTTATTTATTTATTTATTTTGTGGGACTGGGGTGGAACCCAGGGGCTTTTCAACCTCTGGGCTATCCTCCCAGACCTATTTTATACTTTATTTGGAAACAAGAGTCTCACTAAGTTGCTGCGAGCCTCACTCAGTAGATGAGGCTGGCTTCGATCCTGTGTAATTCTCCTGTCTCAGCCTCCCAAGTGCTGGGATTATAAACGTGTGCCACCACGCCTGGCTTCCTATTTTTTATTTTGAAACAGGATCTCACTAAGCTGTGGATGGCTTCACTAAGCAGCTGAGGCTGGCCGTGAACCTGCGAACCTCTTGTCTCAGCTTCCTAAGTACTGGGATTACAAGCATGCACACTACATCCAGCTAATAAAAAATATTGAAAGTTGTTTAGTCAAATTCCCAAATCCTGAAAAATCCCACCAAATTCTAATCTATTCTAGCTCCCATAGGAAGCCTGGCTCAGCTAGCCCAGGAGGATAGGAAGCAATGAGAGGTAGGCTGGGGACAGGGGGAGGTAGGAAAGGAACCTGTGTGGAGCTCTATGGCCTCCAGACCACATGGGTCGATCTTTTGCTGTCCCTCTGGTGAGGCACTTAACGTTCTACCTTCTGCCAGGTGTGGTGGCGCATGCTTCTATCCTAGTACTTGGGAAGGTAAGACTTGCAGGATTGAGGATCGCAGGTTAGCGGACAGACCTCAGGCTACTTAGTGATGCCCTCTGTAACTTAGTGAGACCCTGTTTCAAAATAAAGAAAAGTAGGGCTAGGGGTGTAGCTCAAAGGTAGACGTCCCTTGGGGTTCAATCCCCAGTACTGCACACACACAAAAAAAATTCTACCATCTGCCAGACACAGTGGCACATGCCTATAACCCCAGCTACTGGCAAAGCTGAGGCAGGAGGATCAAAATTTCAAGTCCAGTCTGGGCAATTTATTTTTATTTTTTTATTTTTTTATTTTTTTGTGTGGGTCTGGGGATGCAACCCAGAGGCATTCGACCTCCGAGCTACAGACCCTACCCTATTTTGTATTCTTTATTTTGAAACCAAGTCTCACTGAGTTGCAGAGGGCCTCACTAAGTAGCTGAGGCTGTCCGCGAACTGCGATCCTCCGGTCTCAGCCTCCTGAATGCTGGGATTACAAGCATGTGCCACCACGCCTGGCTCAATCTGGGCAATTTAGTAAGACCCAGTCTCAAAATTAAAAATTAAAAAGGAGGGGGGCAGCTGGGGATATAGCTCAGTATAGAGTACCCCTGGGTCCAATCTCAGTACTAAATATATAAAGAAAAGTTAAAGTAAAACCTGGTGTGATGGTGCACAACTGTAATCCCAGTACTTGAGAGGCTGAGACAGGAGGATTGCAGGTTCGTTGTTAGCCACAGCAATTTAGTGAGGCTCCACAACTTAGTGAGACCTTGTTTCAAAGTAAAAAATAAGCTTGGAGCCGGGTGTGGTGGTGCATGCTTATAATCCCAGCATTTAGGAGGCTGAGACGGGAGGATCTCCATTCAATGACAGCCTCAGCTATTACTTAGTGAGGTCCTTTGGGATTCAGTGAGACCCCGTTTCAAAATAAAGAATAAAAAAAAAGAGCTGGGTGTGTAGATCGGAGGTAGAATGCCCCTGGGTCCCATCCCCAGTACCACAAAAAAAAAAAAAAAAAAAAAAAAAAGCTGGGCATGGTGGCACATGCTTGTTTGTAATCTCAGTACTTGGGAGGCTGAGTGAGATAGGATCACAGGCCAGTCTCAGCAACACAGTGAGGCCCTTCACAACTTAGTGAGACCCTGTTTGGGGGATGGAAGTGGAGTTCAGAGGTAAGAATGCCTCTGGGTTCAATCCTCAGTACCACAAAAATAAATAAATAATTTTTTTTTTTTTTTTTTTTTGGTGGTACTGGGGTTCCTGGAAGCCCTTCTACCTCCGGGCTACACTCCCAGACCTACTTTTACATTTTTATATTTGGAAACAGGGTCTCCTAAGCCAATGCGCACGGCTGGCTTCGAACCTGCGCGATCCTCCTGTCTCTGCCTCCCACGCGCGGGGATTACAAGCGTGCGCCACCATGCCCGGCAAAATAAATAATTTAATTAAATTTTAAAAATAGGGCCAGGGGTATAGCTAAAAGGTAGAATGCCCCTGGGTTCAACTCCCAGCACCAATAAATTAATATTTTAATTACCTAATTAAAATTCCACCTTCTTCTTTGATTAACTGCTAGCTGCCCTGCAATGTGTCTGCTTGTCCAGGTCCTTCTCCAGAGAGGTGGGATTGATTAGCTGCTCTGGTGAAGTGAGCTGTGCAGCCTTGACTCTGGGTTGTCTAAGATGCCCCTTGAGAGGCGGTCCATATTGGTGAGGGACTCTGAGTGACTGGGCCCCCAACCACTTGCCCATAAGTAGCTATACATTTATATATGTGCATTTGTGAGTAAACACTGTTTTGTTTGTTTGGTACTAGGAATTGAACCCAAAGGCATTCTATCTCTGAGTTCTTTATTTTTATTTTGAAACAGAGTCTTGCTAAATTGCTGATGCTAGCCTCAAACCCGTGATCATCCTGTCTCAGCTTCCAGAGTACTGGGATTACAGGTGTGTGCCACAGTGCCCAACTAAACACAGTTATGTGGGGGGGGGCAGGGTACTTGGAGATTGAACCAAAGGGTATTCTACTTCTGAGGCCCACCGAACCCTGTTTTGTTTTATTTTATTCTATTTTATTTTATTTTATTGTGGGTCTGGAGATGAAACCCAGAGGCAGTCGACCTCTGAGCTATAACCCCTGCCCTATTTTTTTATTCTTTATTTTGAAACAGGGTCTCACTAAGTTGCAGAAGGCCTCAGTGGCTAAGGCTGTCCACAAACCATGATCCTCCTGTCTGAACCTCTCAAATGTTGGGATTACAAAAATGCATCACCACGCCCAGCTCAACCCTACTTTATTTTATTTTTATTTATTTATTTTTATGTGTGTGTATGGTGTGGGGGTGGAACCCAGGGGCCTTTCTACCTCTGGGCCATACTCCTAGACCTATTTTTATATTTTATTTGGAAACAGGGTCTCACTAAGTTGCTGAAAGCCTCACTCAGTAGCTGAGGCTGGCTTCGAACCTGTGCAATTCTCCTGTCTCAGCCTCTCAAGCACGGGGATTACAAGCGTTCTCCACCATGCCCAACTAACCCTATTTTATTTTGAAACAGGCTCAACCCTATTTTATTTTGAAACAGGGTTCCACTAACTTACTGTACCCAGGCCTTGAGCCTGTGATCCTCCTATCTCAGTCTCCCAAGTACTAGGATTGCAGGCCTGTGCCACAGTGCCTAGTTTAACAATGTTTTCTGTTTTTTTTGTTTTTTGCAGTACTAGGGATGGAACCCAGGGGCATTCTACCTCTGAGCTACACCCTGTAACATTGAAATTGAGTTGGGAGTTGCCAAGGAGGCAAACACCAATCAAGTTATTAAAGGCCTCTTTAATCAACCGGCACCTTCGGGCGAGGTCTGCCTACCATGGGGGAAGGGACCCATGACTGAGCAGCAGAACCACAAGGTCAGCAGAGTCACAGGTCGGTTGGCAGAGTCACATGGTCAGAGTGGAACTGAGGGTATTTATGTAGCCGGGTCCTGGGGTGGGGCTAGTCGGTCCTCTTGGGACATATGGAGTCTTGCAGCATCTGGAGTCTGTCTTGCGATGTCTGGAGTCTCACAACACCTGGAGTCTCACGACATCTCTGCTTCTGGCTTCCAGAGTTCTGCCTCCTATCCCTGCTGCGAGGTCCCGTGGGGGAAGGGAGGTACTTGACCTATCACACCCCCAGCCCTATTTTTTAAATTTTTTATTTTTATTTGAGTTGCAGAGGGCCTAAGTAGCTGAGGCTGTCCGCGAACCGCAATCCTCCAGTCTTAGCCTCCCAAACTGGGATTATAAGGGTGCTCCACCACACCCAGCTAACACTGTTTTCTTTAATCCTGGTGTTCATTCAGCAATTCAACCATTTGTTCATTTATTATTTATTGATGCCCTACTATGTGCAAGCATATGCCGGGTGCTATGCCATAGTCGTCACTAAGGGTTGGACTCCTTGTCCTTGCTGTGTCTTTCTTTAGTTTCCCAACAGAACTTTATGAAGGGCAGGGAAGGGGTAGGGGTGCTATACTCTTGGTTACTCAATATTCTCCTTACCCGGGAGGTCTCTTGGGGACATTCTCACCCCATAGATTCCCAAACTTATTGGCCTATCTCCCTTTTCAGAAAAGAATTACTCATTGCTTCCTGGGTTCCCTCCTCCCTGCACCGCACTGAGGCCAATCTGGTACTTTGCTCATCTGCATCCTGGCCTTCTGGCTCATTTCATTCTAACCAATAGATTGGAAGCATGCAAATGTAATGACTAGGCAAGAATTCGGACCCACACAAAACTCTGTGCGTGTGTGTGTGTGTGTGTGTGTGTGTGTGTGTGTGTGTGTTACTGGGGATGGAACCCAGGGGCATTCTACCTCCGAGCTACACTCCCAGCCCTATTTTTTATTCTTTATTTGGAAACAGGGTCTCACTGAGTTGCAGAGGGCCTCACTAATGTAGCTGAGGCTGTCTGCAAACTGCAATCCTCCTGTCTTGGCCTCCCAAATGCTGAGATTACAAGTGTGCGCCACCACACCCAGCTCAGCTTTAGCAACTTTGTGAGACCCTCTTTCAAAATAAAAAGGGCTGAAGCCAGACATGGTTGCACACGCTTGTAATCCCAGCATTTGGGAGGCTGAAACAGGAAGATCATGGTTCATGGCCAGCTTCAGCTCCTTTGTGAGCCCTGTGCAACTCAGTAAGACCTTGTTTCCAAATAAAGAATAAAAAATAGGACTGGAGGTGTCGCAGAGGTAGAATGTCCCTGGGTTCCATCCCCAGTACTATAATAAATAAATAAATAAATAAATAAATAAATAAATAAATAAAAAATATGGCTGGGGGTGTAGCTCGGAGGTAGAATACTCCTGGGTTCTATCCCCAATATTGGAAAATAATAAATAAATAAAAAGAGCTGTGAGTATAGCTCAGAGATAATTTTAGGGGGTTCAGTTCCTTGAACCCTCTAAAAAAGAATCATGTCAAGCTTCTCACAGAGGTCTACAACTCCACCCCAGTGGCTCACTGACCTCTTCAGTTCCTTTAAAAAGACAATCTTTCTCCTGCCACAGGACCTTTGCACAGTTTGTTCCCACCATCTTGAATGCGGTTCCAGCCTCTCTTTCTCCAGTTAAATCCTGCTTCCTCTAGCTCTCAGGTACTCCTGGTGGGCTACCCCTTCTCCCTTCCACACTAATCAGATTCCTTCGTTGGAGACTTTCCTATTACCGAGCTCCTGTCAGATCCCTTATCTCACTTGGTAATTACACATTAATTTCCATAGTTATCTGATATCAATATCTGACATTCCACCAGAATGACAAACCTCTGGAGGGCTGAGACCTTATCTGATCCCCAGCTCCAAACACTGTGCTGGGTGCCTCAAAGACACTTAATAAATATTTGTTAGATAAAGACCTCTGAGGCTAGGCTGGGTGTGGTGGCCCAAGCCTGTAATCCCAAATCACGGAGGCTGAGACCAGAGGATCGAAGGTCGGAGTCCAGCATAGTAATTTAGTAAGACTGTTTCAAAATAAAAAAAAAGACGGGGGGGGCCTATAATAATCCCAGTACTTGAGAGACTGAGACAGGAGGAGGTTCACAGGTTCAAGGCCAGCCTCAACAACTTGGGACTCAGCAATCTAGCAATGAGACCCTGTTTCAAAACCAAACAAAAAAAGGGAGGGTGGTAGCTCAGAGGCAGAATTGCCCTGGGTTCCATCTCCAGTACAAAGAAAGAAAGAACAAAAGCAGGCTATGAGCTCACACACACACACACACACACACACACACACACACACACACACTCAGATGCTGGGGTTAGCTCTGGTCACCACTGAGTCCCCAAGAACCCTGGGGAAGCTTGGAGGACGAATGGGGTCTGGGTGAACAGGTCAGGGTAGTTGCGGCAGGAGTGAAGGGAGCCTGGGGGAATGCTGTGAATGTCTTCAAATTACCAGGGCTGGATCCCCAGGGGAAGGGGTGGGGTTCCCTTGAGGATGAAGGTCTGGTGACAGGGAGAACCTTCCGGTGTCGAGCAGGTGCCTGAGGAGGTGTGAGCTCGGTCCTGGAGGTCCCAGGATTAGGATTCCACCAGCAGATCAGGTTCCTCGAGCCCTCGGCCAGTCAGCCTTCCCACCTGTGGAACGGGGGCCGGAGCCGTCGAGTGGCATGGGCGACAGGTCGTGTCCAGCCTCAGGGCTAAGCGGGGCTCCTCGCTCCGGGCGGCGGCGGCGGGAGGGGAAGAGCTGGCGCGGAGGCCCTTCCGCGGCCCGGGAGCACCTCCTCTGGAGCGCTGGGGTTTTACGTGGAGTTGGTAGACAATGGGCCTCTCCCGGCTCCGGAGGGGAAGGAAGCTGAAATTCAGGACCACTCCGTGAATTCTCAAGTTCTTTGTGTCCATTGTGTGGGGAACAATGCTGTTTGTTCGGCTTAGTCACCCCAGGGGATGGGGGAGACAGTTTGCCGAGGGCGGGGCTGCCGGGTGGGGGTCTTGTGGGGGGAGCTGGAGCCTGGGTGGGTGGGGGGGAGCAGGACGGGAAGGTGGGGAAACTGTCAGGCTGGTTGGGTGGGTTCCAGTTCCAGGCAGTGCCTTTCCTCAGTCACTTCCCCTCCAACATCTCCCCACCCTTCCCGAAGTCGTAAGGCCCTGAGGCTTCAGACAGTGACTGAGGCTGGGACCAACCTGTAATCCCAGTGCTTGGGAGGCTGAGACAGAAGGATCATAGGTTAGAGGCCAGCACCCAGTAAACTTAGTAAGACTCTGTTTCAAAATAAAAATTAGCCGGGCATGGTGGCGCACTCTTATAATCCCTGCGCTTGGGAGGCGGAGACAGGAGGATCGTGCAGGTTCGAAGCCAGCTTCTCTGGCTTAAGAGACCCTGTGTCCAAATAAAAATATAAAATATAGGTGTCTGGGAATGTAGCCCGGAGGTAGAAGGGTTTCCAGGAACCCCCATACCACCAAAAAAAGAAAAAGAAGAAATTAGAAAGGGCTGGGGGCTCAGTGGTAAAGCACTCTTGAATTCGATCCCCAGTACAAAAAACAAACAAAAAAACCAAAACCAAAAACAACAACAACTTCACTTTTTGAAGATTTAGCAGTCTGCACACATCATCTTGCTCTAGCTGGGTGAAGAGCCCTGCTTCCCACTTTCACATCTCTGGGCCTCAGTTTCCTCTCTATAATCAATGTCTACCATCTACCCATCTATCTACCTCACTGGGCTGTCAGGAGGATCAACCGAGGTAATGTATCTCCAGCACTGTCTGGAAGGGATGCAGGGCTCCTGGGCTGTTAGTCATACACCTGTATGTAATTACTGTCTCCAAT
The DNA here is from genome assembly GCF_963383645.1 of Muscardinus avellanarius. Classification (NCBI taxonomy): domain Eukaryota; kingdom Metazoa; phylum Chordata; class Mammalia; order Rodentia; family Gliridae; genus Muscardinus; species Muscardinus avellanarius. The sequence goes on along the minus strand of NC_137786.1, from coordinate 103,800,471 downwards.
TTTCAGAAATCAAGGCTCAGAGAAGGTAAGCGGCGTCACACAGTGAATAAATGGAGACATTATAATTCAAGCTTAGGCTGGTTGATTCTGAAGCTGCGTGGCTGACCTGTTGCTCAGGGCCTCCTGCAGAGATGGGACCTGAGCCTGTTCTGAGCAGCCTCTCCTAACTTTCCAAGAGCACCTGCCAAGCCCAAAGCCAAGTTTCTTTCTCTGGCCAGAGGAGAGGGATCATTTAACCAGGGCTCAGGGCTGAGGCTCCCCTCTAGCCTTTCCCACAATTCTAGTATACCAGGGTCCCCCCACTCCCCAGGATTCTCTGCAAGGTAGTCTCTTGCCTAGGAGGGGCTCCAGGGTCAGAGCTGAGCCGCCTGCTACCTCTGGCTGAGATACAGGGCTGAACCTTTGTATCTAGCCTCTGAGTTAACAGTTCAGCTGGTGCTGGAGAGAGGACCTGGGTGTGGAGGCTGGAACCTGGCCCTGTTGATCTTGGGGCCCGAGCATCATCAGGGAGGCCTTCTGGGCCTTCTATAGCCACAGAGATAGAGCAGGAGCAGCACAGACCAATGAACTGAGACAGAGCTGGGAAGGAGAGGAGCAGAGGCCTGGACCTTGGGGGACCATGATGGGGTGGAGTTGGGGCTCCGAGCCATGGCTCCTTCCCGTTTCCATCCTGCCCCTCCATCCACCCTCGCTCAGCCCTGTTCCCACTCCCACTGTTTCCATCCGTATCTCTTTGGTCTGTAGTTTTCCACTGAAGGAGAGGAGGGAGAAAGAGGGATGGAGAGAAGACTGGGGGAAGGGGTGTTCACGTTGCCAATGTGAAGTAGTTCTTGTTCTGTGAATGAAGGTGATGAGGGTTCAGGGTGGAGGAAGGGAGTGGAGGAAGCGCTGGGTAGGGCAGCCTGGGATGGGGTTGCCATGGGAACTGCAGCCTGTCAGGAGCCCTGCCTTCAAAGCCGAGGTGGTGTGCTGCAGGTTCCTGGGGGAGGCGGCTGTGTATGCGGGGAGCAGTTCTGATGTGAGCCCCCTGGGACTCCAGCTCCTGGATTCCAGATCAAAACCCCAACCTGAGCGGGAAGTGGCATCACAAGATGCTTCCCGGCAGACGCCCCCCAGCCTCGAGCCCTCTCTGTGAATGTAAGGCAGAGGTGGGGGTGGAATCAACAGGGGCAGTAGAGGGCGAGCTGAGATGGGAGGTCTCTGCCAAGGCAGCCCCTTTACTTAAAGGGGCCAGAAGCAAAGGGGGCTCTTCCTGTGGGAGGGACGAGAACTGGAGGGTTGCTTGTCCTTTAGGTCTAGGTTGGGGCCAGACTCCACAAGGACAGTTGCTCCAGGCCTCTGGCTCTCAGCCCAGGGAGTGCCTTGAGCCTGGGAACCCAGCTCAGAGAGAAGCGCCCTGGGCTGTGAGGTCTCAACAGCACCGCACGGCCACCAGCGTGGCCTTTTGGCCACCAGGGGGGGCCATGGCCCAGCATCCATGGGACTGAGGGACAGTTCTGTCCTGGACACCCAAGGTGGCCCAGTGAGGCAGTGTGTAGCCCGATGGTCCTTGTCTTCCATGGGGCTGGCCCAGCTAAACAATGTCCTGCCCAAACCCGAGGGCCTTGGCGGACCAGTGCCCTGGAGCTGCCCAGCCAGCCCCAGCCTTCTCTGCGAGCTGCCTGGCTTCCAGAGATCACCAACCACTTCGGAGAAGCTCTCAAGTGCCTGCTAGTCCCCAGCGCATGCTGGGCTCTGTGAATCTGGTGGGGGAGAGGCACACTTTCACATGCCCAGCAGAGGTTAGAAGCCTGCACACCTGAGTCCTAGCATCTGGGTTTGAATTCTGACTTAGTTATTTCTAACTGGGTGAGCGACCTAACTTAGGTCACTTGGGCAAGTCGCCTGTAAAATGATGTTGATAATAGTACTTAGCTTGAAGTCATGAGGAGGACTAAAGGAGAAACTGCTTAAGGCCTTTCATTAAGATCCGCAGACGGAAACCTTCAGTTAAAGGTAGCTCTTGTGAGAGATGAACCAGCATACAGAGTGCTGGGGTGGAGGTGGAAGCCAAGCAACGAGAAAAGAAAAACAAAACCTCCCATCCAGAGGATCTACTGGGGAGGGCTTCCTGGAAGCTGTGCCAGGTGTGAGCCTGAGGAAGGAGGCTGAGAAGCCAGTGCTATTGGAGGAGAGGCAAGAGACCTGAGGCGCATGTTGGTAGCCCATGTCTGCCCTGGGGGCCTCTCTCATCCATCCCTATTTCCAAGGCTCTTCCCTAACCTGGAACCTAGTCGTGGGATTCCTCCCCCCTCCTCCCCCCCTCCTCCCCCTCCTCTCCTTCTTCCCCCTTCTCTCTCCTCCCCTCAGGGAATTCAGCTCACCCAGTAGGACCACTGCACTGTGAGTGCTTAGAGGAGCAGCTCTCAACCTTGGCAACATGTGGAGACACTTTTGGCTGCCACAGCTGGGGAGTGGGGGACGCTACCCACTTCTGGTGGGTGGAGGCCTGAGATGCACCAACCCTGCTGCAATGCACAGGACGGCCCATTCCCAGGCGTTACCTGACCCCAGTGCGGGCAGTGTCAAGGCTAACACAGAGAACACACCAGGCTCCTGATGTCCTACCTCCAAATCCCCGCCCAGGGGTCTCTGATCCCCTAACCCCTTCCTCCAGGCCTCTAGTCCCACACTCAGAGCCCCCTGGCTTCACACTCCCTGCCACCCTGTCGCCTATGCCACTTCCCCTAGGGGCCTGACCCCTCTTTTATCCATCCCTCGGAGGAGGCTGTAGCTGCCTGTCAGGAGCCCGCGGGCTGCGCGAGGCTTGGGAGACCGAGCTGCCCGCCGCACTCGGAGCTGCCTGCCCACTGATTGGCCGAGGCCTCTGTTGCCATGGTGATCCCCGGCAAAGCCCGGGGCCCCCCCTCCCGGCCCCCCCACAGGCCCTATTCAGTGGCGAGAGCTGCGACAGGCAGGTTAATAAAACAGGAGCCGCGTGAGGAGCCAGGCTGTGGGCCGAGGTCCCAGCGTGCTGGCCCGCCCAGAAGAGAGGGACGGTGGGGGCGGGGAGCCAGGAGCGAGCCCGCAGCTCAGCCGGCGCCGCCCCGCTCCGGCCAGGCGGGGACTCGACGGCTGAGCGCGCGGGGCTGCACCCACCCTGGGGGCTTCGGGGTTCGTCCCGGGAATGAGCCTTCCCGCAGTGGCCTCTGGGGGCAGTGTCTCCCCTTCCATCGGGACCCCCGAACCCTGTAATTATGATGGGAGGAGTCCTGGGGCCGCGGGTGCGAAAAGGGAGATGGAGGTGGGGTAAAGGAGAGAAGGGGAGGCGAAAGCCAGGGGTTGGGTGAGGTGGGGAAGGAAGCCGAGGAGCATGGAGGGTAGAGTAGGGGGGACTTGGGCGCCGGGATGAGGCCAGGATGGGGATGGAGGGAAGGTGTGAGGTGGGGTGGAGATGGGGTGGGCTGCAGGTAGGAGGGGGAGGAATTGTGATGGAGGTGGAGATGGCAGCAAAGGAGAGGCCGGCAGAGGGGTGGGGGCCTGGGCACAGCCTCTGACTAGCCCAGCACTGTGCCCAGTGCTGAGTAGGGGCCAAGGAAGAATGTGTCAAACACACGGTTCCTGCTCCTGTAGATCTGTGGCATGAGTGAGTGGGGTGGGAACTGGTGAGCTGTGGGAGCGGGGTCATGCTGGAACCTCAGTAATACCAATGCCACCCCTCTCCCCAGTATCAAGACGCGGAGCTCGCTGCGGGGCCTGTGCACACCGACACAGAGGCCCTCGTTCAGTACTTTCTGCAATCCTTTGAAGCAAGCATCACTGCCGCGGCGGAGGCTCGGAGACGTTGAGTAACTTGTCCAAGGTCACAAAGCCCTAATTCCTGCTTCAGATACGGTAGATAGATGGCTAATCTCTGTGTGGACCTGGATATTTCTGACAAGAGGCTCAAACCATGACGATTGGTGTGGGGAAGAACAGAAAGTCCCGCGTCACAAGGGCCATAGTATGGAGTCTGGCCGTGACACGGAGCTGTGTGTCAGGCTCCTGGATTCCCACCCTTGACGGTAACTGGCTGCATGACTCAGTTTTCCCTGCTGGGGAAGACACTGGGTTGGCTGTTGCTGGGAGCCTCATTGCCGTCACGGTTCCACGGGACAAACGCAGGGACCCTATACCAGTTCTCGACTGCTGTTCTTGACGTCATCCAGTTTGCACAGCGATGGGAGACCAGAGCTGGTGCCCAAGGTCTGGAGTGGGAAGGGCTTTGGGATGGAATAGAACAGCTTGCTCTGGCGTCTGGGAGGTCCCTTGCACAGATGATATCACTTCCCTAAACCTTAATCTTCCCATCTATAAAAATGGAGACAATATCGTGTCGATGAGGTAGATCAAAATAAGATGAGGCTTTTTAAAAGTCTGGCCCACTATAGAGAAGCAGTTAAGGTGACCAATCAGAGGGGATGGGATGGGGGAGGTATGTAAACAAATGTATCAAAGATAATCACCAATCAAGCATGGGATCGAGGGAGAGGGAGGGAATGGGATGGGGACTGGATGAGGGCTGATTGGATGATGTGTGCTTGTATATCCTCTCAAGTCTTGTATTCCAATGTGATGTATGATTACAATGCACCGATAAAAATATATAAAAAAATAAAAGTCTGGCCCAGAGAAAATTCTAGATAAATGTGGGTCCCTTCAAAAACAGGTGGCCTCAGCCGGGCGTGGTGGCACACGCTTGTAATCCCCACGCTTGGGAGGCAGAGATAGGAGGATCGTGCAGATTCGAAGCCAGCCCTGCGCCCTGGCTTAGGAGACCCTGTTTCCAAATTTTAAAAATGTAAAATAGGTCTGGGAGTGTAGCCTGGAGGTAGAAGGGCTTCCAGGAACCCCAGTACCACCACCAAAAACAAACAAACAAACAAAAAAACAGGTGGCCTCTATAGGGGCTTGTTTCTCTTAGGTAATGTGTGACCCCTTATTCCCAGGCCCCAGAGAGGAGGTAGAGAGAGAAGGGATGTCCCCTCTCTCCATATCTGTATTGTCACTACTTCCAGAGGGCTCAGCATAAAAGGTGGAAAGCGAGCCGGGTGTGGTGGCGCATCTTGTAATCCCTGCACTTGGGAGGCAGAGACAAGGAGGATCGCGCAGGTTCGAAGCCAGCCGCGCTGGCTTAAGAGACCCTGTTTCCAAATAAAAATATGAAAATAGGTCTGGGGGTGAAGCCTGGAGGTAGAAGGGCTTCCAGGAACCCCAGTACCACACACACAAAAACAAAAAAACGGTGGAAGGTAAGATTTTTGGTGTTGTTTATTTTTATTTTTTTGTGGTACTGCGGATTGAACCCAGGGAGATTCTACCTATGCATTACACCATCAGCCCTTTTTACTTTTTGTTTTTTGAAACAAGTTCTCACCAGATCGATACTTGCTGAAGCTGTCCTCAAATCTGTGATCTTCCTCCCAAATACTGAAATTATAGGCATCTAACCACCGCATCCCACTGGAAGGTGAATTTTTTGAGCACAGAAAAAAAAAAGGTGGAATGGGCAAGTGTCACGTGGTGAGGACAATTTAAAATATATATATATCATTAGAAAGTAGCCAGACCCGGGTTGAAGAAATAAGGGGGTTCATCCCTAGCACAGGTCCCTCCACTCTACAGCCCCCTCACCCCCAGCCCAGCAGGGGAAGACCACCGAGTGAGGCCTGGCCTCTGAGCAGGAGCGCAGAGCCGTTCAGGCCACAGCGACCGCTGGCTGCTGCCCTTCCAGCCAGACCATGGCCAGCTGGGCTCTGAGGGCACTGCCAGCCAGCCAGGCCACAGCTAGGAACCCCGGCCCGAGCAACTTGAGCACTCGATAAGCCATTAATTCTTAATAAACGACAGGCTGTGCATTATTTAACAATAATGATACTTTCTGTTCCATTATAGATTAAAACACCGGCCTCTTCTTATTAATCCTGCATTTCAAAAGCTTGTAAATCCTGCGCAGCCAGAGGAGATAAAAGCCAGCTCATCCCCATCCCGGGGGCTGACACACTCGCCCTGACACGGTGGCTCAGTGGCGTGCATGTGCGTGTGCACACACACGTGTGCCCTAGGCCCGCCCACGGCCCGGCTTCCTGGGCGGCTGCCACTCTCCACTCCGCGTCTCGCTCCCCCCCCCCTGACTCTCTTCCGCCTCTAATTCTTATTTTTTTCCCTCTCAGCGCTTTTCTCTGCTATTTCCTTTTTCCTCCTTTTCTGCTCACCTATTCTTTTCTCTCTCGCGTCTCCCTCCCTTTTTGTCTTTCTCTTCTCCCATCCCTCTCTCGCGAGTGCACCACCTGTTTCTCCATCACCTGCATCTCCCCCATCTTCACACCGTTCAGCCAAACAAACCCACAACATGCACAGACTCTATCCCCATATGGTCTTTGCTTTTCTCCGGGTTCTCAGGGGGAGGGACTGGGGAGAAAGGAAAAGAAATCCAGAGACCAGGAAAAGGAGGAGGAGCACAGAATGTGGCCAGCACGAACCCCCAGACCCAGTGGATGGGGAAGGTTCTGAGCAGGGGCCTCTTGTGAGAGCCACACAGAGCATCCTCAGAGGATGCTCGAGCCCCTCTGGTACCCTGTTTACATACTCCCCAGGACAGGGAACTCACTACCTCTTGAGGCAGCCTCTACACTGCTCCAAAGCTCCTAGAATTCATAAACATCTTTTAGAACCCACATTCACCTTCAGACTCCCTCTGACAAATGACAGGCCTTCGGGAAGGGGAAGGCCGCCATTCCTCTCCCTGGTGCCTCAGCTGAACACTCCCCAGCCCTTTTCTGTTTCCGCTTGTGTCAGTGCAGTGCATGGTCCCTCTATCTTGGCTTCTTCGTCCTCTGTGGCACCAGGCAGGTGGGAGGGCCATCAGAGGTGGCTCCGGGGCCCACCGCAGCCCTTCCCATGGTGCTGCCAGGACAGAGGGCAGCTAGACCTCTGCCCTCTGCTGTCTGGTGTGGGGATCAGAAGCTATGACTAGTGATCTGAGAAGAAAATTTGCTCTGACCTTGAATGTCTCTCCCAAGGTGTTTGCAAAGAATAATATCCAACATCATTTGTGTGTGTGTGTCTGTGTCTGTATGACACCGGGGATTAACCCAGGGACTTTCTACCTCTGAGCTACACCCCCAGCCCTATTTTATTTTTTTAGTTTGAAACAAGGTCTCACTAAGTTGCTGAGGCTGGCTTCGAACCTGTGATCCTCCTGTCTCAGCCTCCCCGGTACTGAGATTGCAGGCCTGTGCCACCACACCTGGCTCATAACATCATTTATGGAGCCTCATGACATGCTAGGTATCTGAGCTTCCGTTGCTTATCTCGTCCAGTCCCTGCAGATCTGTCCCACTGTTACTTCCATTCTGTGGATGAGAGCAATGAGGAAGTTACCTTGGTCGTGGTCACACAACTGTGGAAATGAAGCTCCAACTTGACCCAGCACTGACTCCACGGCCCTGGCCTTATTATTTGAAGGGGGCACTAGGGCTGGAACACAGAGGCATCCTACCTCCGAGCTACACCCCCCAGCCCTATTCTTTATTTTTTATTTTTTTATTTTTATTTTTTTGTGGTATTGGGGGTGGAACCCAGAGGCTTTCTACCTCCGGGATCTACTCCCAGACCTTTTTATATTTTATTTGGAAACAGGGTCTCACTAAGTTGCTGAGAGCCTCACTAAGTATCCGAGGCTGGCCTCGAACCCGTGCGATCCTCCTGTCTCAGCCTCCCAAGCGCGGGGATTACAAGCGTGCGCCACCACGCCCGGCGCTTTATTCTTTATTTTGAAACAGGGTCTCACTGAGTTGCAAAGGGCCTCACTAAGCTGAGGCTGTCTGCAAACCGTGATCCTCCTGTCTCAGCCTCCCAGGTACTGGGATTACAAGCATGCGCCACCATGCCCTGCTAAAGCCCTTGCTTTTAATCTGTGGATGTTCTCCCCAGAACTAAAAGTCTTTCTGAAAAACTGAGTCCTCAAAGTCAGAGTGTCTGAGGCTCCTCAAACTCAACTTTTCCTCTGGACTGGACTTATGGTGCCCATAAGCTCTCCAGGAGGAAGTGTGGGTGAGGGAGGAATCTCTGGTATCATGGGCTGTACTTAATAAAGATTTTCTCTCTCTTTCTTTCTTTCTTTCTTTCTTTCTTTCTTGTGGTACTGGAGATGAAATCCAGAGACATTCTACTTCTGAGTTTTTTTTATTTATTTATTTTATTATTATTATTTTTGTGTGTGTGTGGTACTGGGGTTCCTGGAAGCCCTTCTACCTCCGGGCTACACTCCCAGACCTATTTTTTACATTTTCATTTTGGAAACAGGGTCTCCTAAACCAGCGCGCGCAGCTGGCTTCGAACCTGCGCGATCCTCCTGTCTCTGCCTCCCAAGCGCTGGGATTACAAGCGTGCGCCACCACGCCCGGCTTTATTTTTTATTTTGAAACAAGGTCTCACTAAGCTGCTGAGGGTCTCACTAAATTGTTGAGGCTGGCCTTGATCCTGAGATCCTCCTGTCTCAGCCTCCTAAGTACTGGGAGTACAGGTGTGCACCACAGCACCCACCCTTGATGGACATTTCTTCAGGTCAAGGAGGAAGAGGCAGTGCGGAACTCTTTTTGAACCCCACCTAACAGCTTCCTGTAACCCACACTTGGAGCCCAGTGCAGTGGTACATACCTGTACTCCCAGTTTTAGGTTTGGAGGTTTGAGAACAGTCTCAGCAATGTAGTGAGATTCTTATTAACCTAAGAAGACCCCCTTTCAAAACAAAAGATTAAAAATAAAAGCTGGAGGTATACCTAGTACCATAAAAATATAAATAAATATTTATATTTATTTATAAATATGGTATACACCTATTATCCCAGGACTTGGGAGGCTGAGACAGGGCTGCAGGTTCAAGGGCAGCCTCAGCAACTTTGTGAGGCTCTCAGAAACATAGTGAGATCCTGTTTCCAAGTAAAAATATTAAAATGGTCTGGGAAGCCGGGCGTGGTGGAGCAAGCTTGTAATACCAGCATTTGGGAGGCTGAGGCCTGGAGGATCACGGTTCGCCGACAGCCTCAGTTACTTAGTGAGGCCCTCTGCAACTTAGTGAGACCCTGTTTCAAGATAAAGAATAAAAAATAGGGTTGGGGTGTGGCTTAAAGGTAGAATGCCCCTGGGTTCAATCCCTGGTGCCACAAATACACACACACACACACACACACACACACACACACACACGCACGCGCAAAATAAAGTAAAAATCTTATGCATTAAGCCGGGCGTGGTGGTGCACGCATTTGGGAGGCTGAGACCTGGAGGATCGCGGTTCGCAGACAGCCTCAGCTACTTAGTGAGGCCCTCTGCAACTCAGTGAGACCCTGTTCAAAATAAAGAATAAAAAAATAGGGCAGGGGGTGTACCTCGGAGATAGAACGCCCCTGGGTTTCATCCCCAGACCCACAAAATATAAAATTGGTCTGGGAGTATAGCTCAGAGGTAGAATGAATGCCCCTGGGTTCAATCACCAGCAACATAATATATAAATAAATAAGTTAACATGCATACTATGAGTCTGTATGGTGTAGGAACAACCATTTTAAAGGGGGCAGGCTGAGGCTCAAAGAGTTTTGGGTTTGTTTTGTTTTGTGGTACTATGAATTGAATCCAGGGGCGTTCTACTTCCAAGATACACCCCCAGCCCTATTTTATATTATTTATTTTTTGAAACAAGGTCTCACTAAGTTGCAAAGGGCCTCACTGAGTAGCTGAGGCTGGGGTGAGCCTGCCATCCTCCTGTCTCAACCTCCCAAGTACTGGGGAAAGAGGTTCTGTCAATAGTATTCATGCATACCTCTTTTTTTTTTTTTTTTTTTCTTTTTTGGTGGTACTGGGGTTCCTGGAAGCCCTTCTTCCTCCGGGCTACACTCACACTCCCAGACCTATTTTATATTTTTGAAACAGGGTCTCTTACGCCAGCGCGGCTGGCTTCGAACCTACGCGATCCTCCTGTCTCCGCCTCCCAAGCGCGGGGATTACAAGCGTGCGCCACCACGCCCGGCGTCACGCATACGTCTTAATCAGGAGCTTGGAGCAGATTGTGTGTGTGTGTGTGTGTGTGTGTGTGTGTGTGTGTGTGTGTAGTGGGAGAAGAACAAGAGTCGTCTTTAAGAAACAGAGTCGGGGCGGGGAGCTGAGCCGCTTTCTTCTTCTTCTTTGGAAATGCTCAAGTGGGAAATTTAACTTGATCCCTTGTGGCTTCTGGGCCAACCCCTTAGTGAAGTCAGATCGCTTTTGCAAAGGAAAATTTTATCCATTTTCTGGTTTTTATGGGGCTCCCACAATGAGCCAGACCTCTCCTGTTGGTGCTTAGAGAGGATTTCTCTGCGTGGTCTACAGTGATGCTGTGTAATCTCCCAAAAAATATGGCACTAATATCCGCCGGGTTAGGGTTAGTTATTTTTATGTCTTTGTCATTTTGTTTCTCGGCAGCTCTTTTTGCCGCCTGGAAAGGACGCGGCGGACACTTTATTTCCACGGTCATATTTTTTAATTTGATCAAAGTAAATTTCACTCGTTCTCTGTATAAATTATTTAACTCATTTCTTTTAGGTTAAATGTCTCGAAAGGAAGATAGAAAGTCTTTCCATCACAGTTTCTTCCCGGATTTTAATCAGTTCCCCTAGATCGCATGAACTTCCTTCGCAGTCTCCATCCTTCTCTGTCTCCGTGTCTCTTTCTCTCTCTCTTCTCTCTCTCTCTCTGCCTCCTTCCCTCTGGGCTCCTCCCACCCTCTGCTCCAATCCCTTCTGGGTCCTGTGGCTCAGGGCCAGCTCGCCTTGCCTCCGCCTCCCGTGACTCTGGGTGGGAATGGGGGGCAGCCCATCAGCTGCAGGAGTAACCAAAGGACCTCCTTCTGCAGGGGCGCCCATGGCGTGGCCAGCAGTGGGCGGCTGCATGTCAGCCTGCTGTCCCCCTCAGCGGGATCTCCTTGTGCATGACCAAGGCTGCTGCTCCCGCCTGCCCTGCAGGACCCTTCCCAATCCCCATTCCTCTCTGGGGCTGCAGCCTCTTGCTGAGTTGCAGTTCGGTAGCCTTTCCCCAAATTCCAGCTCTTTCCTAATCAAAACTACATCCTGTCAATCAACTGTCCCTGGTTACAGGCCAGGTTCCCCAGAGCCTTATTTCCCTTGGGCAAGAGGTCTCCTCCAATAGTGCTGGGCTGGGGGCCAAGGGGACAAGCAAAGGTTTGGAGCTGAGAAATGGAGCCACTGAGGACCTGTCCCCAGAGGAGGGACTCAGGAGCCTCCTGCCTGGGCAGCTCTGACTCTGGCCACAGGCACGTTCAGGGGGCCAGGGAGGCAGGCAGCTCAATGTCCCCAAGCCCTCCAGTCCCCCTCATCGCATTGTTTGAGCCGAGAACAAGTCTCCAGTGGGAATTCCCTTTCCTCTTTTAAAATATACAATAATTAACAAACTAATGCTATTAACTGTGACAAGGAGGAAATGACAATAAAAGCCGCGCGGAGTCCGCAGCAGCCAATGTGAGGGTGGGCAGGTCGGGCTCAGGGTGGAGGGGACCTGCCCTAGCAGGGCTGCAGCTGCCTGGGGCTGGAGACGTTCCCAGGAACTTCCGCAGGACTGGAGAGTCCTGGGGCCTCAGGCACAGCCGCTCCGCTTCCTGTGCAGGAAGAGTCAGGGTCCCGGCCATTCTTCCAGAGCCGGAGGGTTGCTCTGTTATGAAAACCTTAAATAATAGAGTTGTGGCCTGGCGCTGACTGGGAGGGGGGATGTCTGTGAGGATATGACCCTGCTCCACAACAGGCCCAGTGACTTCCTGTAGGGCCACACTGCCTCCGAGGATGCAGCACAAGGAGAGCCTGTGCGCCAAGGTGGCCTCTTTCCCCAGCCTTCAGAAGATTCCTCAGGGATGACCCAAACACCTGTTCTCCTTCCTTCCAGAGCAGCCAGGCTGAGCCCTTCCTCTCTGGGGGAGATTTTGCTTGGACACAGCCAAAGATACCAGGCAGGAGTGGGCTTCTGTTACCTGATTGCCTGGAAGTCCATTTCCAGTCCAACTTCAGTCTTTCATGCTGCGGTACTCCATAATTCCTCTGATGATTCCCAACAAGCCTCGTTGATAAATTCCAGGGACTTTCTCACTCCTGCCTCCCTATCCTAGGCCACATATTGTCCCCACCGCAGTCCTTTGAATCCTCTTCCCTTGTCGGGCAGCTGTGGTCACCAGAAAGAGCAAACTTGTTCTGGTTCTTCCTGTCTAGATGTTCTCCCAAAGGCCGCTCACCCACTTGCATGCTAGGAAATGTCTGCGCCGAACTTCTTTTTGTTTTTTTCTTTATTTTATATGGTACTAGGGGTTGAACTCAGGGGTGCTAAACCACGAGTTTACACCCCCGGCCCTTTCTATGGCTACATCTCCAGTGTGTGTGTGTGTGTGTGTGTGTGTGTGTGTGTGTGTGTGTGTGTTACTAGGATTTAATCCAGGGTTGTGTGTGTGTGTGTTACTGGGATTGAATCCGGGGGTGTTTTCCCTCAGAGCTACACCCTCAGCCTTTTTTTTTTAGTGTATTTGGAAACAGAGACTCATTAGATTGATGAGGGTCCCATTCTTTGCTGAGGCTGTCTTCGAACCTGCAATCTTCTGTCTCAGCCTCTCAAGTACTGGGATTATAGACATGTGTTACCATGCCTGGCTCCTAGCCCTCTTTTTTTTTTTTTTTTTTTTAGGTACTAGGGATGGAACTCAGGGACATTCTACCTTCAAGTTATGCCCCCAGCCCTGTTTTTTTATTCTTTATTTTGAAATAGGGTCTCACTGAGTTGCAAAGAGCCTCACTAAGTAGTAGCTGAAGCTGTCTGAGAACCGTGATCCTTCTGTCTCAGCCTCCCAAATGCTGGATTACAAGCCTGTGCCGCCACACCAGGCTTCCTAGCCCTCTTTTGAAATAGGGTCTTGATACATTGCTGAGGCTGGCTGGCCTTGAATTTTCAGTTCTCCTGCCTCAGCCTCCCAAGTAGCTGGAATTACAAGTGTGTGCTACCGCACCCAGCTTTTATTTTTTATTTTGAGGCAGTGTCTCACGCCATGGCTGGTCTGGACTCGTGAGGCTCCTGCTCAGAACTTTCAAAAGTTATATTCAGTAACCCACAGGATGGTCACATGCTTATCCCGTGTTACAGACAACGAAACCCAGCTCAGGTAAGTGACGTGTCTGCTATCACAGAGCCAGGAAGGAGCAGTGTCAAGACTGGAGCTGTGGTTATGTGTTCCATCGGCTCTACCTTCCTCATGGCTCCTGGGAGAGTGGACACTCCAGGGGTGAAGAGATAAACCAACCTTCCTTTATCTCCATGACCACGCTGGGCCTGGGCAGGTCAATAAGAAGTAAAGACTTAGCTCAACTCATTCCCCCGCCAACCAGCACTGAGAAGTATGCTGCTGCCCTGCAGATCTTCTACAGGGGGAAACTGAGGCATGGAGAAGCACAGTGCTCTGCCTCAGAACTTGAGTCCAGTCCTTTCTGCCTGCAGAGCCCACCCTGGCTCTGGCTGGAGCTGGCTGGAGAGGGAGACCGGCGGACTTGAAGTCGGTGACACTGAGTCCAGCCAGGGTGAGTGTCAAGTCCGAGAAGCTCATTAGGTGCGAAGCTGCCACACATGTCAAACACCGTGGCCGCCCGCCCGGCGCCCGTCCTGACTCTGCCGTGCAGGGTAAACACACTTGCTAATTCACCAAACTCAATCACGTTCCCCTGATGGATTTTCCCATCATTACTCCTGAGTGAGTGACAACCTACTCAGACACTTGCCTTCCCTGCTGCCTTTGGAGAGTCTCAGAAATCAGAGCGCTTTGCTCCTAAGTTGATTTCAACTTGTCCTAAAGTCATTTTAATTGGTGAAGCGTCAGAGGCAATTTGGGTGACTTTCTGAGAGCCCCTTACCGCTGGCCCTGGGCTGCGGGAGTGGGGGCTCGAGTGTCGCTCGGGCTCCTGGGCGGCGCTTTCCCCTCTCCCCGATGGGCCAGGAGCCCGCCTTGCTTTATTTTCATGTTTCTTGCTGAGGTTCCTAGGCTGGTTCCTGAGGATAACAAGATTCATTTTCTCAATGGCTCTGACAGATAGGATTGTTATTGTTATTACACTCATATACCACCTTGCCTCTGAGGAGCTTAAGGCGCTTTACAAATTTGAAAATTATCTAATAATCTTCTAGCAACCCTGAGAGAGGGGGAAAAGCGGCAGTTAAGAGGCACTGCGGTAAAACCAAAGGACCCCACAGCCTTCGCCCCAACCAGGGCACATGGCCACTGTTGGGGTTGGGGGCATTTGAAGCTGGGGATTCCCTGAAACTCACCCTGTAGAATAAGGAAGGAATCACCCTGGAATCCTAGCACCTGGAAGGCTGACATGTGAGGATTGCAGGTTCGAGGCCAGCCTCAGCAATTAAGTGAGACCAAAATTGTAACCTAGGTGCTGCGGCACAAGCCTGTAATCCCAGTACTCTGGAGGCTGAGACAGGAGGATTGCAGGTTCAAGGACAGCCTTCGCAAATAGTGAGACTCTCATTAAACCTGCAAGACCCTATTTCAAAATAAAAGCCAAATAGGGTTGGGGTATAGTTCAGAGGTTCAATTCCCAGCACCATAAAAATAAAATAAAATTTTAAATTTTAAGCCAGGACTGGTGCCGCATGCATGTAATTCCAGTACCTGGGAGACTGAGACAGTAGGATCATAGGTTCGGCAACCTCAGCAACCTAGTGAGACTCTGTTTCAAGACAAAATATAAGGCCAGGCGTGGTGGCGCACGCTTGTAATCCCCGCGCTTGGGAAGCAGAGACAGGAGGATCGCGCAGGTTCGAAGCCAGCTGCGCGCACTGGCTTAGGAGACCCTGTTTCCAAATAAAAATGTAAAAATAGGTCTGGGAGTGTAGCCTGGAGGTAGAAGGGCTTCCAGAAACCCCAGTACCACCACCAAAAAAAAAAAAAAAGACAAAATATAAAAAAGAGCTGAGGCATAGCTCAGAGGTAGAATGTCTCTGGGTTCAATCTCAGTACCAAAATTATTAATAATAATAATAATAATAATAATAATAAAGAGGAAGATGTTGGGGAGGGAGAGGAAGGGAGAGAGGGAGGAGAGCACCAAAGAACAAATTCCAAGTGGAGGGAACTCAGGCAAGGAGTTTCCTTTAAAGACATAAGAAATGAGAGGAAGCAGGAGGCTCCCAGGGGCTTGCGGGTAAGAGAGCTGAAATTCAGAATGGAAATCTACCAGAGCACAACGAGGCCGGCAAGGATCCTGCTCAGGCATGAGAACATGGGTAGAAATATCACAAATTGAGATGGCTGCTTTTAGGTGGGTGTGGGATGCCTCCGCGGGCCTCTTTTTTTCCACCTGTAAGCAGAGAGCACAGCATTAGGTCTCTGCCAGCCTGACATCCTATGATTCTGTCTTCCTTTGAATTCCCCCGTGGCAGAGGTGGCCACGGTAATTGCAGCACCTTTGCTAAGCGTGAAAGGAAAGCTACTATCAAAATGACGGCTCCGCTGCATCCCCGTCATTTTCTCTAGAGGAAGGTAGCAGACCCGCCTGGTTCGAGGCTGTCCTTTGGGGGTTAGAGAGTTGCGACGACGTTCTAGGCAGCTGGGGAGCAGGGACAACGCTGTGGTCAACAGCTCGGCTCTGGGATGACAAAGGTGGTGACCTTGGGCAAGTGAGTGGCCCCACTCTGACTTCAGCTTCCTGTCTGTTCAAGGACAATGGTAGCGATGTAAAGCACTTTGCTCACCGCCTGGCACAGCCAGCCACGACGATGACAGGGAGGGGGCCTGGGTGCTGACAGGGTGGCTTCTTCTGGGCACCTGTTCTTCCTCAAGGGCTGGGCAGGCTGGCCAGGTGTCAGGGGAGGGAAGCTGGGGATTGGACGGGAAGGATGAAGGGGCCGGAGGTACGGTGCAGTGGTCTTCAGGCATCTCTTTCCATCTCTCTACACCCAGACCGGTGGACCATGGCATGGAACTGACTCTGCTTCCTGCTGCCCCTCCACTGCCCTGTGGCCTTGACTGACAGCTGCTGGCTGCACCCCTCCCCCAACACCCCCTCCTGTGCCTCCCTGGGCCGCTCTGGCCGCCTGGTGAGCTTGGGCTCTAGGGAAGGTCTTTGTTGCCGCTGCTTTGGCTGGTCGGGGGCCCTTCTGGGGCCAGGGAAGGACAGGAGGAGGCACAGGGGAGGCTGCAGGAAGGACAGGATGATCAAGACAGAGCTGGGGCTGGGCGGAGGAGCTCTGGAGGTGCAGAGGGGATGCAAGAGAGAGAGGCCTCCTGTTCTCGCCACCATCCCCTGAAAAAATAAAGGTCATAAGTAGTAATGCCCTGGCCTCAGGATCCTTGGGGGATGGGTTCTAGGACCCCCCTGGGATACCAAAATCCATGAATGCTCAACTCCCTTATATTAGTTTGCATATAACCTACACACCCTCCTGTATGCTTTAAATCATCTCTGGATGACTTATATTGCCTAACACAATGTAAATGCTATGTAAATAGTTGTTATGCTGTATTGTTTAGGGAATCATAGCACAGAAAAAGTCTCTCCATGTTCAGTACAGATGCAATTTTTTTTGGAATATTTTCCGTCTGAGGTTGGTATAATCTGCAGCTATGGAATCCTTGGACAAGGAGGGCCAACTGTACTCACTAGACAGGGGCTATTATCAATATATATACTTTAAATAATTAAGAAATTTCAGAATATCCAGCCCTCAAAGAAGCTGTGGAGCTAGTATTATTCATTCATTTATTCAACAAATATTTATCAAGCACCGAGTCTGCGCCGGCTGCTGTGCTCATTGCTGGAAGACAGCTGTGAACCTGGACAGACACAGACCCTGCCCTGCTGGAGCTTCGTGTCTGGCAAACATGCAAGTAATTTTAAATATGACTTGTCTACTCCATCCATCGTTTAACAATATCTGCAAGAGCAAAACTCAGGGGCCAGCTCTAATGGCTGGCCAGGGAAAGTGCTTCATGGAAGTGCTTGTTAAGATCCAAGACGGGGCTGGGCATGATGGCACACACTTGTAATCCCAGTACTTGAGAGGCTGAGACAGGAGGATCGCAGGTTCGTGTCCAGCCTCAGCTACTTAGTGAGGATCTCCACAATTCAATGAGACCCTATTTCAAAATAAATAATAAAAAATAGGGCTAGGGGTGTAGCTTAGAGGTAGAATGCCCCTGGGTTCGATCCCCAGTACCACACAAAAAAGATAAGGAAGGAAGGAAGGGAAAGAAAGAAAGAAAGAAAGAAAGAAAGAAAGAAAGAAAGAAAGAAAGAAAGAAAGAAAGGAAGAAAGAAAGAAGGAAAGAAAGAAAGAAAGAAAGGAAGAAAGAAAGAGAAAAATGACCCAAGATGGGTGCTGTGGTGCATGCCTATAATCCCTGTATTTGGTATATTTGGGACGCTGAGGAGGATTGTAGGTTCAAGGACAACTTCAGCAACTTAGTGAAACTCTCAGTACCCTAACAAGAGACCCTGTTTCAAATTTTTAAAGGGGGGACTGGGCAGCGCTTGGAGGCTGAGACAGGAGGATCACACAGGTTCGAAGCCAGCCTCAGCTACTTAGTGAGGCTCTCGGCAACTTAGTGAGACCCTGTTTCCAAATAAAATAGAAAATAGGTCTGGGAGTATAGCCCGGAGGTAGAAAGCCTCTGGGTTCCACCCCCAGTACCACCAAAAAAGGGGGGGGGACTGGGGTATAGCTTAGAGGTAGAATACCCCTGTGTTCAATCCCTAGTAATACACACACACACACACACACACACACACACACACACACACACGTCTCAGAATGGAAAGAGGCAGAGACAAGCCAAGAGTCAGTAAACTGTACTATCCCCATAACACAGGTGCTGGGTCCACAGAAAAGGCTAGATTCATAGGTCCCCAGTGCCCTGGGGATTTCAGCCCAGGCACAAGGATGACAGTGCCCTTCCCCCCACCCCCCCAGCCTCACGGCACCCACGCCCGATACCCCCAGCCCTGGGTTTGCAGTAAACACCCCTGCTCCTCTTTGAAAGAGAGAGAGCGCGAGAGAGAGAGTTATTAGTCCCTTTCACAAGTAGGAGGAAGCACTTTCCCAGTGTCATATAGCAGGTTGAAGACAGGGCTAAGTTGGCGGCAGCTTTGCCTGAGCAAGTCCCCTCTTCTACTGGAAGCAGAGGGGAAGTCGAGGCCAGGCTCAGTGTGGGTGGGGCTAGCACCCGTGCAGGGCTACCAAGCAGGGACTAGGTTCTAAGGTGAAGGCGGGGCCCAACCCCTCAGGCCCAGTGCTTGGGTCTACCCAGACCCGCAGAGCCCAGAGGTTATGGTCTGGTCGACTCTGCCTATGCTGCAGGTCTGAACAGAGCAGCGGAAACTAAAATACAGGGAAGTTATGGTGTATACCAAGCCACTGGTGCCGGGACTCAAACCCAGCACCTGGTATATGCTGAACAAGATCTCTACCACTGAACTATGTCGTCAGCCCAAGTCACATTTTGTTTTATTTTATCTTATTTTTTGCAGTACTGGGGATGGGACCTAGGGACATTCTACCTCCGAGCTATACCCCAGCCTTATTTTTTATTCTTTATTTTGAAAGAAGGTCTCACCAAGTTCTTGAGGGCATCACTAAGTAGCTGAGGCTGGCCGCAAATCTGCGACCCTCCTGTCTCAGCCTCTCAAGTACTGGGATTACAAGCCTGTGCCACCACATCCAGCCCTCCAAGTCACATTTCTGAAAAGAGATATCTCCTGTGTTGTTCTTATAAACACATAGGTTATATCAGAAATTCCACAAAGCATCTAAATTAGTGCCTCCTCTCTAGAGAGTAGGGCTGGGGTTGGAGTAAGAAGAGTGACTTTTCATTGAATACAATTGGTATGATTTGAGTTGTTTACTTTATACAGGCTTTATTTTTTCAATTAAACTACCTTTTTAAAAAATGGGGCTAATAATAACGTCCAGGGTTGACTCGAGGACTAAGTGAATTAATGTATGTAAAGTGCTTAGTACAACGCCAAGCGCAGGGCGAGCGTTGGACTCCCCACCACAGGTACTTACTGGGCAAATGTAGATTCAGTCACTCCCAATTCCTTACTTCCCCCACCACATCTGCACTTGCCAAGGGTGTGTGTGCCTGGTGGGCTTGCTCTCTGCGTTCCTGCCTTCTGCAGAACATTGCTCAACTACACACAACCCTCGGGTTAGAACCAGGCCTGGCTGAGCACAGCCCAGATCGACCAACTCCGGTCAACTGGAAGAAAATAAATATTTACTCTTGTATGTCTCTAACTTTGAGGTGGTTGGTAATACAGTATTATTATGGGAAAAATATGCTGGCTCATACAGAGCATTTACTTTTTTTTTTTTTTTTTTTGCGGGTTTGGGAATGAAACCCAGAGGCATATGACCTCCGAGCTACACCTTCTGCCCTATTTTTTTTTATTCCTTATTTTGAAACAGGGTCTTACTAAGTTGCGGAGGACCTCACTAAGTAGCTGAGGCTATCTGTGAACCGCGATTCCCCTGGTCTCAGCCTCCTGAATGCTGGGAGTACAAGCGTGCGCCACCACTCCTGGCTCAGAGCATTTACTATATGCCAGGCCGAAGCTTAGACCTGGGGAAATGGTGGTGAGCAAAGCCGGGTACGGTTCCTGTCCTCGTGAACCTTATATGTGTGTGTGTGTGTGTGTGTGTGTGTGTGTGTGTGTGTGTGTGTGTGTGTGTTGCTAGGGATTGAACCCGGGGCATGCTAACTCCCAGGTACAGCCCCAGACCAATTTATTATTTATTTATTTATTTATTTTGTGTGTGTGTATGTGGTACTAGGGATTGAACCCAGGAGCATTCTACCTCTGAGCCACATCCCCAGCCCTATTTTTAATTCTTTATTTTTTCTAAGTTGCAGAGGATCTCACTAAGTAACTGAAGCTGGCTATGAGCCTGTGATCCTCCTGTCTCAGCCTCCCAAGTACTGGGATTACAAGTGTGAGCCAACACACCTGGCTTTATTTTATTTTTGGTACTAGGGATGGATCCCAGGGGCATTCTACCTCCAACCTACACCCTCAGCTCTAGTTCTTATATTTTATTTTATTTTTATTCTTACTAAGTTGCAGAGGACTTCCCTCACTATGTAACTGAAGCTGGCTGTGAGCCTGTGATCCTCCTGTCTCAGCCTCCCAAGTACTGGGATTACAAGTGCTTACCACCATGCCTGCCTTTTTATTTTTTTATTTTGAAACAGGGTTTCACTAAGTTGCTGAGGCTGGCTTTGAACTTTCCATCCTCCTGTCAGCCTCTCAAGTACTGGGATTATAGGCATGCACCACCATGCCTGGCTTGTTTATTTTGAAACAGGGTCTAAGTTACCGTACTCTGGCCTTGATCCTTCTGTCTCAGCCTCCCAAGTACTGGGACTATAGGCATTTGCCACCGCAACCGCTCACGAGAGCATTTAGTAGCAGGGATGTGAGGAGAGTTGGTCTAGGCAGGAGGTGGAGGAAGGGTTAAAGAAGATTCCCTGAGTGACACTTGTACTGAGACCTGAAGGATGGGTGGACATTAACAAGGTAAACCCTTTCAAACAGAGGAGTAGAATGTGCAAAGGTCCTGAGGCTGAAGGGGAGTATGGCTCTGACCAGGGAATGGCAGTGGCTGGGTAAGAGGAACAGCAGTGAGCTTAGTAGGTGAGTAAGTGAGGGTGTGGTAGTATGTAGAGGCTGCAGATCAGGCAAGGATTTTTTTTTTCTTAAAGCAATAATAAACTGTGGGAGGGTTTGGAAAGAGTAGTTAATAGAAAAGAGAAAAAGATATGATGAAATGTATTTTGGAAGCGGTTCTGCAGATTGAGGCTATATGCACACCGGAAGCTATGTCAGTTGAGGTGGTATTACTAGAACCATCACAACATCCGTTTCTGTCTCTGTGTCTGCCACATTTGCATCTAGAGTCACATCTGTGACCCGACTTTGGTATCCGGCTCCCGAGACTCCGGCCCTCCAACTCTCTCCCCAGACTATTTGGGTCCTTGAAAACTGAGGGACTTCTTCATTCTTACCACACGCGTCTCCAAAACTGACGTGCACTTTCTGGGCATCCTGAGGCTGGGCTGCTGGAGTCAGGCTCTGGACTGGCAGAGGCTGCGGGCTGAGCCAGGGCCCCTGAGTCTCAGGCTGGGTGATCACACCTCCCGGATGAGGGGACAGGGAGGAGGCACCCGAGGCCCTGGTTTCTGCAGCCTCACGTCAGCGCAAATCAATGCGA